>NC_045698.1:76833686-77458686 GCF_009834535.1 Camelus ferus | reverse complement strand
AAAATCGGTATCATTGCTAGAAGATACGAGAATATCTTTGTGACTCTTGAATAGGCAAATATTCTTTAAGATGCAAAAAAGTCTTAACTATAAATGAAAAAAATGATATGTGTCTTCATCAAAACTTAAAATGTCTGTTCACCAAAAAACAATGTTAAGAACATGAAAAAGCAAACCACAGCCAAGAAAGTATTCACAATACATATATCTGAAAAAGCACGTATGTCTAGAATATATAAAGAACCTTACAAATAATAGAAAAGACAAACAATCCAATTAAAAACGGGCAAAACTTGAACAGACACTTTTTAAATGAACATATATGAGTAACCAATAATATGCACAGGAAAATGCGGTTAACATCATTTGTCATCAGGGAAATGCTCATTAAACCACAATGGAGTACCACTTCAAGCTGACTAGACTAGCTAATATTAACAAGACAGATGAAATCAAATACTGGCAAGAATAGGGAAGAACCAAATTTCATACATTTCTAGTGAGGGTATAAAATGATACAACCTCTTTGGAAATCATTTTGGTAGTTTCTTACAAAATTAAATACAACCGGTTAGACATATCCTCTAACCCAGCAGTCCCACTCAGGTATCTACCCCCAGGCAAAAAATAATACACTCCACGGATACACTTGTATGGAATGTCTATAGCTTTTTCACATAATAGCAAACACTGGAAACAATCTAAACATCGAGCAAGAGGAGACAGGTAAACAAATTGTGGCATAATTGTACAATGGACGATTACTCAGAAGTTAGATAACCACTGGTACACACAACACCACGGATTAATCTCAAAAACATTATGCTAAATGAAAGAAGCCAGGTTTTAAAAGAGCATATATTGTATAATTACATTTAGCTGAATCTCAGTAAGAGACAAGAACTAATCTGTGGTGATAGAAATCAGAACAGTGGCTGCCTTTGTAGAGTTAGGACTGAACAGGAGTACAAGGGAACTTCTTAAATCCTGTATCTTAATTGGCATGATAGATACACTATGTATACACTGGTCAAAATTTATAGACTTCTACCTGTAAGGTGAGAGCAATTTCACTACATGTAAATTTCACCTCCAATTACCTCAGATTAAAAAAAGTTTATTTCTTAGGCTGTTAAATGAATCTCAGATCACTCTATTAAAAATGATTAAATCCCTAGTCCCACCTACAATATCTGCCCCATAATATAACTGATTATAGTAACTGTAACATTAGATTATTCTTTTTATCAATTTTATCTATAAATGAATTATTGCATTTATTTACTATTGCCTCCAGTAATACATTTTGCCTTTTTCAAAATTTACATATAGGATTTTTCCTAATTTTATTTTACTTTTCCCTTTATTTAATAAATGAAATTTACTATTGGCATTTAATTGAATTTACAGTACTTTAGAAATAATTAGAAAAACTGAATGCTGCTTTTAAGATTTAATATTACGTCACCAAAATTTATGTATAACTAGTCCCTTATAGAAGAAGATTCCACATGGAATGGTAAAAACATGGTTGCAGAAGATTCACCCATGACTATGCTGGGACCCAATCTTGGGGTTCTGTGCCTTTTAGTTAAACTATCTACAATAAAGTCTTGATTCTTCCAGATCTAAACCTCTCTCTCTCTCTCTTTTTTAAATGGAGTTAGGGAGAGGTGGTATCCAAAACAAAGAAAACTTTTTACTGACTTCTGCTTTAAGCTGAACATTTTAATCAGGTTTCAGAACAAAAACATTAGGGAGTAATGAATCAGTCTATAAGGGTGCATATTGCTTAGTGACTACATGTAAATATTCTATTAGAAAAGAAACAGACATTCATTATGATGTACTGCTGACAAAAACACAAACATATTCTGGGTTAACTTCTAATTAGAAAGCAAGCCCCTAAGACTGGGAAGAGTCCCGTCGCGTCACACAGGGGTGTAGGGTGTACCCTCTGGAGTCCTCTCCTGGCCTCTGTTAAAGTGCGCTGACACGCTTCTGCTCAGCTCTTTCAGAGCTCGCCACCCACCCCACAGTCTGCCTGCCAATGCCCTACCTGAGAACCATCCCTCCATCCACGAGTAGGCAACTCCAGATACCTAACTACCCACCACAAAGGGACAGGTGGCCAGTCCTTGCTCATTTTAAAAAGGTATGCTTTGGGATGAGAGTTGGGTACAGGGAGTCTAAATTTGGACAATGCAAACATTTTATTTTTAAAAAGTATAAACTTTATCAGTTTAAAAGAAAATTAATTCGGGGGACTGGCAACCTCATCGTTAAGGGATAATTGTGCTCACACATAGCACTGTCTGCTAATAGAAGGAACAGGCAAATCCCAACACTGGAGTGTAATGAATCACTCACTGAGTACTGCTCACAAATGGTAATCTGATGGGAAGATATTCACTTCTGGTTCAATCTGGAACAAGACTTCAGAGGACTCTGCAGACTCATTTCACCAACAGCCAGGCTCCAGAACAAAAGAGACTTTCTACTTACTCAGTTGAATGTATACTTTTGTTTAAAAACAAAACATGATTTTGATAACCTTGTTTTTTTTTTTATGACATTTTTGCATTGGCTGTGCTCCAACTTCTGCTTCAGAAACAGTTGATGAGTGTCACAAACATAAGAAGGTGAATATGACAAATAAACAATGGGATAATCATGGTTGAACTAAATCACTTTAGAAAACCTCAAAGAGACAGCCCAATTTGCCCTAGAAACCACATGCTACGAAAAGCCCAGCGTTTTTGAATTAAGGCATAAAGAGATAGCACATACGAGCGAGATCTGTGTCTGGATCGTCTATTGTTGGGGTCTGCCTGGCTTTTTTCCTTTTGTCTCCTTAATACAGCTTCCCACTGAGGCGCTGAATCCACCATATCATTCTCCTGCCGTATTCTGAAAAGAAAGCCCATTCATGCAAAGTTAACATCCACACATGTGGCACTTTGTTTATTGGTTCACCCTAAACTTCCTTTCAAAAGTTATTTAAAAGTTATCAAATAAGCTATTTAGAAGTTATTAAGAAATGAAAGGTTATTTAGGAATATGTAATTTTATTATAATCATAACCATTCAAAGCTGAGACTGTATTAACTGTATTAACAAACCCATAAGTAGGTAAGTATATAATATTTATGTATAAATGTAGAAATACATATTGGTTATTTTCAGACTTCATCCCTGGCTTAAAATTTTCTGGTAAAAAGATATGTGTCAAACCAAAACTCATTTAAAACATTTAAGTTTTGACTAAAGGAAGAGTAGTGTCTGCTAAACAATCTTAAATCATGAAACAAAATCATTTTTAAAAAACATGTTAAGTAAAACAACACTGGATAATTTTATTTTGAAATGCTCTTAAAAATTCACACAAATTGTCAAAGCTTTCATGCACTATTAATAAGTACCAGATACAATTCCCATTTTTTAAGAATTTTAAGAAACACAAGTTAAATATGGTGGCATAATAGAGCAGCAGTTGAGTAGGCACAGAGCATCCTGATTACACTGCTCACATGTCTAAAAGGGAATGAAGGCTGTGCACTCAGTGCGGCCAGAGGGCTGGCAGGGAACGTAAACGAGGGAAAGGGAAATGAGGGGTGGGGGGCCGTGTTACTTGGGGGGCACAGGCACTTGCCATGTGAGATCATGGGGCAGTGTTACCAAATCCTCTCAGTTTCTTTTAAAGATAATCCACAGATCTGGATTTCCTAAAATGAACTATTTTTTAAGTAATGGCAACCAGTTATGTATGGACCTAGCAAAACCCATCCACAGACCAACTTCAGCCTGCAGAAGTTGTGGACCGTCGCTGTATCAAGACTTTCTTAAAAAAGAGGGTGAAGTGTTGCAGGGGAGAGAAGGGGAATCAAGCACTTAATTAAAGTATAAATAATGTCTGGAATGCACTGCAATGATGCTGTGAAGCCATGAGTACTTCTTGTGAAAATCAAACACCTGTTATTTGAATCTTTAAGTTTAAATTTATGTAAGTTCTTCAGAAAGCTGCTCCAGGGTGTTTCTTTCGCACTGATGCTCCCAGGGCGTGGGAGAGCAGCACAGAACTGCACGGTAATCAGCCCAGTACTGTGATTGCATGAGCATATTGGCTTCAAAACAAAAATCAGAAGAACAGGCAAGTTTGGAGTCATTTCTCCCGCTGAACAGATGTCTTTCGGTTGCCCTGTTACAGCACTTAGCACAGTCTGTGGGGTGGGTATCTGGATTTGCTTATAATGCAAATCAGCAGATGAGTGACAAATATTCATTTCACATATACTTAAACAGAGACAATGGAAAGCATATTCAAGTTTTATTTTAAAAAGTAGCTTATGAGGAAGAAGCTATTTAAATCTCTCTAGATTAAAGAGGAATTGTGTTAAGTAAAAAATTATCCGTCACACACTTCAAGGCTTTGAACTGTATGTATTTCCTCACTAAAGCTTTCATTTCTAATAGCCTATTGTTTGAATATTAATAGGATACAGCCATGGTATTTTTCACAAATTCAAGAACATTGCTCTCTCTCTCATGGCTTGTGCAAAGGAAATTAAAATTGAACATACATAGCTATGAATCTGAATATTAGAAATATCTGAAGAAAAATATGAGGTCATAATTATTAGTCATTCTTTGAAACACTCTCATTTGAAAATGCCATGTGTGTAGACACACACACACACACACACACACACACGTATTTTCATAGCCAGAACCTATACCTCCAAGCCATTCTATGTGTCATGTGACAGCCAGTGAGTCACCAGGCCAGCTGGTGAGGGGACGGTCCTGGACACTCCCAGGACTGAGGGACCCAAAGTTAGGAAGAGATGGTCAGTGGGAAGGTGTAAGGCTAACAGGAAGGTATCTCCCCTCCCACAGGAACCCACACTCACACTGTCCAGGCAGAGAACAGGTCCTCCCAAGTTCTAATCCTGGAATCTTTTAGACTGTGGCTTCCATTCTGACCTAAATCACTGCACAGTTCATGGACAGGACTTAATCTCACCATATTAATTTTTTTTCAATCAGTAAGTCAGCTTCTTGAAATATTTTTGAGGGTCAAGCTTATCAGCAAGGGTGAGACCTGACTGGGGCCAACACAGTTTTCCCAGAGGAACATCCCCATGACATTTCAAAGGCAGCACAACTGCTGTACGCTCACTCTCTGCTGTGGTAGAATTTAGCTGGTGACCTTCATACTCCCGTTTCACTCTGATGACAAAAATTAATTAAAAACTCAGGAAGGAGATACCTTCCTGAGACATGAGCACATGTGTTTTCTGTACCTTACTCGTAATAAGAACTAAATCTGAAAATTTCAGACTACGGCATGTACCTTTAATTTTTATTTTCCTAATCAAAAGTCTAAAGTGAGGGCAGCAAAACCCTGTCGGTTAATATTCTTGTGACCCACATGTTTCAAAGACAGATGCCCTCTACCGGTGACACTGTTTCATAAATATTCTAACAGGGGGCATTAAAAATGTAAGACTCATTGGAGAGTCACAACAGAAGCACATCTTCCTGAGTAACGGGTGGTGAAGCTGCCTTAGTCTGTAATGAAGTTTGAAATTACACCCTTACAAAAGGCCTCTGGTTAATGGTACCTCATTACAAGAATGAAAGTGTCATTTCTCCCATCAGTGAACTGCTCCAGAAAATACAGATGCTGCATGGAAAGGAAAAATTCTAGCTCTAAAGGCAAGGATATCATAACACTCAGTCCTTAAGAGGCAGGAGTTAACTATTTTGCTTCTGCATGAGTAACTAAAGAAGTAATTAAATGTAAAAGATGTCTCCTATAATGATTCTGCCTTGTAAGTCTCATTTATCCTTGGTGTAGGACACACATAGTGTTGGGTTTTGCTCCTTTCCTGTTCTATGTTAACTTTAATGTCGGTGTTTACACTATGAAGAATAAAAAGGCTTAAGGGGGGAAGAGTCTGTTCTAATTCTCATTGAGGCTGTATTCGTTTTCAAATGTTACATTTAAAGTTGAGCCTCAAAAATGATAAATATTTCTTTCCTGTATCCTTCAATGCAGTAATTACATTTATCACATTTTATCTATTTTCTCATGTACAACTAAAGAGAGTTAACAGCTGGGCTAAGAAGCCGTACCATAAAAAGGCTTTTATTTTTCAATTAATGTATAAGGGAGACCATTACCCTAGAAGAGAGCATTTTCCAATAATGTTTCAGAATAAGAGAATTCTGATCTATTTCCTCCATGTCTCACCAAACTTCAACACTGTACTTCTCCAGACTACCCATGCAATTTAGATTTTTAACTATATTTGACACTTAATTAAAGTTTGAAAAAGGTTTTGAAGATGAAATGCCACATAATCGTTTGATAACAATAATGAAGATAATGACTATTCCTAGTCTCTTCTTTCCTGTCTTCCCAATTACAGTTCTGCCTCTTCTGCAAAATCCTTCACATTATCCAATGAATTCTTCTATAAGCCCCTGTGGGCTTTCCTTTGTCCTCCACCTGTTCCCGGGCAGTTCTGTTCCTAATAAGACCTTCCTTTATACCAGTTCTTAGTTCTTAATTCATTTCCCATTCACAGAGATAAAGACCATGTTTAATACTAAACCTGAAAAATCTTACAGAGCAAGTATCTAATGGTAAGGGGAAAACACATTGTTCCTGAGTTCTGCCTAGTTCAGGCTCTGCCATTATCTGACTCAGACCCTGGGCAAAACGCTTAACCTTCTCCGGCAGGTCTGTTTCTTCATCTACTGAATTATTGTAAAGATCCTTTATAGCTTTAAGACTCTATGTCTCTCTATTTGTGCTTTATTTCCAGACCATTCAGACACATTAACACAAACATCTACTCTTCAGCTATAGCATGACCTTCTAGACAACTGTTCCATATGGACACTCCACTGCTAATATTAAACCTGCAGGTCCCAACTCATTGTGGACTTGTGTTTCTCATCAATTGCACTCATTTTTGGATCACCTGCTATAAACCAATATAAAGCAATCTTTGTTTGTTTTTTTTTCCAGTAGTTTTTCTTCCCAAGGGAAATTTACGTTGGTTTCAGGCATCTGTCAATATGCTCCCTGAAGACCAGGAAGCCAGAAATTCATTTGCTTTTTCCACCTTCCCCATCATCAATAAATTATTCTTATTTGCTCTTAAAGGTGCTTCCACCTCTTCTGCTTATTCCTTGTGCTCTCCCTACTAAAACGGGCTGCCTTGGGCACAGCTTCCCTCTCAAGCTCTCCTTGTCTTCACAACTGGTCACCCTGCTTTGCTCTCCCTCAGTCATCTGACAGCACTCCTCAGCTGCCGCAGCTCCGCACTTCCACAGTCATCTCTGCCAACATGGGTTTATGCTCTGCAAACCCTAAATCATCCACATCAAATGTCTAAATCTTAATATGGCTTATTAAAGTGGAAACCACAAACCTTGCTGTCTGTAGCATGATGAACATCACTTCCACTGGCTTTGGACCAACTGCCTTCCCCATACACACAACGTTTACCTTTTGTGCAGCCCCTCCCCTTCAGCCAGGGACAGGGACTGTGCAGTAGGGATTGCTGGCAAGGAAACAGTCACCCATTTTCAGGCCATGCGGAAGAAAAGGCCCCTGGTTTAAGTCTACCATCATCCAAAACACATTTTTCCCCTAGGGCACCAGGACAATCCTGTTTTGTTTTGTTTTATCATTCTAACAACAATAAGACCCTCCCCAAACTGTGATCTCGATTTGCCATTTCAGATGTATTGTCTCTGTTAGCTGCAGTGCCAAAGAGGACAGTCTCTTCACTTTTTTAGGAAAATAATATAAAAGATCTTGTGGAACACTTAAAAATACTTAAAATACTTAAAACCATCTTAATCCATTACTCAGATACCGATTCCAAAAGACATCTAAAAGGCAGGAAGAAACTCTAACATTTGTGGCAGAACAAATTCATGCTAGAAACACTGACTTCTTTTTTGTTACAGGGAGTTGGGCCCCATTTTCCAGATACAACAGGGACTTCAGATAACACTGAGCAGCGCTGAACATTCTCATTAATCGGATAGAACTGGCCCATGCAGGGCACTTTCTGCTTTTCAAAGCACATCCATTATCTCAGATCCTCACAAAGCTCATGAGGTAGGCAGGGCAGGTATTATTCCACTTTGCATGTGAGAAAACTAAAACTCAGAGGGTAAAGGAACTAGCTCCTAGGCACAGTGATCTTCAAAGCAGGGCCAAATTCCTAATGCATGGCCCCGAATTCTTTGTTCAGTGCTGTTTCACCCACACAGGCGCACATGTGCACACACATCGCCTCATGTACATAACTGATGTGATCATGATGCAAACATCCCAGAATCAAATTTGGGAAAGGTCCAAATGTCCCCTGTTGCCAATTTACTCTAGTCCTGCTCTTACCCCAAGCTTCTCTCATTTCTGTCTTCTAATCCTCACCAGGCTGAAGAGTTACTTCCACTTTCATGCTTATGCAAAAAACACCAGACCAGCTCCCTGCATCACGGCCCCCCACCTCCTTCAAATCTCCCACTTCAAATCCTAAAAGCCTAGCAACACATCAAAGCTAATGACTGAGAAATCCACCCACCCTCCCCAGTGAAGGCTCAGAAGAGTGCTGATGTTCATCAGCAGCACAAAGGAGATTTTGCAGACCAGTTTCTTTGAATGTGAAGGATATTTTATTAAGCTCACAGTATTTTCAGGGAAAGCTGGTTTATGAAAGGCTTCACTCTGATAAGTCTACTTCCTAGGTTCTCCTTCAGCATACCTTGCGGGCGAGTCCGGAGCATGGCCCCGGGGCTCAGACCCACAGGACTGACCCTTCTGATTTTAGGGGGCAAGTTTCAAAATTCTAACTGGTGAAAATGAATGCAATCTAATATTCACATAGATCATTAACTTCATACTGGCTTTGTACTTGGTAAGTTTCCAATCTGATGAATTTGAACCAATTTTTTCACAAATCAGTATAGCAAAGTAAGTAATCTCGAAAGATATTTGAAGCCATGTAGTTTTCAATCCTACCAGTGAACTGAAGTAACAATTTCATTTCCCCAAATCAATCTTTCACTATTTAGATCATAATGACTACTTCATAACTTTTTGGAGGCCAGATACTCCCTTAAGAATCTGATAAAAATCTACAGATCTTATCACCGGAAAATCACGTACTTGGAAACATACAAAATTTTGCATACAATTTCTCAGGGTTATAAGACCTCTAAAACCCACTCATGAATTAGAAGATAAGAATGCCTGGTCTGAAAATACAAATGTGTAAAGAAAGTTAGGGAAGGTGAGAAAATGGAAGACGAAGTTAAAAGAAAAGCGGAAAAGGCTGAAAAAGGGGTGGAGGGGAGGTGGGACAGTCAAAGAAGAGGCGGCAACTCCAAAGTCAGGTATCAAACTCTTTGGCTCTTGCCACCAAAGCGCTATCACCTCTTAGATTTCATTTGGTCTTTGCAGTAACTCATCCAAGGGAACGGACCTGGTAGTATACAGTCCACTTTAAGGATGAGAAAACTAAGGTTTAAACTGGTTAAAAAGTTGCCCAAGCTCAAATAGCAGGAACATGGCAGAACCAAAACCTTCACCCACATCCTTGGGGTTTTTCTGACACATCACTGGCTCCTAAACAGAGACAGAAGTCAGAGAAGGTAGAAAAGAAAGAGTGGGAAAGAAGCTAAAAAAAAGAAAAGAAAAGAAAGGGGGGAACAGGGCAAGGTAAAATAATGTGATAGAGGAAAAAGGGAGGCGAGAGAAGAGAGGAGTTGAGGTGTAAGTAGAGACACTGAGGGGAAAATAAGGACATTCTGTCATCTTAGATGTTATACCACAAAACTGTGCTCCAACTTCTATCTAGTTATAAAAAGGGAAGAAAAAACTATTTTCTCAAACCTCAAAACCTGGAGAACCGTAGGTATCCACACAGACTATGAACATGGTAAAAAAAAAAAAAAAAAAACAACTGAAGTGAAAGGAAATAAAAAAAGACATTAACAATTCCCCCAACAAAGGAGGCTGAAGCCCCTCGTGTTGTCGGAAACTCTTGTGCAACGAAACCCCGCAGTCAACACACAACCCTCACTCACCTGGCCTCGTCAGCTCTGGACCCAAAGCTGACAGAGTGGGGGTTTATCTGCAGTTATATTTTTCTAAAATTGAATCTAAACAGTAATCCTTGTTTCTATATGAGCCTTTCAGAGTTGGTGCAGGTTATGAATTTTTCTTCATGGTTGTTAAAAGCTACAGCTGCTGCTTTGGATAAAGGTGATTGATGAACATTGTCTTATTAATTTCTGTTTCTCCTCACACAAAATGAGAGATGTTTAAATTGTTATCCATGGGAACGACAAAGCAGCTTAAGCTCCAATGGGGAGACATTGTGGGAAAAAAACAGTATTTACAAAGAGTGGTCTCAAACCTAACAGGAGAGACTTCCTTATGTTAAACAAACAAACAAAAACAACAATAGCAAAACCAGCAAGAAGGAGTGGCACAGGGAACAGCATCCCAGAGACCACACTGGGTCTCCAGAAAGTGAACCAGACTCTGTCCAGAGTTCTACTGGACACATCATGGGCTTCAAAACAGTGTCTGAAATGCAAATCTGCACAGTCTTTGCCCCTCCACCCCAGGCTGCAGCTCCCACAGGGACACAGGAAAGCAGGGTTGTTGGGTGCAGGCTCTGGTTTCCAAAGTGATGAAGCATCCGGGGCTGAATTTAGAGACCTCGCTGGCAGGAGGTAGAGGATCAGCATGTACAGGATTCACTTTGCCCCATTCTAGGGTTACCAGAGTCCTTTGATAAAAGCACAAAGGACACTGCTGTGCGCCCGGTTGAGTCACACTGACCACCAAGATGAGGAAGGACAACTGAGGTTGAAGAGATTCATCCTCCCCCTCACCAAGAAGTCTTCTGCACAAACAGAAAGTCAGACATCGTTAGACAACCTTTCATCACAGACACGAGATATATTGGGACCATGAGCAGAGCAGCCGTATAAATATTCGGGCCCATGTATCCCAAGGTAGAATGAGTGGGTTCTGGCAAAATTTTAAAGGCTAACAATGGGATGGAGAGGTTAGTGGTAGCACTGTGAAATGGGTACTTGGTACCCAGGGACAGTGTAATGGGTTGCACCATCCTTCTCTGCACACTGTACCTACACCAGGGTTTTCAGGAATGGGGATTAGAACTGGGCAACGTATTTCTTCCTCTGCCCACTTTTAGCTATGCCCCTGAGAGCTAGACCTCATCTTCTGCAGACACAGGCAACTTGTATAACCCTGGGCAATATTTCTGCAGGTAAAAGAAATGACTTTGAAAGCCTTTGCGTAGTATGTTTTGAAAGTGATTTCTCATTAATAGCCTTACAAAGACATTAGCATGTAAACATTCAGAACCACCATCATTCTAAAGTACGCTACTTACACAGCACAAAGAAAGGCAGTCTAAGACATTATTCACGGACTTAGGGTTGGGGGGACTCTGGAGGGAGAAAACACCTACAAGGAATACTGAAGCCAGTGCCACTAGATCAGCCATGAGCTATTTGAGAATTTGTGGGCAACCTTTAAATAATGTCTCATTTAGATAGCAAATGTCACTGTGAGCACTTCGGGCCCTACAAGACACTGTGTTTAAACAGGCTACCTTCTGAGGATAGAGCATCTGTGAGCACAACTTAGAATACACCAAGCAAAGCAAAGGTATTTGCTAAGATACTGGCTTGATCAATAAGGACAGATTGGAAGGGGTTGTTTGATTTGTGTTGTTTGTGCAGGAGCACAGAATTTTCAGAATGGGAAGAGGGTACCTGAGGGAAAGCTAACCCCTACACTTGGGTTTTTATAGATGAAGAAACTGAAATCATTTCCTTGAGAGAGCTGTCATAATGCGCTGAGATCTCACTTCTATCTAGTGCGATTCCAGCCCCTAAGAAGGCTGCAGGCAGAAAGATTTCCTAAGAAAATGGTCCACTCTTACAATGCTGTCTGGGCTGTTATTACACACTTTATAGTTGGGGAGGGAGGCCGATTCAATGTGTGCCAAGCACAAGGGCTGTGAGCATTAAAGAAGGAGATTATCTCATCCAACTTCCTCATTTTACAGAGGAGAAAAAGACCCAGAAAAAGAAAGCAGCCACGCCAGAGTCCACATCAGATGAAAAAGGGTTTCCCAACAGTCCAGTACTGACGTTTTCTAGGCCAGATATTTCTTTGTTGGGGGGTGCTGTCCTGTGCACTGCAATATGTTTAACAGCATCCCTTGCCAGCAGCAATCCCCCAACCAATCGTGACAGCCAAAAGTACCCCCAAACATTGCCAAATGTCCTCAGAGAACAGAGAGAAGAAAAAATTGTCCCCCAATGAGAACCACTGGGTTAGAAGTTGGCCTACCCAGTAACAAAATCCCTCTCCTCCCCAAGCCGGTGCTCCTTCACCACGTGATTACTTGTTTTCAAATAAATATTCCAGAACTAGGAAGAACTGATTAATGTATTAATCCATCCCTAATACTGATTACTTGTCAAACGATGTTATTAACAAGCTCTTAAGAACAAGCCTTAAAAATATGAACTAACTGCATTTACCCATCTAACTGTGTGCCTGATGAGTATAAATGCGTATTTGCATGTATCTATACATAAGGCTGAAACTTGCTACTGTGAGTGTCTCGTTTTGGGCTTGGGCAAAGTGTAGGGATGTCATGTTAAAAGATACTTCACTAAGAAATTCCTCTACAAATGGTAAAATTTCTTACCACCCTCACAAATTCACTATACATTGTACCTAAGCACAGATCATCATTGTTTTTAATTAAGAAGAAGGGAACTCACAATCAAATTGTTTAATCATCTTACTATGAAGATAACAAATTCAGTTCAAAGAGCTGAGGTCTCCTAAAATAGTGCTTTAAAATCGTGCCAGATTCCTTCTTAAACACAGATGAGAAAAATCAAGCATAAAAGTTAACAGGACATACATCTTCTACAACCAGTGGCAGCTCCGATTTCAGAGTTCCACTTTAACTGCGATATTCCAACATTACCTGTTCCTCTTTTTCCGGTGTTCTCTATTGGAATTTTCCGATTCACTACCGCTGCTTGTGTTACAGCGCGAGCGCGACCTGGAAACAAAACAAGGGCAAAAGGAAAAACCCACGTTTATGACAAATGAAAAATTTCTGAAAGGTTCATGTCGGTTCTTTGGAACTCATTTTGCAGTAAAATTACCAATCCAAAGCTAAGTAGCTGCCTTAGCTCTCTCCCAGTCAGCGCTCCTCAGCTCAGCCAGGCAGCTGAATGTCCACAGAAACATGAAAGCAGATTAAAGCCAATGTCACCACGCACCCAGAAAGGACCAGGGCATCAGGCATTTCCAACAGAACTCTGATATGGAAAATCTACAAGCCCCCTGGGCTGGACTAAACATGGACACAAAGCCGTCAAACCCCTACACCTCCACGGGGAGATGCAGAGTTTATTTCCCCTCCCCTTGAATTTGTGCTGGTCCGGTGACTGATTTTACCAACAGAAAGAGGTGGAAGGGATACTCCGCCAGTTCCAGGACTATCTCTTAACTGGACTGGTAGCTTCTCTTTCCTCACAGCTACCTAGGTTAGCCGGTGCAGAGACCACGGAGATAGAGAGAGAGGTCCCAGGCCACCAGCCATTCTGCCAGAGACTAGCCAGACCAGCTAAAGAAGTACCTGATCAATCAACAGAATTATACGAGACACAAGTTCTGGGAAGTTTTAATGTAGCAGCAGATAACAGAGACTGCTCCTCTGAGACACAAAGGAAAAAAAAGAAATCCTAAGGATTTTAAAGAAAGGAAGACAGTGAACCAGTTGAAGCCAAAATTGTTATTTAGAAATTATATAAAATGTTAGAAAAATTGTAATACTCTAAAAGCAGCCACTAATTAAAAAAACATTTCCCAAGTGCTAATCTGCTAAAACTTCCTCTGTCTCCCTGGACCCTCCCTCCATTTTGTGGTTACCTCCTCCTTTGCTTTAGATCTGAGTCTTCACCACTGTTATGGGCTTTCCTATAAAAAAACAAATAAATGAAAACATTAAGGAGAATAGAAAATTATCAACTGGCTGAAGGAAGCACACCAAAATGAGTTTCACTTCAGTTAATTCATATCTATTATGTAGTCATCCATTCACCAAACATTTCAGTCACACACAGGTGCCCAGCCCTACAACAGGTCCCAGAAACATAACACAAACTGGCCTCAAGAAGCCAGCAATCTCGCGGGGGCTACGAACAGTCCATAAATATCAATGCGCAGCACATCTGTTACGTTCCATTCATCCAGTGATGGAGTTCAGCTGTCGTTCCTAGATCTGCAATTGAAACCGAGAACTAACCTGATTAGGCCTGACAAATCCAACCCGCCTTGCTTGCTTCTAGTTGATTTTAAACTAAATGCCTACTAGCTTCCTTATACCTAACACCTCTGACACATGGGTCACTGCAGTAATGGTGGTGTAAGTTGTTTTTCAGGAACTTGTTAGTTCTTGCGCAGTGCAGACCAGGTGAGACCAATGACCATTCAAACAGGCCTGTGTGAGTGTCCTATGGACAACATTTTGACATCGGAGGGCCCCAAACTCCACCCTCAGAACATGCTAACTCTGCCATTTCCTGAACACACATCCTATAAAAAGCCATGAAGCACAACTATGCTTGCACAGAACATCAATTATCTCACTTTTCTTACCTCCAATCACCTTTCCCCATGCCTGGGACCACCCTGCCTCTTTATCCCATAAATATCCCTCAGCCCTGTCTTTGGGGAGGCAGATTTAAGATGTGTTCTCCCATCACCTTGCTTGGCTTTCTTGGGAACAAACTGTTTCTCTGCTACAAACGCTGGCATCTCAGCATTTGACTTGCTACAAATTGGGCAAACAAACCCAGTTTTGAGGGCAGGCCCTCAAAAGGTGGCTGAGCAGTGTTCGATGGAGTCACACAGAAGAGCGTATTAGCTACACTGCAAATCCACGTTCATGACCTCAAGTGGACTGACAACACAAGCCAGCAGCCCCACCACCTTTCTCTGATCTAAGGACTCTCAGTTTCTGTAAAGCAGTTTCAAACTCTTTTTACCTTGCAACCCTCTGACCCTCTGTAGTACTACTTCAGCAGATGACTTTGTGTTCTCCTTCCAAAGGGAAAAGCAGCCACCAGATGGGAACTTATTCATTTTCCTGTTACCAAAAATAAAACTTACCAACATGTCCCTCTCTTATTTACGGAATTGTCCTTCAACTAAGGTCAGCCCCTTCACCTGTGTTGTGTGGGTCCCATCACCTCTTATCTATTCAATGACTGTCATTAATGACCCTCTTATCTCTTACATATATTCAACTTGTCCTTAGGGCAAATTCTTTTACCAGCTTTTCACATTCTCGGGTCTCTCCTATTCAAACACACCTACTTTGACTCCAGATTCCCCAAGATTTTTCCCAGTCTCTCCTGTCTTCCTCAGAGCCACACTTTTTGAGAGAGGTGTCTATACCCTTTGTCTCCATTTCCTTACCCTCTGTTATATGTGCCTTTGCACTCTGGTCAGGACATACAGGCTCTTTAATGTCACCATCACTACTTGCGTTCTTCCATTTTCCAACATAATCACATCAAATAACATTGGTACGTCCCTGTCTTTACACCACATCTTTGAATAACTACTCAATATAGACACAATTATATAATTATCATTCATAGATGATCTAAATAGTGTTTCAGGGACACAATTCCATTCTTATATAGATTTAATTTTTCTTAGAGATGGTAACTGCCTAGTTTTCTATTATCTATCAGATGCTTAGTTAGCCTGGTGCTTGTCACTACTTCATCCAAACTCCGAGAGAGCTGCAAAACCCCTCCTGAGATGGATGAATACTCAAGTGATCTGCAAGTTCCATCTACATCCCTCCTGGAGCCCTCTGCCCTTCTGCTCACATCTGGACAGTCTGCTGTCTAATACTTCTGTATGAATATCACTTTGATGAACTCCCTTCACCGTGAGCCAAGGAATTCCTTTTGCTTCTCTGTATGATGGATCCCGTATTTCCAGGTCTCATGGCCTCTTGTCTTGGTTTTTGGTGGAACTTATCTTCCAGTTGTTGACAGAGAAAATGTGCACGGCAAGTATAATTTTTTTTTTTTTGAGAGCTGAATTTCTGAAAATGTCTTTATTCTACACATATAATTACAGTTTATCTGGATATAGACTCCTAAACTGAAAATAATCTTCCTTCAGCATTTGAAGGCAATGCCTCATTATTTTCTTCCCCTACTTTTGCTGTTAAGCAGCCAAATGCCATGATTCTAATTTGTGACCATTTGTGCATGGACTTTTTTTTCTCTTTCAGTTTCCTCCCTGACTCCAAGTTTTAAAAATTCTCTTTAAATCTGTAACGTTTTGACATTAAATGAAGAATTAGATTTTTCAATCTATTATGCCAAATGCTCAGTGGGTTCTCTCCATAAAGTTAAATAATTCCATTCTGGGGTATTTTCTTGTACTATTTCCTTAATAATTTCCTCTCCTGCAATTTTTGAATTTTTTTTCCCTTGGAAATTTCATCAGTCAGATATTTGATAACCACGTTTGATCATTTTCAAATCTTATTTCCATATATTTGTTTTGTTTTGCTTCTACTTTGGGGAAGAGTTCCTTAGCTTTATCTTCCAAATTGTCTATTGATTATTTAAAATTCTACCCTATCCATTTAAAATCTAAGAATTCTTATTCACTCTTCCCTTTCACTATCAAAGTTTTCATTTTTCTAAAGATAATAATTATAAATTTTAGAAATTTTTCAGTTTCTTGTATTGTCTCTATCTCCTGTGAGTTCCCCCCACATACTCTCTAATTGTTGGCTTCAGTCCCTGTCTTTCCAAAGACAAGCTATCCTCAAACGCCAGGTGATTACAGCTCTCTTCATTTAAGCATGAGGCACTAAAAAGTCTGGGAACCCCCGGATGGTGTGGTGCATGTTAACTGATGGCTTCACTGCAATCTGGAACAAAGTAATGTGGGTAATTTCAAGCATTTCATTGGAGGATCCTTTGAAAGTTGGTATCTGTAGGTCTTTTCTCTTGTATCTGTCCATATCTTACAGTGAGATTCCCTAATCTCATGCCTGGGAGACATAAGCCTGGTTTCCAGCATTCTGAGAATGAAGAGAAAAGGGAGCTACTTGGTAAGCAGATTATTCACTCTCTTGATTTTTCACATGGACACAATTTCTCTGTTTTACAAAGTAATCCTCTTCAATGAAGGCAAATAAATGCTAGTTTCTCACAGCTCTGTCACTGGCTTCTTAGCATTCTACCTATACTATCTTCTCCAGACAGCCTCATATCTATTTCATATTTCAACTAACATCTTTAAGAAATTTACATTTCAGTCCAGATGGCTAATCCAGCACCTGACTTATATCAAACAATCCATGTAAATCCCACACATGGACATCTCAAGGGTATCACAAATTCAACATATCAACAACCAAACTCAGAGTTACCGTTCTTGAGCCTGTTACGTCCAGGTGAGTTTTACTTTGATATATCACACCTCAATCCCTAAAACTGCACAAGCCTGGATTTCATTCTTGACATCTGTCACTCCTTTACCCCTCATTTTGATCCTTCCAGTCCCATTGCTTCTACCTCCTAAAGGGTCTCAAAACCATCCACTTCCTTCTATCTCCACATCACAACCTTGGCCCAAGCTCCCACTCTCTTTCACCAGGACTCATATGATAGCCTGATGCCCGCTCTTATTTCCTCTACTACCCTCTTCTGCCTTTTCTCCACAGGACAATAAGGATCATCTTCACACAACATAAATGCAGTTGTGTTATCACCCCATTATAACAACCAAAATCCTCAACAAGGCCCAGGTGTCCTTTGAGGTCTGGCCCCATCTTTCTCTCAAGCTCATTTCTAACACATTTCCGTTCACTCAGTGCTTGAGCAACACTGACCTTTCACCCTTGCCACAAACGCTCCTGGCTCCCTTCCATTGGAAGGCCCCTGCACACGCTAGCCCTTCAACCTGGAATGATTTTTCCTCTCTCTGCCTGCTCTGTATCTCAGAGCCCAGTTCAGGCATCCAACCTCAAGGAACATTTCCTAACCTCCTTGACTCAAGGACTCAGCAACACTTCCCTTAGTAGTGCTGGTTACACAGGTGTTTGATTTGTAAAAATTTATCACACTTATATTTACGATGTGTGGCCTTTTCTGAAGGCATGTTAGGTTTCAATAACAAGTTCTTATAAATCCCTATAAGCGCCATATTAACTCCGCTCCCCCTACCCCCCAAGGATATAGGAAAGTTACAACTGCACATGCATTTGTGTGATTCGTGTATTTCTTCCCCAGAATGTAAGCTCCCAAAGGTCAGGGACGTTCTCTAGTGCTGTTTAACACAGTGCCTGCCATAAAGTAGGCACCCAATAAACATTTTCAAGTGTGAAAATGGACAGAGGTGAAAATAAATTGTACCATCAGTAAGTAGGCTAGCTTTCTTCTTCCAGAAATGTTTAAACAAGCAGGCTTTAGGGGCTCCATGAACCTTGAAAAATTATATGAAAATTCATATGTGTATTTAATTATGTGCTTTTCCCCTCTAGGGAATGAATCCAACATTTCATCAGATTCTCAGAGAGTTTCATCACCCAAAAAGGTTAAGGACCAATGTTCTAGACTTGGCCAGAATTTAATAGATTTATCCATCTAATGACAAACAACTGGCAAAATATGAAATTTTGATGTTTTGCATTATCTCAGCCATTCACTGCAAAATAGAATTTCTTTATGAATAAATGTAAGCCCTTGAGAGTCTTCCACGCTGATGACAAATCTCGGTTTTAAATGTCAGAGTTGATCCAGCTACCCAGGGATTTGTGCCCAGGGGCAAGGTAAATATGTGTGAAGACAGAACAAGACTGAGAAGGACAGGGACAATTGCAGGACATTCAGAGTGGAAAGAAACAAAGAATGAGCTGTGGTTCTTTATGCCAACACGCTGCAATGTCTAGTCTCCTCAAAACACACACGCCCAATCAGAGACCTTGCAAGTACCACACAGAGCCAGATGGAAGGCCCTGGTGCTCAGACAAAAAGCTTTCCTTCCCTGTAGAATCAAAATAGTCTTTCCCCTGGATGATGCTAATGAAAGGATCCTGTATCACTCATCACAGTTACTTCTCTAGATTACACAGGAAACCAGCAGAAAATGTACTGTAATATACAAGTCATTAAATCTGGATTTGGGAATATGTGTGCTCCAAACTATTTCAACAATTAGTTTGGAGGAAAAAATGTAAATTTTGATCATGTAAAAAGTTGATAAATTCATTTTCAAACATACTAAAATCAAAATGACCATCTGCTCAATGTGTGCAATTATTTTATTTAGGGAAAGCTGACAAAGTACACTAATAATTCAGGATGAAAAACTTTAAAAACCTATCTATTTAACAATAATCATACAGTGCCAAAAATCTCAATATATTTAGCGATTCCCACTACCCACATGCCCTTGACACACACATACACACAAATGCACTTTAAAGTGTTTCCCAGTGATGTTGCCTTGGTTTTAAGTCTTGTCCAAGTGGACCCGATGGTTGGTAGGGAAGGAGGGCAGAAAATCTTTCCCTGCCTTATTCAAACGATGGCTCATTATCCCTGCCTTTTTCAGATGGACAGACCTGACTCTAAGTTCCAGATGTGTCATAAGGAACAGTTACCATTTTCTCCCCAAGCCTCAGTTTTCTCATCTGAAAAAGTGAGGTAATAATGCTGGGCTAGGTATTTTCCATCGGCCCCAGCCCCATCCAGACCTATCTATAATCTCCCCTCTACTACCAAGACTAGAAGCCTGAAAATGACATTTTCCTGGACTCCTTGCCTCTTAGGAGCTTAGGTAGGATTTGAAGGCAGGAGAAAAGGGGAAGCAATTTTGCTTCTGGCATTACCTGTGACACCTACCATTGCACTCCTTAAAAGTGGGGGTTCCACAGCGTTAGCTGTGCTGGTGGCATCTCTGGCAGTGGCAGCAAGAGTCCTTTATACAGTGGTGGTGCCCTTGGCAGTGACAGCAGCAAGCACAGGCTCACGGGGGCCAGCTCAAAGGTGGAAGCAGCCTCAGGTTTCTGGGTAACACCCCCTTCTCTCCTCTTACCCCATGGGCAGCACAGCGTCCAGATGGCAGACCTGCGCCCCTCTCTGCCCGTTGCTCCTTCAGTCCTGCTCACACTTGTGCACCAATCCCTGCATGAATCCCTCTCTGCTGGAAAGGCCTAGTGATGGAATGACACATATGCCAACTTCCATGTTGTCATCATAAGGACTAAGTGAGAGAATACCTAGCAAGTAATTTGCTCAATACTTGGAACATGGTTAAGTGCCAACTATTTTTCCATTATTCTATCTAATGACTGTTGGTCTTGATCTCCCTCCCCCTTCTCAGTCCTACTAGGTGAAGGTGATGACCTTTCCCTCCTTAACCATCAAAGGGTATCAGTGAAGCTGGACCTGGTTTGAGAAAGTCGGGGATTGAGACTCTGGGAAACTGGCAGAAGTAGAAGGAATCAGACAGGGATGGACCAGTAAGTGAACAAGGCAGAGGAAAAAGAAGGGCTTCTGCTTTCTAAATCCACAGTGCACACAAAAAGAATCTTAATGGTTATCTGAGAACACAGCCTGGGAATTATAAGTCATTGATAAAATACCACTTACGCAGGCACCCAAAGTACAACACAGTCTCCCACCATGTAGAAATGAGATGAATTTCACTGGTAAGTCATTTCTAGGTCTTACTCTCTGAATTTCTCATATTGCCCAACCCGCTCTGCAGAGAGTCCCAAACTTCTAGATAATGGACTTTTTTCTTATATTAAGTACATACACACAAATATAATCACACAAACAATGTGACCTGCTGGGTAAAATGTAACAGGATTCAATTTTCTCTGTTCTTTGAAAGGGTTTTTACTTAAGTTTAAGCAACAATATCAGTCTTGAGAGCAAAGCACTCAGCCTCAGCTAAGAGGTCTCTAAATATAATTTTGTGTTTTCAAGTTAAAGCATTTAAAATTTTAATATACTAATGCATATCATTAATATATATTATTATACACTATATATACACTACATATTACACTATATTATATACACTACATATTACACACAGTATATAAAATATATTCTTGAAATATATCATATACATTTTAAAATTTAGTCTTAATCACAATAAAGAGAGCAAGTTCCCATCAATTTAAAAAAATTTTTTTCTTTTTATTAAATTCCTTTTTGGGAGGGAGGTAATTAAGGTTTATTTATTTATTTTTTAAAGTAAGTACTAGGGATTGAACCCAGGACCTTGTGCATGCTAAGCACGCAGTCTACCACTGAGGTATACCCTCACCTCCATCAATATTTTACAAAATTATTCTCTGAAACTCTGGCTATTTAAGAGAAATGGTTCAGGATCCCTGGCTTATTTTACCTCAGAAAAACAAAACCTAAGCTCTCTGTTATTGTGGGGTGACCAAGGGTCATGATGTTATGAGAATAATGTGTGATAAAAAAGTGACTGGGGTCCAGAGCTTCTGGTGAAAATTAAAAGCTGAGGGCTGTCCAGCTTACCTCCTCCTTGTGGGCTGTAGAGAGTCATTGTCACTCCCACAGGAGGGATTTCGGCGGCGTGTGTAGGGGAACTTCGGGGACTTCGTGCGATCGTTGGGAGAGTTGTAGAGTCCGCTGGAAAGGAAGAGGAATGGTCAAGGACGCCTGTAGAGGGCCTGGAGGAGCTATCACCCTCACCCGATCTAGGGAAGTGTTGTAACTGCACGTTAGGTACTTTCAGGGGATACTGGATCGGGGCTTACGGTTCTCTTGGCTAACAAGACTTACTGAAAGAAAAGAGAGGTAAGATCTGATAAAACAAATCATAAAAGTCACTATTTTGCAGGAATGGGTTTGTCTCACTGGCTTTCAAAAGTAAGAAATGAACACACACAAATGATGACAATAATAACAACAATTTGAATGTAGGACAAACCTACCATATGCAGGTGCTGACTGAGTTGAGGGTTTTATATTCATTACCTCAGCTTAGCTTCCTATCAGTCCTAATCACTGAAGTACGATTATTAGGCCCATTTAACAGAAAAGAAAATAGAAAGATAGAATGTTTAATTCAGTGACCAAGTGGTAGAGCTAGAATCTGACCGCTGGGTGGTCATACCTGGAACCACTATAACTGCACAGCCAATAAGTCACCATGTGGGTCTGTTACTGTCATAGTAGCTGTGAACAAAAGAAACTAAACATACCTATGTTTCCAGGAATAAAGGTATTCTAGAATCATTATTCATCAGCTATAGTTTTCAACTATATTTTGACATTTTTACAAGAACAATTATCACTAATATGTCATTAAGCATTTTCAGAAACATATTCTTTTATCCTAAGCCATCCTAATGACCTTTCAAGCAGTTTCTTCATATACACAAGTTTTCCCTTCTGTCTGCCCGGGAGAAAGTTTCACATTAGGACACATCCTGTTGATTTCTACAGAAGTTCTCTGTCACGCCGATTTAGGAATCTGACTGCCTTGTCCACAGTTAGTCCTCACCAGCCACAAAGCAGTTGGAGTCCATTATTTAACGAGCTCCCATTGCTGACCCCTTTAATACTGTTCCTTTTCATAAAAACAATGATTCTCCTTACCTCTGGGGGCCATTTTCTTCCCACGGTGCATGAGATTTGCTTCTTTGGGTATCAGGGCTGTTTTCATTCTTTGCTTTCTTAAAGCTTTAGTTAAAAAAAAAAAGTTTGGAAAATTAACTAGAAAATAAAAGGAAGTTAATTCACCTACTTATTTCCTTAGTCAAATTATTTAACAAATGTTTAATGCGTGTGCTTTTGTTTATACCTGGGACTCATTCCAGAAAGAATATAAAGCGGCTGCCCTTGAAAAAAAAAAAAAGTTTCCCACAGTACTTTGGGGTCTCTTTTCCCTTTCGTTCTTTCTAGTTTTACTGCTATAAGTCAACCAGAAGCCAGGTCATCAACTGTTAAGAAACTTTCTAAAAAGTCCACCTGCAGAATACGAAGAAAGGGCAACCATCAAGCCAAGAAAAGAAAGCTGAGGCGAGGACAGCTGGAGTACCCGGGCTCGTGAGGCTGGCTCCTCTTTTCAGCAGTGGGCAGAGACCGCTGGCTCTGGACCTGGGTCTGCATCTGTGCAGGCTGGTCAGCTCTGGGCAGGGTCGGGCTACCCAAAATGACCTTCCCTGCCCCCAGCTTCCGCCATATCTTGGCTTCATCCTACCAAACCAGAATGACTTTCAAATGCTATTTCCTGACTGGGTATCATCTTTCTGCCCTAAGAATGTAAATACAACTGAGTTGTTATTCAACTCCAATAAATTGTTTTAGAAACACACGGGAGACACGAGGAAGGGATTCATCAGAAGCCTTCCATCACCAGAGGAGGAGGGGAAGTGTGTCACCTCCTATTTCCCCAGGAGTCTCTGCTTCAAAAAAGTGCTACTTAACTCCTAATCCATTTTTAACCCCAGCTTTTTGAGGAATCCTCTATGTAACTATCTGGAAATATGGTCATAGCAGAGTTCTTTCTAACAGCCAAGAAAGAAAAGAGAGAAAATGACAGGGTTATTTCAAAAAAAGAAAATAAACTTAATACTCTAGCATACCATATCATACAGGAATTAATAAAATATAAGCCTAAAAAATAGCAATTTGACAAAGGCACATAACACAGCATTAGCAGATAATAGGTAGGTTTTATATATGAGTGATACATTATTCTTTTAAAGGTTAAAAAACAGTGGGAAGATCGAATTTCCAATGTAAAAGCTTACTTTTGAGATGAGAAAATGTAAATATGATAGATATTTATTACAACAGCAGAGAGTTTGTGTGTGTTTAATAAATCAGAAAGAAAAAGAGAAAAGGGAGACTGAGAAATGCAATAGGGAGATGAAAGGGGAATTGCGAGAGGAGGCAAAAGTCAAAGAATAATGAAATCCTGGGGGGCAAATTAATTGCATTCACCTACTAAGCTCTTTCTCATCCAGAGCTTGAGTGGGAAAATTTGGCAGCCCTTCAGGTATCCATCCTATCAGTAAGAACGCAGTCTCGAAGGAGACTGAATTCCTTCTGTACATTCTAAAAAGGCTCAGGATCTGAATTTCATGGAAGATTACTGTTCTTATGTCGGACTTACCATAAGCACATCCTGTACATATAGATTAAGCTGACTCTCCTGCCATAGCTGTGAGGCTGACTAAAGGAAGCACGGTAAGCGAAAGTGTGTGCAAAGGCAAAGAATTTGTCATTTCAAAAAGAGAATCTGGACGGGAAGCATCCTGCAACTAAACAAAAGGGGATGTAGGCAAAAACTTGGGGGAAAACACTGACCTCTGAAAAGCCTCCCACCTTGGAATTATTTTGCTAAGAAACCACAAACTATATTCTTCCAAGTAGCAACAATCCAAATGAACGAAAACACCATTATTTACTAACGAAAGATGGAGGCGATGATCTAAGAAGTCTTTTGAGGTCACACATTTCTGACAGCTCGGACTTTGCCACGATGTGTGCAGAACAGTCACTATAGAGAAACTAAGCCCATGAAAGCTGCTCATTGTATGTCTAACATGCTGCTCTGGGAACATAATTGGAGATAGGGAAAAATGACGCTGCAACAGTGTCTTAACGGAGAACAAGGCTGATCTTTCAGGGAAACAACTCATGTAACATATGAAGAGAAAGTCTTTCCCCTGGGGAATGCTACTGGGAAAACGGATGCAGGGGACCATGACGCCTCACTATACATATGCAATCATTGCCTTCTGAAACCTTACGCCTCTAAATGCTATAAACCCTCTTTCTAGGGCCACACTTCAGTGCACTGCTGTAATGAACACAGTACATTAAACATGAATATTACCTCCTTTACTTCTCAAGTCCCTTTGAGTTAGTCCATCATAGCACACCATTTTACAAGTCACATGGAATTTCCACTTTGCTGCCGACCTGCAGACTACCTGGGACTTCCTCATGCTGACATTAGGAGCACCTCCTTCAAATGAGAGAGGCATGTCCCCATGTTTCAGATTTCACTGGCATTTTAAAGTATTCTTTGGCCCACAGACTATTTAGGTCAAAAATATTAGTTGATTATCAAAGTGAAAAGATTATTAACCCTGCCAACAGGAAAAATCACTTCTGTGACAGCATATAGTGGTGTGTCCTTTCACTTAACTGACTGACCTTTTTATCGGTGAAGGTGCGATAATTTTAGTTGTTCCTTCATTTTCTCCATTTTCCATGTTCTCTGTTACCCGATTTATGCTGTTTGAGCCTAGCAGCAGAGTGGGGAAGAGACCAGCGGAGAAGAAAGGGAAGGAAAGAGTGGTCAGAAAAACACAAAGAAGAAAAAAAAATGTTAGTGCAATTTCAGGGACATCATGGCACACTGTATTGATAAATTATAATTCTAAATATATAATGAACTGCCCAATAAATATGAGGCACTATTTTCTGAAATGTACTAAGCTCCCAACATAACAATGTCCAAGGGGGTCTAGGCTATGGTACCATTTTAAAATGGGAACTTTTGGGACTTAAAGAGTTAACTAAGTCCCCATATCACAGATGTTCTTTACTTTAGACTGTTAAAATAAGAATCTAAGATATTTAGCACTATTACATTGGAATGTAAGCCATTCCAATCAGTCTTTGATAACTATGTTGTGAAAAAGTTACTGTGTCTTGGCATGCCATGATAGTCTTTATTCTAAATTAAATCTCCTCCAAATATTTCAAACCTGAAAATGTCCTAATTCATAATGCAAACGGCAGAAAGAGAGTAATATAGATGTGATTTGTATCACTCATATACAAAAAAAGTTTTCAAGTGTGTTTTTTTAATGCAAACATCCCTAAAAGTGTAAAAATGACTTTTAAAAAGCTGTTATTCCACAGATTTGCATACATGCTAGATGGACCAGCAGAGGGAGCCCCCAGCAGACACAATGTTGCAAATCATGCTCCAAATAAAGTGAAGCGGCTAGGTTCATCCAGGAAGTCTGGATCCCATTCTTGGGGCAGAGGCTGATAAGCCTGCAGGGGGAGATGCGTGGGCACTGATGACAACTCTACTCTTCCCAAGTGGCATGCTCCCTCACTCTGGGAGGTACACAGGAAATCAGGAGGGGATGCCCAAAGTCCTTGCTCAATTAACCATGTGGCACGCAGGTGCGTCTCCCTCAGCACAGTTCAAGCCCCTTCAATCCAAAGTGTAATTACCATGAATGGTTCTCGAGTCAAGAGATGAGTTTCTAGTACTAATAAGAGCTAATATTTATTGAGCACTTACTATGTGTTGGGTGCTGTCCCAAGTAATTCCTGTCTATTTACTCAGATAACCCTCAAAATAATCCTATAATATAGATACTAATATTATATCCACTTTTAAAGGTAAGAAAAACAGGACTTTCCCAAGGTCCCCCAGCTCATGAGTGGGGGGCCAGCTTTGAAACCGAGTAGTCTGGCTCCTAAGACTTAGCTCTAAACCACCATGATACACGGCCTTCCATGACCATCTGTGTCCCATCCTCAAAAGTAGGTCTAAATTAAGGGTCCACTCGGAGAAACAGACTCTTCAGAAGATAAGTGGATAGAATATCCAATGAGGAGAACATTTAATAGTGAACTAAAAGAAGAATTTTCTTTCAAAGGCAGCCAACACTGAAAGACAACAAGACAAACATATGAGCACCCCAAATTTGGCAATTCCCTCCAGGACATTTGGAGGCAGGCTTGGCTACTCATCAGGAATGATAAACATTAATGAATGCACCTTGGATACAGAAAGCAAGCAGCAGTTTCAAATGAGAGTTCCAAAAACTATTACTATGTAGAATTTGACATGGATTCAATATCTGAACTTTGGTCCTATTTTGGAACCCTGAAATGAAAATGTGAACTTGAAGGTATGTGTTGTCAAAGGTAAGCTCATACGGGGCAACACGCAGAATCCAGGCATTAGAAAAGAGTAACATTGGGGTCTATGGGAAATTTCACCAGGTAAGACAAATGGGACACGACCAATGACCTTGAACTACCCCATGTGCTATCAGACGTCAGAGTGGCCAGTCACTGTCTACTTCGCCATAACCCTTAATAAAAATCACAAAGACAGATTCCCCAAATTGCAGGCACAGATTTGAGACGGAGCTGCTTCTCAAAAGTGGAACTCCATGTGGAACGGGCCTGGGACAGTGGCAGGAGTGATTAATTTATTTGTGCCCCAGACAGCAGATGTGCCCCAACATCAGGATTTTTAATTGGTCTGAATAAACATGTTTTAAATGTGGTATTGTTCTCATCAGGTATTACTTATTTATAATATCAGAGATCTCTGTTTCGCAGGCTGGGGGAAGGAAGGAGCACAGATATCCAGTGGCAGTGACAGCAGCGGAAGAAGCACGGAGTGAGAGTGAGCATCACTGTTCACCGAAGCCCTGTGCAAACAGCTTGAGAAGAAGCCTGAGTTTGCTCCGAGTCTCATCTCTTTAGACTGACCAGTCCTGTCTTAGTCTCACAACCTCGGGGAGACTGAGGCCACTTAATCACTGTCACCTAGTTTCATTCCAAAGCTTCCAAAAAGTTAATAACCAGGTAGACCAAAAACTGAGGAATATTTTAAAATAGAAAAATTTCAAACTGTATATGCCATATGTATTTGCTTAAAGAAACCAACATCTGGTTATTCACCATATTCAAATCATAATTTTTGAAACCAAACACTGAATCTATGGTTTTCCCAAAGAATTTCAGGGAAAATAAAAATCACATACATGCTCTCTCTCAGACACTCACAAACACTATAACCAGGCTTCTTCAAAGTAACTGTTAGATACACAAGACTATTTTACTAACATATTAGTCATGTAACACTCATATACACATTATAAGTAGATAAGGTATTGTCAGTAATATATCTAATTCATGGTTCCTTTATATTCTGAACGGTGGACTACTAACCAAAAGACCTCTTTATGTGTATTTTCCTCCTCTATAAGTATGTGAATTGGACAAGCCTGAGTGTAAAAGCCTTACTAGGAAAACACACTATAAGTAGAAAAACTACTTACAAACCTTAACTTCCTGGGAGCACTTTGAAGTATCCATTCATATAACATTCATATCCTAACTATAAATTACTCTTTTTTATTTCATGAATGTAGGGTTCTTTAAAAGCTCTAATTAGGCAATCTGTATTAGCTTTCCTTATGTTACAAAATTCGCCCTTAAAAGTAGTAACTACACTTTTAAAACACTGTATTTTAAACATTGTCCTAATGGGGTCAAATTAGTGAGATTTTTTTCATCCTACTACCATGTAAGAAGAAAGCTAAGCAATTAAATAAACCTAGGTTGCATACTGCTTACTGAAATCTGCAAAGGTGAGAGAGATGGTTATGCGTTACCTAGGTTTAGCGACTTTGCATTCTGCTGACATGCACTAACTGCTTTCCTTTTCCATACTTTTCCTCCCCTCACCGTACCACCTTCCAGAACCATCCCTCCTACATTAGCCCAGATTCTTGGACTATAGAAGAGGTGACCTGACAAAACCCATCACACCAAAGGGCTCGTGTCTTCATGTATTAATTGGCCACAGAAGAGGTCCATTTCAAAGAGAAAAAGGAGAAGCCAAACATTAACTAAAATAATTAGCTGATAACAATGGAATTTCAGGCATGGCTCCAGGAGATATTCTGAAGCCGGAGAAATCGTTTTTCCCCATTTTTTTTTCATTGTAAATTATAACAGACCACCAGAAAAGAATGTAACATACATATATGAACAGTTTAAAGAATTATTATAAAGTGAACAGCTATTTAACCACTATTCACGGCAAGAAATAAAACACTGAGGGCAATTTTCCTATGCTCCACAAATCACTCCATCTAGGACAACTCTCTTTTAGATAAGGCCAAACAGCTGTTTTCTCTCTAAAATACCGAGAAACATGAATTATTATGTATATATTTCATAAAACAGTTGTAGTATATATAACAAAATTATTAAAAATTTAAAAATTAATAAAACTGAATAAGGCCCCAAAATCTTTAAAAAAAAATGAAGGACATATCACTGGGCCCCACCCCCATGACTGTCAGCACAGTGTCATACACATGGTAGGTACTCAGTGCAGGTCTATTATTATCTCCTATTTTTTCCACTCTAAGGGAAAATTCAGGATAATGATGTTATGTTTAAAAAGTGTCAAAACTAAGGCAAAAATATCTGGATATGGTAGTATGGGAAATGTGGAACCAGAGGACACGCAGCCATATCCTACAAGACTGGGCTACTTCTTAGAGCTTTAAAAGCAGTCTTCTGCCATAGTGTGCTACTCTTTTAAATGAGAGCCGCAGATAATAACAAAGGTCAGTTACTGACTTACGGTTACTAAGGCTCCTCTGTACTTTATTTTAGGTAAAATAATATATTAATCTAGCAAGACCATTTAGAATTAGGAGCATATAATTCACTTTACCTATTGTTCACATTAAAAAGACAAAGGGCTTTATTTCAAGACGCTAGTCATATTTGCAAGAATAAGTTTATTGGGGACTGCCAAAGTTTATTAAGAGCCAAATCCAGCTCATGACCCGTGATCATTTTTGTCTTTGGACGTTTAGACACTAATACGGGCTCACACAATATCCTATCAGTTAGGCAGCACTGTAGTGCCAGCATCCAATGCTCCATTGCCTCATTTGTTCATTTTTTAACACCCTCTATGCAAATGACTCCATCCTGTGTGCACCAGACCATTACGAGGCTATGGTGTGGTTTGGCTCTGTTCACGTTTGAGTGCCCTCATCTTAAGTGACCCTCGCCCTCCGTTCAGGAAGAGTGGCTGTCAGAAACAGAATCAATTTTCCCAGGACCTATTTAGCTACTTGATCTTCAAAGTCATCCCTGTGATGTCAAGATTTCAAAATGTGGTGATGAATCCACATGGATGTTCAATTACAAGAACACTTTGCATTTAAATAGTATTATGAGTCTCACAAAATTCATAGCTCAGTTTGACACTTGTCATCCTTAAGTTAAATCTTTGATGCCACTTAAATGTGGCCATTGCTTTGAATTTACAGCATAGGCATAGAGGATGAATGTGTGACATTAAATTAAAAAAAAATGTATTTGGCAAGTGAGAATGCCTCATTCTGTTCTATGGGGAAAAGGACAAATAGCCAGTAAGTAAGTCCAGATTGTAATACATACATGATTTCACTTAAAAACTCTCAAATATGATACATTTGTAAACTTTTAGGCTAAATTTTATCCACTTACTCACATTTTCTTTTCTGATCTAAATTTAAAAAACTATACTTGACACTTAGAAAAATAATCAGGACAGAGTTTAACTATTCCCTATACAACAGATTATTAGGTTTCAGTAAAGACAACCTGATGTTCTCTTATCTGACCCAGAATGACTGATCAGAAGAAATGTGATATTCATGAATTAAGAATGAGCTAATAACTGGAAATAAATTTTAGCTCTTGTTCGCACACTGATAGTATGAAGCCATTTTGCATTGGTTTTACTAACTTTAGACTGAGTACTGTGGGGAAAATGGCAAATGAAAGAGCAAATTAGCAAAATAAAACATATATTCTAACACCACCAATTACAGTCAGACAGTAAAATGGCCAAGGAAACCTCATGTATCTTTTATCCTATCATCATGGAAGGCTTTATATTTGGCAAAACAGACACGCATTAAATCAAGTAAAATGAAATTAAATTTCGAAACACATGATTTGAAAAATAAAGGTATTTCAGTGTCTAGTGGCTAATTCTTTAAAGTTCAAATGCCTGATATTGGCCCATTTATCCCAAAGAGGCAGCCAGCCCTCTGTTTTCTTAAGTGTTTCTGTATTCAAAAGTTCCAAGGGTGGTATTTAAAAACAGTTACCTCTTTACCACAAACATACAGAAGACACTGATTTTGCAACATGTCAACTGCATGATCAAACAAGGTATTTTGCTAAAAAGCTGGAGGGAAGATCAAGAGTGGGTGTGGATGAGAAAGATGCTAGGAAAATACATCTATGCATGAAAGATCCCTTCCTTGGTTGGTCTGCTTCCAATTTCTTCTGCCCTGACCCAGCACTCTCCTGGATCCCCCTGCTTTCCTCATCACCAAAATGGTCAATCCGGGAGCATGAGAGGTGAAGACACTTGAAGAGGACACTTGGTCCTCTGCCCAGCCTACAGAGGCACATGCACTGAGAGGTGGTCATGAATATCCTTCCTTGAGGGTCAGAATGGTGGGTTTACTAACAAAAAAAGGTTCTTCTGAGCATCTGTTAACACCCTTAGAGTGGAACAAGAGGCTCTACTCTCTGAAGAGCTTGTGATCTACTCCTGTGTATGCTGGAGGGGCTGCCAGACGCAGTGACAGCAGAGGGACCCTGATCTCTCCTTTCCGCCCTCCAAGGGCCAATGTGAATGGTTCAAAGGTAGGTGCTGGCATTGGGCCTAGGAGGGCGAAAGGAGAGATGGGTGCCCCTACCTGTGAACAGATGGCTGGAATCAAGAGGTGTGGCAACTCTCTTAGACACTAAGTTTTTCTTCCTGTGATATCAGGTCACAGTCTGAGGGAAGACAGTTAAGTAAATGCCCACATCCTGTCTTGGTCCTGCTCTTGCACTCCCCGCAACAATCCTTCCCCAAACAGGGCCACGCCATTCAGAGCAACATTCAGCAAACCATCTCCAATCTCCTTCTCTCAAGCCCCACATTTATGGTTAGCTGGTCTAGGGCAGGTGGACAGTTCCGTACCTGACCTAAGGTTGGTCCTGTTTCAGAGGAGTGTGCTAGACCACTGATTAACAGACTTGATGTAACGGTAGTAGTATAAAGTACATACAAATGCAATACAAATAATCGTACGTTAAAGATTGCTTTAAAAAGGCAAAAGTGGGAAAATTTTTACCTTCCTCTGCTTCCATATTTGAGCTCATATCTAGGAGGCCTTTACTCAGTGTTCTTTAAACTTTTTACACAAGTGCTCACTAAAAGAATTTGAAAGATAATGTACCTCAGTGCATGCTTCTAAGATAATACCTAACATTTTGCATCAAAATTTCAAATAGTACCAAAGGATATCATTTGCAGCATATAGTAAATATTGACATTTTTAACTGTTTCATGACTCTCTTAATATATCCAATGTAATAAAATACCATAAAAATTTGATACCTACAGCCCCTGACTTTAAAAATACATGAAATGAGTTTAGCAGTTAGAAATTTCATAGCATTCTTTTTTCTCCTTGTAGTTGCAATTCAGTTACAACTCCTCTGCAAAAATCTCTCCCAAAGTAATACGATTTATGCTTGAGAGTTTTTATTCTCCACTCTATCTTACTTCTGTGACAAAAAAAAAAAAAAAACAAAAACCAAAAACCCAGAAGTAAAGTAAAAGTTTTATTTCCCAAAACCACAAAGCTCTACTAGGTAAAAATTTTTTCTGAACCAAGTTATCATTACAATTATTAACAGCATATTGTTAGGATACCATATTAATGTTGGTAAATAATTACTAAATGTAAGAAGTAAATTTTTATTGAAAAGTAATTCTTAATGAGATGAACAGATGTTTTCCCAATTATTACATGATTTCCCAATTATCATACCCATTCAGAAATATTATTTTGTGCTAAAATGAAACAATCTAGCAACAATTCTATTCTTATTTTCATTTGGATAGATTTTCACTGCTAAGAAACCCTGTTCACATTAGTGGAAGTTTATATAAAGTATTCTGCTATAAAGACATCACCAGTGCCCGAAAGAACTTCAAAGAGTTACACATAGACATATAACTCTAAAAGTAGGATAGTGATATGTTATCTAAAAGTATTTCACATTTTCTATCAGGGGGCAAATCAATCAGGTCCTCTATCAATTTTGTGGAAAGTCAAAATAAGAAAATGACAGACAAGGATGTGTCACTTGATAATTGAGGTCATTTGACTTTCCCAAGACCAGCTGAGAAGGTTTAACATTTAAGGACAGAGCAGAATACCAGAATCCCAGATGGGGAACAAGTCTACCTTTCTTTTGGAAAGTGGGGAAACATCCTTTGGGAAGGGGCAGGCTGGAGAAAATCTCCAGCAAGTCCAAGTCTATCACAGGCAGACTCCTCCCAGGTAAGGGAATCTGGAAACTGATTCTATCAAAGCTGCCTGGACCCACATAGGAACCCTTAGGGAAGCCCCCCTGCATCCCCTCCCCACCAGGGGTTGCAGTCTCAGTTTGAGGCCATCTGCCCTAATCCACCAGTTCTTCAAAATCCACTTCCTGCACAACAGCATCATGGATTACACCTTTAGCCATAAGCAAACTATCCATCTGGATGCTCACAACTCCTTCAGTGCTCTACTCCATGGCGACACCTGACACACGCTGCCCGCATTTCAGTATGTCTTTTATCTCTCCAGCCTGACAAAGTTGTTAAGCATACAAGTCACACAAACCTGGATGTGCTTCTCAGCTCTGCCAATTTACCCACTGTGTGGTCTTGGACACATTATTAAACCTCTTTGGATCTTAGTTTGTCCTCTGTAAAATGGAGATATCACCAACTACTTTTACAGCAGATATGAAGATTACACTAGATAATTCATAGAAAGCGCTTCCTACAGTGCTTGGCATTTAGTAAGTGCTAAACAACTGCTGTTTTCTTTTTATATGATGAAGTTCCTCTAGATCAAGGGTCAAGTTTTACTCATTCTCCACACTCCATTGAATAGGGTCTGCAATGGGTGTTTTTTCCAACACCATCAAGCAATTCTTCAATTCTCAGCAGACACTGACTGGGTATCCTGCAGTTTAACTCTATTCTGACACTACATACCTGGAGAGAGTGTCAGATGCCACAGGTGAAAGGCTCAGCCCCACAAGACTGCCCCCACTTTAGATACCTGTTGCAAGTGCAGGCTGTCACCTATGCTTCTGATCAACCAGCTATAGAGCAGAGGGTCCCACGACCCGCTCCTCAGGTTCAATTCATTTGCTAAAGCAGCTCACAGGACCCAGAGAAACAGTTATTTACTAGATTGCTGGTTTATTATATGTAAAAGGATGTAACTCAGGAACAGCCAGATAGAAGAGATGCAGAGCATGGAAACGGGCACAGACCTTCCTTGATCCGAGCACACCACTCTTTTCACATCTAGATCCATGTGTTCACCAACCCCTCGGGACCCTGTCTTTTTTGGGTTCTTACGGAGGTTTTATTTCATTATGCAGGCATGATTGATGAAATTACTGGCCGTTGGTGATTGATTCAACCTCCAGTCCCTCTCCCCTTCCCAGAAATCAGGGGATGGGACTTAAATTTCCAACCCTCCTGTCAAGGTCTGTTCTCCTGGCAACCAGCACTACCCCTCCCACTCCTCCCCTCTCTTGTTAGGGGCTTTCCAGAAGTCACTTCATTAACATAAACTCAGGTGTGATGAAAAGGGGCTTGTTATGAGTAACAAAAGATGCTCCTTCCACCTTTGTGGCTCTTACCACTTAGGAAATTCCAAGAGTTTTAGGAGCTCTGTCCCAGAAATGGGGATAAGGGCCAAATGTTTATTTACTATAAATTACAGTATCACAGGTCTTATGCCAAAGAGGTGCTCAGTAAATTCTTGTTGAATGAGAAAGGAAAGGAGAAAAAAAAAGTGTCATTTACAGTAACTCACTAAAACTATGATATTTAATTTGAAAATACAATACGCCTTTAACTTTGCTTGCTTTTTTAATTTTGGTAGCTATGCATGGAATGCTGAACACTCCCAGGAAGAGTGGAAACATTAACTTTCTATAAAAAAATCTAAGCAGCTTGCCATATATTAAGATGTTTTTTACAGAACGAAAATAAACATCAGCTTCTAGGCGGAATAAGAAAGGGAGTGAACAAAGGAAGACAGCCTTGAACAAATACATACCGGACTCTGCGATCTATCTATCAACAGGTGTGAGAGCTATTATGTCACTGTCTTTTCCAGACATTCCTCACAGTGCCTAGTTATTCTCACCAGATGCCCTCCAGGTTCCAGAACTTGCTACACTTGCAGATCTTTTCACCTCTACTGGACCCCAGTTTCCTTGCCTACAACACAAAGTGATTGACCTCAACTTCATCTAATCCAAGGACGGTGAGTCTCCTTTGAAACAAAGCACGCTTTGACCTGATCTACAATGCAACCTCCTACACCTCAACCCCGCGTTGAAATGTACAGATACGAGTGTGTCTTATCTCCCTCGCCTCAATGACTTGGGTTGTATCTGTTACAACACAGGAGAAATCCCTAACATTTGAATTTATATGATCAGTCTCATAATGTTCTATTACTTTTTCCATAAATTACGATGCACACTTCCTAGCGTACTATCAGTGTCCTCACCTGAGCTTTTCAAGAATCTACTGGAAACTTGAATGGACATTTGAAGCCATTTTGTGAACTTAATGTATTCATGACAATTACCTAGAGGGCTTTTTCAAAGTACAACATGGTGAAACTGCAAATGCTGGTAAAGAATACAAAATATTCTCTCTCTCCCTCCTGATTTCCGATTTTTGTTTGTATTTTTACAAAAATAATGGGAGCTTATAATATGCTGCTGGCCCCAACTCCTGTCTTTTTTTTTTTTTTTTTCTTGTTTGTACTATATCTTGGAGATCATTCCATATCAACACAAATTTCTCACATTCTTTTTTGTTCCTCCTCTGCACATTGCAGACTTTAAGTGACCTGGGTTCATCTTCCAGCTCTGGGGCCCTGGCATAAGTCCCTGCCTCTGTCTTCTTACCTGTACACTGAGATTCACAGCATCTTCTAAAGGAAATAAGTGAGACACTATCTGCAGGGTATCCAGGACAGTGCCAGGCATGCAGTGATGCTCAATGACTAGTAATTATTAACATTCCTCCACCTTGTGGAACCCCTCTGGGAACCTGGCCTTTCACGGCAGATGTTGTGGGACTGCAGAATCAGACCAACACAAATTCAAATCTTGCCCCAAGATTTACTGTAAGAGAGACAAGGTATTTCCTAGGGGTGCACATATGTTATTTTACTAGGCTAGTTCCCAACTAATGGACATCTAGGTAGTTTCCAGTCTCTGTGATGACAAACACAGCAACAGGCCTACTCCTACTGTAGAAGTGAGGCTGCTGATCTAACCACATCCTGAGGTTAAGACGTGAGATCCCAGATCCACAGCCCCAGCTTCAGTTTACTTCCCATTCAACAACTCTGCTTCCCTCTCCCAGCCCTTTCAAGCTTTGCCCTTTGTCTTCTGTTTCCATTGTCTGCTTGACATGAAAAATGCACTTGGATAGGCCCAGCACCTAATTACTTCAAGTAGGGAAAACCACCTTACAAAGAAGATGAAATGATCAACTATGTGAACTTTAAAGCCAGCATACAATCTCATCATTATTATGAATTCACTGTAAGGAGTTTGTTCTTCCTAATTCATACCATAGAATATCCCAGTGGGGCTGCAGAGCCTAAAGAGCGATGAGCAGAGGGTGGAGAGTAAAAATCAGAGGAGAAAAATGGTTATTCTGAGAAACAGAACACAGTAAGATGACCCCCAACTCTGGGCTCCTAATACTGCCTGCCAACAGCTGCTCTTGGGCACCCAGAGATCTTCAGGCAGGCGAGGAAGATGAAATGTATACACACAGAGCCCTTTGACTTACCCACTTTCCTTATACCCTGTTTATACCTAATCTTCTAGGATAAGTCAGGAGTAACCCATTTCTTTCTGAAGCCCATTCACTGCACTTGAATGACTCTCTCCACCCATCACTCTCAAAGGCCACACCTCCTTCATATAATTACATTACCCTTTGTATGTGAAGTTGATGCTACATGGTAAATATAATTCAAAGACTGACTGGTGAACTCACAGACTGGTCCACACTATGTATAGAAAGATCTCCTTTGGGTTTAGGAGAAAGTAACTCAAGTATATCAAGCCCATCCGTGCGTAAGACATGATGCTCTGCCCAGTTTAGACACCATCCCCATGACAACAGCCCTTGAGGTAGGAGGTAATACTCTCATTGGACAGATGAAGAAACTGAGGCTCAGGCTGGTGAAGTGACTGCATAACACTGCACAGTCAGTACACAGATGACTGAGGCTGAACTCAGATTTAACAGATGTAGCTCATCGGTATGCCAGTCTCTGCTCACACGGCTTGCCTGTCATCTGTCTCAAAAACATTTTTTTAAATATATTTTTGATTGCCACAAGCCAAGCTGGACTTCTGCTGACCTCACATCTGACACAATGTGCCAAGGAGAGCAAGTGCTCAATAAGTGATTATTACTTTCTTGACATTACTATCTCTCAGCAGCCCAGAGCTTTATACTACATCAAACAAAAATGTACTTCACTATATCAAAGCATTTCTCTGACTCTCCTGCCTTGGGCTGCACCCAGCTCAGTCCACCTAAATGTCGGTCAGCTACACACATGTGAATCATTTGCAAGGGGGTCCAGAGCTGTGTGGCACCATCATCCCCTAGAGGTGGCCAACAGACCTGCCAACTACAGAGTGCTCCTGCTGGGAGTCACAGAGTGTAGAACCTGATTCAGTGACCCCACCCCCACCCCAGGGGATGCTGCAGAAACCCAGTGACCCCAGGCAGGTGGATCAGCCATTCACTCCAGCTCTGTCAATCAGAGGTCCCAAAGAGGCAGCCCTCAAGCCACACTGGGCCCCTGGAATGTTCCATTAAGCACACAGAGGCTTTCTTCAAAATGAAATTAATTGCCAATAGTTAAAATTCTGGAGTTTCTAAAAATATCCAAATGTAGTGCATCCTTTTAAACATTGAAGATTTGGCAACACTGGGTCTTCTCTTCTGCACAGAAAACACGGGCTTGGCCTGAGCAGTAGCTGTCTGCGTCCAGACCAGGCCGAACCATCCTCACTCAGAAGTCACTTTCACGACCCCTTGGGCATTGTTTCTGCAGCATCTTCCACAGATTGAGAGTGGGAATGCCAAAACGTCACCCCGACTTGCTTTCCAGATGTCTGAAGACCACAATGCAACTATTTCTCTCTCTCTTCATCAGTATGATATCCTTAAGAATTAAAAGCGCTGCATCAGACAATCACAGCATTGTTTGTCCACTGTAAATGGCTTCACCAGTTACTTTTCTTACAGCTAATTATGGATTATACCCAAACATTCTGAATTTACTGCCCTTCTTACAGCAGAAACTCTTCTGACAGGAGGAACCCACCGATGTGAGTTGCCAAGGACTTGTCAGAGAAAGGGCTGCACAAATATGCACTTTTCCTTCCTGCCATCTCCCCTCCTGCTTTATCCCCAAGCTCCTCTGCTGTTTAGATTTGCAGGAATGCTCTGGCCGCCTGCCCTGGCGCTGAACTCCTCTGGGCGGGACAGCGGGCAGGCTGGGTGCAGGGCTCCTGCCTCTGGAATGCACTTCCTCATAGAAGTGCCAAGGCCTCATCTTGGGGGATTCTAAACACAATGGCTTTTGAACTATTAGGGCATTTATTATTCCTGATTGAGAAATGAAAAAAACAGGTTTTCTAAATTTGCACGGAACTGGGATGCAGATTAAGGGGAGTAGTCATTGAGTTTGACTGAATTACTTTAACTCCAGAAGAAATAAAAGAACGTCTTCTAAAGTAACAAGTCAAGCAGTACAAATTAAAGATATAAACTAACAAAAAGCAAAAGTCTCCTTTCTATCACAGCTTGTTTTTTTATTATCTATAAATGTCAAATGAGGTGAGAATTCAGGCCAATAACTCCTGGAACTGTAGTTCCAAAATTTTATTTTGGAGAGAATACTAGAATTCAACTTATGAAAATTAACAGCTTGCCTTATTAAAATTAAAAAAATAGTCTACCTTCCTTTTAAACCACAATCCCATTTTTGCCAAACACAGTACAATCTAATAAAATAAACTTTTTCTATGCTTTAAAATAAGCCTTCTACCATTTTAACTGTCAAAATTTTCAAATAAAAATTTAAGTAACTGTGGCAGAAATATTTAGTAAGGTAATACTTTGTTTTTTCTTTGATCAGTAAAATAACAATAATATAATAATAAACCTACTCTTTTGAGCTATTGTTCCCTCCTGCCCAGCCACCCACGAATGACTCTCAGGAATAGGGAGCTTTTGAGGGAGGGGCTGCTGTGGAGCTGGGAGGGTGGCAAGAAGTGACAGGACTGGAGAGCTGCCTGTCCTGGTGGAGAAGGGATGGTGGGGAAGGAGATGGAGGCTTGAGAGTGACCTAGTGACCTGCAGGCCACCCTCACAGCATCCTCCCCTCCAACCGCCTCTGCAGCAGAACCTTAAAGGGGACTGGCAGCCCGGTCTCTCTAGGCAGGCTTGACCCTGAGCACTGGAGGCTCCTAGGCTCACCAATGACCACCCTGCTCTCAGACACACAGTGGCCTAGCTTCATACAGAACCATCCACTTCAAGGACCTGGTGGGTGGGATAAGGAGCACAGAGTGACTGATGTAACTGAGGACAAGAGCGCCCTCTTCAAATGTTCAGCTCCAAGCTGGAACCCCACCATGACCTGAGGAGTAGGCGACAGCTGAGACTGGGTCTCCACCGGCAGGTTCAATTGAAGCTCAAAGCAGAGTACTTGCGATTAGAAGAACAAGAATATGTAGCATCTAAAAAAATTTAGAACAATATTATCCTTGCCCCCACAACATTCTTCATATGTGCATGACAGCAGCTGTAAATAACACGGCGTCACTGACGTATGCGAAATGGTCCTTCCCCACCGAGGTCAATCACACTGTCAAGGGCAGGGTCATCCCTGGGTCCTCAGAATACATCACAGTTTTGTGGCACACAGTCTTGAAAGGCAGGCTAACAGTAATGCAAAATCAAAGTGAAATGTACACATAGCCAGAGTCTTAGTTTTAAAATACAGCATTCTATGATCCTCTTCTTAGAATAAAAATGATGAAAATACACCACTGTTTAAAATACATATAATAAATGAACATGAATAGAGATACCACTACAAGGATATTCACCTTAGGTATATTTATAGTCTTCAAATTTTGAAACAGCATAAATATCCAAAAACTAAAGACTGGCTGAAAAAACTGTTATGCCCATGCATCTATGTAGCAGAAAATTATATAGACATTAAAAAGGTGCTGTATAAGAACACTTAAAACTTACCAGCACATATCCAGGACATATTATTAAATAAGAAAAGTATGTTGTAAAACATTGTCATATTACTTTTGCACCAAAGATACACAGAAGACTAGAAGGCTATATAATACAGTGTTAGCACTAGGAGAACAGAATTGAATATAAAAGATTTTTTTCTTTTGGAAGGGTAGATTCTAAGGTTCCTAAATATTCTAAAGTGGGCATGCTTTTTTCTAATAATGAAAGTATAACATGTGCTGCATTTTTAAAAGTTCCTCAACCTGCTGCTGAGAGGCTGTCCTCCTGCAGCCTGGGCTGGGAATTAGCCACACGCTCAGCCCCTACCCTAGAGGGACTGCATCGTAACACAACGCTGGGGGCGGGAGGGGGAGATGGATAAGAGGGCTCCAGGCTGCTCTGTGAAAACTGCATTTGCCTACATCTGCATAAGCCAGGAGAGAAACAAAAACAAAACCCCTTGTCCCTAAATTAATCAGCTTCCGGAATTTGGGCTTCCAAGGAGACAGAGAGACAGACAGTGTTACAGAGGCAGATATTGTTATAATAGCATATGAGAAGAGGAAAGGAGGTTTGTGTAAAAACAACCTGAGCAGGTTTGTATAAAAAGCATATATGATTCCAGCATTGCAAGCAGAATAAAATGTTGATCTGAAGTAATGAATGCTTCTGATATTTTCAGTTGGTCTCAGAATAATTATATAATCTTGGCCAGAACACCTTTATAATCTCAGTTTCTCCCTCAGCTAAATGAGGATAATATTACCTACGTAACAAAGTAATCTATTGCCAAATTAAATCATGTCATATTTTTGCCACTGTAGAATCATCAGAAATAATTTAATTTCCTCCCAGTCCAGTGAGAGGAGGGAACCCACAATCAGATTTAATTTCATTTTAGAAACTACAAGTCAGGTGACATCCTCACAGCCCACAGTGGTAGAGCAAACTCACTTTCCTCACAGGCATGGCATGAGGAGTAAATGAAACAAGGGCTGTCAAATGTTTTGCCAAGTGTCATGCAGTGTTCAGGTGTTAGTTACTGTTATTAAAAATTCCATTCACTTCATACAATATGGCAAAAAGGCCCAGGAGATCTGGGCTCTCGTCCCATCCCCCCCCCCCCCCGTCTAGCTATTGGGACCTATGTCCTCCCCATCTGTAAAATGGGAACATACTCTTTGCCCTGCCCTATCTCACAAGGTTACTGTGAGACTCAAATGAAATAATATATGTGAAAAGCCTGTGGGGAATGATAGGTAAGAGTGATCTATAAGCAAGCCACAAACCAAAGTCGGTAATATCACTTTGCGAACTCTGAGCATTGAATATGGATTATCACTGATTGATTAGGTGGTTTTATTAAAGAAGCAGCCCGCATTAAAAACAAAAAAATCTGAATAACCCAAATCTCCATCAACAGCAGAATGGATAAAGAAGTTACTCTACAACAGAAAACTCACCATAAGAAAAATGAACACATTTTGTATATACTACATATAACATGGATAGAAGTAAGACACAAAAAAAACACATGCCTTGATTCACTCACATAACATTTTAAAAAGAGGCAAAATAAACTACTTTGTTCAGAGAAGGCTACCTGAGTGCCAAAATTATAGTGGAAAGTAAGGAAATAATCACGAAGTCAGACTGGTTGGGGAGGGAGAAGACGGTGAAGATGTGATCAAGCAAATAGGAGGGAATCGTGGGGCTGCAGGCTATGTAAAATTGTGTGTGTGCGTGCAAGCATGGGTATATATTTGTATATGTGTATATACAAACGCACACTTACATGTATGTGCACAGGTATATGTGTATGTATATTTTATGTACTTTATCATAGTTCCCAATGAATGATAATAAAAAACCAACTAAATTCTGTGCAGATGGCTATGTTAACAGTGTTTGTTTGTTTTAAAGACTTCTGCTAAAACTTTGTTTCAATTCCAATCTTAGATACACCAAACTAAGAAATCACCCAGTTGAGATTTTATTTAATCCCTTCAAAAAAGTCATTAGGTATAGTCATTAAGCAGGTTATTGTGATTCAAGTTGATTACCTGCCTATTTAATAATAATTTCTGATTGCTTGGACATTTTCTGGGTCAAATTAAAAATACTAGCATTAACAATTAAAAACCTACAGGGCTGGGTAGGGGGTATACCTTGGCAGTGTACTTAGCATGCATGAGGTCCTGGGTTCAATCCCCAGTACCTCCATTAACAACAACAACAACAACAACAACAACAACAACAAAAACCTACAGGGCTACAGTCAGCAGTTAAGCATATCTCACACCAACAGCCTAAGAGGAAACACAAGGTTACAACGATGAGTTGGGGGGCCTGTGACTTACCAGCTGGCTGTGTTTGCGCTATTCTCTTAGGGTAAGTCTTGCTTCGACTTCTTGCCACATTCTGATCTGGCCGGGGAAGTTGAATGGAAAGATCTCGACTCATTTGCAATGCTGTCCTGCCACTTGAAAATACAACATTTTGAGTAACACAGGTAAAACCACACAGCCATAAAATTAAGCCACAGCTCATGAAGAATACCTGCAAAGTATGGAGAGAAGAACAGACAGACTCACACAGACTCTAAGTTATATAGGGGCTTTCAATTGATTTTCATTGCAATGTTAACCAAGAAGTAATAAACTCTTAACAGGAAGGATTTAGGTGAGATAGAAGGGCCAACTAAAGAATGTCACTCGTGACAACGAATGTATGCATTTCATGTATAACTGAAAAATTGTGCTCTACACTGGAATTTGACACAACATTGTAAAATGACTATAACTCAATAAAAAAAATGTTTAAAAAAATTAAAAAAAAGAATGTCGCTTGCCATCTGGTTCTGCAAGAATGAAGTCACCAGCCACTGTAGTTTGTTGACCTTTAACACACCCTGACAGGACTTCAGGGCAGAGGTCAGGAATGAGGCCCCCTGTGCTCTGGGACAAAGTGCCAGAAGAGGCCTTCAGATAGGTGTTTACAGGAGAAAATTTTATAAGCCCAACTTCTTGCATCTTCTCATACCTAGAACGCACTAAAATCATTAATGGAGACATCTTCTCCTTGTGACTAGCAACAAACTTCAAGATGTGTGCCTGATTGCACACTAAATTCCTCAGAGCTATCTGAGAGGCTGGTCCCAGCCCACAGTCCTCAGCAGCCCCAAGAAAAACTTAACTCACAGCTCTCATGTTGTGTGTGTGTTTTCAGTCGACAGAAGGAAGATCTTTCAGAGGGAGAAACAGGAAAGAAGTTATTAAAGGAGGATTTACGTTTGGATTTGAGTAGAATGATAGGCTAGAAATAGAGGATGCTGATGGTCTTCCAGCTCTACAACTAAATAATAAAGAAACTGAGCTGGGCTAAATTACAAAAGGCAATGATTCTACATGCATCCATGTGTCCTGGTGCTGTGCTTACAAGGCAAGTAGTAGAGCCTGTCCCACTGGACCACCTGGTGTGATTTTACTTTGAACCCTGTGACACAGTCAACCACTGATTATGCCAACCTCACCTGCACCAGGTCAAGTGACCCGGGAGATTTAAAGCAGGACTAAAACCCTGTGCACAGACCACTTCTCTAAAGAGTCTGTGAAGATGGAACAGGGCAATCTTTCCCTGGGGACAAACTAACTTTCTCAAGGAACTGTGTAATTTAATTCACTGAATTTCAATCAACATTCACCCTACTAAAAATTTATTCCACAGCTGCTGAATTTGAGCCAATGAACGACTATGGCTTTCAAACACGAAAATAAATTTATGTACAGGGAAAATGCAATTTTAAACTTAATTTTTTAAGTTTCACCACAAGAAGAGCCACATAATGGGAAGAAAAAAGTCTTTTAATGGCCCTAAATCCTATTCATCCTACGTTTACAGGATAAATATTGGTGGATCTCTCCCCAAGAAAGATTAAATGAGACTTATATAAAGCCAAATTCACCTCCTACATGCTTCTGTGTTTCCCCTCCTTGTTACCCCATCCACTTTTATTAGAAATAAAAAGAGGCTTGAAACATTTATAAACAGCAGGTTCTCATCAAGCTAATTGGGAACACTACTTGATATGAGCTACCATGGGAATTAAAATGACAGGTACCGTCCATGAGTGTGCGTATTTCACATTCAAGGGTTCATGGAAATCAGGGGGAGGGGAGGGGAGCAAACTATGACAGATTTTCTTTCCCTTGAAATTGATTTCTTTCAAAAGTAGTGCATAAAGTGACACACATAGTAACATTTCCCCCTTGAAAAGTTAAAAAATTCCATATAGAGAGCAAAATTCCATTATTATAAATGGTTTGGAGTATGAAGATAAGATCTACTTACAACAGATTTACTCTAACACTTGGAGAGGATGTACTTCATTGTTTGGAGGAAAAAATATTTGCCCTAAAAATGTAACCCAATATGTGGACCACTGAGGCATTTTATAATGAGATTTTTACTTTCTTATTCAATTTTTCCTCATAGTCTCTCAGGAATAAAGGAGAAATGAGAAAATCGTACCACAAGATTAATAAAACGAAAGTCCAGAAACATTAAACTCATCTGGCACCAGCTGAACGGGACCCAGGACGGGAGCAAGCTGTCTGCCCTCACGGTGGTTGGTACGGCATAGCCTGGCAGCCTGGGAGAAGGGACAGAGCATCGGGTCTGGCGTGACACCACAAGCCCAGTTTGAAGCACAGCTCTGCTGTGACTGAGAGGCTTTCCACAGGTTCTTTTTTAAATCTCCTAGAGCCTCATTTTCCTCATTTATTATTTCTATGTGTTCAGACTATTTCTGAGCAGGAATATTCTTGGACAGTATTCTTAGTGCTTCTTTGTAGCAGAAAGCACTTGAGAACTGCGGAGGTTTTCAGTGTCAGTGTAAGAACTCCAACACATGGTGGGTCTCCACAGTGACAGGATGGAACTTTGTCCCCAAGATCGCCCACTCCCTCACCCCTCACGCTATGGCACACACACTCACTCCCATTCTGTGCTGAGGGGCACTGTCAGCAGCCCTTCAGCTTCCAAGTGAGGGCACAATCGGCCATCAGCAGGGAAGAGGGAAAAGAAGACCAAAGACACCTGGTTCAAATCCTAGCTCTGCCACTGACTGGTTCAAGGTCTTCAGTTCAGTGACCTTACTTTTGAGGGGCTCAAATTCTTCATCTGTACAAATGAGGATATGATACCTCCTTTGGTAGGTCATTGAATGGATTTAATAAAGTAACACATGTGAAAGCACCCGACACAGAGGAGATTCTCAGGAGAACTTGGTCTCCCTTCCACGCTTCAAGATATGTGGAAAGCTTATGTGACTGAAGTCCTAGAAAAAGGTCATCAGGTTCCCAGGGAGGGTTCTCAGGCTTGATTCTCATTTCTGGAGTATAAATTCTACACATCTCACTCATTCATCAAAACTAGGAGTTCCCTACAAACTTAGCAGGTAAAGGCAAGGTTAATTTTTAAGGGGCTCAGAGGAAGAGATAACAGTGTGTAATGAAATATTCAACCAAAGATTTAATCAATTTCTATTTCAGGTTATTGGTATCTGATAATAAGACAACAAAAGAATCAGATTGTCAGATTTCAGCTTGGTCTTTTCCCAAAAATGTAATTTTGAAAATTTGAAAGGATTACCTGCCACATATCACTAAAAATGTCTATTTTTTTCCTTCTTAAGTAATGACTAGATTTTCTAAAAGATGTTGGACTTTCCTCAGCATTCTGCAAGCCCCAACATCTTAGGGCAGGAGAGATAGTAGAGCCTAGATCTCTGTCTTTCTCTATCACATACACCTACACACACACACACCCCCTACAATAAACACATATACTGGTTATGCTGTTCGTTATCCCCCGTGCTCCAAAAGCCTACAGGGTAAAGGAAGGAGTTGTCTCCAGAGCTCTGCTTCATTGCAGGGTATCTCCAGAATGTATCAAAAGAAAGGAACAGGCATATGATGTTTACTAAAGGCTGGTTGTTTTTTATTCTTTTGACAATTAACAGTCTATGTACTGGCAACCACCCAGCAGCCAGAGACCCATCCCTGCCTAAGCCTAGCTCTGGGCAGCAGGATGAAACATCTTTCTTCCAGGGATGGTATATTGTTAGTGCTTTTGACATACAGACACAGAGACTTGGATTTCATTAAGACTTACTAGGCAATTAACACCAGCCACAAAATTAGAACTGATTCAGCAGAGCTTCTAATTCTGCAAAGGTTAGCTTTAATTACTTTTATGGAAGAAATGATATTTAATATGCAAAATTCAATAACTTTCTAATAATAATTCCCAGTAGCCACAGCATTTGCATTTCAATAAATTTGAGAAATCAGGTATGGGTAAACTGGTGGAAACCAACTACAGCATACGTTAAACAGCATAATTATAATTTTAACAGTATGAACACTAAGACAAATGCTTCTTCACTAGCTTCACTTCAGTGACAAGGAGATAGATTTACAGACATTCACTCTGTAACCCTTGAATTGTGTTATGCCCCAGCTGGAAGAACAACCCAAATACTATTTGCTGTTCCTCAGTATCAAAGTAAATACTCTTTCCTTAAATTCCTATAATGATATCACTTTCTAGGGAAGAATGTTTTTAAACTGAAGTTTAAATTTTAGATTTCAATGAATACCTTTATACAAATATCAAGAACATCGATTATACAATGACACATAAATTTTACTTTAAGTCAGTAAATGAGTAATATATCCAAGTGAATAATTTGTAAAGATAAATGCACTGAACATTTAATATTAATCACTCTTTTATTGATTTATTAATCACTCTTTTACTAATTATCTCTGGGTTTCAAAGCAAGACAAAAAAAAAAGTGGGTCACAAAGGAGAGGGATTAAAATCTGGCATGTTATTATCTTGCCAACACTGGACTCAGCTTTATTTTTAAGACTCCTAGGTGATTTCATTTGGTGATGTCTCCAGTGGAACTGACAGCAGCGTGGCCCACTGCCTGAGTGGTGTGTTTATATCCTGCTTGGGTTTTACAGGGCCTGGGACCTGCCTCACTGCCTGACTAACACCGTAGCTCTCTGAAGGCAGAGGTGGTTAGACCTGGCTCTTTGTAAGTCTGACACCCAGTACCATTCCTTCCACATCACAGGCTCTCCACTTAATAGAACAAATGAAACAAATCAAAAAATTCTTTTCAAAACATAGAAGGCTCCCATTTTCAATACTGGTATTAAAAAGAAGACACAAGTACCCACCAGGCTGCATGACAATCAGGCTTCTCCTGCAATATGTTAACAGTCTGTCTAATGGTTAACAGCGTGGGGCTCTGGAGTTAGAGTGCTAGGGAGCAGACCCCACATCACTGCTTCCTAGCTGGGTTTCCCTGAGAAGTGACTTGTGTTCTCTGTGCCTTAATTTCCTCACATATTAATGAGGATAATATTAACAAGGTTGCAGTGATTAAATGAAGCAAGAAATGGAATAGATTCAGCATAACGATGGTACTTAGTAACTGCTCAATAAAGTTTAGATATACTTGTCACCATATGTAGGCTTTAGGCTACAGGAAATATGGCTTTATCTACAACATAAAGTATACATTGTGTTACAACAGGGGATTAACTGAATGTCCTATGAATACCAATAAACTACTATTCGGAATATCTACTTTGTTTCATAATCACAACATAGAGATAAATGACAACTGGATCAAAATGAACTTCTGAAGATAATAAGCTCTACTATACTTTAAAAACCCTGAACTTAACCCAGCTAATGTAGACTTTAAATATAAACCTAGAAAATCATTTTTGTCAAGAAAGTTTTAATAAACTGTTATACTTGTGAAATTCATTGGCATTGTGGAAAAATAAGAAAAATTAAATCACAAACTTTAATATGCATGACAGTTGCATTAAATATTTATTCATACACATACACACCCACGCCCACACACACACACACACACATCCCCCAAAGGGAAAAAATGCTATTTACCTATACCGGTGCTTATAACTCATAGATCCAAACTTGCTGAGTTTTCTTGACAATGAATTTGATTCATTTTCTGGCATTCTAAATGAATTTTTAAAGGAAAATTAAAGACTCATGCAACACTTAAGCAAAAGCTATGTAGAAATATATAATAGTGCAACACTGTTTAACACATCACTAAAATATTTATTCTACATACTGGCAGGAAATAATAATCAGTTATTTTGAAGCTAATACTTGAAACACAATGACATTCTAGTATTTTATACAGGTATAATATCAAAATACTCAGGCCTCCTGAAGACTATTAGATACACTATTGCCCTCGAAAGGAGTCTTTCATTGTGAATCAATTTAATTTCTCCACTTAAAGTATCTTGGGGACTTTGTCACTACATTGATTTACCCGTGCCAAGGTTCTCACGGCAGTTAGCCACATGTGACATGATGGTTCACTCTTCTTTGTACCATATGCTCTGGTACTTTCCATTCCTGGGTAACTTCAACAGACACCTCGATGACGAGTTCCCTGGCCCAGCCCCACTGAACGAAGGGCAATGTCTCACATTTTCTGGACCACAACCCTCTCTAAATACAAACTTCACAAAGGACACTGATCATTTTACAAGACTACTTCTCTACCATCATGCTATTTGGGGAATTTTTCCTATACAAATCAAATAGGAATAAGGGGAAGAACTGACCTAGTTTTAAACTTACAAACAAAAAACAAAGCTTAATGTATTACATAACAAAATTCAGTTTTATCTTTACACCGTAAGAATGTGAAACAGTATCCCCACAATCCAGTGGTCAATTCTCTACCCTCATCTTACTTGACTGCCCAAGAGCATGTAATGCAGTTGCCAGCTCCTTATTTATCACCACGACATCTTCCTCCCTCCTTTCCCATTTTCCCATGCTCTACTGGTTACTCCTCCTCATACTCCCCGGCCGGTTCTTCCTGTCCTCTAAATGCTGGGAGGGTCCCACAGCTCAATCTTTGGCCTTCTGCTTCTCTCTCTTCACTTTTTTCATAATTGACCTCATTCAGTCCCCTTTGCCTTAAATACCTACTAAATTTACATGACCAACCTTGGTCTTTCCAGTAAGCCTTGCATACTCCGTATCTCCACTCAGATGGCTAACAGGCATTTCAAATGTAGTATTTCCACAGTAGGACACTTAAGTTCCACCAATACCAAAGCTGCACTTGTACATAAACCTAAAAAACAATCGTCCTTGACCCTTTCTTACAGTACGAGCAAAGAAGATATGTATGTATGTGTGTGCATACACATATAATTCTCTGGATCCTACTAACACAAATATATATTATATTTGTATACATATTTGTATATATATTTATGTATTGTTTATATATTTATATATTTGTATTAGTATGAACCAGAGAATTAGGTGGCTGAAAAAAGAGAGAAACACTTCTAAATTTCTTCTTGTAGACAGAATTCTTGTTATAAAAGCAAATGTAATTTTCATTTATTAGGACAATGAACAAATGTTTCACATTAACATACCTAAAAAATGTATGATGTTCCACACTACACTTCCAAAGATGCTTGCAAGCAGTTTTACTTCGAGCTTCAAAAAAGAATGAGGTTTCATTGCACTGAGAGAGAAGAAGAGAATATGAATTAGTGCGATAACATTCTTCAGATGACAGCCACCCTCTAGGTACCATAAATTCAAAGAAGCAGATAAATTATTTTTAACACATAGAACAAAGAATAGTTATCTCTTGGTAACTAGTTTTGGAGACCTGCCTTAAAACCACTCTCAATCAATTAACGTATAAAATGTTCAGTCCCATGTAAATCTGACTGCCATCACCTTTATTCCCTTCTTCTACATCACGCCATGACCACGGTAATCAGACTGATGGCACTGAGGCACTGCAAACTCTTCCGGCATAAATGGGCACCAAAACAGGAAAAATATTGACCGTGTGGAAATTAACTCCCAATAAAAAGAGAATACTCATAAATCCAATTCTTAACTGTCTTCCTTTCAGAGATGTAGAGGCCACACTTAAACTGATGTCTAAAGAATCTCACGAGGGGCCACTGGGAGGAGGAACCACCACAGCAGTGTAATCTTGGCAAGTTACATGGTGTCCCTCATTCTGAATTTCTCCATTCTGCATCGTTATTGGGTGAAATAAAATAAATGATGTGATAGATGTAAAGCATCATATAATAGGCATACAATAAATTTTAACTATTATTTTAAACCAGTAGTTACTTAATTACTTATTCTAAAACATAAGAAACAAAGGCAATATAAGAGGTAATTTTAATTGTGCAGGAAAAGATACTTTTTTTTTAAGTGACTGACTAGGAAACCAGGCAAAATAAAGTATCAGTACTAAAATAATAAACCACAAACTCTGTGAAGTTACGTAATTGCTAATTTTGTTTCAGATAAAAACAAAAACCAGTTCACAAATATAGAAACATCCCTGGAATGGGGTTTCTCTGGATTCATAAACACCAAATTGTCAATGCAGAGGAGTAACTGAAATGATTCCTCCCCCTGCACGCTCACTTTTAACAAGGACAGACATTTATGTACATGAAATTTCTCCCGTCCTCGGGCTGCCCCATTTAGGAGCTTATTTGCAAAATGAAAGGATGTGAGAAAGCAGAGCCAATACATGCATGTTACAGCAAGGCAACCTCGAATTCCAAAACCTTGTGAGGTGGAGGAAGGAACTCAGAACAATTCCCAGGGATCTGAGTTGGGTGCTGCCAAGTACTAAAATAGAGCAAGTGGGAAAACTGGGGATTTGGCGAGGGAATGGACAATAAGTTCAGGCTGTTTTGATTTTGAAGTACTCATGGAATTGGGAATTTCACGCATCCAGTGAGCCAGTAAACAGGCAGGGGTAGAGCGGAGGAAGGATCGTATCTGCTGGCACAGATGATTTCACCTCAGGGTCTAACAGAGATTATTCCAGGAGAGAGCGCAGAGCAGACAAAGGTGGAATCACAGTGAAGATGCTTGTGAAGGTGGAGTAGGAGAGGTCACAGTGGACCAGGAGGCGATGGTGTCAGAGAGGCTGGAGGAGAGGGCAAGTCTCAAGTGACCCAGAAAGGTCAGTGTTTGACAGGAGGTCACCGCATTTCACGGTGAGAAATCTTCAGTGGCTTTCGTGAAAGGGGTAGGAATTACAAAATCAGAGATGAAGAAGAAAAGGTAATGAATTCAGAAAGTGCTTTCCTCAAAAACAAAAGAAGTGGGGGATGGGGGTGGAGGGGCAGTGCAGAGGAAACCACAGAAAGTCCCTCCGGGCAGGGTGGGAAACCAAGCCTCCCATCAGGAGGTGGAAATGCTTAGAGGGGAATTCCTCTTCTTTTCTTTTTAAAATATATACACATGGTATAAGCACCAAAGGTTAACAAAGTGGATACACAATGATAACTAAATCTCCCTCCCACTCTCCCCAACTCCCCTCCCCAGAAGCAACTATTAAGAGTTCCTTATGTAACAGGTCAGTGTTCTTAAGGTCACTGGACTATCCAAACATAAAACACATTTGTTCATTTGTTTTAAGATAACTTTGCATCTCTTTGCCCTGTATCAGAATAAGTAAGATAAGGCAAGTACAGGAGAGGATGCTCCTCCCCTCCCTCAACCTCCACCTTCCTCGGTGTATGCACCCCATCTCACTGAGACTTTCCACAACCCAAGCACTAAGTGGGACAGGACGCAATGGGCACTGTCACCGACAAGAAATGGGGACTGTTGACTACTCTGTGACACAGACACCTTCACATTTTAGCAAAAGCATCCACAAATAAGGGGGAACTGACATACCTAGATCAAATTTTCAGCAAGTTATTCAATTACATATAATGCAGATTTCCAAAAGGGGAGGAGAAACAAAAAAGGAATCAATCTTGAAAATAAAGCAAATCTCCTTAAACTTTTCTTGGACTGGTTTTCACTTTATTCTTCACATACGTATCTGTATTATTTTGCTTTTCAAATAGAGACCTGGTCACAGGAAATCTAACTTTAAATATATTTTTTAAAACTACCATCACCTAATGAAAGGATAAAAGGTATTTAAGATCCAACCAGAACAGGGTTTTCTCAAGTTTCTTTGTGTACAAATATATTAAAGGAACAAAAGAGCCTCCCACAGGCCTCCTAAATATTTCTGCCCTGTGCAAATGACAAGTATAAACTCATTCCCCATTCACAGAAGGCTTTAACACCAGCTGCCTGTTTTTTCCCCATTGTTAGCAGAATGACCCAAATACAAAAAAGAGCATTGCGTTAATACAACTTAAAAAAAGAGCCAGGTATTCTGAATAAATTCTGTGTATTTTTGCCACTTATAATAACTACTGGCATAACTGTAACTGATGTGACATTCAACTGTCTTTTCTTTCATGGCTCTCCTACCTACTCAACGTTTTCCAAACAGACATGGACAATTAGCACCTTTCCATTCGTTCATACAAAGATGAGTAGCTGCTTAAGAAGTTCTTTCCAATCTACCGCTAAAATACTTTATCCAAGCATTCAATGCTTGCTTTGGGCAAAATTACTCAAACACCTGCATAGTTTTGGCCATCTCATGCCATAAGCAAAGCTACAGTCTGAATCTTTTTTTTTTTTTTTTTTTTGGAGGGGATGGTAATTAGTTTTATTTATTTACTTAGTGGAGGTACTGGGGATTGAACCCAGGACCTCATGCATGCTAGGCGTGCACTCTACCACTGAGCTATACCCTGCTCCTCTTGAATCTATTTCTTATTTTATAAAGGGATCAAGCTTAAATCACCTCTAATTCAGATACCACATGGGGCTTCATCACCCTGAGGATGTCTAAGTAAACTCAAAGTCCTGATTCTATCACTTGGAAGAATTCAGGACCTGGATCATACTGATGAATTTCCAACCTAACTCTCCTTGTTCTTCTCAGCCTCTTTTCCCATCTTTGCTGGCTGTGTTTCTCTGTGCATGCTTGAAGAAATAAGTCTACTTGAGCCTGGCCTTTCCGCAGTGTACTGACGTCACTGACAGGGCCATGGAGGGGCTCACACTGCACGAGGCACAGCAGCTCACTCTCTCTGGGCCAGCTCCAGCCTCATGGCCTCTCCCAAGCCCAACCTGCCTTGCCACACACAGCCCATACTTCAGCCAGGTCCTCCGCTTTGGTCTTGAGAAGCAGTCACAACGGACAGTCTGCCCTCCCCAGCTAGAATTACGGGGATAAACATCTTCTTAATTCTGTTATTATACATTTGTCCCACCTCCAAGGTCACTAGAAGTAACCTCAGGTACACTGCACAGGTCAAATATTTAAGAGCCAAAGAGATTAGTACGCCTAACAATAGTAAGATGCAATCATTATACAAATGTTGGAAAGGCCTGCAGCAGAGACGTTTCCTATCAGGAGAGGCTAAAAGAAGTCTATAGCGTTATGGCCTTTTTAAACATTCAGTCTCTGTAAGATTTTTATGTACTTGGCAATAGTTAACTTACTTTAGGCATTAGGTGGAAAACAAAGTCAGGGGGCTAATAGCAAATGACTGAAAGAACTTAATTACTGATAAAGGAAGGCAAGTGGTGGAACCAAAAAAAAACAAAAAACCTTCAACTGAAAACAGACACCAAAGAAATATCACAAAATTTTAAGTGTTTTGAGAAATTATATCTTTATAAATGGTGAGCCTGAATGACTGCAGTTGTGCAGTTGTAAAGACTAAACTTCATGTCGCTGTGTGTGAGACAGTGCACACAGTGTTTGTTTTAATCACTTTCCCCATATTTTCCATGGCTTTCCTATCTAGGCAACCCCAATTCAAAGTCAGATAAAAAATTCAGAGTAAGTCCTGCAACAAAAAAAAAATTATCAATCTTGTTATTATTTGGAAAGGGAAGTTAGAGGGAATTTTAAAACAATGAGTAAACTGTTACCTTGTTCTTTCAAGCTTTCTCTTCACATTGTGCTCCCTTAAGAGTGTCTCTTACAACATTAGCGTCTTGTGATATTGGCATAAAAAAAACTTTCATGGGCAAGTAAGTTTGGGAAACACTGGGTTAAACACTCAGACTTTTTAATGTGCTAATGTGTTCTGTGAATCTCCAAGAGCTAATAAGGTAGCTGGTGTTTCCCTGATTTATATGAGCAAAAACTTTCTTTCAAGTACTCTGATTTAGAAAATATTACACTACACATAAACACCCCTACACCCACAAACCAGTTTTTTTTTTAACTCTTTTTGAAGTGCATATAATATGCTTTGAATTAAAAATCAATGTTCATTTCAACAGAGCACTGGAAGAATAAAATCCATTTCCATTCCTGCATTTTACAATAAAAGAACAAAAACAGCAAAAATATTTCAGGACTGTCAGCTGTGTGGATTATATTCCAAATTATATACTAAACATGAAAAATCTTTTTACCTCTTTTACAGATGAATAAATTAATTGCTTGATGAATAATTGTACATAACTCTTTCTAGTTCATAGAAACAAAATTATAGAGTTGGAAAAGATGTGTTAGATTGTGTTGTATTTCCTCCTTTTTCTTTTCCTCCCAAAAATTCAAAAGGAGAAAGTATGAGGCAAACACTGAAAAATATTTATATAATGTTTCAGTAAACTTTGAAAACTACTATAGTGAGCTTATTCTGCATCCTATTTGGAAAAATTCACAGATGCAATCCCAGGATTCCAGATGTTTTGCTTTTGTTATTGTTTTTACACTATCTTTTCCTCATCTGCTCTTTAGAGAAACTGTAGGATTTCCTAAGTGTTATCATTTATCTCTTATACTTGCAGATTCAAGTTTTTAATGATAATTAATCCTTACTGCAAGTCTTACAAAGATTTTTTTTTTAGTTTTTAAAAGGCATATCTGGTAAGATCTACTGATACTTTAATGTAAAAACATTTTACAGCAGGATTTAGAAATTCCTTCCAATGGCTCATGTGTTTTAATTATGGAGAAACATATATCCTAGCAAATGAAGCAAAGAAAATTCCATGGTCCTAGAAGACCTGAACTCCCCTTCCCGCCTTGACAGAAGCTACTTGCCAGCCAAGACTGGTCAAGAACAAGGCGTTCCCACGCAAAACCCTAGAAACTCTACGTGCATGAGGGCAAGATAGTTTCAATTCAGAGACAGGTCCCAGGTGCCCATTACAAGTCCAAATTTGGACCAGGTTCGTTCAACCTCACAACCCTATAAGACAGATTTTATCATCTTCACTTCGTAGATAAGGAAATGCAGGTTAAATGTTGTTCAGAAAATAGTCCAAAGTTAGAGAAGTGGGAGATCTGGACTTAAACCACACTATTTGACCACAAGTCTAGTAGTTCATCACTGAATCTGAAAGACTTCAAACCAAAATGTCATATGGCATCAGGATCCAAATGTTACTAACAGAGCCACACTGGTGAATACTTCAAGGAGTATCTAACACCTATAGTTTCAGGGACATGCATATATTTTAGATGAAATGCAAAATGACACAAAACCTGTAGGCGGAGGTGGGGTGGTGGAATAGGATGGTATCTAACACACCTACACATGCACTTACCCTGTGACTGAGCATTCCTACTACTGGGAATTCGCCCCAAAGATACCTCTCCAACAATATAAAAATACCTAAGCACAAAGTTATTGATTGAAGGAAAACTTGTAATTTGAAACAACCAAGAACTACCTAAATGTCCCAGCATAGAGATTGGTTAAGTAAACTGCAGTACGTACACTCAAGGGAGTGCTATGCAGCTGTACAAGGGAATAAGAAAGCTCTCAATGAACTGATATAGAGAGACCTCTAGGATATATTACTAAGTGAAAGAAAAAGTACAAAATCACATACAGCATGCTGTATTTCACGTAAGAAGGAAGGAAGAAATTTTAAATATGCTTCTCTTTACAAACAGAAACACGGGGAGGTGGATAAACCATAAAACACTGAAGTTGGTTACCTACAAAAGGGTGAGGGAATAGAACTGAAGAAATATGGGAATTAGTGATACTTCTGAGTGTGCCTTCTAGCATGCTAATCTTCTACATCTTCAAAAAATGAAATCAAATAAAAGAAGATGTGAAGGGGGGACCTGTAGGTGAAAGCAAACTGAAACAGGTAAACCTAACTGGATCTCAAATGAATACCATAACCACAGGGATAAGGAAGGAGAGAAAGAGGGGCCAACTTGAGTAAATTTTGAACACGGTATTGGACTCTATGCTCAATCCTGGCAAGGTGGTGTATGTGAGTGAAAGAACTGCAAAAAAAATACCATCAATTTTAGTGGTTTGACCAAAGCAATTCTGAAACTATTTGAGATGTAGTTCGGATTGATTAAACAAGTCAATATGTTACTCTTGCTGGGAGCCAAGGTTCTCATGGCCAAAGAAAAGCTATACAAACAGGCAGCGAGGGAAGAAAGAGCAAGCCCGGTAGGGATGGATGCAACCTGGCGTCATGGCATGAACTTATGATTTCCACAATGTGCAGAAGCATGTTCATATGTGCACCTGTGTATGAACATATGTACTTGTACTTATATTTGCATGTATGTGTATATTCATGCATGTATTCCCCAGCTTTGTCCATTAGAAAAGCCAAGAAGCAAAATCACCCCAGTAGCAATGACCACACCTCACACCCAGATCCTGACCCTTCCCCCACTAACAGGAACCAGAGCTCTTTGGAGAAATGGCTGATAACAGGGAGGATGCAGGGGAGGTGCAAGATGCACGTGAAATACCATATTGTACCAAAAAGGAAGAAAGTGAACAAAAGAATGGTAAGGGCAGGTCAAAAGGGCACAGGAGCCAGATTAAAGGGGCTCCCACTGGCCAAATCTAAGACAACTTCAATACCAGAACAGTATGTATAGAGTGTATTATAAACCACCGAAAAATAGGAATAAATAAGCCCATGCCAATAACAGAAATATATTAAAAAGAGAGACGGTGAGGCTCCTGCTGGCAGTGGAATGCCAAGGTCTGACTCATAAACGTGGAGGCAGTGGGAAAGCTAGAAAATCAGCATCTTGCAAGCACCCTTGTAAAATACCACATCAGGCAAGAATCTTCAATGAATGCTAGACCTATGGGGAAATTTGAAGAGCAGGGTATTTGCACTGAATTAAATTATCCCTCCACAGATTACTTGTTAGTTGCAAAGGAGAAAAAATAATAATAATTTTCCACTGTAATTATACAGTGGAAAATCAGAACAACCGTGACTGGATAATCAAACTTAACTAACGTGAGGCAGATGGTGGTCACCATACGCCTCCAGTTGTGAGGCCCCGAGAGGGATACAACTTCACCTGCGCTGTTTTCCAGCTGAGAACGCAGAACCTCATCTCATCACAATGGAAAAGCAGACAACTATGAAATGAGCAGCTTTTTACAGCTGACCCTTGAGCAACCAAGGGGTTAGAAGTGCCAACCTCCACACGGTCAAGAATTCTGTGTAACTGGACAGTTGGTCCTCTGGATGCAAGGTTCTGCATCTGTGTGTTCAACCAACCAAGGACTGCAGAACACCTGGAGGACCTATTTAGTGAACAAAAATCCACCTAAAGGTGGACCTGTGCAGTTCAAACACCTGTTGTTCAAAGGTCAACTGCATTTTCAAAAAGTAGGGTAACATTGTATTCTAAATAATGTCACCGTCATGAAGAACAAAAATGCTATGAAAATGTTCCAGATTAAAGGAGGCTAATTTGATTCTACAGTGAAGTGGGAAAATGCTGCAAGGAACTTTACTAGGTCAACCAACTAAATGTCCCAGCTGGAATATAGAAAGCAGACGACAGAAGTATTTTATCAACATAAATGTATTAAGTTGATAATGGTACTGTGGTCACAGCAGAGAACATGCCTATTCTTAGGAAATACACACTGAAGTTTTTAGAGACATATGACACAGAAACTTATTGTTCAGAAGGGATTTTGGGTGTGTGTGTGTGTGTGTGTGTGTAGAAAGAGAGAAATAAAAAAATTTTTTTAAATGGAGTAAAATGTTAACAAGTGAATGTGAATAACAATAGATGACCATGTTTTTTGTAATATTTTAATGTTCACAATTTTCTGTAATTTTAAAATTACTTTCAATTAAAAACAATTTTTAAAAATCTATAGTTCTACTTAAAAGGTGAAAAGAACCCTCGCTTAACGTAAGCAAGACCTCACGGGCTTGTTGACCAACAGTAAGAACTCCTGGCGACCATCACTTCCCGTGTACTCTTCTCAAAACGGGCTGCGAGTTCGGCCAAGTGGGTCCAATTACGCGTAGCCAGAGCTGCCAGAACCTTTTGGTTCTACATCCTGTCACGCTGGGTAGGTTTAGCTGAGGTTAGCTCCATGACACATTATACGTAAAAGTAATCCCAGCATCTTTTTTTCTTTTTCATTTGTTCAACAAATGTGCTTAGTACACGCCAACTTCCGGGCCTACTGTGGGGACTGCATTCTTTCCATGCTCAGGAAACCAAGAAATTTGGTTATGATCCTAAACTCCTCCCTATTTTTCACAAAAACATTCAATCTGCTACCAGTCAGAAGCAATTTTATCTCCTAAATGTCTTTCAGACCTGCCCACTTGCCTCCCTCCTTGTGGTGACCACCCTGTCACTGGTCCCCTCGATCAGTCTGCATTCTCCTGACTTGTCTGTCTCTGTTCTCACCTCCAGGTGCCACCCCGCATCCAGAGCGCTCTCTCTGAAACGTAAATCTGATCACAGTGGATTAGGCCAGGGGCTTGATGTATCACCAGTCCCCACATGAGTCCTCCAGTCTGCAAGCAGCACCAAGACGAGGCATGTGGACACAGGTAGGAGAGGTCCCGCCCAAGAAAGATGGGACTGAGCTGGTGCCCTGGGACCACCTCTCTTTCCTCAGGCTTTCTACCCTCATCACCAGGGTGGATGGCAGACAAGGAAAACCAACCCTCACTCCCTTCTAAATTTCACAACCTCTACATCTCCGTGTGCCTTGACTCCTCGGCACCCAGTCTCACTGTGCCTCCTTCTCTGTTTGTCAGTCACTCCCATATCATGCTCAGCATATTCCTGGTCTGTCCCCCTCTCCCACTGCTACCCAACTCCTGAAACCCTCCCTTGGTGCCCCCTGGAATCCACAGCCTACTGTCAGCAGAATCCCCGTACTCCAATCTGTTCTCTTAAACTGGATTCACTCTCTTGACCCAGTAAACCTCAGCTCTGCCCCGAAGGCAGCACCCACTGCAGTCTTGCCAAGTGGTGCTGTGTCTCTGGCCCCCTCTGTTCTCGTATCACTGGATGCGGGACATGAGACACCCTCCCTGCTCCCCACTGCCACTTTCAGACCACTCTCTCTCCTTCCCCCTAAATCTCCCAGCTTTGAACCTTATCAGAGCACATCATCTGCAGTCCCTGTGGTGGCTGCCATCCTTGAAGTCTCTCCCTCACATGGTAATGCTGCTACAGTCTCTGTCACTCTCTCCAAACTACTCTTGGGTTAAGTACTGGAAATTGCAATACATAAAGAAATGGTTCCTCCCACACCCAGACATCTCAGTTCCCGGAACTTCTCTCCTCCAACAAGGCTGTACTTCTCCTCCCAGCTCCTCACTCCCGAACTCCTAACTCCAGGGCAGGGTTTCTCAGCTTCAGCACCGCTGACACTTGGGTGGAGGGCCTTCCTGTACCAGTATACAACATTTTGTAAGACGTTTAGCAGCACACCCCTCCTCTACCCTCTAGAAGCCAGAAGCATCCCTGTTCCACCTGGCACTATGACAACCAAAGTATCTCTAGATGTTGCCGAGTATCCCCAGGGGCGAGAGGTAACTGCCTCCAGTTAGAACAACTGCCCTAGGACTTTCCATTTACAATAACTCAAGACCCTCCCTAATCTCAATGCCTAGCCCCCACTTTCTGACCACCACCCTCTCTCCAGCTTCTTCCTTCCAATACTCTACCCCCATCAATCTCTCAACTAAACCAGGTCCTCCACCCACAGATCTGACCACTCTTTCACTGTCCTCACTCATCTCCTTATTCAGTTCTAACTCCATGTGAATCATAATCGGCACCCCCTCCCCCCACTGGGCTCTCTTGCCCTTCTCTCTCTTTGTACTGTTTTCTTGACAAACCAACTCCCTACTTTCTGCAGGCATGTACCAGTGCCACTGAACGTGGCTGGGGAAAAGCACACCGGGAGGAGGCTTGCTTTAAATTCAGGACCCTCGACACTACCAGGCTATCACAGGACGTCATCGAACCGCACCTCCCATGTCCATTTTCTTTCTAAAATTATTATTTCATATCTTCCTCTTCCTTCACATCCCAACATGTCCTCCCCAATCTCAGTCTCAGCTGCTCACCATGTGACGCAGTTCCCTTGAAATAAAAAGCAAATGATCGTAAGACAACTGCCCACCTACCTTAATCTACATTCCCATGTTCCATCTTCCTGTCTGCAAACCGTAGGTGAACTGCCCTGGCTGCCCTCTAAAGCCATTTCTATCCCTTCATGTACACAGTGGCTGTCACACCCCATCATCTAGTCAAGCAGTATCATTCCAGCAATTCTCTTTCTCCAACATCAAGTTTTTACCACGTATTGGATCATTCTCATCAGGGTATCAATGTGCTATTATTTCCTCCAAATCCCAAGGCAAAACAAAACACACCTCCTCCTGGCCCACTGCCCACCAGCTATCTTCCTATGTGTTCCCCTTTGTGCCAAGACTCCTCAGAAGGGTTCTCCACACTTACCAGTTCCAATTCCACTCCTCCTATTACCTCCTTTTCTTCTAGTTAATATGCATCAATTTAGGTGTTCATTCTCCTATTAATGAACTTCTGTGTTATATATTTTTTACTTTCCCATAAGCATTGCAATGAATATACATGCCCCCTGTGATTCTCTAGGGTACACAGACCTATGAGGGGAGTTACTGGGTTAAATCAATGACCTCCTACATTCCTAAATCTAACGGTCAGTTCTCAGTCCTTATCTGATTTGACATATCAGCATCACGGGACACTTACTTAACACATGAATTTTACTTGGCAAAAGTGAGGGCAATTTAGTATTTCTCTACCTTCTTAGTGGTTCTTTCTTAGCCTCCCTTTCTGGTTCTTCCTCTTCTGTTCTTACTGACACTCATACTCCTAGTGGTCTCATACCGCCTCATGGCTTCGAATACCAGGGCATGTCAACAATTCGCAAATTTAAGTACTCTGCCCAGACTTTGGTCCTGAATGCCAGGCTCATGCAGCCCACTTATTCAATGTCCCCACTTAGATGTCTAACAGACATCTCAGACTCAGCAGGTTAAAAACGGGGCTGCGGACCTCCCCCCAAGCCTGCTCTACTCACAGCCCTCCCCACCTCCCTTGATGACATCTCCACGCTTCCTGCCTTTCATGCCAAACACCTTGAAATCACCAGGACGCCTCTCTCTCATACCTCCCCACATCCACAAAACCATGTAGCTGAATCCAGACTCCAACAGCTTCTCAGTATTTGGAATATTGTTACCCTGGTCCAAGCCACTATCATCTCTCACCTGGATTTTTTTTTTTTTAAATAAGCATTAGCCGTTGAATGGGTGAACAAGCAACAATCTTGGCACTCAGGGAAGATCAACCATTTGATCTAAACTTTTAAAAAATTTAAACCCCTAGCAATAAACACATTCTTAAAACCAAGAGTTGACATATAAATGGTAAAACAATAGTGGTATTTCCATTAAAATCAAAAACCAATCAAAGATGTCTGATATTGCAAGATCACTTAACAGTCTTCTGGATGTTCTGACCAACACTATAAAGTATGAAACTTCATTAAATAACAGAAACAAGGGAATAAACTACTTTTATTTGTGAGTGATACAACTACATACCTACAAAAATTTATAAGACTCAAATTAAGAACTCTTGGCTAGAATACAAGAATTCAACAAAATGGCCAGATTTGAGATAAATGTAAAATTCCATAGCTTTCACTTCTACCACCAAAATAAAAAAAAAGTTATTAGATATAATAAGAGGAAAAAATTATCTGTAATAAATAGAAAAAGAGTAAAATATATTACCAAACACCATACAGGCACACATAAATAAATATAATAAAAGGAGAAATGTCTAAGATATGTTATAAAGTATAAAAACTGTGTACAAAACCACATAGGGGAAGACATACATATGTTTGTATATATGTATGTATGTATGAGTATATATGTATGCATGTGTGTAAATATGTATATATGTATGTATGTGTGTATATATATCTACACATATATTTACACATACATATATATATATATATATAAAATGTTCACTCTAACAAGGCAAAATCTGAAAGGGACTGTACCAAAATAACAATCATAATCATTACCTCTGAATTTTAAATTAATAGATAATTTAAACTTTCTTCTTTATAGTGTAATTTGCAGATTTCTACAATCATAATGTAATATCTTTATTTAAACCACAGTACCTATTTTGAAGCTTAAGTAATGCATAAAAATATTTATAATAATTAGCTTCTGAATCTGTCAGAAGGGTAAGGAAGATGAGCTTGTTATTTGTGGATGCAAAGAAATACATGACCAGATAATCAGTACATGCTAGTACATCATTAGTACTTATTAAGATATGTCAATGTGTTATATTAGACACAGTTAATATTAAAAAGCAGAAGTGGACAGCATTAGTGGCACAGTGTGACACCAGGAAAATCTTTTATCTGTAGGACACTGCTGCTCTTTTGAGAACTAATCTCTGAATTCAGCCCTAACAGCACTGAACATACAGAGATAAGTCTCTCTCACTGGACCAGCTGACCAGAAAACCCACAGAATAAGTATTTCAATCATTTTGCAAGCTGACTGTGATTACTGTTCCAGGTGATGGAATTCAGGGGGCTTTTTTTTTTTTTAATTTAATCTATGATTACAGTTAGGCCTCCATCATAATCAACTTAATTCTACCATTATGTAAATCACCACCTCACAAAGAGGTACCCTGGTGGAGAAAGAAGAAAGACTTGCAAAGCCAAAATACTCACGAAATGGAGTGCTTTGGTTAAATTAATGTGCTGTTTAATAAACTAAAATTAAAAACTCTTTTGATTCGAGCCTGAGTTATACGTGACCTGCTTTGCCACCTCACTCAAGATTACTGCCACTAAGTTTAACTAAGACCTAGAAGCAAGGAGTATTACAGGCTGCACCCAAACAAACATCCACTCCTTTTCAGAGATGCAGTGGCAAAGGGACTGAGCTGTGTGTGGAGGAAACCAGGTCACACCATGCAGGCTGCCATTTAAAGAAAATCACACACATGTAAATCAATGAAGTTAGAACACTCCCTCACACGATACACAAAAATAAATGGCTTAAAGACTTAAACATAATACAAGACACCACAAATCTTCTAGGAAAGAACATAGGCAAAATACTGTCTGACATAAACTGTAGCAGTATTTTCTTAGGTCAGTCTCCCCAGGCAACAGAAATAAAAGCAAAAGTAAATAAATGGGACCTAACCAAACTGAAGAGCTTTTGCACAGCAAAGGAAAACATCAACAAGGTGGAAAGACAACCTATGGAATCGGAGAACATATTTGCAAATGATATGAGAAACAAGAGATTAATTTCCAAAATATACAAACAGCTCATACAACTCAATAACTAAAAAACCAAACAACCCAATCAAAACATGGGCAGAAGACATAAAGAGACATTTCTCCAAGGAAAACATACAGATGACCAACAGGCACATGAAGAGATGCTCAACACTGCTAATTATTAGAGGAATACAAATCAAAACCACAATGAAGTATCACCCCACACCAGTCAGAATTGCCATCATTAAAAAGTCTACAAATAACAAATGATGAGGAGGGTGTGGAGAAAAGGGAACCCTCCTACACTGTTGGTGGGAATATAAATTGGTGCAGCCACTATGGAAAACAGTATGAAGGTTCCTTAAAAAACTAAAAATAGAGTTACCATATGATCCAGCAATTCCACTCTTGGACATATATCCAGACAAAACCGTAATTTAAAAAGATACATGCACCCCAGTATTCACAGCAGCACTAATTACAATAGCCAAGACATGGAAGCAACCTAAGTGTCCACTGATAGATGACTGGATAAAGAAGATGTGGTATATACATATACAATGGAATACTACTCAGCCATAAAAAGAATGAAATGATGCCATTTGCAGCAACATGGATGGACCTAGAGATATCATACTAGATGAAGTCAGAAAGACAAATGCCATATAATATTACTTATATGTGAAATCTAATAAATAAATAAATATGTGTGTGTGTGTGTGTATATATACACACACACACACATATATATAAAATATGATACAAATGAACTTATTTACAAAACAGAAATAGACTCACGGTCATATAAACAAACTTATGGTTACTAAAGGGGAAAGAGTGTGGGGGAGGGATAAATTAGGAGTCTGGGATTTACAGATGCAAACTGCTATATATGAAACAGATAAACAACAAGGTCCTTCTGTATAGCACAGGGAACAGTATTCAAAAGCCTGTAATAAACCACAATGGAAAAGAATATGAAAGAGGATCAATCGATCGATCTATCTATCGATCTATCTAACTAACTAAATCACTATGCTGTACACCAGAAATTAACACATTACAAATCAACTATATTTCAGTTAAAAAAAGGAAAAAATCACAATTCCATCCATTTTTTCATTGTTTTTGCCTAATAATGAAGAAATGCAGGAAATTCAAATTAATTGAAACTTCACCAGATATTCAACTTAAGGCAAAGGAAGGCATTTTAAGGCACTGTAACAATAATGTAAAAGGAGTTCACCAAAGGACTTCATTCACAAAAATAGCCTAGATCTAAGAGGAAAAATGAGTTTGAATAATAGTAATGCTTCCATGAAAGGTCTTATTATTTTATTACCATATTCTTATTAAAAACTTGAAATGTTATTTTCAGTGTATTAAACAGCTCTTACTCCTTACATTAAGTCATGTGAAACCAGCGTCAGGATGGGAAGAAAACTGTGTAACACTGCTATTTAATGAGCTATTTTACTTCTGGATGATTTTAAGTCAAACTTTTATTAGCACATCTTTTAAGACTGATGTATCTAATCAGGAGTTGAATAAAACTGGATTTTCTTCAAACTAGACTGTTAAGAACTACTATGAGGTTTTTAGACTATCATTCTTTTAAAAATCTTTTAGACTATCATTCTTCTAAAACTCCTTACAAGTTAAAACTCATTTCAAAATCCAATTTTACTGCAGCAGTACTTGGCAGCATGTCACACAGTTCCGGGAGTTCGTATTTTTCTAGAAGGACAAGCAGTAGTATCAGGTTTTCTGACCTGGCAGTCCACCACCACAGTAGATCAGTTCTCTGATCACGCGACAGATATTTGCTGAGCCCCCGTGACATGCGAGGCACTATGCCAGAGACCATGTTCCAACAGCAGTTGCAGCCATTCTTTTTCCCTGACTCTCAGCTTGTGGATGCATCAGGAGATTTCCTTTACCTTGTCTTTCACAAGTATCTTATTACAAAGCCAGTTCAATTCACTGAAGTTTTTGTTCTGCATAAAGTTAGTATCAAAGAGACAGAAGGGTGAATTCTCCTACGTCATATTTTCACCGAGGTACCCCATAAATGTGGATTATAGTAATAGCACTTCAAGGGAGCATTATTTTCACAGGGAGATTAAAAGAAACTTTCACATCCTTGCCTTCTTTTGCCCAGTTTCCTAAAAGCTACCTGTCAAGGCATGAGAGCAGCCTGAGGCTCTGGCAGATCTTGTGCCCGCTACCCAAACGGACCTGGAGGTCACTGCCAAGCTGCAGAGCAATGGTCAGCATTTTTTCACCCTTGGCTTACAGTCCCCCTTGAGAGCATCCAAAAGTGTGACTTCCTACAGGTAGATCAATTTACTTCAGGACAAAATTAGGACACGTTGTATCTTGAATGCAGGCTGTGCCCTTCTGATTACGTGACTCCTACCTTCACAGACTACACTGAAGGGCGAATTGCCCTAATAGTGATAACCACCTCCTAGTCTCTCCTGTGCCCTACAGACACTTTTCTTTGTACTCCGCTAAAACTGAAATGACATTTCTCCATTACCAGCTCACTCATTTCTACTCACTTCCCCTTCCCTACCTGGAGAAGAGGGAGTGCACACAAGTTAGTTAACCTGGTTCCTTGTGCCTACAGCTGAGGACAACATGGCAGCTTTACTTCACTGTGTCTTATAAGTGACTGATAAGCAGACAAGACTTCCTGTCTTGGGTAAACTAAGCACTAAACACAAACTTACATCTTTTCCCAGTACTCTGAGTTCAAACTGTGTCTCCTTGAAGTGAACTTTCGTAATCCGAGGCCTGAAAAACAAAGCAGATGGTGGTGGTACTGCTGTTAAGAATTAATCAGAAATTCAGAGAAGTATCCAGTGGAAGGACTGGTTCATACTGGTTCTTTCATGGACTGCTACTGAGACTGCAGAGTTCCCTGTACATCCTTTGCTCTGGACACCTTCCTGAACAAAACTGCATTCTCACTCTCCTGGCTTCTCCTATAAATGTAGACAGGTTTGGAATTCCCAGGCCCTGCCAGTGCTGCCTTCCCAGACACAGTGTAGTGCTATCGGCTCCCCATTCTCTCTCAGATCCTCCCTATTTAGAAGTAGAACTCAAAGTAGTCCTGGGCCCACAGCCCACCAGCGCACACTGGAATGACTAAGAAATCCTACTACACACAGCTTCCATGGACAAGAGTCCAGAATCATAGTGCCTGAAATGTACAGAGAAAATATACATGGAGAGATGCACTGGAAGAAAACTTATTCCCAATTTCACTCATTTACTTTACAACCACTGGAAATGTACTGATTTTCTTTTCCCCAACACTTTCAAAGACACCCAAGTCCCATAGGCCCAATATATCCAGTGTATAGCTTTAATACCAACTCTGCCCTCAAGTTAAACTTACCAGAAATACTTCCCCACTTGCTTTTTATTCTTGTAGACAACAACACCAACTGGAGTTAATCCTAAGAAATACTCAGATTTGTTTTCTCCCTGCAAAAACAAACATATGCCTATAACCATGAATTTATTCATGAAAAAACTCTTTCCCAAACTGGAACTGGCCATACAAATGTAATCTGTTGCATTAATATTGGATCTAGTTTTTAAATGACATCAACTTAGAGCTAGCTAAGCTACCCTTGTAGCTAACTTGCTGCTCATTTTTTTTAGGTTTTTAAGAAAATTTTTCTTAGTGCATTCTAATTTGTCACCTCAGTTCATTAAAAGAAACTGGACTGCCTATCCATCGGGTCACTGATTGATTCACCCCATGGTGCTTCTACAAAGGCGTTCAACTCTGGCTGCACATTTACTAGAATCACTTACTCAGCTTAAAATGCTGATGCCTGGGTGCTATCAAACTGGTTAAACAAGAATCTGTAATGGAGAGGCCCAGGTATCAAAAACGCATAAATGATCCTGGTGATTCTTCTGTGCAGCCAAGAACTGACAACCACTGGCTGCTCTCAAGGGTCCCTTCCAAGGGCTCATCTTGATCTCACTCTCTGATCTGGACAATCATGAGGCCTGGGTCACCACCACCCGCCCCAGAAAGCTCAAACAGCCACCAGCAGACATACACTTGGATTTTCTGAGGTCCCCAGCATGCTCCTTCCTACTTTCATTTGTGACTTTAAGACTGCTCAAAAATTTAAAAACACAATCTCTTCTGGTAAAGACTGGAGACCCTTAATTTCCAGGCAATGATAAATCCCAAATAAGAAAATGGGATTCTGAAATGAAAAGGTCACAAAAGAATGGGTACTGAGGACATGCAGAGAACATGCAGAGAAGTGTTTGTATTAATCTTATTTCTACTCTAAGGTCAAACAACAATCTGCAAAGTCATATTCCCAAGGAATGTAAGATAACAAATGTGCTTTGAGAAAAAATCAGCTGTTGCTCACTTTCAGTTCTAAAAATTTGATTTTAAATGAATGTATGGTAGAGGTTCTAATGGAGTGGGTCCATTTGCCATAAATTTCCATTGCCCACACAAAAAAGTATTTTCAAATTAGGATAAACATTACACAAATGCCAGAACATTCTGCAGAAGATCCTCTCTTTATACATTTCCTATAAAATATATTTTTTAAAAAACTGAAAATCTAACAAGATTAATGTGGATAGAAGAGAAAAAAGATAACTATCCCATAAAGTTTTAGAAGTATTTTTAAAGGATAGTAGTATGGAATATTTAATGGTTTAATGAAATTAGAATCTAATTTATCAGGAAACTACCACCTCTCCCAAATATGTAACTTTTATTTCCATATTAACAGTACACCCAGGGATGCTTCTAATTCTTTACAATATGAGATGATTTCTTATTTTAGGAAACTCTGATGAGCAAAAGACATATTACAAAGTGAATGTATAAATGAGTTGCTTGCATTACAGGAGGTTTTGTCAGGTTCCTTAAAAAATTAGATCCATAATCCAATTGACAAACTCAGTGTACATATAATCTTTAGTGATTAATTTCATGTAAAGAATAAGGCACCTGGTTCATTTTCTCAAATCATCACATTTGCCTACTGATAACTAAACTTTTATAAAATGAGAGGCAATGACAGTCCAATCTCCCTGGATAGAATAAACCAATTGGTAACCTTAGAGAAGTGGCTCAAAGTTTAAGACCTGGATCTAGAACACTCAGTGCAGATTCAGTGTAATTGCTCACTGACTGCATTCAAGTAAGCTTTCATCAGCCACTGAAGAAAAGCTTCAAAACTGTTCCTAGGTAAGCAGTACAATAACTATATTAGGCAATAACCCTAAAATTGACAGAACCTGAACATCCAACATAGAACCACCAATAGTTACACATATTCTGTTGCCTAAAGCCTACTTTACCAGGCAGGTGATTTTATAAGTGATTTTCAGCCATAAAATCTATTTTTGGAAAATCCTCTTGTTTTCTGTCTAATATAATCAATTACAGACCAATTTAAAACTGTTTTGACATCTAGCTAAGCCCTCTGGAGCTGTTATCCAGATTGTGTTTTCAAGCCCAGTTAATTGTTTTCTACATCGGGAAATATAATCACAGACTTCTATGCAAAACTCATTAGGGTTTAATCCACGCAAGAGATTCCTTATGTTCAAAAAACACACATGAAAAAGTATCATCTGCTTGCTAAACAACGAGACTGCTGCTTTCCTTTGGGAGTTTCAGTGACTTTTTAAGAAAAATGTCATCAGCTTAAAATATTTTGTGTTAATTAAATGTTACTCACATAGACGGGATGGAGGTCAACACCATACATCTCTAGGGATTTGGCAGTCCTCAAGTAATTCAGCTCTGCTTCGGAAGGAGCCTGACCCCTGCACCCAGCACAAAAACAAAGAGCCTTACTTACTGATAGCTACTGCACTCACAGGGAATGTAAACCATTTTCACTGGAAAAATAAATAATCCTTTGTGCCAATGCAAACATAAGCCTTTGCATTTCTAGAAGGCCCATGCCTTCATGGTAATAAAATCTTACACTCTGAAGTGATACTTGTGTTAGTTAATTCCATATACCAAATCTATTTTTGCTCATTATGGCCAATCCCAATGGCCCAACATGTATTATGAAGTCTCAGTTTCAGAAACTCCCAAAGAGATTACTGAGTATATAAGCCCTCAAATTAAAAAGCAAGCTCTTTACAAAGAGTGAAGTGTCTCCATGCACCAGCAGCTCCCCACTGGGAGGGAAAGAAGGGCAGCAGGGGTGGGAAGGAGAGAGAGGGCTCCCTACCACCCAACAGGGGCACCTCAGCGTCTCCTGAGTACACATGTAGTTATTTAGAAACTGCAAAACTATTTGTCATTTTCTTAAAGATCTCCCCCAAATCTTCACTGGTGATAATAAACAGAAAATAGCACTCATTCCTAACGAAGGTAAGCATGTGCCAGGAATCCCCACGGATAAGTGGTCCTCTGCATGCATGGGTTGGGGGGGGGGTGTGACAGAGAGAGAGGGAGACAGAGATTTTCAGTGGTTAACAAAAGGAATTATGAATTTTTAAAAATTAAGAAATCCTGCTGCAATACAATCCCACGTTTCAACCACAGTACTCTGGAAAACTCAGCACTATAATACTTTCGAAATCTATGAAGAATGTTCACCACAAATTAGACACAAGAAAGGTACCAAACCTTAATCGAGCTTTATTCTCTTAGAAATAAGCGTCACGCTGTCAGCACCATTACATAAAACATATAAGGCCCTTTACCCAAAGCTCTTTGATAATTTCAAAACATCATTGTACTCTGAAACTCCTAGGAGAATTAGTATTCTCAGAAAGTGTCAAACACGCTGCCCTTCATAATATTGTAACAGGCACCCTCTTTGCACCCACTTCAGTGAAACCTTAAAATGAAAGACTCTATAAACAGGCTAGAGAGCTTTCTGGGACATGCTAATACAAGGTGGAAGGCCTGGTTTCTCTGATTACAATTCAGCAACTGACTTCTCCTGCTACTCACTGAAACAGATCCTTTAGGCAAACATTTTTTGTTGACCAGATTAATTCTACATTTTTTCCCCTTAACTATAATAGATCTGAAATCAAGCAAATTCAAGGGGGAATGTTACATAAGAGGCAATAAAGCAAAGTTAATCAGTATAGAGGATTTAACCAAAATAACTATAATTAAATTATAACTTCAATGCTGCGGGCCATTAATTGAAAATCCTACTAGGGGAGCATGTATATTTCTCAGAAGTGCACGTGGTATTAACATAATACCCTTTGAGGCTCCACACTGGTGTCATGATTTCCAGATTCTTTGCTGGAGACTGAATAGGGCTTTGCTCGTACTGTGAAGAATTTACATACCTAGCATGGAGCAAATGCAGAATACATTGAGGCTTGTGTGATTATACAATATATTTATAGTTAACAAAATAAATATCACAAGGTACTGGTGACTGAAAAAAACAGAAGACTGCAGAAAACAGTAAATACAGAATGATTTCATTTATATAAAATCATATATACAAAAATCTATACAAAACAATACAAAATAAATTTTCTCTATGGGAAATTATGCACAGGGAGAGGTCTGAAAGGCCGTCAACTAAAAATATGTTGACTTCAGGTATTGGGATTCACTCATTCCTTTATGCTTCTTAAATTGTTTGGGTTTTCTATGAGCATTTTAGTGTTATAAGCAAAGAAAAAAAAAAAACTTAAAAAAGAGAAAGTTTTCAAGGCACCAGTGAAGACTTTATTAAGAAATGTTTCTTAAGTCTGCCAGTAACATAAGATGATGTTTAATGGGTGAAGCAACATAAAATGGGATTCTTTTTTTCCAGCTTTATTAAAGTATAATACAACACTATATAATGGTACTCTAGAAAACTCAGCACTATAATACTTTCGAAGTCTATGAAGATTGTTCACCACAACATTCAAGTAAGTGGATGGAATTTGAGGGCATAATGCTAAGTGAAATAAGACAGATAAAGGCAAGTACTGTATAATATCACCTGTATGTAGAATCTAAAAAAAGCCGACCTCATAAAAACAGAGACTAGAATGGTGGTTACCAGGGACCAGGGGGCTGGGAAATGGAGAAACACTGGTCAGAGAGCATAACCTTCGAGTTGTAAGATGAAGTTCTGGGGCTCTAATATGCAACAGGTTGATTATTGTTAATAAAATGTGATCCTTACATTAAAGTTTTATGAATCCTTTCTATAGCTTCTTCAAGTTCTTCCTTCTGATCAGGAACAAACCGGTACTCTGAGACGTATCCTGCAGTATGCTTATATGGGTCATAATCTCCAAGTTCAGCTGAAAGAGAAAGAAATTGTATTTTTTTCCCCTTTGAGGAAAACATTCCTAAAAATATAGGAATAAAAATATTCCTATCATGCTTAAACATTTTCTTCAGATGTTTTATTAATAAATGTATATAAGATAATAACTAAATAATTTTAGTTTAAAACCACTCTGAGGAGCATATACGGATAGTATAAACAAAATCTCATCTTAAAAACATAAGACTTTTGCTTTCTGAAAGACTATATCATAATTTTCATTTAAATTATTCTTACCAGTTAATATAAAGTAAAATATTGTATATAATTTAACCTGTATATATTGGAAATACTCAGGGTGAAAAACAACCATGACCCTAATACATCCTCTCTAGGGCAATGACCCCAAGAGATAGAGCATATGATTCAAAATGTATTTCCCCCAAATAATGGTCACGGAATTATAATACAATGCTGCACACAACCCCACTACAGCTTACACAAAGAAACAAAATGAAACCAGAAAGCTCACTATATTATCCTTATAAAAATTCTGCTCCCTACGTTAATCTACCTTCCAAGCCCAATCCAGTTACCCAGTTCATTTTTTCTAGACTATTTCTGGTCTGCAAAGACTGTACAGACAAGGAAAATGCTGTCTCATCACCCCCATACTTGGCTTGATTCTTAGAAGGGACTCAGTAATTGTAAGTGGAAACAGCCTCAGCTTCAGCCTCCTAAAGGACGACACAACCTGGAGCTCCCCATATGGCCACCATATTGATGCCAAGAGCCAAGGCACAATGGGTGCTGAACATGGCCCACACCCTAACCCGGCGTTGGCACCTGCCCACGTGGAACCTTCACAGCAGCTGCTCGGAAGCAATGGGATCTCTGAGACAGAGCAGCTTCGAGTGATCAACTGACTCAGGCGGAATGGAGAAGAGAACAGATCTCCAGACCCTCCACTGAATCAAGATCAATCCTATTTCTGTGGCTAAAACTCCACATGACCTACTACAAGGGACATTTAACAGGCTTCATTTTTACCTCTTCTGAAGGAATACTGATTACAACTTAAATTCTGACTGAATTCAATTTCTTTGCAGCAAAATGTCATTTGATAAGAACTTTAGTATAGAAACTTGCTTAAAAAGAAAAACTCATACATTCTTCTCAAGACCTCTGAAGCGTATTTGCTTAAGTAGAACCTACACTGTATGGCATATGCTCCCAGCTGAGCAGCAGTGTTGACGGGGCAGGGCAGCCGGCCCTGAAGGACATCTTGCTTCACCTGCAAAAAAAACTGATATCTAAAAGAGAAATGGGGGAAAAAAAAAAAAAGAGATTAATGGCATCTTCCACTATCCAGACCTGTAGTTTCAGACCCTGAAACCCATCAACTTTAATGAAAATAAAGCCACTCTCTGCTCTTTTGTCGGGAGGCTGTTGAGTGATCTGGGACTATTAAACACACTGCAGAGACAATCAAGGCAGTGGCTGAAGAGTGCAGGCTCTCAAGTTAAACTGGCTGAATTGCATCCCAGCTCCAGGACTCACTAGCTCTGTGGCCTTGGGCAGCTGGTTCACCTAACAGCCAGGTTTCTCAGCGGTAAAACAGACAAGGAAATATTTCTACCTCATAAGGTTGACGCGGAGGTTACATATAAGCTATTCTTACCATCTCCACTACTGCCTCTGCCACTACTACTAAGACATGCTCTCACTGGGACATGAGGAACAAATCACAAGGACACAGCCTATATGCCATGTGTTATCTACAGGGTCTAAAATCATGGGTACAGGACAGAAAGGTCATAATAATGTAATTTCATCAATCCTGCTTATTTAAGATGCTGCCCATTATCTCTGACTTGGCTCATTCCATTTGCTGAAAGAAAACCTGTTGTAATAATAATGCCTCCCACTGTTCTAAACATCAGTATAGCAACTCATTCCAAGTATTTTACATACAATAACTTAAGACTTTAAAATGGGGTTTGATATCATAATTATCTCCATTTTGCAGATGAAGAAACTAAGAGACAAAAAGAGGTGAAATTTTCACAAGATCTCACAACCAGTTAAGCAGCAGAACCCAGGCCATCTCACCCTAGAACTCTCTTAATCAGGATGCCATGCAACCTAGGCTAGCTAGTGAGAGAGGCCAGAGGTTTGTGAACCAACACAATGAGCCTCAGCCACCATCACCTACAGACACACTCTCACACTCTCTCTCTCTCTCTCACACACACACACACACACTCACACACTTCAGGCTGTCTTTAGTGATTTGTCTGCCTTTGCAAGATGACTCGATGTCAATGGGAAGGGCAGAAAAAAAGCACAGGAAATTAATTAAATCAGCTGTGGTAAGTTTCTCTTCTCCAAATGCTTGCAACCAAAGTTCTTAGTGAGAGAATGTTAGATGCTACTCTGATTATTTCTGGAAGACTGGTATCAACCTTGATTGTACCATAGGCTTAAGTGAAAATCTTCTTAATCACCCTGAGTTTCCCCACTGCCCATCTAGGAAATGTCACCACAGTTCTCCAGACACCCCAATAAGAGAAACCCAGGAACAATGTGTAATCCCTAGCACCCACATTCAATCACCAAATCTGTTTTTTGGAGTCTGCACACTTTTTTCCATCTCCCAGTCCAGGTCACAAATCACTGGATTTCCAAAACCTTCACTACCCTGCCATTATTCATTCTTAACTCCCTGCCAAACAACCTTTCCAAGAGGTAAATAGGATTCTTAAGAGGTAAATAGAATAATGTCACTCTCTTAATTTAAAAAAAAACAACAAACAAAACTTAAGAGGCTTCCCTTTGCCTTCAGGATAAAGTCCAAGATCCCTAAGATAGCTTATAGGACTTCTACTTCTTGAGCCAAATCTCTTGCCATTAACCAATGACTCCCTCACTCCCTAATTTGCATTTACTTTTCCAGCCCTACTTAGCTATTCTCCATTCCCTAAATATTTATCTTAGATATCAAATCCACTGTGTTATATTCATCCGTGTTCCTCTTGAAGAAGAGAAGAGCAGAGTAAAGTGACATCAGTAGAACTTAAATGCAAATATATAGAGAGACATTCCACTAGAATTACTACTACTTGCTGGAAACTTGTGTTTGGCTTCACTCTCTTTTTCTATTGTTAACCTAGAATCTCTTTTCCCGAAGTATGTGTATGCATATATATATATATGGAAATGGATCACAGATGCATATTTGTCTAGCTCTATTAAGACTTTTATAACATTTGACTGAATAGTAAAAACTCTTCCCAAATGAAGAAACCGAGGAAACTAATCCCACAAGAGTTTGCTTCAAAGGGAAAGGGAAAAAGAAACAAGGAGATGAAAAAACAAAGACAGAGCTGACAGAGAGAAAGACAAGCAGGTAAAAGACACAAGAACTATAAACCACTGGTGATTGTATTCCCAGTGCATAGGGCTCAGCACACTAACTGCTCAATAAATAGTTGTTGACTTGATGGATGGATATACGAATGAACAGGCAGATGAAAATGTGAAAAAAAAAAAAAAAAGAACATTCTTTGTTGTCTCTGCGAAATTCATAAAGGAAAAAGGACATCTGTTCAATCAAGCCTCCAAGCCTCCCTGGACAGCTCGCCTTTTAATGATACTGGAGATCTTGAAGTCATTCCATTAAAAACTTCCACTAAAATCAGACGACTGAGTAAACTACCTTGAAGTAATCATTTGATTAATCTTTATCACAACAAGTATCATATTAGACAAATCTATGCTACAGCAAAATCAAGTTTTTATGTGCTAAACATTTTATCTTATCTCAGGGCCTATTTTTAACTATATATGACTTATTTTGCCTGTTTATGGGACAAAGTACAATTTAATATTTTATTTAAATAACAGGTTTAGAGTGGCTGGGTCTTTCCTTCTAAATCATTCTGATTAAGGCTATGATTGAATGCTTGAGTCCTTGCTTAGCTCCAGTTTTAATTAGATAAATCCCAGTTTGCCTAGGACAGCTCTAGCTTATGCTTATTATATATGCCTAATTATTAATAACTGTCCTCATCACTCGTCCAAGTGTTGGGGTTTGAACAACGAAGTACACTGTGACCCTAGTTTTGTGGTATGTCTATTGGAGAAAAAAAATGCTGATTTAAAATGATCTATTTAATAAGGAGCTTTCCAGAACATACTCTGGTACAAAGCAGAGACTTCATAGAGCAGTGACTGGTTACCCTTCTGTGTAAATGAATATACTGGTGTATATGCACTGTCACTCAAGCAAGACGATGAGCCCTGGAGGAAAGGCCCCCATCTTCCCCCCAACCCCACTTATCACAACAGTACAACCTGTGTAACATAAGAGAAGGACCTGAAATTCTGGCCTCACAGTTTTCTGTTCATCTAATGTTCACAAAAAGAGCTGATCTGACACCAAGGGTATACCAGCTGCTGAGGACCACTAACAGTTTACAAATGTCAGAGACAAGAATAGGCAAAGGAGATCTGCTTAAAGAAGGGGCAGAGATACCCTGTTCTTTCAGGAACCCAAACAGGAGGTTCTCCTGAGATTTCTGGGGCTAAAGACAGTGAGGAATGTGCCCACCAGTGAAGCCTGAAGTCCACCTTTCAGCGACATGAGACCCTGGTAAGGGAACTGAGAGATGTGGGGACAAGCAGAAGTTTGACTTCTGGCACCAGCTGAATGTGACACTGAGAAATCTGAGATCACCAACCTACACGGAAGACCGGACTGTTTTTCACAATCCCACGGAGAGGGGGCACAGCGTGTGACAGGAGTCTAATCGTTCTGGATAAAACTCAAATATGAGGGACAGAGGGAAATGTTTAAATAATAACATAATATTGAACATTGTGGGGGAAATGGCATGTATGGCTTAAGAAGAAGGAAAACAGGAAAGGAAATCGCCAGTGATTCTCAAGAGAAAACGACAGAGAGGGGGACTAACATTTCGCAGTTTAAAACCGATGATGAAAACACAGAACACAGAGAAATAACACTTGGCATTTGTATATTCCTCTAAAACGTCACAAGTGTCTTTGGCATCTATACTGGAATGTAGCCACACCCCAACTCTGATGTGTTGAGAACCAGCATCTTCACTCAGAGCAGGAGATAGGGACCCCAGAAGTGAATGTGTGACTGAAGGTCACTCAGCTCATAAAGAAGGTAAAACACACTCATCTTCGTCAAAAGAAAAATACGGATTACCAAATATTATAATAATAATATAATAATTGACAAGCTTAATGTCAATCTCCAACAAAGTACTACAAAATATTACAAAAATAAATACCTGTTTTTAGAAGCTAAAATGTATTTATATGAATAAGTCCTTCGGCACTCATAATATTCTCTTACCTAGAAAAAGTTAACATTTCAATGGCATCACAGATAAGGTTGTCAACAAAGTGATAGGCAGACTTACTCCCTCACTCTGTCCTCTCTCTCCAGGGGACTGAAAACATAGCTCTCTTTGGTCACTACAGAATCTCCTTGGTACTCCGTGCACTGGACAACGATGCTCCCTATAGTTACTGAACGGAGGGTGAGTGAGTGAGTGAATTCTGCGTTTACAGACAAATTCAAGAAGTGCAGGCTAGAGGGCAGCAGTAGGATGATTCACAGTTAAGTGAACAACTACGCTCAGAATGCTCTTGTTAATGGATTGACTTTAACCTGGAAGAACTATCCTCAGGGCTCCCAGTTGGTCTTTTCCTCCCTGATTTTTTAATCAGTAATTTGATAAGATAATGATCATTACTTCCATTTTAGCCACCCTACCATCTACTGAACACTTACCTGTTTGCATTATGGTAAGTACTTTGCATGTATTAACTTACATATTCCTCCCACCATCTTTTTGAAAAAATACTGTAATTCCATTTTACAGATGAGAAAACCAAGACTGAATGAAAGGTTATGCAATCTTCTTAAGGTAGCAAGTGCCACTAGCAAGTGGCAGGGCAAGGCTGCAAAACCTAGCCTGTCTGACTCCAAAGCCTGTCTTCTTAAGGAATATGTGTGTTATGCTTATCAGATCTGCAGAGGACACAGTCCTATGAATGACAGCTTATACATGGAAGGCTGTCATAATATTATGAATCAGAGCTGAAAGTAAGTTTAGCAGATGTCATGAGACACGAATTATTTAAAGGATGGTAAACAGAAAAGAAATGAGACTTGTTCTGCATAGACCTATAGAGAAAAACTAGAGCTGATGCCAGAAGTTCCAGAGATTTTTAAATTTCTTCTTGAATTTCCTACTGCATTGTGAAGCAGTAATGTTTCTCCTCTTAAAAATGTTTAAGAAGGAGTTGGTTGACATTTCAGGAATGTTTTATAAAAATGGAGGATAGGATATATGACCTTAGAGTCTCCCAACTTCAATTATTCAGAAAACACCGTAGAGCACATAGCAGCTACTTAAAGTTGATGCGATTCTATTAACTTTTGTTTTCCATAGTCTGAAACTTTATTTTCCTGTGTATCCCAGTTACTTCATTTTTTCCCTCTAAATACAATGTGCTTCTGGAATACTTCATCTAGTATGATCACTTATGTACATGAGAAGATTCAATGCAGTGCTATATATAATTTTAATAAGGAAACAAGCTAGACAGCCATCCACAAGGGCAGGAGTAAAACAAATGGGTTAAATGGTGAAAGAGGTCTGTAATAATCATATTAAATTGTATGATTTTCAAAAAAATACTATACATATGGAAGAATAGGTAAAAGCATGTTTACTACAGCTTTACTTTTCATATTAAAAAATTAAAAACAACCTAAGAGCCAATATAGAGTAGGCTGGAACAATTTTCCAAAGAACTGAAGCAAGATAAATGTTCACCTTGAAAATGCTGGCCAGTGCTTTGCCTTTAGTAGCATATTTTGGGGGATTTTGTCTTTTAGTCTCAGTTTTTACTTTTGCCAAAATTATTTTATGTAACTGACTCTGCTTTTAGGGTCCATTATGCCTAATCATTTAAATTAATATTTTCATTCAAATCAATGACTTTATCTTTAGGATATAGTAAGTACATAATCTCAAACTAAATGCACATTTAACTTACCTAAATTCAATTATATGCTTTGGACAAAAAACCCCCACAAATTATTCTAGATCATGGCTACTAATTGTAAGCCAACTATGTCATATGGTTCTTAAGCACATGATCTTATAGAAAACTTGAGAAAAAACAGGCTGTACTGAATATATTGTGGGGTTGTACATTACACACAAATCCATGGATTCTGTTAGTGACATAGGGGTAGATTCTGAAGGGAAATTTCTGTTCATCATCAATATTTGGTGAACAGATGTGAAGTAATGCACTTATATAAAACTGGTCTTTTTCCCTTAACACTAAATCAGGTATCTTTTGGAATCTAACTCTCATTTAAGATGTAACTCACTGAACTCCCAGAGCAAAGAGAGAATGGAATAATAAATGCTAACATTTATCAAGCACTTACCTATGAGCCTAACACAACCAACTTGTAAGAGATTTACATACATTATTCCATTTAATGCTTACAAAAACCTTATGAGACAGGTACAGCTCCAATTTTACAGTTGAGGAAGCTGAGGCACAGAGAGTTTACTGACAACCTCAAAATGAACTTTCCTTGTATTTTCATAAAATGTTGTTCCTTTGTAATTCCCTAGTGAGTTACAGATATAAATGTGCTTTTATACCACTCGGGCTCAGTTTCCCCCTGAGCACGCAACTCAGAAATCCCCCCTGATAGCAAAGACTTCATGAAACTCCCATGTAAACATAACGCCTCCCCTCAACATCCACGACACAAGGGCCCTTCTCCTGTGGAGGTGTGCTCGGAGAATGCCTCTACCTGCACCTGCTTTTCCAAGTGCTCACTAACGATGTGGTGATGGAGGACATGAAAGCAGACATCAGTACAGTTCTACAAATGAGGCCTAATTACAGCCCTTCAGAGCCAGAGACGAAAGGTCCAATTAGTCACTCTTCTGTGTGCAGTCCAGAATCGAGACAAAAGAAAGTGTAAGGAAAAAAGATGAAAGCATGGAACAGACACAAAACCATAGACTGCCTTTTGAACAATGCATTAGGCTTTCTTTATTTGAGCCAATGATGGGTTCACTAGGAAAACTGCCCTTTCAGAATTAAGGAAAATGCTTCTGGTTTTGCTACCACATGCAGTCAGGTCACTAGTGGAATAAATGAAAACATAATGCTGTTGTCTGCTCTTTATAAGTCACTTTCAAATGATGGCATGGACTGTTTTAACAATATAATCGATACCAATCAGAAATTCTGCCTTATCTGAAATAAAATCAGTATCTGATGACAAAGGTGAAATAATACATTATAAAGCATTGAGTTTTTTTTCTCTTCCTTAATACTAAAAGCAATTATCTCTTCATTTTCCATAAAGATGACTGAAACCCCTAGACAGCTGATATTTAACCTACAACAATTAGAGAGAAATAAGTGGCTCTTCAAGTTTATATTTACATTTGGAAACTGAGCATCAAAATATCCTCCCTTGACGCAGTCCATATGGCTACTGCCCTACAATTAAAAGGCCGAATGCATCCTTCACAATAATGATACTGAAATATCCCACCACCGCAGATGCAGAATCTATCATCATGCCACCCGGCTTCACGTCATTGTTCAAACACATCTATCATGAGTCTGAACTGAACTGCCTCACGCAACTCTAGTTTAAATTTAAGTCCCACGAGAGATATGTTACAAAGTGCAGGCAGACACCCATCCAAATGTTTGACTCCGATCTGTTTTAAATAAAGCCTTATATATATGTCATACATGTACTGATCAAAAACCAAGTCAGTACTATACCTGGTTATTTCTTCTTTAAGCTTACATGGGTCTTCGGCATAGAATTTAATACCAAAATACAAAGTATATGGAGGTCCAGCTAAAACAAGAAATAGAAATTAAATTTCACTTTACAGATTAGTCAAAGTTGTAGTGTAATATTATACAACTCTTAAAAATTACGCTCACCAAAAATATTTGCAAACCATATATTGAATAAGGGGTTAATATTCAAAATATGAGAAACTCACACAACTCAACAGCAAAAAACAGATAACCCAATTAAAATATGGAACCCAAATAAACATTTTCTCCAAAAAGACATACAAATGATAAAAAGATACACAAAAAGATGTTCAATATTACTAACTATCAGGAAAATGCAAATCAAAACCACAACGAGATATCATTCCACACCTAAAAGAATGGCTACTGTCAAAAAGACAGAAGTGTTGGTGAGAATGTGGAGAAAAGGGAACCCCTTATGCACTACTGGTGGGGATATAAAGTGATGTAACCATTAGGTAAAACAGCATGAAAGGATCTCAAAAAGTTCAAAACAGAGCTACCATATGAGCCAACAATCCCAATACTGGTTATTTATTAAAAAAGAAATTAAACCAGGATCTCCAAGAGCTGTATATACCCCTATTTTCAACACAGCATAATTTATAAAAGTGAAGACATGGAAACAATGTAAGTGTTCAGCAACAGATGAATGGACAAAGAAAATGTGCTATACATATACAGAAAATATTATTCAGCCATAAAAAGAAGGAAATCCTCCCATTTGTGACAACACGGATGAGCCTGGAGAACACTATGCTAGGTAAAACAAACCAGACACAAAACAACAAATACTGCCTGATCTCATATATACATATTATATATATAATATATATATGAGAATATATAAATGTGGAATCTAAAATAGTCACACACGTAGGTGCAGAGAGTAGAATGGTGGCAGGGGGAGGGGGAAATAGGGAGATGTTGGTCAAAGGGTACAAAGTTTCAGTTTTGCAAGATGAATGTGTTCTGGGGATCTAATGTACAGCATGGTGACAATAAATAAGGATGCTGTACTACATACCTGAAATTTGCTAAGAGGATAGATCTTAATTTAAATCTTCTCATCCCACCCCAACCCCACCCACACACTGGTAACTATGTAGAGGTGACAGATAAATTATTTAGCTTGATGGTGATGCTCTTTTCATAATGTATGCACATGTCAAAACATCAAGCTGTACCCCTTAAACATATACAAATTTTGTGTCAAAGATACCTCAATAAAGTTGTTTAAAAAATTATACTCAACAAGAATTTCTAGAGACACAGAAAATACAAAATGAAAAAACAAGAGTTGGTGACATTAAAACCTCAACTATGTAGTTATTTATGTACGTATAGGTTTATGTGCTCATAAACACAAGAAAAAAGCCAGGGCCAAATACACCAGAATGTTGCCAGTTCTTCTCATCTCTGGTTAGTGAGATAAGCACAACTTTCATTCATTTATAATTTTTCCATTTTCACATTTTCTACAACATGTGTATTTTTTCAGAATGAAGAAAGATTACTCATAAACAAAATAGTTTTTAAAACCATTCACCTGCCACTGACTGTTGCAAAAAGTCCTACTCCCCCAAATCTGCAAAAAGCTGGAAACAATTTAGATGCTCAGCAGCAAGTGGATCATTAAAGTCAACTGCAGGGTATATGTATGGTACCATGCAACTGTTTAAATGGGCAGAGGGAGTACTTTATGTACTGATTGGAAAAGATCTCCAAGCTATATTTCTGACTGCAGGAATATGACCCATTTTGTATAAGAGAAAGTTATCTGTTAAAATATTGGTCCTCCTCCCCCACAAAATAATACATAAGAAATTACTAAGAGTGGCAAACTTTGGGAAGAGGGACTGGAAACATTTTCCTCCACCTTTACTGAGGTATAATTGACAAATTAAATTAAAAGATATTTAAAGTATACATTGTGAAAGCATCCCCCCCATCAAGTTAATTAACACACCCAACCCCTCACGTATTTACTTTTTTACCTTTTGGTGAGAACATTGAAATTCTACTCATAGCAACACTGGTAAGTCAGAAATTTCTTACTATGTATATCTCTTACCTTAAAAAAACCCAAAAACTATCAGCTATGTGGTAGGATTAGGAACAATATTTGCCTCATTCTTAAACTTTTCCGACTCTAAGAGTATGTTCTTACATATTTAAGAAGACATTTCTTATCTCAGTCATTTACCACACTCAGAAGAGCTATATGCACAAATGCCAAATATATATGAAACAAAGTCTGGAATTGTACCTGAGAAAATACAAAATATAATTAAACACTCATATCATGCAAAAGGACACAAGCCCCTTGGGTGCCAACAATGTTATATTTTTACTAGAAATATTTCTATTTCAGAGGCTATAAATCTAACTTGCACTGTTTCCAAAACTGCATACTTCTGAGCAGTGTGGTAACTAGATTTAATATAAAATCTGTTTTAAAACGGATTTGTTACTTGGCACACCAATTAGTGGTCATCGTTACTAATCTTTTCTTTAACAAAAGCTCTCCCACACAAATAAAAAAGATGTGAAACAGGCACGTGTGTAAAAATACTTCCACCTACACAAGGAGATGCCAAGTCTCTGATACTGTGTAACAGACATAAAGTCTGCTTTCATTTTTAACTAAGTAAATAAAGTCACAAATTTACAGCTTGGGGAGAGGAAATTACATAGAACAACAGGTAATAAAGCCATAATGCAGTTTATAATATATCAACTATATTATTATTTACTACTATTATGCCACACACATGTTCTGTTCGCAGAACCCCTGTTCCTAGCACACAGAGGACAACCTATACTAGGACCCAGCTCCCCTCCCTTAATCTACTACGCCTTCCTGCGTAAGGCACTCAGTATGCTGGAGCTTTTTCAGAAACTAAATGTTTTTAATTGAAGTACAGTCAGTTACAATGTGTCAATTTCTGATATACAGCATTATGTTTCAGTCATGCATATACATACATATGTTCATTTTCATATTCTTTTTCATTATAGGTTACCATAAGATATTGAATATACAGAAGAAATTTGTTTTTTATCTATTTTATATACAGTAGTTAATACTTGCAAATCTCCAACTCCCAATTTATCCCTTCCCACCCTGGTTTCTAGAAACATACAGAAACTAAATTTTAAAAGAAACTTAAAAAAATTTTTATCATTAGAGTTGATTCTATACGTTTGATTTCTGTTTATTAATCACTGTTTTTATCTCTGAAAAGTAGACCTTTATCCCTGAACAGGGATGTCAGGGAGGCACCGACTATGAAATATTTAGAAGAGCCAGGAAGTCCACACTCTGCCGATCTGTCTGTGTCAATCACGCTCTGTGTTACTGAGCAGATGGGTCTGCTGTGCCTGCGGGCCACGAGGATTGGCATCAGGGGACGAGAGGAGCGCAGATGCTGCTGAGACAGTGCACAAAGGGAGGAAGGCCTTGTCCAGACTCCAGAGTTGCTTTTAATTCTCTGGAACATGACAAATTACACCCTACTCATCAAGCCCAGCCACTTTAAATGTGTTTAGTGATGAGCAGTTAAGCAGAAGTTTGAAAAACATACAATTAGAAATATTCAGTTTGGGCCAATTTTCTTCAAGGACTTTTGGTCCAAACAAGCCCTCTCTTTCCTACTTACATATAAAATGTCTTGTGTCCAAAAATAAAAATTACCATTTGGTCATATTTGATAATGTACAAAAATGTTTCCTACACACTTGCTTCTCAACAAGCACCTGGTAACATACGTAAGGCAGGTGAAGCTCCAAGGAGGTAAAGCAACTTGCCTAAGATCACAATGATAAGAATCTTGTTTGCTAATACCCAGAGTTCAGTGCTTGCTGGCCACACTACTCTGCACAGCCTCACAGGGAAAAAAATTACACCACCTTTAGAATAAAGAAATACTCCCATACACACCTCACTGTTTAACAGATCAATCAAAGGCTAAAGAATTGGATGTTTGGGAGCAAGGATACATCTAGCCAAGTATTTTCTGGCTTCCTATTCTAAGATTGACTAGAAAAATCAGATGCTGACAAAGCAAATTCCTAAATTATCATCTTGATCTGTGTCTTTCCACAGAGTCTACCTTTAAGAAATTATGTCAAGTAAGTTAATATTGCTTTACTTTAGTAAAATATACAGAACCCAGAAACTGAGAATCCTCTAATCCACCTTTTGTGGAGACTAATTTCAAAGCCTTTAATGATAATAGCGTCTCCCATTAGCTCAGGATAAATAAATCAGGACTTGCCTATGAGAATATTGGTAACTAGCAAATGTTTCATCATTTTTACAGATACCCTTTTGACCCAATCTACTGGAGACGTGAGAGCCAGTCTCCTTCAGTAATTATCAAACTATCTCATGAGATGAAAGATTATGTATTCTTTGGTTATATAATCTTTCTTCAACTGTAGTATCAGTGTTCTATTCTTGTTGTACATCAAAATTTTTGACAGGATGACATTTATTTAGGATATGAAAGTAACTACATTATAGATTATAGATATTTACATAGAATATTTCATACCATGTTCATCACTTGGATAGAAATCCCAACTTTTGTCTTATAAGAAACCTGTGTGTTTGTTTTAAAATAATCATTCCTGAAATTTTTCTAATTTTTGAACTGGTATATTTTAAGTATGTGGCTCAAATGGACAAGACAGGTATTTACTGTATTTGTTACTATACATATTATTATATGCATTTATTATTATATATTATAAAGTATAGATTTCTAGATCCTGAGGGATGAAAGTCTTTAAATTGGACCACCTACTGTTCATACGAGGAAACCTCATGGAAGTTATCTGCATTTATATCTAATCATATGAACCCTGTGCTTCCCCTCGGCCTTTAGTGGGCAGTCTGCTCATTCAAAAAGCACATAGTTTGAGAATTCAGAAGGCCAGGGCTTTGGTCATCCCTCTGCTACCAAGCAGCTTCTCAACCATGGCAGGTCACAAACTCTTTCTGAATTAGGATTTACTCCCATTTAGGCTGAGTAGGCAGAACTTGAAGAAGTCTAAGGTACATATTTGAGGGTTCTTTCTCATCTCACAGGTCACCAGCCCCATCATCTCTAAAACCTGATGCCCAGTCCTATCCAGAACACTGACCCCCAGCAGCTGTGTGTGCACTGACCATGGAAAAGCCCAGATATGGCTGAGTGGACTGAAGTGAGCTACCAGCTCAAACTGGGCTGGTCAGACTCCTCCCACTAGCATTTGGAATTGCCATTCAGAGACAGCCAGCCCAGCCCCTGTGCCTAGGGCTTAACTTGGAACCGTGGAGGTTTCCATCATAGACATGGAGAAGCAGAGAGAGCCAGTCGACTGAGAGAAACAAAAATGATGCTGATGTTCAGAGAAACAGTAGTCACTGAGTTTCCGAGGGTTCTGCAGTTCTTAGCTTCTATTTCCTTTCTGAGGCACAGCTATGTTCCTGCCCTTGGGGTCTGTAAAGCACCATGTGGCCAATTTTACCAGAGGGAATGAGCCAACACACATGGAAAGTACAGACTCAGAATGGAGGTAAGAAAGGCCAGAAGAATCTGCTAGGTCTTATCAGTAATAACTTGAACATTAGCACTATACGGTTTAATGACACAGTTTCCATTTAGGAAGATGAAAAAGTTTTGGAGATGGATAGTGATGATGGTTGCACAACAACATGAATGTACATAGCACTGCTGAAGTGTACACTCAAAAATGGTTAAAATGGTACATCTTATGTATTTTAGCATAATTTTAATAAAGATGATTTTAAAATAACTACTCTTTTGCATACTTAAGGACTGCAAATGTGTGGGCGTGGGCACATGCAACATTTATAAATAAAAGCCTGGGCTATGGAAATCAATGTTAAAGAACATAACTAATTAGGCTCTGAGTCACCTATAAAGATTCATACTGATAAAACCAAAACCAAAATAGTGGAGTCTTTTCTGAAGCCATAGCAATCTTTCAGGTTAGGAGGGCACGCCTGAATTACTGACTCAGGCAGCTGAATCTTGTGAAGGCAAAACCACTCCTTCACCCAAGAAACTCAAGCACTTTAAAAGGTCGAATGTCTACCCCTTTTTCAAACCAGTGCCTCTCTGCCCTTCTGTTTTAAGGTGAAATTTTAAAGATAATAGAAAAGTCACAGACAAAAGTCCAAGGCAGGTGCACACAAAAGCCAAATTCAATACTAAGAGCCACTCGGTCTTTATCAGCACAAATCTAATCAGGGCTTGCAGAGACCAGGCAATGCACACACACCCATTTCCATATTTCTGGCACTCAAGTGCTAATGTTCATTTCTGTAGTACTAAAGCCTGTTTCTGCACCCATTTCATAATGGACTTTATATCATTCTCAAATTTTAACAAAGTTAAAATCAAATACCTACTGTTGATCAGTTCTTTGTGTTCAGCCAGGGTTTTCGCAGGATCCAGCCAATACTGTGTGAGGAAGCAAAGAGATTAGTTGCTCTTCATTGGCCTTCACTTCAAGAATATTTGTGAAGTGCTATTTTTTAAATGACATTTAAATAATAAATCATTTAATTCATTATATATACACACAAACATACATAAGCACTTTCTGCAGTTAGAACAGTAAAAGAAAAGAAAAAAGATGTCAATGTTCAGAGAGAAGCAAAGAAGAGAAACAGTATTTGGGGGTTCTTAGTTGAATTCTCATAGTGGTTGTAAGAGAGTAAGATTCTTACTGCCTTTGGTGGGTGGGAAGACAGTGGCCCAAATCTCTTTTCAGAGTCCCCATAACAACTCCCCTACAGACATGTCTCCCCCTAAAATGTCTTCACTCTCTTCACTTCCAGTCCCATCCCCTACAGATATCACTGCAAGATGTGAGGAAGAAAGCCATCAAATTAAATCAAACCCTCATTAAGTATCCAGGAGAGGCGGCTCAGCACAGTGGCTGAGGGTCCGAGTCCCAGAGCAGACCCAGCTGGATTCTGTCCTGGCTTGCCCCTCATCATCACCGTGTAACCTGGACAAGTCACTGGACATCTCTGAACCCTCCTCATAGGCTTGCTATGAGGATTAAATCAATTAAATCATGCAAAGTCTTCAAAATAGCCCCGGCTCACTCTAAGTATGCAACACATGCTAGTGATGGTGATTATTAAGGTGTGATGGTGATTCTTAATAAGTGCCATTAGCCAGTCTAAGATACTTGCTTATTAAGTCAAAGGAATCTTCAATGAACACAATTCCAGTGATGGGAGAATCTGGAGCCCTGTGGAGAGTCTCTCCTTTAAATCTCACCTTTGTGAAGTATCATCACTGAAAGAAAAAGAAGCCTTCTGCCTCATGTCCCTCTGGGGAAGAGCAGGAGAGGAGCACACCAAGCACCAAGGGGCATCGAGGGCTCCACACATTGGAAGGGATCCAGTCAGGGGAGGGCAAGGTGGAACATTTTCCCCCATTGTCCTTGTCAAATGTTGGCGATCCCAAAGGCCTAGCTAACCAGTTTCCATTTTCTCATGTTCCTGGATGAAGAAGGGGCAATTTCACATCAGGGAAGTAAGAGTTCATCCACCTTGAGCCACTTCGTTCCCAGAATTCTTGTGTTTGCCTCAGGTGAAAACATTCACACTCCTGACAACACTGGACCAAGAATCACAAAAGGAGTCTAAGAGAACCTTCCTGCCCAGGCCCCCCTTCCCTGGCCCTCTGCTCGGGCCAGAAATGCTTGCTCTGCTATATAAGAGTAGCAATAATTATAAACAGTAATTATAACATTTCATATAACCTCCTTACCTTTTATTGCTAATTATATATAACAAAAAGTATTCACCCTAAATTAATGTCATCATCATTTTACTATAATATTTTATTACAATATTTAACTCTATTCATGTATACATAATCTCCACTGTTTGCCACTCAGAGCAGTTTCAGTTTTTCCAACTTTTTCAAAAGGTAAGCAAAATAAACGTATAGCAACTCATAACACAACGTCTATTATTCTGCTCCTCATCAGGTCTCAATACTTGAAGGTCTGGAAACACTGACTTTTACAATAAAAAAGTATTTGAAGAAGAGGCCATAATCAGTGAACTGCTTTTGGAGCCCACAATGACTAAAGATGTGGCTTTGGTGTTAAAATAAATGGTCCAAAGGGAAACACTGATTCATCCAATAGAGTAAAATCGATCCAAATAGTAAGCTGTGTGTTGGACACAGAGCAGAGCCTTCCCTCTAGGTATTTAAAGCCATGGATGCCTCACATGAAATGGAAACATTAGGTGGGTGGACTGTTTCTTGCCATTCATGTTAAACAAAAAGGTTTGACTATCCCTGGATTTTTCAAGGAAGATGAAACCAAGGAAAACACACTCAACCATAAACATTTGCATCAGGTTTCTATCGCGGCCGCTGCCGTAAGAAGTCATCACAAACGCAGAGGTTTATGACACCACCTACTTAAGATCTCCAACTTCTGGAGGTCAGTCGGTTTCTTTGCTCCAGGCTTCACGAGGCCAGAATCAAGACGTCAGCCGGCTGAGGTCCTGGAGGGGTATTTGGCAAGGAGACCCTATCGACAAGAGCACTTTTGGGAGGAGACTTGGAGTTGGGCCATGACAGATCATCTCCAGATGTCAAGGCACACATAATACCAGACCTTAATTTTAGGCCTTACCCCACAGTAAGTGCTTGGGGCAAGAAAGGAGGGCAGGAAGGAGGCCTCTGGTTTTAGTACTCTGTCCAATCTCATCTCAAAACTAGTAAAAAACAGAAAATGGAAGAGTTTTTTAATCTCTCCTTCTAACATCATCATCCCCCAGAACAAACTTCACAAACGTCTTCTTCAAACCAAATCATTGTTTGTTGGTTGGTTGGTTTTCCCCTCCAGAACGCTCCTCAGTCATTAAAAAGCCAGATAAAGAAAACAGGCAGGAAACTTTAAATGAAATAGGAAAGACTGTTAAAAATTGTCACATTAATGATAGTCCGTACACTTTAAAAAATAAATCTTTTCTTGAGAGCAGATTTGTGAGGTGAAAAAGTATAATGAAGGTTCTGAGATGAGTTAGAAATTACAATTTTGCAGCAAGCAAGGGTCAAGACTCAGCCAAAGGTTGCTCACTGCACATTAGATACACTAAGTATCCACCCAGCACTCGCCGCACATGAATCTCTGATCCAAATGGAAACCAGGGGTTATAGAGGTCAGACAATGATAAATGCCCCCAGAACATAAATAATAAACATGAGCTACCAGGTTCCATAAGCTAGCATCTCAAAATGTAAAACCCACTTACACTCAACCAAGGGAAAGAAATAACCTTGGAACCGAAGCAGCCATATTATGACAGCACTTGTCACCACACATTATCAACAAGCGATCAAATGTAGCACATGACTGATCACCATGAAACACATCAGGCAGCTGCTCCATAACCAACGAGAGAAAGGGGCACAGAATTTGCCAATGAACACAGCATCCTCATTTTAGTTTTAGGGTCTACATTCAGAATGTAGGCTCTAAAACTGGGATATCATTCACTCATTCATTCATTCATTCATTCATTCATTATTTATGGACTACCCACTACGTATGTTCTTTATATGTCATCTCAGACTTGTCCTGGAGACTGCAGTAAAACAAACGTGAATGAGACCTTCCCCCCAACCTTGGGGCACTTACAGCCGAGCAGATACACAGACACAGAATTACAGTACAATGAGGTGAGATAATAATGTGTACAAGACGAATACTTAGGAGCTAATGAAATGATGTAAAAAGAAAATGAGCTCTGCAGGGTAAGTACAGGAAGGAATCACCAAAAAGAAAGCCTGTGAACACAGCGTGCTCACAAATAAAAACTTTCCCAAAACACAAAAATGGAGAACAGGGCCCTAAGATTCTATAAACATGGTATCTATCTATCAGCTCAACTAGTCTTAAAGCAAATCGGTCCATTTTTAAGGGACAACATAGAATGTAATCCTCCAAGTCCTTTAGAGCTGAGGACTTACTGAAATCAGTGCTGCCTGATAGCTAATAACTATGCAGATAAGAAATCAATGTTCATGAAAGACTTCCAGGAAAATAAGTGGCCCATTCAGTCTTTCTGTCTGTGCCGGGTGGAAGGGAAAGAGAATAAGACAGGGCTGAGCAAGGGTTCATGGCAGTGCTGGGCTATAGGACAGCTTCCCTGACCTGCACTTGCCCACCTAGACAGTCACAAGGAGAGACAGCCTCATCTCTCTCATTCTGTAGGAAAATCTTTCCATCAATCACTCTCCCCCCTCCCTTCTTCCACTTGCTCTCTCCTATTTCAAACCTATGTCCTATAGTTTTGTATATCCTCACAAGCTGAATTAGATCCTATTTTGCAGGAAGGTAAGATGACAGCTAACCAAAAGAGACCCTGCTCTCTCCTCCTGATTTCTACAGTGGGCTTCCTAACACAGGATGATGTTAGCAGACTGCAACCCCAATACCCAATCACTAAGGAATGAAGATGACAGCCCTCTTTGGCAATGACCCTTTGCCAGGGTACAAGAATCCAGCAGTTAGGTGGCCTTACCTTTTCAGTCCTGTCAGTCTTAATAATGGCATTTATGCAATACAAAGAGAAATGACAGAAAGGCCCAAGTTCCTTCTTACTCTGACAGTCTTGGCTAAATGCCCCGAATGCCTTTCCTCCACTGATCATGTCTCAATTTCATCAGTGTCTTAGGTAACAGCCTCAGAATTAGGTTTAAAAACTCTAACACTGTCCAGTAAACCAATATCCTAACCTTCAAAAGATATATACTAAATTCAGGGTCCAACCTTTCATTTCACAACTGTTCTTCTGGAGTCTCTGAGAGCTCTAATAGAAGAATAAGCCTAAACATTTTTAGGTAAAGCATGAACAGTACGAAATTTAAAAGCTTTGCTGCATCTTACTTCATGCTGGGCATAATGCTGATTCTCCTTTGGAGAATCTAAGAATGCCACAATGATTACTTAATAACATCTGGAGATCAAGAAAGGCTTTAAAAGCACACAGTCTTCATCAACGTAACAAAATAACTTCTTCATCTAAGGGAGTATAAAGAGTTGACTATCTATAAGTGACAATGGAGCCACAAAGATCTCAAAAAAGGATACTATAAATCATTCCCAGGGAGTTCTAGGACTGGATGTAATTTGCACATATGTTCCTAGAAATTCAGGACTCTGATGATAGCTATTTATGCTTTTTCCATGCTCATTTCTCAAGACCCCTGTACAGACAGATCTCAGGCCTTCTAAGCAACATTCACATGACGTGGTTTTAATTTGCTCCTTAGTACAAATGACAGAAGCCTTAGGATCTCAGGTAAAACCACCATAACAAAGCTAACTCATGGCAGGGACAGAAACCAGGGCTTGTCATTAGGCCATCAGTGTGGGAATTATATGGGGAGTGGCTCATAACTGGGCACATTTATCAACAAAAGTGGATTTCAATGAATCACTGTTGGACCACCTGGCCCCTCAAGAAGAGTCACTGGCCCCAGGGACTGTTTCTCAGTTCTCTCCAATGGACCCTAGCACCATCTAAGACTTAGAGAAGTAACAACAGTAACAGCTAACATTTATTAAATGTACCAGGCACTGCTAAAGACTTGACATGTGTTCATTCATTTATTCCTCTTAATAACTCAGTGGATTAGGAACTACTTTAATTACCATTTTGCAAATGAGGAAGCTGAAGCACTGATTAAACAACTTGCCCAAAAGTACAGAACAGCAGATCCAAGGAACTGAACCCCCTTCCATCTTTGTTGGAATCAAGCCACTCTCGAGAATATTGTCTGAACAGGAATGGATAACCTCAATTTCAAGATTCTTATACTCAACTACCAAGTCTTCATTTCCCAGCTCACTCCTAATATTCTGATTCCACAAGGATACACAATTCAGAGATTCTACTACCTTCTTCACTGTCTCTACCTCCCTGCCCTGACCCATGCAGTCTTCACTTTGCTTACCATCCATTGTCTCCTTTCACTCACAGCTATCCTCAGTTCCCTTGGACAATCTTCCCACCATAACATCCACTGGAAGAAAAAATGAAACCCCACCAACTCTCTGCCTTCTCCATGCCAGTACCTAAGAGGCTAACCATTACTGGAGACTCAAACTGCACAGCCACAGATGGGCTCGCTTTCAAGTCCTGATTAATAACCTGAGGGAATCCTTGGTACCACCCAGAATCCCATCACATTTTTATTCTTTCACTTTCCTGGATAACTTCATCACACTTTCTCCTCGCCGCCATCTTGCTATTTCACTGAGGAAACTGAAGCAATCAGGAGAAAACAGGTACGCATTCTCACATCTCCCAACCTGCCCACATCTGTGCTGCTGTCCTATTACCGTCTTCTCTCCTATTACTAATGATGAACACCCATGCTCCACTTAAGCCCATCCCTCCCCATCTAGTCAGGAGCATGGTTCCAGCAATGTTCTGCTCTTTCCTGCACCATCAATTTTCCCTTTCCACAAAATTATTCCTGGCAGAAGACAAGCTTTAATTTCCTCCATATTAAAACATACACACACACAAACTTTTTGACCCCTATTTCTGCCCATTTTACTTCTGTACTTTAAAACAAATACCTGGAAAAAATTCCTATAGTCTGTTTCTTCTCACTCCAATCAAGTTCGCTTTAGAACTCACTCTAGTACCTACTGCAAAGACTTCCAGTAGTTGTTAAATCTAATGACAGATACAGAGTCTTCACCTGTTTTCATGAAATACATTTGTCATGTGGTTTCTAGGACACAACTCCCTCTGGCTTCTCCTTCTACCTCACTGGCCACACCTTCACAATCTCCTTTGTGGGCTGCTCCTGTGTCCCTAACCAAGAAAGGCTAGACTGTCCTCGGCTCACACTTTCTATCAAGGCTCCTGGCTTTAAATGCCATCTACATATGACAACTTCCAAATGCATAGGCAGACCAGAACTGTTCCCTGAAGCCAACTGCCCCCTTGACATATCCACTTACATGCCTTCTAGAATCTTAAACTTTACATGTTCAAAAGGGAAATGATGATTCTACTCCCTCCCTGAAAAGCCTGTTCTCCTGAAGTCTTCCCCATTTCTGTACATTGTACAAAACTATTCCAATTGGCTCCAGTCAAAAACCTCTTTCCCGCCTATCTGTTCTAACCATCTGCAAACCTGTTTGCTTATGTTAAAAATGTAAACAGAATCTGAAAAATTCTCACCACTTCCAGGTCCAAAGAATTATCACCACTCACCTGGATTTCTTAAACCACTCCTTTAATGGTATCTCTGCTTCTATATTTGCATTTAGAGGAATGCTTTCAAAACATAGATCAGATCAGTTCACTCTACTTTTCAACATCCTCCAGGGGTTTCCCTTCTTACTCAAACTGAAATTCAAAGTCTTTATGATGGTCTATAAGGCCCTACATGATCCGGCCTGTTTCCTTCACTCTCCATTGTGTGCTTTGAGGATGAGGCAAGCAGGAAGGACCTTAAGGACAGCGTTAGTGGAAGCCTCAGGGCCCTCAAGGGGTCCTAAAGGAAAGCAAAGGGAAAGCTGTTGGAAGCAGGAAAAAAGATCTGACTCAGCAAAGGCAGAAAGTTGAGCAATGCCACTGCCTGTGGCAGCATGGAAAATATAAGATGCACCTAGTGAACTGGATGATCCGGATAAGGAAATTTCCAGGTGGATTGTTCAAAGTGTCTGACTTCTTTTGCCCCCTATAAAGAAATCTAAGAGGAAAGAGATAAGCTGAAAAAGAACTGTGAAAGATAAAGGATCCAGGACTTACTAGGTTTGAAAATAAAACTCTCTCATCCCTAGACTCATCAGAAGGCAAATGATGCCACAATTAATAAATGGCTCCTGGGCAAAGCCTGAATCCAGAGTGCTGTCAGGAAACTATGAATGCAAGTGTAAAACTTTATTTAAAGTCTGCAAAAAGATCTAATATGATGACCCAGGCCTTTTCAAACTAAGGGCATTGTTTCCCAAAAGTTTTACAAGGCACCTAAGGTACAGAAGAGCTTTTTTCGAAGTGATTTGTGGGTGTTGCCTTTGTCTAACAGAGTTGATTACAAATTGATTCATAAGAAATCCACAAAGTTCTTTAAAGAATTTATATCAGCTTAAGCTGAAAGGGACAGAGATCCTACACACTGAAAAGAGGCCCTTGGACTCCAATCTTCATCAGGCAAAAAGCAGGCTGAAAATACCACTCAGAGGCAAACATACATTACATTTTTTTTAACTTTTTTTTTATTGAGTAATAGTCATTTTACAATGTTGTGTTATTTTTTATAAAAAGGGAAGGAACACTCAGAGAACAGACCCAAAAGCTAGAGGGCAGAGCCAATTATCACAAGTAGTAAGACCAAGCCCTAATCAAAGAAATGGCTCCATATACCTGGCTAGGTTTTGGAACTGTTATGGCCTCGTGACTGCTATGTGCTTCCCATTTTCCCTCATTCTAAATGCAACCATCTGTACCAGTTGTCCTGTCCTATGTGTATGTGTAGGTGGGGGACGTGGATATATCTTTCTTACCCTCTTAATTCACAGGTCTTCAGATCAAGAGGAACTATATTCAAGGGACTGAACTTGAAGAACAAGATTCTGACTAGATGAGCTCTTGGATCTTAAGTCTGAGTCCAATGCCATAACAAATGACATTTGGGGAGGTGCATTTTATACGTAGGAAGAAGAGAAATAATTTTTGGTGAGCAGATAGATTCTCATGTTTTAAATCATATCTGCAAATTAGTTGACACTCCTCCCATCAAATGGGATAACCTAATCTCTCCTTCCTTTTAATGGAGGCTGGACTTCACACCAACAGAATACAGCAAAAGTAATACTGTCTGACTTCTGAGGCTTAGTCATGAAAGGTGATTCTGTGTTTGCCCCTCCCACCCTCCTTATCTTCTTCTGGATACTTGCCCTGGGAATCCAACCTCTACCATGTGAGGAAATCAAGCAACAGCATGTCAAGTCCACACGCAGGTGTTCCACCACCAGCCGAGCCTGAGCCAGTGCCAACATCCACCACGAGACACATGGTCGAGATTTCAGATAACTCTAGCCTCCAGCCTTTGAGCCTCTCCAGCTGAGACTAAGTGACACTAAGCCCTGTCCCCAGTGCAGGTTAATGGGTAAAATCTAAGTTGCCATAATTTAAAGTCACTAATTTTGAGGTGGCTTGTTATACAGCCATGAATAACAGGAACTCTTGCCAGTTCATCAAGATCTCTTTGATCTTCACTCTTGTATTCAACATGCTTGCTGTTCCTCCTGTGCTTAAGTCATCTATGAACCTGGAAAGCATGCCCTAAGCCCTCTATAGCCTCATCCCAGGTACTGACACCAACATTGTAAGCCCTGGGATATACCTAGAGACTTCCCCCTAAGGTGATATCATTCAAAAATCAGTTCTCTCTGCTGAAGGCTTAATCAACTAAACTATCTTTCAATTTTACCATCATTTTTTTTCATTTAATCCACAAATATACAAACTTTTGTGTATATCTTTCTGATTTCCAAATATACGAGTTTTATTACAAATAAAGAGATCAGACATGAGTTGTTTTTTTTTGGTTGGTCATGGAACCATATTAGATTATAGGGACCAACTATTATATCTCCTGGGAGCCCACAGATCAACCCTTCAACATGCCTTCTTGCCACATCATGACTTATCTCCAGTAGGGCTGCTCCACAATTGCATCTAACAGGCTGAGCTTCATCTCTTAGGGACCAGGTTATCTAATAACCAGTGAGTGGGGATTACTTTCTGAAATAAAAATAAGCAGGGTATTAGAGATGACAGATTCTACAAGAAAAGTCCTGAATCCTATAAGTGGACTTTAAGATATCAATTTTGTGCTGCTCAAGAGATTTCAGTTTTTCTTTAGTAAGTTTTTTCTACATTTTGGATAACTGAAGTTGCTAACTACATGCTTCCAATATCTGGATAGGTGAGGCATCACTAGATTATAGGATCATTTCATCTTGAGATAAAATCCTGAATGTGACATACTCTGAAACTGAATTGAAATCCATAGGTGGTTGGACTAGGGTTTGTTTAAACTCTGTTCTAGTAACTGAACATAAACATGGCTTTAAGTAACCATGTAATCTGACACAAAGCAGCCAAGCCAACCCAAGTTATGAAGTAAGTAGGACCTGGACCCCTTGCTCAGCACCACTACACACAGATGTGCCAAAGTCTAGAGGGTCCAAATTACAAGGTTAGCACAGATGTACATGGCAGCCCTGCCCCTCTTCTTCTGCACTGATAGTCTATTTCTCCATAAATGACCTTAAAAACCTTAAAAGTCTCATGACTCTAAAAATCTAGGTACTGTTAAGTGTGACTCTAGCCTCTTAGGAGCCCAACTACTGGCCTAACATCTCCACTTGGATGTCCACTGGGCATCTGAATCTTCACCTGTCCAAGACAGAACTACTGACTCCCAAAATTCAGCCCCTCAGATCTACCACTTCTCAGTTTAAACTTCCAACAGATTCCCATACAGCTAGCCTACCATAGGCTGCAGGACCCTGCCTACCAGCCACTTTGTCGCCCTCTTTCTCAGTACTATCAGCATCACTAGTCTTTTTTTCAGTTCTAGAGCACTTCCTATTTGTCCCTGCCTTGGGCCGCTGGCCAGTGGTTCCTTCTGCCTGCCATGCTCCTCCCTTCCTGCCATTCAAGTCTCAGTTTAAATGTTGTCTCAAAGAGGCTTTCCCCGACCACTCACCAGAAGCAGTCTCCCAGTCACTCTGGCACATCTTATATTACTTCCAAAGCACTCATCACTACCTAATATTTGAACACACATTTATAATCTGTCTGTCCTCTAGAATGTAAAGTCCTTGAGAACAGAGACCTGGCCTCTTGCTGCCCACCGGGCTCTAGTTGCTGAGACTCAGTGGACACTCAGTATTTGTTGCCTGATTGAATGGAGATAAGAAATAGCAAATGCTCTTAATTCCTCCTAGTCCCAAATCAGGGGTGCTGATGAGAGTACGGATATAACACTACAAACAAGAAATTTCCTCAACAAATATCCTCTATAAGATATCTTGCAACCCAAAAAACTGGTGGATATCCTGCAAGAAAATATTAAGCTCCTAATTATCATCAGCTTTTAAAGGGCCTACTTTTGTTAACTCTAAAATAAACTGAAAATTCACAGTCTTAAAGACAAAGTGGGTTAGTCTTGCTTTCTGCCCCCTAAAAAGTACCTACGCAACTTTGAACAATTTGTGGAGCACCTCTCTTACCAGAACGGGTCATACAAAAATGGACAAATAGTCATCTTAGCTTTTACTGCATGCGATATATTTGAAATTTTATGAAATTCAAGACAAAATAATATAGAAAATGATGCATTTTATCAGTAAGCTACTGGCACATTCCAATCAAATCTCTTTTTATATTCACGGAGAAAATCCTCTTAAGATTCAGAATAAGGTTAAATCAAGGTCAACGTATCAGAGGTTTTATCAAAACATTAGGTTAAAAAAAATTGTTTCCTATGATAACCAAGAAAATGTCTTGAATCATTAACTTTAAAACCACTGCTTTCCGGTCAGCCAATCAATCAACTGTCTGAAATTGTACCCTGTATAGCTCATTCCAATTTAATAAGGAAGGACAGTCTAATAAAATGTTCATGGTAAGGAAATCAACAATAGTCCTGTCATGCACGTATACATCTAAGAAGGTGTGGGTCACAGAAAACTGTTTTATAAACAAGAGCACTTAGCATGCCTGTGTACCGTTATATATGCAAATATACGTGGGTATGTATACATAGTAAAGTTTCTACTATTCCTGATAATTCTGTTTAAAGTATTTTGAACCTTTATCCTTTTCAACTGTTTCTTCTTTTAACCTATTTTGGTGAAAAAGGACACTGGGTTCCATTAATGAAGAAAGAATTTTCTATGCAAGGTTGAATTCAGTCCCTCATCTCCCTAAACCTGGAAGACAAATTTATGAAAGCTACAGGATAAAATATTTTATAATACATGACCCGTGGAAGACACACTTGTGCATACTATGATCAATTACCTGGGAAGGAAAAGGAAGGAAAAAAAGAACTACCAGAGGGTTAGGTTCAAGCTGCACCATCGAGCTGACTCTGGACAAATCAAGGTCCTTCAGAAGCATTTCTGAAACCATGTCAAAATCAACACACACAACAAAGAGAAGGATCAGAACAGCCCTGTGTCTCCCCAGGTGCTGCAGGGAGGAGGCAGGAGCAGCTGGCGGCTGGGCAGGCTCGCCTCTCAGCACTTCCCCAGTTGTTTCAAGAGTATTTGTTCCTGGGTTTTCACGCTGCAGCACATGACCAGACTCAGCAGAGATCAGACACATTCTACATGGAAAACAGCTCCAGAGAAGCAACATAACTTCCTTTCTTAATAGAAACTGTTCAATTGTAGAGAAACAGAAAAACCCGTTCTATTAAAAGTACTGTTTATTATGAACAAATTTTTAAAAATCATGGGATCCACAAGCATACAGTTCCTGGTGACATCACCTGAACTCAAATCCTCCTACATCTCCTTCTACCACAAACCACATGACCTCTAACTAGAGACGTCTACTCTGACCAGCACCCAGTAGCTGCCAGCACACTAAGAATATCATCTATCCATGATTTCTTATGCCATACACTTCCAACCTAACTTCCTAACATCTCAGTAAAGCCTCTTTTAAAAAATACTATAGGTGAAGTCTGGTTAAAATGAACAACAGGAGAGGTCTTTCATAAGAAACCAAGGCAGTGAATTCAAAGAACAGCAGGGAAAGGAGGCAGCAAACAGACACAGAAAGGAGAGGCAGAGGCACTCTTGTCAAGGCCTGACCTCTCTCTGCCCTGCCGCTTGGGCAGGTGAGAGTTCCTTCACTAACATTACAGGTCAAGGTCACCTAGCTGGCAGTGGCAGAGGTAGTAACAGAGTGACACACAGGGCATAATCCCTCCCCTCAAGGAGTTTCCAGTCAAGTGGGGGATATTAGTTAAGAGACAACGTGCGATGGGAGTAAGCCTAGGGCATTTCTGGGGGAGCGAGGGAAAGCTCCGAGAAGAAGGAGACATCAGAGACATCTCAACTGAGTGGTACGGAGGAGCAGGATCTAACCAAGTGAAAATGAGGTATGGAAGACAAGAAGGGCATTCAGGAAGGGAAGCAGCACAAACCTCAGAGACACGCAACAGCGCAGGTAAGGAGCTGCAGGTGGCTGAGTGTAGCTGTAATGTACCTGCAGTGTGGGTCTGGGTGGAAGATGGCTGGGAGATTGAAGAGAAAAGTAATGCTTTCTTGCAGCTTTTCTAGGTCTAGAGCAACCAAGGGCCACACTTCTTGAAGGGCCTGGTCATCTGTGTTAAGAAATTCCTCGGTTTTCCCTTAGGGATCCATTAAAGAATTTGAAGCCACGGAGGAGACATCATTAGAGTCGCCATTCTGAAAGAAAACCGCAGTTATGAGGGGGAAAACAAGGGAGGGGGCAAGAGCAAAGACAGGAAGTCCAGGCGGAAGGAAAGCTTTTACAGAAATCCAAGCTCACCTGCTGGCACCTCACCTGGATTCAGAGCTGGGGACTGATTCTGGAGAGGTTAACAGGTGACCATAAGTCCTGTTTACAACCGCTGTCCCCACTTAGTTTATGTTAACAGTGGCCCTTTTCACTCCCGAAAGTATCCACAGTTAGATGGTGTACTATACAGTCATGCTAGTTTTTAAGGAGCAGACAGACAGGACTTGGTAACCAGTTAGCTCTGAGGGGAAGATGGAAGCTTGATGGAATTCAGGATGACACCCCAGCTCAAGTGGCAGCATTCACTAAGGTATTCAGACAGAGGTGCAGGCACCACAGAAACGCATCATGAGGACTTCCTGACAGGTACACAGACAATGCGGGTTTTTAAGGGACTTAATTTCCGGATCCTCAACTACCATATACACTCTTCTTCCCACTTTTATTGAGAAATAATTGACACTGTATAAGCTGAAGGTGTACAGCATGAGGTTTTGATTTACATACATCATGAAATGAACACCACAATAAACCTGACCTGAGTGAGCACAGATCTGAGATGAGAGGTCCTGCCAGCACTCCCCACTGCCCGTCCCTTTCACAGCCCTCCTTTCCCATTTACAGTAGGACAGTACATCTCACCCTCAGAGGTGCATTGCCCCAGGATGTGGAAAAATATATGAGCAGAAAGATAGGAAGATTTTGAAATACCAGTGCTAGCAAAGTCACCTTTAATAAAACACCCTGAACCAGAAGAGAAGGGCTTTCTGTTTTTCCATACCTTATGTGTATTTCTGGTGAGGACTAGGCAAGGTGACAGAAGCATGGTATTTGGGTTGTTTTGAATTCAGGTATATTTTAGAGCAGGGCAGCAAAGGGAATGATGATTTTTGTTTAATAATCTTGTACTTTTCGTCCTCTAGCTATTATCATAATATATTAAAACATGCCTGGCTCACTAAGTAGAGTCCCATAGAATAAAACAAATCAAAGCCCTGGTAAGCCTATGTCATCTAAGTGACAAAACTGTGCCTTATCTGTCTACCCATCTCAGAAATCAAATTCCAAAGTGAAATACTTGTCACAGAACACATGTTAACATTTTTATTTAAACTGACAAATGTCAGGATGCACGATGGTTTAGCCAAGTGGTTTAAGGATGACTGGATTTGCCAAAGTAACGTGTTGGACATCTTCCATAAACTGGATGAACTAAATCTGCTGCTCTATGACTCTGATGAAAATATAAAGTTCATAAGTAGATGAAAGCATTTTATCAAAAATCTTGTATTGGTAAATGTACGTTAAAATTAACAATTTTTAATCTTCATAATACATTCGAAACAAAATTGGATTAGGTCAGGTGCCCCCAAGTAAAAGAGAAAAAGCATAATAAATACAGTTTTGATAAATCTTGGCACATTTCCCAGAAACTGTGAAATTGAATTACTACAACAATTAACAAATCATTTGCAAGTCAGGTGTTTTTGAATTCACTGCTTTCCAACTAAACTGAAGGAGAACGGAATGAGTGGTATGAGATACCCCTGCTGTCAGAGCAGACTGAGCGGGGACGATGATGACCACCATGCCCTGGAGATACCTGACAGATCACTGAAAACAACTTTAGATGACAGATCATGGTGGGATTTTTGGCATATAACTCAAGAGGGTCAAGGAATTTAGTGATCTTCCTTTATAAATACTCCTTCCTGTTCAATCTACCTCCTTTAGTAGACAAGGTCACTCAGTGCTCACAGCTATGAAAACAAAAAGTAGGAGTAAAATTGATTCTGAGCCCTATCTCACTCCAGGAATATATTATAGTCATCCAGGGATACAGGCACTATGTGAGAAAAGCAGCTACTATTACCCAGGGAAGTAACTGTTTCAGGTTTCTGCCTAACACGGTGAACCCCAACAAGAAAGCCCTCATGTTTCCACCAAGCAAGCAAGATAAAATGCCTCCTAAAGTAGCCATGCATATTGATTTCTTTTTGCTGCTGCAGCAAATGACCATAGACTTGGTGGCTTAAAACAACAGAAATTTAGGGGAGGGGAGAGGGTATACCTCAGTGGTGGAGTGCATGCTTATCATGCACAAGGTCCTGGGTTCAATCCCCGGTATCTCCATTAAAAACAAACAAACAACCCTAATTACCTCTCTCACCAAAAAAAAAAATCTTTTTCTTGAAATAGAAATTTATTATCTTACAATTCCAAAGGCCAAAAGTGCAAAATGGTCTTACTGGGTGCAGCAGACTCAATGTTTGTGTCTGCCCAAAGTTCACGTGTTAAAGCCCTAATGTGATGGTATTTGGAGGTAGGGCCTTTGGGAGGTAATTAGGTCAGGAAGGTAGAGCCCTTGTGAATGGGATTCTTGCCCTTGTAAGAAAACTCTCTTCTATCATGTGAAGTTAAAAGGAGAAGCCAGTTGTCTGTAACCTGGAAGAAGAGACTCTCACCAGAACCCAACCATGCCAGCACCCTGATCTCAGACTTTCAGCCTCTAAAACTGTAAAAAAACAATGTTTCTTGTTTAAGCCACCCAGTTTACAGTAATTTCTTAAAGCAGATCAAAATGACTAAGATACTAGGTGTAAAATCCCAAGTGTAGGCAGGGCTGTGCTCCTCCTGGAGGATCCAGGGGAGACCCTTGCCTTGCCTTCTCTGGTTTCTAGAGGCTGCCTGCCTTCCTGGCATCGAGGCCTCCTTCCTGTAAACACATGAGTCTGGCCTCTGCTTCCACTGTCACACCTTCTCCAGCTCTCCTACCTCCCTCTTCAGGTATAAGGACGCTTGCAATTATATTTGTCCCACCTTGTGATGGTTTCCCCATCACAAGATCCTTAATTTAGTCACATCTGCGAAGTCCCTTTTGCCATGTAAGACAACAGATAAGATTCACAGGTGCTGGGCATTAGGACACTGAGCACAGAGAAAGCTGGTACCCATTCAGAGTAAAGATTCACCAAGCAGAGCTGCTGGCCACAGGCCATGGGGAAGGTGTTCTGGCCACTCAACTGGCAACAGGTAGGCCTAGAACACACGGGAGGAAGCCAACTTTTCCAGCAGTTCTGCTTTTCTAGATTAAGGGTCAGCACTTTAAAAGAATGTTAAATATTTATAGCTAGTAAGTGGCAGGGTCACTAGACAAAGCTGGGTCTGTGACTCCCATGTACAGTCTTGCAATACCTATGTCCGACTGCCTCACATCCACCCTAAATCAAGGCTGGAAATGTTCTGTAAGTCGAATCAAGGCCCTGATATAAAAGAGACATCCCCACACAGACCAGTCAGGATTAAGAATGAACCAGATGACACAGGCCAGAACAGAACATAAAGTAGGTTCTATGCCCAGACTAAAGGCTCTCACCATTGTCTTTCAAAAAAGAAACTGCAAGTACATGAACCCCATGGTACATCTTCAAAAGAGTGCTTTCTAAAAGAAAGCCTGAGGTGACATACGCAGCATTGTGTTAATTTAGTTGCAATAAACGTGTCTTCATGAAGAACTGCTTTTATTTCCTAGAGATTCTTTTATAGACCCTACCTGAGAAGTGAGGTTAAGAAATTATGATGCCCAGTGTTCCAATCAAGTCGGCTATACCCTCGGAGAGACGTTAGTTTTAACAAGGTTTATTTTTGTCCAGCTGTTAATCTTTACACATTAACACCTAAGTCAATTCAGCTACGTGAATTTCCCACAACTTGGTTCCATGAATGCTACAGTTTGATAAAATGTGCATTTCATTTAATATTCAAGGCAGTAAATTTCCTTTCAGAATTCCCGAGACTATGTAAAAAAGCTCTAGAACAGTCTGCACGTATTGGCTTTTCATTAAATAACTATTGAAAGATCACATGAATATGTAAATACACAAAGGCCTAAAAAAGCTCTCTTGCCAGATGGTTAATGTAAGAAGTTTGCTTATTAGAAAATGCCATTTAACTCCTCTCAACAAACTTAAATATACAAATTGCATAGAAAGAGAATTCTTTAGTGCCCTAAGAATGCAAAACCTTTTCATTTTATATGCCTTCAAGTCAGGGTATTATAGTGGTTGAAGGGTCTTAGAGACATGAAGACTTGGGTTTGAATTCTGGTCCTAATACTTGCTGGTTATGTGACCTTGGGGAAGTTGTGTCACCTTTTTAGCCTTTGTTTCTTCATCTCTGATGGCAGGGTAAACATATTTAACTTGTACAGTTCTGAGCATGTAATGAACACAAGGAAATGTTCACCAGTTCCTGACGCTGGTGATGACGATGGTGGTGGGTGATAGACACATCGAGATGGAAGCCTCTCGGTTACCTGGTTCTCCAGGACAGACAACCAGTTCCCTGCCCTGTGGGATCCACCTGTCCTAGGGACATGTTCATCAGGCACGATGCTCCCTAATTCTCTAGGGTAGCTGCTCATTGTCTCAGGCCACACGCACCAACTCTCGGAGGTGGGCATAAAGCCCTCCTTGACCCTTCCCCACCAGCTCTTCAGCCACTGCCAGTCTCACTCACGTGCTTATACTCAGACCGCACCTGGCTGAGCAGTGGTGCTGCAGGCTGCTCCGTCTACCCCTGCCACCCCCAGCTAGAGTCCCAGCATGGCCCCAAGGCCTGATCCACTGCGAATGGAGGGAGGAGGATGGAGAGCTTTTCACGGGTGTAATCACGGCTTTTTCCCCCTACTTTAATCAAATTAATTTATTTCTGATAAATCAAGGTGTGATAGAATAAATACACAGCTATCTCTTGAATCTATGTCTTCTGACAGCCATTGCTTTTTTCTTTCCATCTTTCTTCCCTTTTATTCCCAGCTCCCTTTCCCACTTTCAATTTGCTTCATGAGTTGATCTAAGTGGTCCCCATTTAGGGCCTCAACGTCTTCTCTATGTAGATCTTCATTACACTAAAGATTGTTACACGGGCATTTCCCCCATTAAAATAAACTTTTGGGAGCAGAAAAAGAGCAAAGCAATAAACAAAACCCAATCTAATGGACAGTAACTCAGGCACATTCACAGAAATCATTCCTCTATCTTTAAAACAAAAAATTTTCACCATGTCCTGTGCTACTCTAACATAGGGCTGTTCTTAAATTCTCATTTACCTGAAATAACTATGAGATATGAAGGGCTGTTCCTACTAGTATAAAGAGTGGACAGGGAACTAGAAGTTAGCTTTATCAACGATTTCCTCAGAAACTTCAAGTTGGGAGGTTGCCCTTCTAGAGTGAAAAGGCTGTCTGTGCTTCTTCCTGAAGGAGATCCCAGGTTCTGCCTCAGTTCCCAAGAGAAGTGAATCAGGAATGGAATCATGTGTTCCTATCCCAAAACACTCTACCAGCTCTGCAGAAATGGTATGCTTTGATGAAATGGGGACCTAGAGGAAGGGTAAATTTTCATAACCTTATTCTTACCACTTCTAACAATTAAAAGGAAAATAAGACAAGCAGACAGTATATTTGAACAGGCAATGACTCACCCATGTTTACAAATCACCTCTATTTCATCTGTTTACCAGACAGAAAAAGTCAGGAGGCAAAAAAAAGTTTTTCATGTGATTTACACATCTGACATTTCTACCATACACACACACACACACACACACACAATGACTTAACAGTTTTCTCCTTCTAATTGTGTAATTGATTTTCTCCTAAAACCTCTACTACACTGTCACAAATACCAACCCTCAGGAGTAAAGTTAACAGAAACAGAAGTTCTGTTCTTCTGAATAAGCCCTAGAAAACTCTGAATAAACTATTAATACCAACTGCTAATTTCTTTTGCAATGATACAAGCCATTGTTTGAAATTCTCTAGCTTTTCACATTTTCTTCTTTGGAATGTGAGGGAAAAAAAGACAGATAAGGTCTACATAATTTTAGCAAAACAGTCAATCTTTCCAGGCAAGGTCTGACATACTAGATAAGATCAGGAAACTGAATTTCCCTCTGCTAGGAAAAATGCTATTTCAAAAATATGAATGTAATGCAAGCTATCTTCTATAGCCTTCAATTTAATCTTTTGGTTTAGATTTACAGCTTTGCTATATTGACTAACGGCCTGTATGGGATAGAAATCAGTGAACTTCTGAATATGTCCATTCTCCTTCTTTGAAGTATGCATTAAGGACCACTGGCGTTTAGAAAGCCAGTCCTTCTTACTGGAGAGCTAACCAACACATCCAATTTTTTATCCCCACTTTGTGAAATCCTTCTGGGATTACAGAACTAACTCAAGAAAAATCACAGGTTATCACCAACAACAGCATTCCATGTGCCCACCTCTTCTCATCCTAGCACATTCCTGGGAACAGGACAGAGGAACCCCACTCAGACAATCATGCCTCTCAATGAACAGACACCACATGACCCAGTGCAGGCTGAGAGAACTGAGGAAGGAGAGGAGGAAATCTATTTCAACAGGAGTATGAAAAATGAAAGGTAAGTAAAATAAGGTATTTTTTAAGGTAAGCACATAAACATTATAAGCATAATAAGACTGTTGATCTGAGGTGAAGATCCATTTTAGACTTTTAAAACAAAAGTCACATTAATGAATATACTTTCATCCCTCAAAATCATCACCTCCAAAGTCTTTCCTCTGTTCATCATCCAAGAGACAGCTTTTCAGCCTTAAAACCATATAGAATCTATACTAACCAATGTGGTGAGTTTCTTAGTAACTCTCTACCATCCAACCAGTCACGAAGATCTTAAGTTAAATCCTCATGAATAACTGACATCAGACACCAAAAGCTTGGTTACTTTTATTACTCTTATTCCATTAAGCTCATGAATGAAAACCTCTACTTATTTTATTTCGCAATTGCTCATCCAACTTCTAAAACTTAGATAAACACCTTTTTACACTGTATTTCTTCCCTTTAACCTTTTACTTTCTTAAAAAGCAGTAATACTATCCCTTCGAGAGAGTAGCCACTTGGCTCCTAACACACATTAAAAGGCTAATTCAGTCTTCCTAACAGCCCAAAGGGAAAGTACTCTCTGATTTGGTTGTAAAAACAAGCCATGTAAGCCATCTATAAAGAAATCTACACATATGTAAGAATCCTACAACTTTCAGACTTTTGACAGAAGTGGAAAAAAATGCAAAGAAGTCACCACTGGAAAACAAGTTTAAGTTCTTCAGTCATTTTCAGTTACAAAAACCTAACCACCAAAAACTCCATCAGGAAAAGCCAGAGATAGAACAGAATTTATAACCAAAACAATTTAATACAAAGTCATCGTACTCACCGTCTGATGGCTTCTGTCACAGTATCGCAGCCCAAAATAATCTATCTCCACAAGGTTGATGTGACGGAATACATGCTCAAGGACAACAGAACCTTTCGTTGACTTCTGCAAAAATAATGCACAATTTTTTTTTAAATAAGGTGTCTTGTCTTTCTCAGTGGGACACAGTCACAGTTCTCATCGTTTATTAGCTTCTTTCACCTCAGAACAATTTTATCAGCCCATGGTTCTCTCTTTACGTTTTGCCTCAATTACAAAGAAAGAGATTTAAATCTTAAGTAAATTGCTTTGGAAAACAATTTTTAAATTGCCATACATTGTAAAATAATATAAAGTTCTTTTCGTACAGGATTGTATATTATCTTAAGGACAAAACTATTATTTTAATAAAGAGTAACAGTCTAGGTGAAGTGCACCTAATAAATTCATCAAATTAACTTATTCTGGTTAACACCCCACAGTCCTTTCACTTTAAAAAGCAATTTTCACCTACATCATTACTCTCACAACTAATGTAGAAAATATATAAAATTAAAATTATAATAGCCAAAGCTTTAAATTTTTTAAATTTTCCTTAGTAAGGCTTTATGTTTTTTTAATTGAAATATAGTTGGCATACAATATTATATTAGTTTCAAGTGTACTACATAATGATTTGATGTTTGCATACATTATGAAATGAACACGATACACAGCTATTACATTACTGATCATATTCCTTGTGCTGTGGATTACATCCCTTTGATTATTTATTAAATAACTAGATATCTGTACCTCTTAATCCCTTCACGCATTTCTCCCCTTCCCTTCTGGCAACCATGCATTTATTCTCTATGTCTACAAGTCTTTTCATTTTCTCTTGTTAGTTTGCTCTGTTTTTCAGATTTCACAAGTATTTTTCTTTCCCTGTCTAACTCATTGCATTACTCATAATACACTCTAGATCCAACTATGTTGTCACAAATAGCAAGGCTTTTCTTTTTAATGGCTGACTAGTATTCTATTGTGTATATATACACACCACATACTTATCCCATTCATCTACCAATGAACACTTACAGTACTCCTACATCTTGGCTATTGTAAATAATGCTGCAATGAACACTGGAGTGCATATATCTTTTCAAATTAGTGTTTTTGCTTTCTTCAGGTAAATATTCAGAAGTGAAATAGCTGGATTATATGACAGTACTACTTTTAACTTTTTGAGAAACCTCCATGCTGTTTTCCACAGTGTCTGCATCAATTTACATTCCTATCAACAATGTACTAGGGCTCTCTTTTCTCCACATTCTCGCCAACTCTTGTTATTTGTTGCCTTTTTGATGATAGCCATTCTGACAAGTGTGAGTTGGTATCTCACTGTGGCTTGAGTTAATGTTCCCTGATGATTAGTGATATAGAGCATCTGTTCATGTGTCTGTTGGATATCTGTATTTCTTCTTTAGAAAAATGTTCAAGTCCTATGCCCATTTTTAAATTGAGGTGTTTGTTTTTTTGGTGTGGAGTTGTATTAGCTTTTTTGTGTACTTTGGGTATTAATCCCTTATCAGATATATTATCTGCAAATATCTTCCCATGCAGGAGCTGCCTTTTCATTTTTGTTAACAGTTTCCTTTCTGTGCAAAAGCTTTTTAGTTTGGTGTAGTCCCATTCATTTATTTTTGCCCTTGCCTGAAGAGACAGATCCAAAAATATTGCTAAGACCAAATGTCAAAGAGCCCATTGCCTATGCTTTCTCCTAAGACTTTCATGGTTTTAAATCTTACATGTAGGTCTTAAATTCATTCTGAGTTTATTTTTGTATACTGGTGTGAGAAAGTAGTCCAGTCTGATTCTCTGCATGTGGCTGTCCAGTTTTCCCAACACTTTATTGAAGAGGCTGTCTTTTCTCCATTGTATATTTTCTTTCCTCCTCTGTCATAGATTAATTGTCCACGTAAGTGCGGATTCATTTCTGGGCCTTCTATTCTGTTCCATGGACCTATATGTCTGTTTTTGTGCCAGTTTTGATTACTGAAGCTTTGAATTATAGCTTGAAAGCAGAAGTGTGATACTTCTAGCTTTGTTTTCCTTTCTCAAGATTGCTTTGGATATTTAGGGTCTTTTATGTTCCCACACACATTTTAGAATTATTTGTTCTAGTTCTGTGAAAAATGCCATTGATAATTTGACAGAGATTGCCATCAATCTGCAGATTGCCTTGGGGAGTATGGTCATTTTAACCTTATTAATTCTTTCAATACAAGAGCATAGTGTATCTTTTCATTTGTGTCATTTTCAATGTCTCTCATCAGTGTTTTACAGTTTTCCAAGTACAAGTTACACCTCTTTGTTTAGGTTTATTTCTATTTTACTCTCTTTTATGTAATTGTAAATGGGATTTTTTCCTTAATTTTTCTTTCTGATAGTTCATTGTTAGTGTATAGAAATGTAACATATTTCTGTACGTTAATTTTGTATCTTTCAACCTAACTGAATTCATTTATTAGTTTCAGTAGATTTCTGATGGCATCTTTAGGATTTTCTATAAACAGTATCGTGTCATCTGCAAATAGTGATAGTTTTACTTGTTCCTTTCCAATTTGATTTCGTTTTCTTTCTTTTTCTTGTCTAATTGCTCTGGCAAGGAATTCCAACATAATATTCGGTAAAGTAGCAAAAGCAGGCATCCTTATCTTGTTTCTGATCTCAGAGGGAACATTTTCGGGTTTTTCCCTGTTGAGTATGATGTTGGCTGTAGGTCTGTCATAAATGGCCTTTACTACATTGAGATATGTTCTCTATACAGCCACTTTGGGGAGAGCTTTTTTTTTTTCTATCATAAATGGATATTGAATTTTGTCAAAAGCTTTTTCTGCATCTACTGAGATAATCATATGACTTTTAATCCTCAGTTTGTTAATATGGTATATTACACTAATTGATTTGCTGATACTGAACCATTCTTACATTCCTGGAATAAACCCCACTTGATCATGGTATATGATCCTTTTAATGTATTGTTGAATTTAGTTTGCTAGTATTTTATTGATGATTTTTATATCTATGTTCATCAGTATGTTGGCTTGTAATTCTTGGTTTTGGTGGGATCTTGGTCTGATTTTGTATCAGGATAATTCCACACTCATAGAATGAGCTTGGAAACATTCCCTTCTCTGCAATTTTTTGGAATAGTCTGAGAAAGACAGGTATAACTCTTGTTTAAATGTTTGGCAGAATTCACCTGTGAAGCCATCTGGTACTGGACTTTTTCAATTTCATCACTGGTAGTTGGTCTGTTCATATTTTCAATTTCTTCCCTATTCAGTGTAGAGAGATCGCATGTTTCCAGGAACTTAACCGTTTCTTCTAAGTTGCCCATTTTATTGGTGTATAGTTGCTTGTAGTAGTCTCTCATGATTCTTTGTATGTCTGCGGTATTGTTGTAACTTCTCTTTCATTTCTGGTTTTATTTCTCTGGCCTCTCTCTCTTTTTTTTTTTTTTTTTTTCTTTAATTGATGAGTTGCCTAAAGGTTCTCAAAGAAACAGCACTTAGTTTCATTTATTTTTTTCTATTGTTCTTTCAGTCTCTATTTCACTTATTTCTGCTCTGGTCTTTATGATTTCTTTCCTTCTATTAACTTTGAGTTTTGTTTGTTCTTTTTCTAGTTCCTTTAGGTGTAAGATTAGATTGCTTGAGATTTTTCTTGTTTTCTGAGGTAGGCTTGTATTGCTATAAACTTCCTTCTTGGAATCGCTTATGCTACATCCCACAGATTTTGTTTCCATTTTCATTTCTCTCCAGATTTTTTGATTTCCTCTTTGATTTTTATTCAGTGACCCATTGGTTGTTTAGTAACATATTGTTCAGCTTCCATGTCTTTATGTTTTTTGCAGTTTTCTTCATATAGTTGATTTCTAGTCTCATAAAAATGTAGTTGGAAAAGATGCTTAATATGATTTCAATCTTATTAAATTTAGAGACTTGTTTTGTATCCTAGCATGTGATCAGTCCTGGAGAATGTTCCATGTACATTTGAAAAGAATGTGTATTCTGCTGCTTTTGGATGTCATGTTCTCTATGTATCTATTAACTCCATCTGATGTAATGTGTTGTTTAAAGCCAGTATTTCCTTATTAATTTTCTGTCTGGATGATCTTTCCACTAATGTAAGTGGGGTATTAAAAGTTCCCTACTATTATTGTGTTACTGTCAATTTCCCCTTTATGTTTGTTAGACTCAAGTGAGACTCTTGTAGGCAACATATACATGGGTTTCATTCTTTATCCATTCAGCCATTCTTTTGATTGGAGCATTTATATTTTGTATGCACTTACTGTCATCTTGTTAACAGTTCTCTGGTTTTTTGTAGTTCTCTTTAGTTCATTTCTTCTATGATAGTTTTTTGGTTTGTGCTTACCATAAAGTTCACATATAGTAACATATACATATATATATATATATGATTATTTTAAGGTGATGATCTCAAGTTTGAACACATTCTAACATATTTCCTCTACCCCCACCCCCACTGTTTACTTTTTTGACACTGTATTTTACATCTTTTTGTTTTGTGTATTCCTTAACTACCTTTCACAGACGTAGATTATTTTACTACTTTTGTCTTTGTGATCAGTACCTTGAACTCTAACAGGTAGATTGCTTATCTCCACTTCATTTAGTTATTTTTCTCAGGCTTTGTCTTGTTCCTTATTTGGAACATATTCATCTCTCTCCTCATTTTGCCTAATTCTCTGTTTATTCCTATATATTAGGTAGGTCAATTACATTTCCCAATCTTGGAGAAGTGGCCTTATGTAGAGGACATCCTGTAGGGCCCAGTAGTACACTCCTCTCTAATCACCAGAACATTAAGCTATAGGGTTGCCTCATATGCATGCTCTGTGGGCCCTTCTGTTGTGGTGGGGCCAACTACCATGGGTGCATTGGTAGGCAAGACTGGCCTCCAGCCCAACTGTCTGCTAGGGGCTGCCTCGAGCTGTGGCTGCTAGCCCAATGCTGAGTGGGGTTGGGTCCTGGCATGGGTAGTTGTGCAGCCCTGGGGGTTATGAGACTAGTGCTGGTCTGCTGGTGGTCAAGTAAGCCTCTAGCACTAACAGACTAGAGGGAAAATTCCAAAATGTCCCTTGCCAGCTCCCATGTCTTCATGGTAAAACAAGCTGCTGTGGCATCTGTCTCACCAAAGGGAGTCCTTATTGCTTCCTGCCTCTCCAGGAGACTCCAAGATCAGCAAGGGGGTCTGATCCAGGATTTTTAAAAATTACTCTCTGGGCTGGAACTCAAGGCATATGAGGTTTTGTATGTGCCTTTAAGAGTAGAGTTTCTATTTCCTATAGCCCTCCAGCTCTCCTGTGCGTAAGCCCTGCTGGTCTTCAAAACCTGGCATTCTGGGGGCTTGTCTTCCCAACCCAGGGCCCTTGGGTAGGGTAGCCCAACATGGGGCTTGGACCCCTTGCTCTTTAGGGAGAACTTCTGCAATTGGATAATCTGCTTACTTGTAGGTCACCTTCCCAGGGTTGTGGGTCCTGACTGTGTTGACTCTCCACCCCTCCTACCCATCTCATTGTCGTACCTTCTTTATATCTTTAGTTGTAGAAAATCTTTTTTCAAGTCTTCAAGTTGTTCTCATAGACAGTTACTCTGTAAATAGTTGTAATTTTGATGTGCTCTGGGAGGAGTGAGCCCAGGGTCATCCTATTTCACCATCTTGGCCACCTCTCATCAAAGCTTTTATTTTCAATCCTTAACTAACAAGCCCATAGATTAAAGTCACCAAAGTTAATGTTCTGAAAAGCCCTTTTGAAGATATTTGACTTTATCTATTTCACATAAGCACAGGCATAAAGAATACATTTTGTTGTCTGCTTTGTAAATGCTGACACCCATCTAAAAGACCTAATCTCTCTTCTCCCCTTTGCACTACATACAGATTCTTTAACTTAAGACCATCATCTAATATATTAAATGCTGTTCACACATAAGATAAACATTTAATCAGCAAACATTACTCCACATACACATTAATCTTGAAAAGAATCCATTTTGATGGCATATGCACAGATTCAGACTTTTCCTTTTTTTTTGTCCCATCATTGACTGGTATGACAGGGTGGAAAAAGAAATTCCCAAAATGTAACACATTTTGTTCATGAGGTAAGGCTTTGTTCAGCTGCATTTTCCTCAGAGAATTACCATTACACACTTACTCATATATGGGGAGACTACTATGCTGTTTTTAGAAAATGGATTGCAACACAAGGGAAACGGTTTTGATTAAATAAAATGGGTGGTAAGAGGTGATAAAAGCACACACTGGGAGAAGACAGTTCTTGTTACAAATCCCACAAGTATTTTGTTTTCCTCTAAATTACCTTGGTTAAAATTAATTGGCCCTCTTTTCAAAATCCATTAGATAATTTATACACAAAAAGCCCTTCTATGATGGGATCTTTAGATTGTTAGACATTTTCTGTTACATTAACAATGCCACATCCAGAAAATGCCTCCATGTGCTCATGTACCTAGGTCTTTACCCAAGGTAAAAATCTGTTAGTGAAATTACTCATTTGAAGGACAAGCCTACTTAAAATTACAATGGGCACTGCCAAAAAGACCATTACACTTCATTCAATGAGAGGACATGTCCCCATACCCTTGCCAACATCTGGATTGAGCAAAATTTTTCCAATCTGACTGAGCAAAAAAGGGGGGGGGGGTGTTACTTTGACTTGCATTTTCCCAACACTAATAAAAATGCTCTATCATGTGCTTACTAACCAATTACATTTCCTAGCACTTTGGTTATTGATTCTCTAACCCAAAGTTTATAAACAAATTGTCTTAAATACTTCTAATACTTGTACAATTTCAGTAGTATATTTAGCTCTTCACTCCATCTGGAAACAATTTTGTGCGTCAGGTAAGGGCCTAAATTTATTGCCAAATGGATAGACAATTGCACCATCATTTACCAAAAAGGCCATCATTTCTCTTTTGATTGAAGCAACTTTACCATCTATTAAATGAATCCTCATTCTATGCTGTGGATTATTCCTTGACTAATCCTCCAAGATTTCAATAAATTTGGTTTAATTTGTTGATATCCATCATTCTCCTTCAAATCTGTCTCTGCCAATTTTACATTTTTCTCTGCTAGAGAATGAGCTTACCAATTTAATAAACAATTCTGTTCAGAATTTGATTGGAATTAAACTAAACTATAAGACTGGATGACTTGGGAGGTAATGAAATGAAATTTACAAAGTGAAACCTATATGGTGTTTTTTTATATCCTTTAAGGAAATTTTATATTTTTTTCACGTAGGTTTTACTAAATTCTACTAAGGTTTTGTGGCTGGCAGAATTTACAAAATGACCCGCCCTGCCCCACCTCACCTCCCCACAAAAGGGCCTGTTTTAATCCTTGTAATCAGTAAGTACGATGGAGTATCAATCCTCTAATTGTGCTATATGCCCTTAAAACAGGAAGATTCTTGGAGTGGCTCTGACTGAGTCACTTGGGACCTTACAAGCAAAGTACTTCCTACAGCAAAAAAAGAAGCCAAAATGGAGGTCAAAGTTATTTAAAGCATGAGAACAACTCCAAAGGTACTTGCCACTTGAAAGGTGGAGGGGTCTGAGAAAGCATGCTAACAGCATTAAGGAGCTGAGAGTAAGCCCCAGTTGACAGCCAATAAGGAAATGGGAACCTCAAGCCTACAAGAACTGGATTTTGCTAACAACCTGACAGAGTCTAAAGTGGATTCTTCCCACAGCCTTCAGTTAAGAGACCAGCTAACCAGCACCTTCTTTTCAGCCTTGTGAGCTTAAGCAGAGAACCCAGTCATACTATCTAGGACTTCAGACCTTCAGATTGGTGAGATAACAAGTAGGAATATGTTTAAACCACTGACTTGTGGTAATTTGTTCTGCAGCAATAGAAAATTAATACAGGCTTATTCTCAGCTATTTTATAGGTTTACTATACTTTCTGACTGTCTATTGCTAATATATTAGAAAGCAACTGATTTTTCTACATTGCTCTATTTCCCAAGCATCTTGCTAAAACCCTTTTTAGTGAAAATAATTTGTCCATGGAATCTTTTCAGATAACCACATTTTCTACAAATAAATGTTCTAGTTCTTCATTTTCAAAAGACCTCCTCCATATTTACTTCTCTTTTCTTACTACACTGGCTAGGACCTCATCCAAAGATGACTAGTAGTTGTGAGAACATTCATTCTTATCTTCTTCCTGATTTTAATGGAATTGCTTCTGAAATCTCACCACCAAGTATAACGGTTGCTATATGCCCTTGTATATACCCCTTATCAAATAGAAGGTTCCCTTTATACCTGTTTTGGAGGTTTCATTTGCTTGGTTTCATTCTCTTTTGATTTTTTTTCTTGCACATTATCAAAACACATTCTGGAATTTTCTTTTTTAATTTTTATTTTATTTCATTTTTATGGAAGTATAGTTGATACACAATGTTGTGTTAATTTCTGGTGTACAACAAAGTGATGTGGTTATATATGTGTGTGTGTATATTCTTTTTCATACTCTTTTTCATTATAGGCCATTACAAGGTATTGAGTATAGATTCCTGTGCTATATGGTAGGACCTTGTTATTTATCTATTTTATATATAGTAGTTAGCATCTACAAATCCCGAACTCCCATTTTATCCCACTTCACCCCTTTCCCCCCGTAACCAAAAGTTTGTTTTCTATGTCTGTGAGTCTGCCTCTGTTTTCTAATGTAAATAAGCTCATTTGTGTCTTTTTTTTTTTTAATTCCACATACATGTGATATCATATGGTATTTTTCTTTCTCTTTCTGGCTTACTTCACTTAGTATGACAATCTCCAAGTCCATCCATGCTGCTGCAAGTGGCATTATTTTAATTAGGTTTCATTTGTTTATTTTTGCCTTTATTTCTATTGCCTTGGTAAACTGTCCTAGGAGAACACTGCTATGATTTATATCAGAGAATGTTTCGCCTATGTTCTCTTCTAGGATGTTTATGCCTTATGTTTAAGCATTTAAGCCATTTTCAGTTTACTTATGTGTATGGTGTGAGGGAGTGTTCTAACTTCACTGATTTACATGCAGCTGTCCAGCTTTCTCAACACTACTTGTGGAAGAGAATTTCTTTTCTTCATTGTATATTATTGCCTCCTTTGTCAAAGATTAGTTGACTATAGGTGTGTGGATTTATTTCTGGGCTCTATTCTGTCCCAGTGATCCATTTCAGTGTCTGTTTTTGTGCCAATACCATGCTGTTTTGATTACTGTAGCTCTGTAGTATTGTCTGAAGGCTGGGAGGTGAAAGAGTTATACACAGCGAACCATAAAACATTGGTTAAGGAAATTAAAGATGCTTTAAAGAAATGCAAAGAGATCCCATGCTCTGGATTTGAACAATTAACATTGTTAAAAATGGCCATACTACCCAAAGCAATCTACAGATTTAATGCCATCCCTGTCAAATTACCCAGGCCATTTTTCACAGAAGGAGAGCAAATAATCTTCAAATCTATATGGAATCACAAAAGACCCAGAATTGCCAAAGGATTTCTCTTTCTATTTTTAATCAACAGGTGATAATTCTATCAACTTATAGAAATCTGAAAAAAACTGTATGATTTTTGTCCTTTCATCTATGAGTTACCTTCAAAGAATTTCTGATGTTAAATATTCTTAGTAGAGTAGTTTCCATTTTAGATCTTTTGTTCTGGGTATACAATATCAAGCCCCTTTCCCCTTTGGAGAGAATCCCCCACTATGGGAATTTTGGTGGAGGCTGGAACCAGACTACCCTAACACCTGGCACCTGGGCCATCGCACATGACCTGGTTTCAGTTACAGACTTTCATTTCTGAGCAAGTGATGCAAAGATGAAGGAAGAGTTGAGAATTCACTTATAGCAGTGGCTCCCAGTGGTAGAGTACCCTACAGCAGAGGCATCCAGAGATGGAATCAGTTCTGACAAGGAATAATGGTGACTGATTCCTGAGCCAGGTTTCCCAGCATTCTTGAAGTACCACTAAATAGGAGCAGCCAGGCAATCCACCAGCCAGCCTCCTTTCCCTCTGCCCCATGAAACCAGTGAATATATATGTTTGGGCCCAAGAGCCATGCCAGGGCTCCAGGGAAAAATCCTGGGTAAAAGTATAGAACATCAGGTCCAACGATGTACTAAAAACATTATCATGAATACGAACAGTTGATCATAGGAATGTGAGTGCATCAGGCAGAATTCTTGGTTGCAAACATTAACAGCTGACTCTAGCTAAGTAAGGAATTTACTGGAAATTATGAAAGAAATTTACTGGAAAGACACTAAGAGAATTGCAGGCTCTACTGATATCACCCTGGTGGTTGCTCAGAACTTTTTCTTAATCCTCATACCCTTGGCCACTGAACTTGGTGCGACCCTAAACCCATCACAATCTCTTTCTGTTGTTCTCCTGCCCATGTTTTAGGCTACAGTTTTCAACTTCAATTGTTTTATATTTGCCTTTTGCCTCAGGAATTCTTTAAAGAATTTCTGGTAGACTAAGATCAGCTTATTTTCCAGGTGGCTATGGAAAACACGTATATATCTTTCTTATTCAAAATATTTCTGGAAGGCTGGTATACAAGTTAGTGTTCCACCTGGATCTAATCTCTCCTCCAGGTCCAGTCTCCTGTGCAGGCACAGATGAGAACAAGCAGAGCCACACCACTCCACCCACTTTTTCTTTCCCAAGCAGACAGGGAAGTGCTTCATGAACAAAAGAAGAATGAATTATGCTTGAAATTACAGCACTGAAATGGGACCTTTTTTTAAAAATATACATATAAATCAAGGCTGTCTTTATACAAAAATATTTTATGCCTCTATTTCCACAAGAAATGTTACCTTTTTCATACATATCATCTATTCATAAAGCATAAAAAAGATATAATGCCCTACTAATGAGGAAAATACAAAAAAGCAAGCTTGGAAAACTAGCTTAGCACTTTGGAAAGTATATGCAGACTGCAAAAATTTCATGCAGAAATTACCATTTCCAAAACTATCATTCCAAAAATACCAGAACACAGTCTGTTGATCCTCTGTGACAGTTTTCCATTTATATAGAATCTGGTGCCCAGAATACTTCACAAATATTATCATTTAGCATATGCTATCCTCTGCAAAGAAACCACAAGGAAAACACGCAGTGTTTTGCAATGAATCGAGAGCTGACCTAAAAAAAAAACATGATATTTCATGATTCCCTCTACAGCTTTCTGTACATTACAGGTGTGTCTGCACACGCATCTGGAGTAGAGCCAGGTGAACCTTAGAAATACTGTATTTCTGTCACTACTTCAAGCAAACATGTACATGAGAACCTCTTAACTTCTCATCTGTCATACTGTAATATGACAAGACTCAGGAAGCTTGGATGCCAGCAGTACATTAGCTATGGGGGTGGGGGTGACACCAAGCTTACATTTCTGCCTGTCCTGCACTAACTGCCCCCTTCCAGTCTCCCTTCCGCCATTTGTATTCCAATGTGATGCCTTGTGCTTTTACACTATGGATAACTCCGTTCTTCTCATGGGTTCTCCACGGAGATTGCCTGTGGGCTATATTTTGCAGTTCAGGTTGAAAGTCTTCAGGTTCCCAAGAAATTATCCTTGAATAAAAAAATTAAAAACAGATAGAGACCTGACATGGGAGCCAAAGAACAAACTAGAAATACACTGGGCAAGGAATCCAGGCCAGTCCAGGATTTATTACTAGAAAAGGACAAGTAAGTATCATCAAAGATGTTATGAAAGAAACATGATTTCATTCATTCAAATGTTCAGTGAGTACATATTACATGTCAGCAGATGATTAATCCCTAGAAACTGGAAAAAGTACACTAATAAAAATGCCAAAGAGTCAGACACACCTAGAATATAATACAGAGAACCTTGACAGACGAAGCAGTTGACTGGCCTGCCAGAACCACGGGAAGCCATGAGGCTATGGAGCGATAAGAAACTTCTAAAATGTGAGACAGGGAAAGACTCAGTTTTCATCATTGGCTTTTATGTACATCTGTTGAGTTACCATGCACATGTCTTACTTACATAAAAAAATTTCTTTAAAGAAAAAAATATGCCAAGTAGAAACTGGTCACTATTTTTTTTTGTTCACAGAGATAGTTGTTACATGGATTTGGCTCATGTGCTATGAGGTATTAAGTAAAGAAAACACAGAGAAAAAAAGCACTATGGTGGTGAGCTATCAATGTGCTAACCACATTTACACCAACAATTCATGCTCCCATTCCCCTAAAACAGTGACTTTAAGACTTTTTAATCTGAATTCTTCCCAAGTCCTTCAAGCAGGCGGACCTAGCAATTCCAGGCTTTATAGACAAATGTGGAGGCTACGTGCCCCCAGGCCTTACACCGCTGAGACATGGGCTTCAATTACAGGTGAGACAGTTCCTTTCACTTAAAGTTTAAGTAAACTTGTTTCTTAACTTTACTTCTTTCAGTATTTGGCAAAGGAAACTCATGAAGGTGATGGTATTTAGCACCATTCCAATTCTTTCTGACCATTTCTAGAAGAAATCTCTGTGAAAATGAGAAAACCATCAAGATGCTATAAAGTAAGATACAACTATGACCTGGCTACCTGCCCAAGGATTTTCTAAAAAATGAGCAAATTAAATATTGTCATAGACACATAATGAATGTCCATTAATGAGACTTTTGAGAGAATGAGTTGAGCGCCAACACAAATAACAGAAAAAGAATTCATAAGGTCTCCTCACATCTTGGCTTGTCTGTACTGTTCTCTTTGGGTGGAGTATCTTCCCTCCTCTCTGTCTCGTCAAAACCCCATTTATCCTTCAGGACCCAGTGCAAATTCCACCTTCTCCAGAAAGCCTGTCTTACCCGCTCAATCTCATTGTGACCGTGGCCTCCACTGAACCTACATAGTGTCTTATTTTTTGCCCATCTCAGACATATTCTACTCTGCCTTTATTAAAGCCAATTTATTGGTCTCCTAACTTTGCCACCAATATTTAGACATTTTGAAAGCAGGTGCTGAGCATTACACACCACCTGCTGTCCATGCAGTCTGATAATCCCCACACAGTACAATCTCCCTAAAAGATCACTGAATAAATACTATGGGCCAACAAGCAAGGAAGAGAAAGACACAGTATTGGAAATATGGTGGCCTATGAATTAAACCTCTCTTTTTGTCTCTCAATGAAGATTTCCACTTTTCATGATCAATCAAACCTTGAGAACAAGAAAGACAGATGGATTCAATTATCCTGCCTGACCCCAGTATATCAACTGATTCAAAGATACTTCTAATTTAAAAAACAGGGGGAGGGTATAGCTCAGTGGTAGAGTTCATGCTTAGCATGCACGAGGTCCTGGGCTCAATCCCCAGTACCTCCATTAAATAATTAATTAATTAAAAAAATAAAAACCATACATTGTTTCAGTGTTAATATAATTTCAAAAGACTGCATGGGGGCAGAGTATAGTTCAGGTAGTAGAGCGCATGCTCAGCAAACACAAGGTCCTGGGTTCAATCCCCAGTGCCTCTCCCAAAAAAAAAACCCTAACTACCTCCCTCTCCCACCAAAAAACAAAAAACAAAACAAACAAACAAACAAACAAAAAGACTGCATAGACTCTGAAGGTGGTATAAGAATAAGTACCTTACATTTGAAATTTGTAAGATACAAAAAATATTAAGGGGCCTGATATTCAATTTTTAGATATAAAATGTAAAGATACACAGCTTTCTTTATGCAATAAAATAAATCTGACAGGAATTTGGTTTTCCGTCATCAGGAAAACAGAGAAGATTGGATATGAGTCAGTTAAGAAGAAAATAAAGAAATGAAGTATCTGGCTTTCTATAATTCCATTCAGAAAGACTTCATTTAAATGTTACAATTTATTAATTTACTTTTCAAATGAGAGTTAACAAATGCCTGTGACATAATTCTGGATGGTAAATTATATGCCACTTAAATCTCAGCAAATAGAGATAGATTACTTTCATTACTGACACACTAGCAACATTCTGGAAAGAACAGAGCTACAAGAGGTTTATAATCCCAGAGAAAGACTCCCAGGCAGGACAAGTTTATTTGAAAATACCATCAGTGAAGCTTTCAACCAGAACAAAGAATTCTTCAAATGAGTAATAACACCTCTGCAGATTAACATGACATTACAAACCAGAAAGGCAGGTTTTTTACCAGCTGCACAGAATGATAACTATTACATTCTAGACAAACAGCTTACACCTTCACAAAAGGGAAATGAGTCCTTCAAAAATTTCTTTAATGTTACGCACATACAAATTCACTGTATTTTTGACGTTATAGATTTCAAGTTGTCTGGGAGAACAAAAATCATGTTAAATTTTTGTAGCTTACGCCTATTAGGAATCAGGTAAAGTAGGGACATGGAAGAGACATTCCTCAGGCACCAATGGTAACCACTTCCCAGACCAAGTATTGTTAACCACCATCTGATGGCTTTTGACTAAGAGTTACCTTCACCCTAGGTGAAGGAATTTGTAAAGAAAGCCTTCACTTAGTCATTTAAAAAACATATAAAATGTTTTTTTTCCAAGGTGCTACCTATAGTTTTTATACCTAAAAGCTTGTTCCCACCAATAAACTTCTTTCACACTTTCATCTAATGTTTCTGCTATCTACTGCTGTGTAACAAATCACCTCCAAGCTTAGTGGCTTAAAGCCACCACCACAATTTGCTCATTATCCTGCAATTTGGGCAGAGCTCAGAAGGGACGACTAGTGTCTGCCCTGTCTGATGTTGGCTGGAGAGGTTCCTGGAGGCTCGAGCACCCAAGATGACTTCATTCAATAGTGACATCTCCCCCCAGGTGATTGGAATAGCTGGGGACTGGCGGGGCTTCCTTCCTCCTCCAAGCCTGTCTCCCAGCAGGGTAGTCTGACTTCATTACATGGTGACTGAGGGCTCTGAGAGAGCAAGAGAAGACGATGCCCAGTTTCTCAAGGCCCACCCAGCACAGCCTCACTCTTGCTACACTCTGTTGGTCAAAGTCAGACACAGGGCCAGCCAGATGGGAAGGAAGGGAAACAGACCTCATCTCTGGAAAGGAGGGATGACATGAAGGTATAGGGAGTGACTGCAACAATTGTTGGTGGTCATCCTCATAGACAATCTACCATATCTCACTTCCTGATTTCTCTCTATACCTGTTATATTCTTTATTTTCCCCTACTCAACTCATCTTCACTGTAATTTTTCAAATTACAGGCATACGTCTTTACTGTACTTTGCTTTACTGTGCTTTGCAGATACTGAAGTTTTGGGGGGGTCGGTTTTTTTTTTTTTTTTAACAATTTAGAGGTTTGTGGGAACCCTGCAATGAGCAAGTTTATTGGTGCCATTTTTCCAACAGCATTTGCTCACTTCATGCCTCTGGTCACATTTTGTTAATTCTCATAATATTTCAAACTTTTGCATTATTATTATATTTGTTATGGTGATCTGTGTGATATTACTATTGCAAAAAGATCAGGACTTCCTGAAGGCTGGGATGATCATTAGCATTTTTCAGCAATAAAGAATTTTTTAATTAAGGGATATACTTTTTTAAGACATTATGCTAGACTACAGAATAATGTACATATAACTTTAAAAAATTTTTAATAGAGGTACTAGAGATTAAACCCAGGACCTCGTGCAGGCTAAGCATGTGCTCTACCACTGAGCTATAGCTTCCTAAATTTTTTATGATTTCTATATGCACTGGGAAATGAAAAAATTTATGTGACTCAGTTTATTGTAATATTCGCTTTGTTGCAGTGGTCTGGAACCAAACCCACAATACCTCCGAGGTGTGCCTGTATATGTCTGGAAAGAGCAGATCGCTCTTCTTCCACCAGTTTCAAATACATCATGTAACAACTGGTGTGACTTGTACAGGACACCAAACTCTTCTTTTAATTTACTATGCTGTCCCTTTCTTTGTAACTGAGCTCTGACGTCCTTCTTTCTCTCCCTCTCCTCCTGAATAATTGAAACATTCCACTGAAAAGCCACTAGGGTCCCTTCCTCTTCCTCAACACTTGTTAGAGACAGACAGCAGGTTCAGGGCTGAGCAAGGTAGTTACCTGGTGGGGGTGGGGTTGAGCCAAACAGTGGTCTGGGAAGGATGGCCACCAAGGAAGGCAACAGCCAGAGTTGGGAGACTGGTTACACACACAGGAATTAAGCAGTAAGTAAACAGACTGCGAATAATAGGAGCCAGGTTTCTTCTGTTAGAGAATGGTGTTACAAAAACGTAAAACAATAAAGGACCCTACGGACATGGAGGCAACATGATTTAACAGGTTCACATAAATATAGGGGTGTGTGTGTGTAAACACACCCCAGTCCTCTAGATCTGCCACTGAGACGGATGGGAGCAGTGACACCTGTATAGCAATGATCAACCTGGTGCCTAGATCTTTGGTTTCTCAGTTATCATTCTCTACTCCTTAGAAAACAGACTGATTCAAGGCTGAGACTGGGAAGTAAAAGGCCTGAAATGATTTCTTTATACCGAAAAGGAAAAGAATGCTCAAAGAATGAAGGAGACCTTTCAAAAGAATAGAGGAGTTAGCTTGAAGGGACTCCTACTGGTCCAATCTGGGACACTTTGAGCATCAATATAAGTGAAAATAACAGGTTATAATTCCTTGAGAGGAATCCTTGAGTGCACATAAATATAAATATACAAATGAATAAACAGAAGAGAAAGCACTTCTTTATAATAAAATGCCAACTAATAAATGCAGAAGGAATAACAGAAATTAGAAAATGACCATCATAGTTGTAACTTATTCAGTCAAGAATCATCAGTGATGCTAAAATGAGTGGGTGAAAAGTCAGAGGAAAAATGGGATATTTCACAAGGTCTCAAAGTGTCTCCCTACAAAATGCTTACTACAAAGGATAAAAGAGAAACTTTACAGTGAATAGAACCTGACAGTCTTTACCTTAATCAAACCAGCAAAGTTAATTTCAACAGTAGTGGGACAAACCGACACCATGTACCACCTGACAGGAGGCAACAAATACAATACCACTTCTGTGTTTTTCCTGCCAAAGACACTCAGCCTGAATTTAATACTGAGGAAACATCAGACAAGCCCAAATTGAAGGACACTGTACAAAATACTTCACCTAGTCATGAAATTACTGAATAACCATTCCAGAATGAAGAAGACAAACATCTTAACAAAATGCCATGAATAATATGGATCGGATTATTTTGCTCTAAAGGACAATGTTGGGACAAGGGACAAAATTTGAATGAGGTTTTAGATTAAATATCCAGACTGTATCTCATTTCCTGATGTTGACAGTGGTGCCATGATTATACAGCAGAGGGTCCTTATTTGTAGGTAATTTACAGTAACTCATTCAGGGGTAAAAAGCCATGTTTTCAGCTTACTCACAAATAGGTCAGTAAGAGAGAGAAAAATAATGATAAAGCCTATGTGGTAAAATGTTACCTGTATCCACGGGTGAAAGGGGTAAGAGGGTTTACACAGTTCACAATCTACTCAGCCTCCCATCCCAACCTTTAGATTATATGATTTGTGAAGAAAGTTATTTAATTTGGGGCAAATTCCAAATTTAAAAGATAAAGAGAGGCTTTGTTACTATTTTATTATGTCATAATAATTCTAAATCATATAAGCCCAAATCCCATAAAACAGCAAAACTGTTAACACTAATATTTATCGGCACATACTAGCACTTTCACGTACACTAACTCACTAAACGCTCACAGCAGCGCTATGGGTTGGAATGATACTAAGAGCTGACGCTTACTACTTGCCAGGCACTGGGCATTATTCTAAGAACACTGCATCTTCCCATAAAGGGGAAGTTCACTTAATCTTCCTATTTTTTAACATTTTTTATTGATTTATAATCATTTTACAATGTTGTGTCAAATTCCAGTGTAGAGCACAATTTTTCAGTTATACATGAACATATATATATATTCATTGTCACATTTTTCCTCTGTGAGCTACCATAAGATCTTGTATATATTTCCCTATGCTATACAGTGTAATCTTGTTTATCTATTCTGCAGTCTATCTCTTCCAATCCCCCGCCCCCTTGGCAACCACAAGTTTGTATTCTATGTCTATGAGTCTATTTCTGTTTTGTATTTATACTTTGTTTGTTTTAGATTCCACATATGAGTGATCTCATATGGTATTTTTCTTTCTCTTTCTGGCTTACTTCACTTAGAATGACATTCTCCAGGAGTATCCATGTTGCTGCAAATGGTGTTATGTTGTCAGTTTTTATGGCTGAATAGGATTCCATTGTATAAATATACCACATCTTCTTTATCCAGTCATCTGTTGATGGGTGTTTAGGCTGTTTCCATGTCTTGGCTTTTGTAAATAATGCTGCTATGAACATTGGGGTGCAGGTGTCATCCTGAAGTAGGGTTCCTTCTGGATATATGCCCAGGAGCGGGATTCCTGGGTCATATGGTAAGTCTATTCCTAGTCTTTTGAGGAATCTTCATATTGCTTCAAGGAAACAGGTGTTATTATTTTTCTCATTTAAGAGATAAGTGGGGAGGGTATTCACTACCTCCTGTACAAATAAATAAACCTAATTACCACTCCCCAAAAAACACTGAAAAAAAAACTTTAAAAAATTTTTTTAAGAAAAAATATTTTTTTTTTCAAATGAAAAAAAAAAAAGAGATAAGATAATTAGAATCCATGGGTTAAGTAACTTTCCTAAGAGCACATGGACAGTAAGTGGCAGAGCCAAGATTAAAACCCAGGCTGTCTGGCTCTAGAACCTGTGTTCCAAAATGCTCTCATGCTATACCAGGAAAGCCAGAGAATGGGTCTGAGGCCAGAATTCTCTCAAAATTCCTAGGGATAATTTCTTATAATCTGTGTCAGAGCCAAAGGACCCACCTGGGTTAACCACAAATTTTAAAGCTCCCTAAAATGACTTAGCCAGAATCTAAGTTGATTCTACTTGGAAAGACAGTGTGACTGGTCCTCAGAGCAACTATCTGATCCAACAGACTCCAGCAGACCTCAAGGGTCCACTGCACTGGTGAGTTAAACCACTCTTGAGAACCCAGTCCTCTCCTCCCCATACCTCAGTTGAGATGGGTCCCAGTCTGAAGGCTTATAACTCATCCATTATAACATACACACACTTTTATCTTCCAGGACTTGATTTACCACTGCCTAAAAGCCCTCTCAGCCTGCCTGAGGATGAGACACTCATTATAAGACAGAGAAAAATTACAGCCCATGTAAGGGATCTCAGCCACTTGACTGAGGGAGACCAAGACGAATAACTAGAATAGTGTTTATAGAATGACCAAAGAAAATCAGAGGGAAAATGCAATGGGGACTTTCAAGGAGATACCATTAGAACACACGAAAAAACGTCTTTTAAAATCAAAACAGCATGGCTTCTGAAATTAAAATTTCAATTGACAAAATGGAAAAGTGCTGATCACTGCTAAGAACATTCAGTGTTCTGAAAGATCAGACAGGCGTAAATAAAAACATCAGAGACATGGAAGCCATAACCAGAAAACAGAATATGCAGAAAACTGGTTTTCCTGGAGGAGAAACAGTAATAAATGGAGAAGAAATAAATTGGAAGGGAGGGTGGGAGGGGATAAAACAAAAGAAAACTTCCCTGAGCTGAAAGAAAGGATAATTCTCTAGACTGAAACGGTTCACAGTAAGCTCAGGCAGCATTAATGAGGAAAAAAAAAGACACACGCCTAGGCTTGTGAAATAGTTAAACTGAGAAGGGAAATCATCTGCGGCCACACAACTTACTATGTGCATTAACATGACTTTACTATCTCAGGAAGCTCTTACCCACGAAGATGAAGTTACAAATATTTTTGTTGTTTCAATAACTTTCCAAAAACCCATTTATCTCAACAACAGACAAATCAACTAATTCTTATTAGAATAAATATCCCTTAGCCCGCCAAATTGTTTTATCAAAAAAATTGGTCTAATTCTATGACCTTGCACTGAACAGCCTGCCTCAAACCAGAGTCTAACAAACCTCATGAATCCCCCCAGCTCTGTCCCTCCTCCTCTGCAACACTCAGTCAATGTCACGGTCTCCCTCACTGCAGTCAGCAGTAAATTTGGCTTTGCTTTATCTACATGTTATTCTGCAGTCTTTTCAGAGTCAACAGTCAGAGACTCTGCATTGAGAGGAAATCATATAGTCACTCAAACAAGTTGAACAGAGGACTTACAGAGGAAGAGGGATCAGATTAGCATCAGATTTCTGGACTGCAGCACTGGAAACTGGAGCACAGTTAAACAATGACTACTGAGAGAAAAAGCCCAACCAAGCTGTTCTTCACCTGTCGGGGAAGACAAAAATCCTTTTCTAAACGTGGAAGAAAAACTACCTAACCAATGAACCCGATCTGAGGAAATCTTGGAGGATGTGCTCTAACTAGACAGAGGCCTCAAGATGTGGAAGACAAAGAAGAGAGGGGAACATGGCACAATGTAACAGAAAGATGCTAACATGACTCGGAACTTATAATTTATAATTTAAATGGTTATTAAGAGACATACAATAAAAAGAAAGTTAATAGGTGAGAACAAAATATTCTAACCTGTCTCGGTAAAACCCAAGATGGGGAAATATGATTTCATTTTTATATGTCAACATAGGATTTTAAATTATAGCTGCTCTGAAAGTTCCCAGTAGGAAGAAGCAAAGACTGTCCATGTTTATGGTGGGCAGAGAACTGAGGAGAAAATGTGACCATAGAACAGAAGGAAGGAAAAGAAGAGCCAACAACAAAGTAAAATAAATGATAAGTAAAAAAATAGATAGTAAAAATAGAAACAAATGTAGCATTTACAATGATAAATGTGAGTGGTGGAGGTGCCACCATCTTCTTGAAAAGTAATCTGACAGTAGTTATCACACCTCCCCTTAGAACTAGCTGTCTCACTCTGGGGAATCTGTTTTATGGAAATGAAAAGCACTGAGCTATACAGCCAAGGATGTTTACTGCAGCACTGAGAGTGGCAAAATAAAATCCCCTAACTTGCATGGCCACCAACAGAAGATCTATTGAATAAACCACAGTCAACCCAAATGAGGAATTAGGCAGCAATTAAAAAGAGTTGAATAAGTACGTGTTGAGTTGAAGTGATGTTCCTCAGATATTTTACTTACAGAAGCAGAGTTGTGTATTAAATGGGTAATGAGAAATTAACTTTTTCTCTATGCATCTCTGCATTTTTAAATTTATGACAACAGTATGTTTTACTTTTGTCATTTCAAATTTTATAATTTCAGATTGTGTAACTTAAAAGCTATCTAAAAAAAGAAAGAAAAGAAAAGGTGGTGGGGAGGTCATTCCATGACAAGAGAATAGCAACGATCAGTGTTCAGAGGCAGCTAAAGGTGAGTCAGGGACTGGGGTTTTATCCAGCTCTGTTCCTGACTCACTACACAACCTCAGGCGGGCTGCTTAACCACTCAGGGTCCCAATTTCTTCATGTGTGAAACAGGATAACTGAACTGAATGAAGATCCTTTGCAGCTCTGGCAGTCAATTAATGGATAACAAAACTGCAGACAGAATTGTCTTGAAACCTCCACTGTCTGCCTCTTTCTCTGACAACTTCCACTTATCCAAACTCTGGTGGAGGGTCAAGTGCTGCCAATCCACCTGAAGTCATGCCCAACCCTCACCCAGGAGGAAACCACACCAGAGGGTTATCAAGAGAACTGCCATATCTATGCAGCCACAGCCCCAAAATTGTTCATGGGAGCCCCTTCACCAACCAGGGCCTTCCCAGTTTCATATAAGAGGCAATAAACCACCTCCCTTGGGTATTACTGGCTAAGAAGTTTCAAAATAATTACGTTGAAGATGTTTCTTTTCATCTCAAACTTCTCAAAAAGATAGAAAAAATGAAGAGTACTATTAGAACAAAAGTTTTACAAACTGGGTTTAGTCATTGAAAGCTTTCTACTCCCCACGCCACTAAAGACAGGGCTTGTTCCGATGCCCTGTTGTTTCATTTATTTTTCTTACCTCCGCACTCCTGAAAAGAATGTCATGTGCAGCAGTTTCTGGTACAAAGGCTGGTGCTCTCAACTCACCCTCTCCTCTTCTCTGCTTTTATCCCTAATTCCTTTATTCTTATCCCCGCTCTCTACTTTTTAAAGACTCAAGCAAATGACTAAAGCCACATACACACCTATACCATGTATGCTCTACAGTCAACCAGTATCTTCAAAAGCAACAGAGCACTAACAATATTACAGAATCATTTATTTATCTAGTCACTCAACAAATATTCACTGAGCATCTACCATACACTGCTAGAGACTTTCAATATCTCGTTTAACCCTGATAACAACTGTGTAAGACAAGACAATAATGGCCTCAATTTTACACATGGGGAAACTAAGGCCCAGAGAGGTCAGCTGAGTGACTTGCCAAAGCCATGGAACCAACAAGTGCTGAAGCCCAGATGTGTGCCCTGGGCTCCCATGATCATTGCCCTTCCTGAACGTGATGTTAAGATTCAGAAGAGCAGATGGTATTTCTGGCTAGAAAAATCAGAAAAGGCTCTTCTTAAAAGAAACTAAACGTATTATGGAGTAAACATAGTTGTTTTTTTTTTAAAGAAAAAACCCTCTGTTGAAATTTAGTGATTCTAAGAAATAACTATCTTCTAAAGCTCTTTTTAAGGAGATAAAATGTCAAAACTATCTGTACCTACTCAGTAAGACATTTTTCTGTTTAATAGAAATTGCCAGCTATAAACCTCAGCCCTAAACAGAAGCACCTTGAATATAGTAAACAATCAATAACTACTCTTCAGTAAGAAGGAGGGAAGGAGGGAGGGAGGCAGGCAAGCGCTGGATTTGCAGTGGGCTCTTGTACCGTCAACCCACTCCTCACATTCCCTGAAGCTCTACAACTTCTGATTACATGCTGTCTCCATTATCAATTCATTTTATTTCTAATATTTGGGCAAGTTTTAGTCCTTTAAAACGATGCTGTAAAATGTTAGGAGAGAAAGAGTCTATAAATCAAAATCATCTTAGTTGAATCCAACTTTTCCAAAGAAATAATATTGGGGATAAAGAGTTGTAGTCCTGAGCAGAAAAGGGGTATGTATCAGATCACCATTCTTTAATGATTTTATCTAAACTCACGTTTAAAAAAAATGAAGCAATTTTGGATATTGTTATATAAGTAATGAAATAGATCTAACCTAAGTTATTTGCCCCACAATTGATCAATAGAGACAAGACTAAAATCCAATCTCCTAACTGCTCAGTGTTTATCATACTCATTTAAAATGGTCATTCACTTTGTAAGCAACCAATATTCCACTAAAAAGGTGCAAGAAAATCAAATTTTCATCATTCAAACTATATTGTACCATTGACTTTTTTCTGAAATTTTAATCTCTCTCATTAATCCCCATGCAGCAAAGCACCTAATAAAATTTCTCGATTCCTTGAATTTTTTTTTTTTTGGTGAAATAGTTAATACATTAGAAGGAAACACAAATGTACTAAAAGAATTTATCATTTAAAGTCTATACAATGTATATGAATCACCAACTCCTAAATCACGGGTTTTACAAACTTGAATTTTTCTGAGGCACTTACTAAAGCACAGTTCATTCAACTTCTCCATTCTAAGGGAGTTTAACCAAAATACACAGTGAAATGTTGACAAGGGCCAAAAGGCATGGTCTTTGTCTCAGAGCAACTTGAACAATGTGTATTTAAGCAGCCCCTGTCCTCCGAGAGCTATGTATCCAATATGGTAGCCACCAGCCACATGTGGCTATTGAATCCCTGACATGTGTCTGTTCCAAATTGAGATGCACAATACGTATAAAATACACACTGCGTTTTGAAGGCAATATAAAGACAGAATAATTTTATATTAATTATACATTGAAAGAATATTTTAGACATACTGGGCAAATAAAATGTTATTAAAATTAATTTTTTAAATATAGCTACTAGAAAATTTTAAATTACCTATGTTTCACATTATACTTTTACTGGACAGCACCATAATGAAGCTTTTCTTGCTGAAGGAACACAATTGCTGATAGCTGATTGTCTGATAGTCCTGGCTGCACTCTTAACTAGCTACGTGACCCAAGACTGCCACTTAATCTCTATGGCCCTAAATCCTCATCTGTAAATCTGGAGAATATTAATACCAAGGCATTATTTTAAACAATAAAGACACTGAGGCCATATTTCCTGCCTTCTGGTTCATTGCTCCTTTCACTGCACAACTGCACCACACCCTCTTCCTGATTTTAACTGTTCAGTGACCCCACACTGCACCTCAAAGCAGCCTAGGGACTGTCCTGAAAACGAGTGTCACTCTTTACAGGAAAAACAGAGTGTAGATGGATTTGAGCAAACCTATCCTACCACAGGGGAAACTTTCAACAACCCACCCCACCCCCCTCAGCTGAAGGTAAGAGGACTTGGCCACAGTAGGAGGCCTATGGGGCTATTTGCAATATCCAGGGAAGGCAGGGCACCGGGCATCCTCACAGCTCTAGGCAAGGCTGTGTGACCTAAGTCTGCTGAATCATAGTTTTCTTACTTGCAAAATGCATTAATCATACCTGTCCAACCCACATCCCAGGCTGGTTTGGAAGATCTTATAAAACCTATCTGGAAGCTCTTTAAAAGCACAAAGCGTCACATACACAGTCACAGTCTTGTTCCTATCATAAAATGTTAGCTGGTGCACAATCATAGCATGTTCTGCACTCACCAGGCTCTGCAGAACTGAAAGGTAAGGGCACATTGTGATACTTGCTTAAATTCATTTATTTTTGAGACAAAAAAAAAAAAAAGAAAGGATAGATGAATACCTCAGATTTTTTTAAGATTAAAAAAAAAAAAACACCAGGATGATGCAGAGTAATAAACAGCTTACACTCATCCCACATTTACTATGCACCAAACATTGTTTCACATTCTTAATATTATCAGATTCGATCAGAACAACTCACATTAGAGATAAGAAAACTAAAGCACACAGGGTAGCTAGCTAATGCCTTATATGTAGTAGAAAGAAACCAGACTTGAACCCAGGCCACCTGTCTGTGCAGCCCACACTTGCAACCATGCTGTCCTGCATCCAATGTGCAGAGTATACTCTCTTGGTAAAAACATAAAGACCTAACACTTTTGGGTCTGTCTATCAATATGTGCCAACATATGCATATTATATAGAGATGGGAAAGAGATTCTTAATCTTGATTATCTTCAGAGAGAGTAGTTAGCAGGATGGGGTGTGCACAGGGTGAGGGGCTTTTACATTTCATTTTATGGACCCTTGTACTGGATCAATTTTCTGACCTTGTGCACTTTGTTCATGTCCACAGACTATTTTAAGGGAAGTCATTTTTCAACACACTAAGGAGCTTTCTATTCTTATAAATTCTTAAATCAGCATGGTAGGAAAGCCACTGACTCTGCGTCCACAAACCCAAGCCCCAATGTTAATTCCTACTATTTAATACTCATGTACGTTTGGAGGCGTTCCTTAGCCCTCTGTGCCCAGCTGCTTCTTCTAAAAGGAAAGAACTCCATCTTCCTCACAGGCTAGTTGTGAAGATCAGTGCATGCCAAGAACCGTGGCCCAGACTAATGCCCTGCCATTGCTCAGATCTGCTGGTTTTACACATAAACTGATGAGACATGTTGACATGCTGCACCAGACAAATGGCCCCAAACTGGTGATAAACTCTGCTTCCTGGTTTCTTTATTCATAACAGGCAGTGGGTACATGCCCTCAGAATCCCTGAGGTTTCAGAGGGCTGGTGTGTCCTGCTTCCCACTGGGATGTTGTTTAACCAAAGAAATACTGGGCACCCAGGGCCAGAGCAGCTGAGGGCACCAGATGAGAGCAACCTGAGTCCTACAGCTGCATCCTGATGAGCCTGATCAGAGCAAAGCTGTCAGTCTCCACTCTGGCACTGGGTCAGCAGGTCTTTGCGAATACAGCCACTGCAGTTGGCAGGCAAGGGGTTTCAGCCCCCAGGAGCAAGCACTGAGCAGTCCTCCAACCAACGTGGGCAGCAACAGCTGGGGACCTGCTGACTCAAGAGGCGGATTTGCTGTCCATGGTACCCATCAGGTGCCCACTTCCAGGCGCATGTGAAAACCACCTGGGTTGCTTTCACAAAATATTGATCCTTCACCTCCCACCCTGAGCTGTCCAAGCAATGGCCAAAGGCAGCAAGTATTTCTTAATAAGGAACAGGATGCTACCAAGCAGCTCCCCCTCAAAACCAGGGAACCGGGAATGGAAATTGAAGGAATCGAAGGGACCTGGTCCGTGGGGCTAGAAAAGAAAGCAACAGCATTTGTGCCTCCACCTCTGTCCTCAAGGAGGTGGGGGTGTCATTATGGAGTCCAGCCTCTGAAGCTCTAATTCCAAAATCTTAAGAAGGATAGAAAGGAAAACAGTCTTCTTTGGCCTTAGCTCTCCACTCCAAATGATCTCATCAACTTTCCTTATTCTATTCTGTAACCATTCTTGCTGAAACACAGCCTTAGGTGGGGTTGTACTACTTCTGTTATTTGGGGTGATCATCTGGCTTAGGGACCACCCAGGACCATTTCAGTGTGACAGGGTCTGCCATGAAATAACTGTGTATTGGTTTTTATTTTTTTAAGTCTCTAATAAAACTCTGGGCTACAAGAGATGTGAGCACTGCAGCTCCTGAATGACACCTGGGCCCTCTCTGGAATTACCCTTCCACTCCCTAGAAAAGGCATTCTTTTCTTTTTCCATCCCTGCTTGTCTTTCATTTCCCTGTCCTTTGTGCAATCTTTCTTTCCTAAGTCTTATATTTGACTGACACCCCAAGTTATATTTTAGGCCCCACTGACAGCTCTTAGAATAACAGCAGTTACCAACAGTACAGTTAACATGAGGAACTGAAAATATACATAGATATGGTAAAAATATGGCTTTTTTTAAATCGACCTTTTTTTTTTTAAGCACATTATTATTTTTGTAGTTTTGCTTATGTACTTTGTGGCTCTTTACAAATAGGGAAAGGCTTTCTTCCTTCAATGTCTTAAAAGCAACACAACATACCAGTCAAGAGATGAGTGTCCAAGGTTTGGGGAAAGGTTCTTTGTAGACTCAGATCATTCACAGCAGGTGGCAGAGAGAAGACAGGAGACGATGGTTACTGATATTTAAGCATAACTCATGTTTTTTCTTAATACTGTAGAGTTTCTAATGCTGGCAAATGCTAAAATTACTGAAATCATCAGTAACAATTTTGCTGGGCAAGGGCCCTAACTGTAGGACTGTTTTTCCTTCCATCATTTTAAAAGGGAGGCACCCTCAAAGGCTTAAAGCATCTAAGTTTGGGAACAAGCCTCTTGCTAAGGACCTACATCCCTGAGCAGGTTTTATTTCCCAGGCCAGACCCCTAATTCCTCCCGGTTCTGCTGGGCCTTACCCTCTAGGAAATACATCAGGGAGCGGGAGACGTCAAGCAGTGGGGGAAGGGAAAGTGGTAGGAACGTGCATGTCAGCGCTGCTGACCCCACCAGCCAATTAAGGAGCCGCACTGCTGGTCTCTGCAGGGAGCTGCAGCCAGCCTCAGACGGGAGGATAATGGTTGTGACATCGAGCCCCAGGAGATGGAGTGTTGATGAATATTAAACAAACACACACACAGAAAGACAAAGCAGAGACAATCCAGGATGCTATGTCTGCAATCCCTGTTCTCAGAAATTGAGAGCTTGGCCACGCAGGGAAGACATCTTCCCAAAATGACTTGACTTCCTCTGGCCCTCTTTGCCTTCCCTACCCCTCCACCACCTACATGTTGTGTGAGTCTCTCTCTGACTACTACACACTGACAGAAAATCTGATCTCGTTCTTTCCAGGACACATGTCACCAGCTCGGCTTTTGCATAAATGCTTCTCTGGCAACCTGGCTGCCTGCCAGGGCCTCTGATTAGACAGAGGGCTATCATGTCGAATTATTCTACGTGCGCACTCGATGTTGTGACCATCAGTTTCCCCTGTAAATGCACAGAAACAGCTTGCTCAGCACCCTCTTCAGGTCATCTCAAGGACCACAAAGCATGATTAACAGTGAGTTTAAGAAAATGAAAAGTAAGAGGTGAGGGGTATGGGTGTTTCAGAGATACCCCACTGGGCAACGCCAAACATTCAACTTTGACAGAGAAAAGAACTGCAAAAAACATTCACGTCAAACCACTTTAGGAAACATATTACTAAATCCTGGTCTGGAACGGGATTTTTTACTTTCATTAAGTTAACGTAGAGCAGGAAGAACCACCCTGTCAGTCAGAGAAAAAAGCCAGGGAGGCTTTGCACTGACTGCACACAAGGGGCCTGGACACAGGGCATCTCGTTGAGACCCGGCACAGTGGACATGAAAGCAGGGGAGAGCTCTCCGTCACTGAAAGACAGAAAACCAAAGGCACCTCCACTACCATCTGAATCCACCCAAGCACCAAATTCACAAAAGGATCCTCCTTCCTCAGCAGTCAGAAATATCTTCAGTCTGATACAGAATTATTGTCTCTTAACAGGAAAAGATTTATACACATGTATAGACAGAGAAGTATCACCACTACCTTTTTTTTTGTTTGAAATATCATGTTATTATTTTTTAAGCTAGATCTATGTAACTAAAGGAAATGAGGAATATGAGAAAATCACTCAAATGGGTTTGGATGCTTCTGATATTCAAGTCTATCAACCCAGGCCCACAAATTGGCAATTTCCAGATGACTCATGCCACCCCATTATACTAGCCAGACACAATTATGACTGGGACAAGATTTCTGGACACAAATCTGTTCCTGGCTCTGTCTCCACCACCATCACCCAGTCCCAGTACAAGTCATCCAGGCTACTGCAGCTGCTACTACTAGTCTCTCCACCCAAGCACAGCTCTTTCAGTCTGGGAGCAACTGCATTGCTGACATTATCATCCCTCAGTGTTTGTCTTTTAACCCTGTCTTGTGCAGATTTTCTAAGGTGCAAGAACATTTGATCATTAATACTGATGATGCATGTGTACTGAGGTTTTTCACTCACGTATAAATCAAATTTTATCAGCTCTTGCTCTGCAGTAACTGTCTAGGATATCTATATATATATGTTTATTTAAAATCCTTTACTCTGATCTTTAGAGAGATCTAACTGATCCATGTTAATCACCTTTGCCACAATTTGGTTGCTCTGTATCCATCTGCCATAAACTCTATCTGTACCGCATCCCCTCCATCAACCAATGTTTTCTGAGCAATGTTTTTACTATATTCCAGGAATGGTGTTAAGGGCTAATGTAATGTAGCAGTAATGCTACTAATAACTGACAACATTTATTGAACATTTAAAAAGAGCAGACTCTGTTCTAAGTGCTTCCATGCAACATCTCAATCATCACAAGAGCCTTGTGAGGCTGACAATACTCCTGTTTCCTTTCCCAGATGAGGAGGTGCAGGCTTACAGAAGTAAAGCAGTTGCTCACCTCACCCACAGTTACACAGCAAATGGTGGGACAGCGAGACTCTTGAGTTCATATTCCCCGCTACAATAAATACTAAGATCCCAGTATCAATACAGCATCAAGAATGTGAAAATACTAAGAAGTGGTAAAAAGCTGGTAAACAGACGTATCTGACCTGTATCGCACCAGGAAGAAGGCACGATTAGAACTGGGAGGAGGAAGTGCACTGTTATCATTAGAGTGATCAGGGCAGGCTTCTCAGAGAAGGAAGCCTTTGGGACATTCCTTGCAAGTGAAGGTCAGGAGCAAGCATTCCTGAAGGAGGGAACAGCAAGAACCAAGACACAACTGTAGGAAGGCATGGGTCACATACAGAGACAGAAGAGGACTCCACCTGGCTGAGTGGAAGGTCTCTCCTGAATCCAGCACTCCTCCTCCATCCCCTTGGTCTCAGACAGACTCATCCTTCCTCTGCCCACATCCCCACCTCTCGCCCTCCATACTGTCACCTGTCCCCTTTTCTAACACCCACGATGACAGTGTTCCTCTCCCTAAAAACCTGTCCATGAATAGTCAAAACTTCTTGGCAGGATATTCAAAACCTAAGTTACCAACCTCAGCTCCTCTCACTCCCAAATATCCCATCTAACCTGTTCTCCAGCTAAACCAAGTCTCCTACTTTTCCTAAGCAGCTTGTCCTCTCTCACACCTCCAGATCCTCCCACAGGCTACCTCCTTTCTCTGGAAAGCCCTCCCTGCCTTGTCTGCTGGTGAACTCCTACGAACCCTTCCCCTGGCAGCTGTCCCAGAGTCCCTGACCACTCTCACCCCAGCTCACCTCAACTGGTCTGGTCTTCCTGCTGTTCCCTGATTAAGCCCAACACATGGCCATGCCAGGGACACTGCCCTGTGTTAACTCCACCAGAAAGCTTCTCCATCCCATGCCTGTGGTCACTTCCCCACCTTCTTCAGATGAGGGGGGTTCCTCTTCCAGCTGATGTAAAAAAGAACCCCCCCTATACACATACACCTAGTCTGCTTCATTCCCTTCACGCTGCTTCATTTTCTTCATAGCATTTATCACAACTCAATATACACACAGAAAGACATTCACACTTTTTATTGTGTATTGGTTAATGGCCTGCCTCACTCTCTACAGCAGAGTTGGGAGGGGAATCCTACCGACATCCAGCACTTTCAGTCAAGTGCTGGGAACAGAAGCAAGACTGCACAGGACTGAGGGAGCAAAGAAGGGAAACAAAGAGCTGCACAATGAGAAACTCCAATGGGGCTTCTGGCCCATATTTCACTTGACCTTTCTGTAGCATGGCGGTTCTCAAACTTCAGGGTGCATCACAACCAACTGGTGGTCTTGTTGAAAGGGATGGCTGGCCCATCCCCACAGTTTCCTGTTCAGGTGGTCTGGGGTGGGCCCAAGAAGTTGCATTTTTAACAAATTCCCAGGTGATGTTGATGCTGCCGGTCCAGGATCACACTTTGGGAACTACTGCTGCAGCATCTGACCACACCCCATCTGTGGCTTTCCTGACACCTCTCTTCCTGGCCACCAGTTTGAGAAGTTTGTCTATGAAAAGAAGAGGTGAAATAGGGTGGCAGCTGATTCAAGTTCAAAGAAGATGACAGAACCTGAGCTTGTTCACAACACATCACAGGAAAGAGCTACTATCAGTGAGGGAGCACCGCAGACTGGGGCAAGAGAGGACGGCAGATGTCTGAGCAGACAGAAGGGCACAGAATCCACCCACAGTGACAAACCCAGGGCTCTGGAGGTCGAGCAATAGAGAACTCTGCAAGTGTGTCAGGATGAATGTCTCAGAACGAACACTATCTACCTCAAAAAAACTCCTGGGATTATTACGCTGTTTTACCAATAGGGTACATGTGTCAAAAACAGCTTGATGCTTGCTCTAGAACTGCCTTCTGAGAATGTAGCATATTCTTTAAATATCCTCGCCTTTTGCACAGGGGCATTTGAAAGTGGCTGTAAGTCGGAAAAAATCCAAAAATTATCTGAAGACCAGTCTTCATAAAGGTGTGGAGTACACTGCATAACACAGTGTTTTCTAGTTAAAAAAACCAAGACCTAAATTTAAAGTGAGACTGATTTTTTAAAATTTGTATTATATGACTCCGAATGGTTCATAAAATAATTCTGGAAGAAAAGTTTCCAAAGTTCTTTAAGCAATAATGGGAGTACCATTATTATATGGACAAAGTCTGCTGGAAAAGTATGCATAGATGTGTAAATTCTGATATTCTTTAAAACTGGTCTCATAATTCCATAACTGCAAGATTGAGGCTTAAGTCATCAAATAAAAAACTACATGCATATATATGTCAAAGAACAGATGATAGAGACTGGCTTGCCATCCCCTTCCTCTTATTATAACCATCCCAGGAAACCAACAGTGTTGGAGCACTAAATCTAGGTCATCACACCCCTGCCATTGGAAGAAAAGATCTTCAATGGTCAACCGGATGCTGAGGAGGGGGAAAAATTGGTATGATTTCCCCAAAGTTGGATTCTCTGGCTCTGTACTCAGACAGACCTGTTTCAAATCCAAGCTCTGCCACTTCCTCAGTGTGTAACTTTAGAAAAGCAACCTTCCAAAGCACAAAATGTCCCACTTTAAAAACACAGCTGGTAGTAAGATCTGCCTCACAGGACTGCTTTGAAATTTAAATGATAAGAGCCTGTACTGTGCATGGCTGGCAAATGCTGCTTTATTGTAAGGGTATCTTTCACCCTAGCAGTCAATTTTCAGAGGAGGAAGAACTGAGACACAGAGAAGTCAAATAACCTGCTCAAGGTCACACAGCCAATAAGCCATGAAGCCAAGATTCAAACACAAACCATGTCATTCAGAGCCCATGCTCCTAACTGTATGCCTCCTCATACAAATGCAAAACCAGATTTCAATAAGCTCGACCCACAAGCGTTCTAAAGCTGCCCAGTCACATCCAAGCAAATGCCAACCCAGCAATGACCTCAGCCTCCACCCTCAGGCCTTTATTTCCCAGTATGAAAAAATGATCATGCATCTTCAAGTTCTGTTTTTAAGAAAAATTTTACTACTCCCTTCCCTCCTCCTGAAAGGCACAATTTGGCCTTTTCAGACCATCTGCTTGTTTTAGTTTCTCAGTGAGAAAGAAGCTCAGTCGGTGCATTTTTCTCACGTGTTAGAGCAGCAGTCTTGCAAAGCACAAACAGGCAGAAAATGGAAAATACATAATAGAGAGAAGGAATCCCAGGAAAAGCACTACACTTCCATTGGGAATTCTTCAACTTTTACATGTTTTATGAGGCTGACACACTGCCCAAAACCACATTATCCATTGTAGATAAAGAAATCAATAACCATATATGAAGAATCCACCAAATGTAGGGAGACCCTGAGTGGGCAAAGGCTGCGATCCAATTGGGGTTTGCCCTACTGTAGGCCTGTCAAATTATCAAGAGAGAGAAAGTGTTTTAAGGTTTATCTTCTCATTTCTGACAGCTTGAGAAGAAAATGAACTATCCCTTAATGCCTGTATTGGTTTCCTAGAGCTGCTGTAATAGAGGACCACAAACTGGGTGACTTAGAGAACAGAGACTGATTGGCTCACAGTTCTGGAGGCCCGAAGTCCTCCATAAGCACTGCTTCCTCCTGAGGGCTGTGAGGGAGAACCTGTTCCATGCCTCTCTCCTAGCTTCTCACAGCCCCAGGCTTTCCTCGCCTTCTAGACGGCATCCTCCCCGCATCTCCACGTCATCTTTCCTCTTTTTGTAAGAACACAGCCATACTGGATAGGACCCACTCTAATTACCTCATCTTAACTAGATCATCTGCAAAGACTATTTCCAACTAAGGTCAAAATCACAGGTCCTGGGGGTTAGGACTTCAGCATCTTTTGGGGAGACACAGTTCAACCCATTCCAGTGCCTAACAGGGAAGTCTGTCTCAGATTGCTTCCTTCAGTTAAAATTTTCTAGTTCTTACATAAAGATTAAATAATAAATTAAATAAATAAAGATTAAATAAAAAATTAAATAATAAAAACAGTTTCTTGCTCTCAATATAACAAATTTTCTAAATGCTATAGAACTGCATGTTATTTTTTTAAGGTTTTATTTTTATCTGTCACCTTTACTAGTTCTGATATGACTATATAGGCATGTCTGCCAATCTTATTTCGTGATGTGAATTTTGTTTACAAATGATGCCTATGCAACAATGTCAAAATTTCTTCAAATATCTCTATTTAAAGCCAAATATCAATTTCCTGTAGAATGGATCAAAATCATTCATAAACCACCATGCAAAATTATCTGCAATTGGAAACTATAAATTGTCAGAGAAATACATTCCTGGGAGACACTTAGATATGAACTGTTAAAAATTTCACATTTTAAAAAGAAAAGTTAATAAGTAAAGTAACTCTTTCCATTAAAGGCCATTTCCTTAAAGATCCTGGGCAACAAAGAGAAATCCACACACAGGGTGCAAGAAGATGGACATGCATCCTAGACACAATAAATCCTGCCCCAGCTGGCTCACCAACTTCCTTTCCTTCCCCGTCTTCATTCCTTTACACTATTCCTTCTCCTTCCAGCTCTCTAGTCATTGAATGGTAGACATATAAAATATACCTTATTTTATCACTAGTCTTTCCCAATAACCTTTCTGAAGCATTGACTGCAGTATATTTTTAAGAACTGTGCTCAGCTCAGTCCAGTGGGTTGAGTTGGAGATGCCTGGCAGTCCTGAGTGGGTGGGCTGGCAGGGGGCTTTATAGAGCTGCCAGAGCACCGGGCACATTTTCCAGGCTCTTTTATCAGCCAAGCCAATTTCCCCATGTGTTGCACTAGGTACCAGTTTAATCCAATACATGTGAAAGGAATTAGAGCTGCAGGCATCTACTCTTCCTTGGCATGCTGAGCTGCAGCAGGCTCCACGGCCACCTGGGCTGAGGAAGTGAGGGGTGGTCTTGAGGGAGAGCAGCTGCTAAGACTCAGGGGTATTAGGCTGTAGGTTTCCCATTAGCAGATCAGCATACAAAATAGGAAAAAATTCCAGCGCACACAGACACTCAGGTTTTGTAACAAGATGCCACACTTTATTGGCATTCAGTCTCAAGAGCGCATTTCAGCATTCCATCTTGTTGACACAAACAAATCACTCCTAACCCAGAAGAGGAAAATAATCTAAAAATTGCACAAGGTATTTTGGACAGAATAGTTTCTAAACAGGTTTATTAGAGGACTTCAATAAGGTTGAAGTGATTTTAAATAAAAGTGTCATATTTAGAATGTGTCCTGTAGGAATAGATTCCATTTTAAAGCAACAGACATATAAAACATAAATGGAATCTGGGAATAGTAGGCAGTCGACTTAGACAAGTAAATACTTTTCATAACAATCTTTTATATTGATTCTTATGTGCTTTCCAGCATTAACTGATTCCATTCACCCAACAGCCTTGGAAAATCACTTGGTAAAATTCGTAATCTCAGACATGTTAAGGTTTCTCATCTCCTGTGTTTAAGGGGAAATACAGTATGGAGACAATATAGCATAGTGATTAAAAATTCAAACTCTGACAATAAACCTCCTAGAAAAAAATATAGGCAAAACATTATCTGACATAAATCTCAAAAAAGTTCTCCTAGAACAGTCTACTCAAACAATAGAAATAAAAGCAAGAATAAACAAATGAGACCTAATGAAACTTACAAGCTTCTGCACAGCAAAGGAAACCATAAGTAAAACAAAAAGACAACCTATGGAATGGGAGAAAATTTTTGCAAATGAAACCGACAAAGGCTAGATCTCCAGAATATATAAGCAGCTCATACAACTTAATAAGAAAAAAACAAACAACCCAATCCAAAAATGGGCAGAAGACCTAAACAAGCAATTCTCCAAGGAAGACATACAAATGATCAATAGACACATGAAAAAATGCTCAATATCACTAATTATCAGAGAAATGCAAATCAAAACTATAATGAGGTATCACTCACACCAGTCAGAATGGCCATCATTCTAAAGTCCACAAATGACAAATGCTGGATAGGCTGGAAAAAAGGGAACCCTCCTACACTGCTGGTGGGAATGCAGTTTGGTACAGCCACTGTGGAAAACAGTATGGAGATTCCTCAAAAGACTAGGAATAGACTTACCATATGACCCAGGAATCCCGCTCCTGGGCATATATCCAGAAGGAACCCTACTTCAAAATGATACCTGCACCCCTATGTTCATAGCAGCACTATTTACAATAGCCGAGAGATGGAAACAGCCTAAATGTCCATCAACAGATGACTGGATAAAGAAGATGTGGTATATTTATACAATGGAATACTATTCAGCCATAAAAACTGACAACATAACGCCATTTGCAGCAACATGGATATTCCTGGAGAATGTCATTCTAAGTGAAGCCAGAAAGAGAAAGAAAAATACCATATGAGATCACTCATATGTGGAATCTAAAACAAACAAACAAACAAAGCATAAATACAAAACAGAAATAGACTCACAGACATAGAATACAAACTTGTGGTTGCCAAGGGGGCAGAGGGTGGGCAGGGATATACGGGATTTCAAAATTGTAGAATAGATAAACAAGATTACACTGTATAGCATAGGGAAATATATACAAGATCTTATGGTAGTTCACAGAAAAAAATGTGACAATGAATATATATATGTTCATGTATAACTGAAAAATTGTGCTCTACACTGGAATTTGACACAACATTGTAAAATGATTATAAATCAATAAAAAATGTTAAAAAAAAAAAAAGAATTCAAACTCTGGATACAGACAGGCTTAGTCTGAATCTCAATTCAGACACTCCCCAGCTGTCTGACGGTAGGAAGGCAAGTGACCCATCTAGAAGATGGAAACAGCATTGACATTGTGAGGATGAAATGAGTTGGTCTATGTGATGTACTTAAGTGACGGGCATAAACAGCAAGTACTTATGTGTAACTATGTTGTGCTGCCATCATTGCCATCACTGCTGCCACCACCACCATCATCATTTAGGGAAAGGTTAAGAGCTCAAGTTCTGCATTCAGATCTGGCTTTGAGCCCAGCTTCCACAACTGAACCTTAACCATGTCATCTATAAAACGAGTAAGACATGGGATCCAGAAAGGATAAACCACCCAATACAGTCAATAAACAGCAAATCAGAGAAAGAGAATGTACAGTTTTAAAAATGCACACATCTACCAAACGTACTGTTTCTTTTTGTATTCTGACCCAAGCTATTAAAAAATATACAACAATTTATCACACTTATGAAGCAACAGGAAATAATACTACCTGGACATTTGATAATATTAAGGAATTACTATTAAACTTTTGGCAAGATAATAGGATTATGGTTATGTTATATAAAAAGAGCTCTTATCTTCTTCAGCCATGCTCTCCAATACCATAACCACGAATCATGTGGGGCTATTTAACTGTAAATTAATCAAATTAAACACAAGTAAAATTTTATTTTCTTAGTCTCACCAGCCACATTCCAAGTACTCAATAGTTACACGTGGCTAGTGGTTACAGACACAATACATCTGCCATGGCAAAAAAATTTGTTGGACAGCACTGGGCCAGAAATACATACCTACTGAAACATTTGTGGATGAAATGATAAGATGACTGGGATTCGCTTCAAAATAAAATAGGAAGGGGAGACATGGATAAAGGCATGGATGGGGTAAAACTGGCTTATGGTTGTTGCAGGGGGGAATGGGTTCATGAGGGGGAGTTTATTGACATATTCTGTGATGGTTACCTTTATGAGTCAACAAGGCTAGGCTACAGTCCCATTATTCAAATATTAATCTAGGTGATGCTATGAAGGCATTTGTTGATATACAGTTTCTTGATTTCATTGATAAGGACAAGGGAGATCAATTCATTTGCCCAGAAATCTTAGATTACTAGAAACAGGAGGAACAAGACTATTAGTTACAACAATCCACAATTACTTTTGCTTTCTCTTTCCAAGATTTCCAGTGTTTTGGGATGCTGTATCATTCATTCACAAAGATCTAACTGCATGCTGTATGTTCATCAGACATCTGATTTTAAAGAAGTTGGGTAAGTTGTATTAACTAACAAAAGAAACTAAAAGATGGTTCAGCCATTATGGAAAACAGTATGGAGATTCCTCAAAATACTAGGAATAGACTTACCATATGATCCAACAATTCCACTCCTGGGCATACATCCAGAGGGATCTCTAATTCAAAAAATCACCTGCACCCCAATGTTCATAACAGTACTATTTACAATAGATAAGACAGGGAAGCAACATGATGGATAAAGAAGTTGTGGTATATTTATACAATGGAATACTAGTCAGCCATAAAAAAGAATAAAATAATGCAATTTGCAGCAACATGGATGGTCCTAGAGATTATTATGCTAAATGAAGCAAGCCAGACAGAGAAAGAAAAATACCATATGATATCATTTATACATGGAATCTGAAAAAAAAAGACACAAATGAAATTATTTACAAAACAGAAACAGACTCACAGACATAGAAAACAAACTTATGGTTACCGGGGTGGGGAAAGGGGTGGAGAGGGATAAATTGGGAATTTGGGATTTGCAGATTTACAGATACTAACTACTATGTATAAAATAGATAAACAGCAAGTTTCTTCTGTATAGCACAGGGAACTATATTCAATATCTTGTAGTAACATAAGAAAAAGGAATATATGTATGTATATGTATGAGTGAAACATTATTCTGTACACCAGAAATTGATACAACACTGTAAATGAACTATACTTCAAACAAAAAGAAAAAAAGAAGAAAATAATAGAGAAAGAAATTGTATGCTGCCTAAAGCTTAATAAATAGACATTAGAAGAAGTCAAACTGTGAGAATAGACACTGGTCCTCATAAAAAAATGTTAGACCCAGGGGTTCATAAACAGAAGCATGGCAGCCATATACCACACTGTAGAAATATACAAGCCCATCAACAGTTCATAATGTTATTTTATAGTCATAACCTAAAATAACCAAAAATAAATGTTAGCAAAACAAAACTTGCAAATCATCATGTCCCTGTTTCATCAGACAACACACAAAAACCATCTCTCAGACTTCTCAGAACACAATTTTGAAGGAGAACTACATCTACATGAATTCTTAAATCCCCAGTGCTCTTCACAGCTTTTTAACATCAAAGCAGAGAACCTGAGAGCGAGTGCCCAATGTTGGCATTTTGACAGTTACAATCTGAATAGCCAGCTGTATATCTGACCCTAACCCCAAACCAAAGTTGGGCACAAAACCAGTACACTAACAGTGCCAAGAGCCACAACATGGATAGAACCACTGAGATCTACACATAGTTCTGTAAGGAAACACTATGCAAACAGCAAAGCAACTGAAAGCTGCAAGTAATCTGTATCATCTAGCCACAAAAGTGAGCTGGAATAACCAAAAGATGGTTAGATACACATATATATCCACATACCACCATTTTCAAAGTGTGATCCAGTAAGAGGGTCCAAGAAGTCAAAACTGTGTTTGTAATAAGACATTACTTGCCTCTTTTACTGTGTTGACATTTGCACTGATGGTGGAAAAGCAATCTTTGGTAAAAAGATGAGAAAAATGCAGAAGGAATCAGCTACATTTTTTAAAAACTGAAGAACACTGGCAATTCCCCAAGTGGTGTAGATAATTCATATCTGCTTATTAAAATGCAGAATTTAGGCAAGTACTAATATGTTAATTACAGATTCTCCACTCCCCCAATTCTATCTCCTACAGAAATGACTTTCCAAGCATCTTGGAGCCATTAACTTGGTTCAACTAAGAACATGTGGTTGCTCTGCTCATATCAAACATGCTTTTGGACCTTCATGCAGCTTTTAATGATCCATTTTGTAAGTGGCTTCTCTTCTTCCTCCTTTTCACTGCTTGACCTTTAAGCATCCACTTAAAACATAATTGAATACTTGTGGAATAGAGTGGTGACATCAAGACTAACTAGCAGACATTCAGAGCAAAGCTTAAGTCTAGGAAACTGAGCAGCCAAAGTTTCAAGTCTCCAAACAGAGTGGGGCACAGTCAGGGGGAAGCAGCCTCTGCTTTCCACCACCCCAGGAGAGAAAGAAAGAGAAATCTTGCCCCAGTGTCACCACCTTTCCAGGCTAGTCACCCAGCCACAGATGCCCAGCCTCATATGCCCCCTCCAATAAACCCTCCAACTTACTTCTTGCTGCCAGAGCATCTTCCTAGTGCCCCATCTTCACACTTTTCCTCTGACAAAAGCCCTAAAAGGCTCCCCACTATGTTCCGCACCTGCACTAGTAGGCTAGCACTCTATTTGTGGCTTAAATCAACCTTTTACGTGTATCTCCCAGTACAGCCTCACATCAGTCAAGCTGAGATACCCCACAGAAGCCAGCATGTGCCACACTTTCTACCACCATGACTCATGTCACTCCATCTACCTAAATGGCTTCATCCTTACTCTCTGCCCATTGAAATGCTTACTTCAAGGTTCTCCTTACCTTCTTCATGAAACCTTCTGTAAAATACCCTACCTTTGTCCATTTATCACGTTTTGCCTGTATTAAAATTTAATGGTACACATGTATTCTTTTTCCAAACAGCTTATAATCACCCCAAAAGCCATGGCCTTCACATTTCATTTATTTCTCTTTATATCTCTAAGAACACAGTTAGTGCTCATAAATTGCTGAATAATCATTTTCAATTATCAATAATAACATGCCCAAAGCCTATTTTGTGGAAGGCCATTTTGTTAGAATATGGCATTTAAAAACACAGTAGTTCTAAACATTCCTTGGCTATAGACACAACCTAAAACATCTGGGAAGCCCCATGAGTCACTCTGCAGGGGCAGTGGGAAGAGGCAGGTGTGGGGTGGGGGGCTGAGTTCAAGGCAGACTGCAAAATGAGATGGTATGTAACAGTGATGTGACAGTCATATTAATGAAGCAGTCGGCTGTTTTGTGCAGAGACACAGTGAACCTCTACAGTGAGCTCCCAAACATCTATTAGAGATTCCTTCTGTCCATTCCGAAGCACACATGTGCAAATCATGAATGTGTTTCAAGGTATCTCCAGACAAGCTATTTATTCCCTGGACAGAATCGTGCTACAGACTCACCCTCATTCAGTACTGTTACTAAGCACACATGTAGTTCACACCAAACGCCAGGCTTGATGCTGAGGATTTTTAAATGAAAATATGACTAAGACCACATCCAAATCCTCATAAACAGCCACAGTTTGGTTAACGAGGGTTGTGGGGAGACAGGAGGAGCAGGCACAGGGTTCTGGAGAGCAAAGAGGGAAGCTGGGGAGAGCAGTGTCATAGACCCCCAAAAAGAAAAGTTTCAGGAAAGGAGGAGTGACAACAACTTTAAATGGCACTGCAGAGCACACATCTGACACTTGGAGATCATGAATGACAGAGAGAACATTTCAGGAGATTGGCAGATGTAGAAGCCAGACTGCAGAGGGTTAAAGGATGCTGAAGTGTGTCAAAACAGGAAAAGAATGGAATAAGGACTTCATTTTATGGGGATGCACAGTCAAGAAAACACCTTTTTTTTTTTTTTCTTGGATTAGAGAGACTTGGCAAAGTCCTGGTACTGATAGAAAGATGGGGCTTGGGCGACAAGCTGGAGAGGTGAGCCTTAGGAAGGAGTGGTGCCTCTCCTCTGAGATGCGGGAAGGAATGAAGAGTGGGCACCACTACTGAGGAGTGTGAAGGTGGAGGGAGCGGAGCACAGAGAGTTGATGCAGCACTGCCTCCTCTGCCAAGGCTGGCAGGGGTGGGAAGATATGTAAATAGCTCCCTATCCTACATTAAAGCTGGCTGCTGCGGGCGTGGCAGGAAAGGAAGACATGGAGGAAATGTCCTCGACATTACTGATCATGGGATCCAAAATTGAATGGGAAAAAAGCAAGCAAGCTTGGAAGAAGCTGACAGGGAGAGGATGGGGAGGCTGAGAGGTTGACTAAATAAATAAGCCAGAGAGAAGACAGAATAGGAGGTTCCGGTCAGAGAAGGATTTATGAGTTAAAGATTTTGCAAAGCAGACAAGTTCCAGGTGATGACCAGGCCAGGGTTTAGCCATGTCAGTGGGCGCTATAATGAACAGTGAAGGTCATGGGGTCAAGGAAGCAGACAGCGTAAGAGGAGGGAGGTGTTACAGTGCAGAGCAGCGCTGTCCAACAGAACTGCTGCCATGACAGAAATATTTTATATCTCACTGGTCCAATACAGCAGTCAGTGGCCGCACGTGGCAATGGAGCACTTGAAATGTGCCATGTAGACCAAGGGACTGAGTTTTTATTTTATTTAACCTTAATTTATTTAAATGTAAATAAACACAAGTGGCTAGATGCTACCACACTAAGCAGCACAGACATAGAGCAACAGTCTCATCCTTAACTGCACAAGGGAATCACCTGGGGAGACTTACATAGTACAGCCACCCAAGTCCCACTCCCCAGAGGCCCTTATTTAATCAGCTGCGCATGTGTCTTTGGCATCAGCCCTTTTTAAAGGTCTCAAGGACAGCCACATTTGAGAACGACTGGTGTAGTGGGTAGGAACATGGACTCTGGATCCAGATGATCTGAGTTCAAAACTCACATCTGCTGGTCGAGTTCTGTGACTTTGAGCCAGTAACCCCAGCAGAGAAATGGGAATAATGATAGCACCTACCTCAGAGGGCTATTCTGAGGATAGACTTTTATATGAAAGTTCTTTAAATATAGTGCCTGGCATATGAAAAGAACTCATTAAATGTTAGTCATTATCATTCCAAATGGGTGCTGGACTTACCCAGGCTGACAGCTACTGGGTGTGAGCAGCCAAAGGCCTAACTCTGAGTTGAGGAGGGACCCAGATGTCAGGAATAAATTAAGTTGAAGGTAAGGAGAAAGTAAGAGAAGACAAGAAATGAAGGGAAGAGAAATAGCCTGGGAGGGGCAGTGACAAGGCGGAAAACAGAGCCCACTCCATGGCAAACTTACTACAAATGGGTGAGAAAAAACAGGGAAGAGGTGTATTGGGAGAAAGCCAAATTTTAGCCAGGGTAAGGAAGGACATGGAAGAAATATTTAATCAGTCTGACAAAATCCCACCCATTCCTCTAAAAAACTGAACGTAAGCTAACTGTCAAGTAGTGTTTTTTGTATCTTGTTTGTTTTTCCCTGCCATGTAGTTCACTATTTACAAAAAACATCCAGGAAAGGCTTCTGATCGATGAAAATTGAATTTTCTAATTAGGACTCCAAAGAAGTAGCCACCTCTGCACCTCTGAATAATAAATACTTCATGATTCATAGGTGATCTAGCTCAAACCTGGCTTCATTGATGTTGAAGTCTTTGCAAATCATATGCCAAGACTCTGCTAGAAAACCTGTCTTATTTGCATTTTTAACTATGGCTTTTATAAGTCTCAGAGAACACTAAGGCCATTAATAATCATAATGTATAACCATCACGTAAGAAAAACTATTATGTGTGACTAAAGAAAGAAGTATTTTTTTTAATTTGATTTAAGAACAGGTACCAAACAAACAAAAGAATTGGGGGAAAAAACCTAAAATGGAGCCAGAGAGACATGGGAGGAAGGGAAATTTGACTACCAACTAATGCCTTAGGTTACAGGGGTTTTATTTCTATTTCTCTAGAATTTCACATAAAGACACTAATTTAATGAACACAGATTTATACTCAAATTTCATTGTCACTACTAGATAATATATTTCATTAACTTGCAAAAGAAAGTAAGCTAAAAAGTATGACATTTATTTGCAACTAGTAAGATAAGTTACTACAAGCTGAAAGCTATTTCAAAGGCAGTTTCTATGCAGCTAAATTGGCTGAATTCAAATAATGCAGTGCAGGGAGCTCCAGCGTTTCAGATGAATCCACTATGTTTAGATTTTTACCTAAATTAAAAAAAAGTCTGAAATTTCTTTACAAATTAGTTATTTCTCATGAGAAGAAGGAACACGTGACAACCTCTTTTCTACAAGCATGTTTCACACTTCAGAATGATATTTCACTTGCTTGTGGAGTGCTAAATGTGTTTATGTATGGCGCAAGGTGAAACTCACAGCTGAAACTCAGTTTCCAACACGATGAAGGTCACTTCTGGTTCCTCACTAGGAACCGGTTTGAGAGTATTAAGAATGTGTGAAAACAAACACACTCTTCCTAACCTTCTCCTAACACAACTACAAGCTCTGCAGGAACTACCTTTTGCAAAAGACCACCACCTACGGAGAATTCCACTTCTTCACCTGCTTGCTCTTACCTACCTCCTAGTAGGGATGTTCTTCTTAGAGGCATACTAAGAAATCTTAGAGCTGGAAACAAAAGCATAACCAATACACATTCTGTTTGCTTTGATTTCCTCAGACAGCAATCCATACGTTACCTAACTTTACAAAAGGTAGAGCTCCACTAAATTCTAGGTACCTAAAATACCTAACAGTCAAAGTCAAGTTTATTGCAGTCAAGTCAACTGTATTTTGGCCTCCTCCATCTCACAGTGGGTCTAATAAATCCATGGACCCCACCCGACGGTTATTTTGCAGTTTCTGAATGTATTATTGAGTAAACATACTTGACCACTGATAGAATTCCCGTAAGAGCTCCCTGACCATGGGGTATGGGCTATTACGATAAGAATGACCAAGTAAAGCCCCTGAACTTCCCTTCCCTACTAGGATAGTAAGCCAAAGGAAATATTACATCCATGGAAAACTGTGGAGATTAGTAACACCACCAAAAAACTGAAATACTCAAGGATCACATTCGTGTTTAACTTACATCTTTGATGTGTGCAGAGAGAGCAGACAGATCTCAGAGACCAGCGAGAGGTGATCATAAACTCATTAGGCAGTGGCTCCAATGTGGTTAGATTTACCAAAAGAAGTATCTTTCCTGGAGCAAATCTAGCTCCTGACACCTGATAGGAAGCATCTGGAAAATGCATTACCAATAAGCAGGCAACACAAGAGCCATTTGCTTTTATTTCAGGTCAGAGTCAAGAAGACACTTTCCACACTCTGGCCTCAGGGTTCTAACAACTCTCCTCTCTGCCATACTTAGTCTTCAGAGATCCCACTTGTCCTCATATCCTATAGACCATTACACTGGGCCACTGCACTGATTACACCATGTAGACTAAACCTGACGAAGACATAATAAATTCCTTGTTATAGTAAAATGCATGCAAGTTTGATGGTGAAAAAAAATACCATGAAAATTCAAGGATTGTAATCTCAGTAAAGTTTCTGGGGATACAAAGATCTGGAATTTGTTGGAATATTCCCTCCAAAGTGAAGTGCAAGTTGCTGAACCCTGAACTGCTTCTATTGAAAGAGAGGCACAACACTTAATGGGCCTCTTTGCTTCCTTTTTTTTTTTAATTGACGTATAGTCAGTTGTAATCTGTCAATTTCTGGTGTACAGCACTATGTCCCAGTCATGTGTGTGTGCGTGTGTGTGTGTGTGTATATATATATATATATATACACACACACACATATATTCTTTTCCATATTCTTTTTCATTAGAAGCTGTTGCAAGCTTATTACAAGATACTGAATACAGTTCCCTGTTACAGAAGAAATTTTTTATCTATTTTTATATATAGTGGTTAATCTTTGCAAATCTCAAACTCCCAAATTTATCCCTTCCCACCTCCTTTCCCTCAGTAACCATAAAATGGTTTACTATGTCTGTAAATCTGTTTCTGTTTTGTAGATGAGTTTATTAGTGTCCTCTTTCTCTCTCTTTCTCCCTCTCTCTCTCTCCATCTTACGATTCCACATATAAGTGATATCATATGGTATTTGTCTTTCTCTTTCTGGCTTACCTCACTTACAATGACAACTTTCAAGTCCATCCATGTTGCTGCAAATGGCATTATTTTATTATTTTTTAGGGCTGAGTAATATTCCATTGTATAAATATACCACATCTTCTTTACCCAGTCATCCGTTGGTGGACATTTAGGTTGCTTCCATGTCTTGGCTACTGTATATAGTACTGCTATGAACACTGGGGTGCATGTATCTATTTGAATTAGAGTTCCTTCCGGATATATGCCCAGGACTGGGATTGTTGGATCATACGGTAAGTCTATTTTTAGTTTTTTGAGGAATCTTCATACTGTTTTCCACGACGGCTGCACCAAACTACATTCCCATCAGCAGTGCAGAGGGCTCACTTTTCTCCACACCCCTTCTAGCATTTATCATTTGTGAACTTTTGAATTATGGCCATGCTGACTGATGTGAGGTGATACTTCATTGTAGTTTTGATTTGCATTTCTCTGATAATTAGTAACACTGAGCAATCCTTCACGTGCCTTTTGGCCATATGGGAGGAAAAAAATTATTCATTAGAACAGAATTTTTTTATTTTTTGGCCAATTACTTCTTTAATAGATCAGTTTTTTGACATAATCACTCACACCAATTTTAAATACTATCACATAAAGCATGGTGGAGAAAAGAAATTTTGCTTCATAATAAGAAGGCTCACGATAAAACTTGCCAAGAAAAACAAAAACAAATAAGCCATTTTGAAAATATAGTCCATGCCAGAGTAGTATAAAATGAAGCCAGAAGTCTTCAAAATGAAAACATTTTTCTTCCCAATATTTTCTCACTTGTTTATGGTTTCTGAAATTGGCGAGACTCTCAAATTCAAGGGTTGCTGAGCTGTTCAACTTGGCTCCTTTGGTATCTTCTTCCTTGACATCTGCTTTATCTGTCCTCGGTTTCCGTCTTGTCTTCTTTGATTCTCGCTTTCTTTGCTCTTTTCTTATGATCAGCCACATTTCTACCACCTCCTTCTCCTTCGTCCTCAGAATCTGATCATTCTTCATCACAAGCTGTCCATTTGTCTGATGCTTGAATAGGAACTCGCTTGTCTGGATCTTCTCCATCTTCAACCTCACAGTTTAAAAGACTAATAATACCAAGTTCTGGCAAGCACATGGAACAACTGGAATTCTCATATATTGCTATTAAGAATATACACTGGTATATCCATTTTGGAAAACTGTCTGCTAGTATCTTCCACAGCTACACATATACCTACTCCATGATGCAGTAACTCTACTTCTTAGTTATATACAGAAGAGTGTGCATATCTGTCAAAAGATATGTATAAGAATGTTCAGAATAGCTTTCTGTACAACAGCTAAATACTATCCATTAACAGAATGGGTAAAGTGTATTATACTCATATAATGGAATACCATACAGCAATTGACAAGAAAAGAAATAAAAGAACTGCTACAGGCAAAATCAAGAAAGAATCACAAAGCATAATGAATGCTAAGTGAAAGAAGCCACACACAAAAGAGTACATATTTTATTATTCCACTTATACAATGTCAAAAACAGGCCAAACTAATGTACTCTGCTAAAAGTCAAAAGAGTGGTTTACCTCTGGGTGGGTGAGTGCAAGAGGGAGAGAGGCACTGTTTGAAAAGGGCACAAGGGAGCCTCCTTGGGTACTGAAAATATTCTGCATCTTGAGCTGCACAGTGTTTATGCAATTGTATTTATATGTAAAAATTCCTCCAGCTGTATACTTAAGATTTGTATACTTTACTGTATGTTATACATCTATAAAACTGTTTTTAAAAGATTTGTATATATGTATGTATTTTTAGAATAGAATACAGAGGGTTTTTTTTTTTCTGGGTTCTCTAATGGGTCCAACAAAGGTAACGAAAACCAGAGATAAGTAATTCAAATTTTCAGCTGAGTGCTTGCTTAGAGAAACTTCCATCTTTCTACATAGCCAGAGGCAGCCAATTATCTGCTAGAGCTGATTTCAAAAGCTTTGACTTCCCTATGTTCTCTAATCTTAATATGGTTAGAATAACAATTACTGAGTTTCAAATTTAAAACAACTTACTTCCTGCTTCAGTTACAAGAATAAGTAGAAAAAATGTCCTTGAAAGCCTTGATGAGTTTAATATAAATAATAAATTATACACAACTTTTTAAAAATTAGCCTTATTATGATACAGCATCTTCCCTTTCCATCTCAACATACCATGTTTGAAGTTTCAAAGCATATACTTGAACTCTTTAATTACTTGAAATTATGTTTTAGTTAAAACAAAACAAAACAAAACAAAACTCTTATCCAGACTAGAGGTCCAATAGAAATCTAATACATTTGTAAAAGTGTAATAAGCAGATGGGGGTAGGGGGGTAGTCCCTGGAGAAAAAGTACCAGGCATGGCTTTCTTGACATTAGAGAAGCCATTTTGGCATCTAAGCCTGGCCACAATGCTTCTCTTTGAACAGGTCTCAGTAATAAAGATCTCAAGAGAACAAAAGGACAAACTTATTAGGCAAGAGAAGTAACAATAGCAAAGATAACAAATAAACTGTAAAGACTCCCAGTTCTAACTCAATGATAAACACTAGCCTAAAGCACTGTTGTGAGGTATTTGGAAGAATTTAAATCCCACCTCGGGCACTCAACCACCAGAACAACTGGAATCTAAGGGAAGATGACCTTTACTGACCCTCAAGGCTTCAATCAACTCAAGCCCGCCCAAGCCCCTTCATGAATATGCATGTACCCTTAGCTTAAAACTTCCCAAATTTTGTTACTGGGGAGGCACTGCTTTGGGAAAGACCCCTGGTGTTCCCCTTAATTGCTGCAAGTAATAAATCCTTCTCCAGATCTTTGGCTTGGTTGCGTCTTTTCACCCACCAAGTGGTGAACTCAGTTTGGGGGTAACAAAAATAATTAGAGAAAATAAAGAAATCCCGAATCTAAAAATGTTTTCCTATGTTGACTTTTTTTTTCTTCTGTCTTCATAAGCCAAGCCATCAAGGTAAACTTTTAAATTCTTGGGCTTGTTTGCTAAACTAAACCAAATAGGCTACTCCGCCATCAGATTAAGGATCCCATTTTAAATTTACAAAACAAGCAGACCTTTAATTTTAAAAGTCAAGCAAAACATTGACCTCAGTTTACCATTAATATCAATTCCATTGAGGTTAACGCTTACATTGCTCAAAATTAAACCCTGGGGAACAACAGATAAGTCATCAGCACTCAACTTAAGTTCTCTAAGGTAATTATTAACAATGGTCTTTACCCTTCTCTTCAACACATTACTTTTCTTAAGATAACTCATCATTTTTGTAACAATAATACAGCATTCACGATACCAAGTCTGAGGGCTCATTCCAAATCTAATCAAATACATAAGAATTTTCTGAAGTAGCAAATGGCTTTACCTATATCTTTATTAGATTATTCTTATACTCTAAAATTTTAAATATTAATTTTACAGGTTAAAATTCAACTATTACACAACACAGTTGTGTATGCACATTCAGCAGTTTCTACTAAAAGTCCATGTTAGTGTTTCCTACTTCAATCAAATATTCACTTTCACCACTGAAACCATTTATGCTGTATTTGCATATAACTTTTTAGAGTAAAACTTTCAAAAAATATTCAATAATGAAGCTTACTTTTCAAAAAGCAATAAAAGCAGCATGGACTCTATGAAAGGTAATATTGAACCTGTGCCAACATTTTTATGCATGAACTTATTATATGTAGAACATTTATCAGTGTTCACATCACAGTTACAACACTTAAATTTCAGTTTAATCCTACTGATCTGGAATCATTGCTAATACAATTTAATTTTTCACCAGTAATACTGGCATTTACAGACACCCTAATATGAGTACATTTCACTGGAAATAAGACAAATAGAATGAGAAATTCAAAGATTTTTCTCTTCTCATAAATATGGTACTCAAAAGAGAATCATACTACAGCATGTAGTTTTTCCCCTTAGCAACTTTGTGTGTCTGACAAAATTTGTGATTTTTTATGAAGGCCTTCTCTCTAAATCCCAACTCTGAGGAAATACCTAAAAACTCTTTCAGACTTTAAGTACTTTTTTGTACTAATTACTATACTAAATAAACCTATAACACAAATATTTCCCAATTCATAATTTTAACCTGTAAGGTTAAGCATAGTCCTAAATCTAGCCTCATTTCTTAAACTGAAGATAAACTGTAAGCTCATACTTTTATTAGGCTTAAATGTAATTTTTAAAATATACTCTTTTATTCAAAGAACTTTTAGCACTCAATACTAGCATATGTGCTGGGAGAAAATAAATCTGAGATACAGAATTAAGATAAATATACAGAAAAACAAATGATACTTATTTCTCAACTGCAACCTTGTCTGTCTTTATTACTGTATTTCCAAAGCTTAGTTCAGTTCCTGGCAAAAAAAAAAAAGGTACTAAATAAATGTTGAATTATGAATGACTATTCCAGACAAAAATAAGGGATCTTAATAGGCCTCAGCTGTGCAGAAGATTCATAAATTCTACACTTCACTTTAGGTCCAGATACTATCTTCCTCAAACACTGTGCACAGAAAAAAAATTATTTAAATATCTTGAAGTATTTCTGACTTAGTATCAACTTATTTAGATATTAAAGACTGATTTTTAAGTGAACCTTATTTTAGAAAGTTTTAGACTAACAGAAAAGTTGTAAAAATAATACAGAGTTCCCATAAACCTGGCACCCAGTTTCCTCTACTGTTAACATCTGACATTATTATGGTACATTCATTACAACTAAAGAACCAACATTGGTACATTACCAGGAACAAACTTCCACATCATATCTGGATCTCACTAGTTCTTCCCTAATGTCCAAGACCTTATGCAGAACACAGTATTACATTTGGTGATCACATTACTTTAGATTCCTCTGGTCTGTGACAGTTTCTCAGACTTTCCTTAAATTGGATAATCTTGACGGTTTTGAGAACTACTGAGCTAAGGAATGTCCCTCAATTTAGATTTGTCTTATGCTTTTCCTAGAAGCCTTTGGTTTTGGAAACATCAGATTTCAAAATGTTCATCTCTAAGATTTCTGATCGGACAAAGTACAAGGCAAAATTTTTACGCTTTATCTTCCCATTTATTCAACAAAAAATGCACTATTCTGGGAAGAAGCAAACTAACATTTACTATCCAAACTTCAGGCAGAGAACCTAAGCAACAGGAAATTAGTAAGCTGAAGCATGTTGCTGGGGGACAAATCACAAGGACCCTGGGCAAAGGGAGCCTGAGAAAGACTAAGAGCAAGAAAACATCGGGGGAGACCTAGAAGGACACTCATCTGGCATCTGTTTTGCCACAGACATCACTCTGAAGTTAAAGTTCAACTACAGCAACTGTACTGACTGTTGCTCCCTGCCTCTCCTTACCTTTGCCCCACTCTTTTTTTTAATTCCAGATTTATTCACTGCAGGGTCTCTGTCCTTCTTTGTAAGTTATCTCTAATCATTTTTAGAAAAAGAAAGGAAAGTGATCAGTCAGGTCCCAGCAAGAAAAAGCATTACCACAGAGTAACTCACATTAATCAAGGACCATCTACAAAGATGTGGTCTGAAAAACCAACCTGAGACAGCACAGCAAGCACCCTGGGGTTGCAACCATGGGAAGCTGTTCCACACCAGGTTTGGAAGAACTAGGAGAAGAAGGCATTGCTGAAACCCCGGGAGAACAATGAACAGGAAAGGACCACCTTATAAGGGGTTAGGGGAACAGATACTCCCACCTCACTCTCCTGCCTTCCCATCCCACTAGAGCCTTCCATTGGCCAGAACCAAAGAGATCAGAAGCAAAGGAGTTGATGTTGTCCACATAAGTCAGTGTCCCAGGGCCCAGAGCAGAGAGGATTAGATGGGGAAATGGATCTGGAGGGGCAAATAAAAGAGAGGCAGTCAGGAAGGAAGGCAAGCCAAGCCAACCATGCAGATAGCTATTTGCATTCTGATACTTGTTTGTGTGTCTTATCACCCTTACTCTACTCTTAACTCCTGGAAGACAGGATTTACAGAAACAATCTTAGGTCCCACATAAACCTGGAGGTATATCTGAAAGAAGAGATGGGCCCGTCTCATCTACTCATCAGGCTGGAACTTGGGTCCATCACAGAATGACTTTGTTGAGGGAAGACTGACAGGCACCCAGACTGACCACTCAGCTCTGCCCCATACCTGCCTGTCAATATAGAACAAAGTGTGCACCTGTGGTCACAGGCAAGCACCTATGTTCTAACAAGGAAGGACCTACCCACTGGGTCATCCTGCCCAATACTTCATAAGCTCCAGGACTAGACCTTGGATCTATTCTTGATAGAGAACAACATAAAACTTACATTTCACTTCACTTCCTCAAATTATCTGTCTTGCTTAAGAGTCTATAAAACCTGTTGCCTCCTTTAATGAGGCACTGGACCATCTGTGTTTATATAAACACCAGACTAATCTTCCCTTATCCACCACTTGCATAAATCTCCCCGAGTAAATGCCCTAAGCACCCTGAGTATAGCCCAGCTCTGCAGTGCCCTCCCTTCCCTGCCCCATCCCATCCTTCCTGTCCTTCCCTTGCCCTCTTGCATTAGGACCCTTGCCCTCTTTCTCTATGGAAATTTCCACTCCATGTTCCCCACCTGGCAGCTCCTTCCAGGACAGGTAAATGCCTCCCTATTGCTTCTGGCTTCCTCCCAGACCAGCACTGTACTGAGCAACACAGGAAGTGCTGAAGAAATTCATGAACTGAATATATTGTGTACAAATGCCTTTACATTTAATAAAAACACCCATTCCTCTTTTCAGAAATACAGTGAAAATATGAAAGGTTGAAGGACCACAGGAATGACATTTACATTTCAATATGATCGTGCTGTCAATAATGTCCTAAGTTCCTGTTTGAACAAACCAGGAACTGTCGGCGCCAACAAATAAAGAACACCAAATACCATCCACCACCCACAATCAAATCTACACAGTGGTATGGCAATGAGCTATTATGTTCACCTTACCAGGAATACACAGCAGATGATTTAATATGGTCATTTATAAAAGGCAATGTTCAATAATTGCATTTAATTTATCAAAATGAGTTTGTGCAGAGACTACTTTGGGGGGAAAAGTAGCTCATAAAACTCATGATATAAAATAATTTAAAAGCAGTTAAAAGCTACAAAAATTATTTCTTGTTAAGTCTTATTAATCTTATTACTCAATTATTATCTTTAAAGATAGAAGATGTAAACTTTCGGAACAGACTGGCCTTCTAATGGAAAGTCTTCATATGTATCTAATCTCGCTGTCTCTGCTTGTACAATAATTCTATTCTCTCCTCACCTTTGATAGAACAGCACAGACTGCCTCTGTTTGGCACCATTCCTTCCACAGTATGGGTGATACCACTCTCCCTCACCTCCTCTGCCCCATCTGTTGTCCCCTCTCTTCTATTACCATCTTGTCCTCATCGACTCACTCTTTCTTTACAGTTCATATATATACCTCAGTTACTCAAATCCTTAAAAAAAAAAAAAAAAAAAAACAGTAAATCCCTCCCCAAAAATCTCCCTGACCCCTACACATAAGTCCCTCCAGCTGCACTCCTTTGCTTTCCTCCTGTTCACTTGAAAGACTCTTGGTGTTCTGGACTCCTGCATCTTTATTTCTTGACCCCTCCTTTTTTTGAGCCAAGACCCACCAAGAACTACCATTCTACTGCACCTGCTTTTCTGAAGGACTCCTATTTCTTGTACATGCCAAACCCATTGCATACATTTCAGCCTGTGTCTTGCTGGCCTTCTCTGCCACGTTTGATACCACTGACCTCTTAAGAGTCCTCTCTTCCCTGACTACTATAATGCTACTTTTTCTTTCTGGTTGTTCAGGAGCTCTCTGACCATTCCTGCTTACTATGCTTTCTTGGTGTTTCTCTGCCCCTCCTTAAACATTGCTGTCCCTAATGGTTCTCTTTTGTTACTGCCTCTCTCTTTCTCTCTGCCTTCTCACTTCTCTGTCTCCAATTCTCTTCCATCTCTCCCACTCCCTTGCCCCCATACTCACTCTTTCCAAGCTCTCCCTGAACTAGACAGTTGTATCCACTTCCACGGTTCGAACTCTCACCTTTCACTAGAGGCTCCCTAAATCTTTCCTCCAGTTACTGAAATATGCTTATAGATGGCAGCTTTGAGGTCTATAGAATTTTACACTCAACCCAAAAACCCAAGGGTACCCTAGCCCCCATAAGTCTGTCAAGCCAGCAATCTGGAATCATCCTAACCTCTTGCTCCTTTCTCACTTTCCAAATCTTGCAAGTCTTATCTCCTAAATATTTTTAAAACCCACCCCACTTTCCTTTCCACACAGACTTCCCAGGACTAGTTCAAGTTCTTACTATCTCTCACCGGAACCATTGCAAAGTCTAACAGAGCTTCCTGGTTCTAGTCTGAACCTCAATTTCACTTCCCTGCCAGAGCTACTGAAAACACAAATGTCTATCACTAGCCTGGTCAAAACCCTTAAGATGAACTTCCATTAACTATGCATATGGAGCATGAAGGTTCTCCCCTCCTAGGCCCATCTACTTCTCCAGCTTTATGTTCCATGTAGTCTATAGTTGGTTTCATTTTCTGGTAATATAAAGCTGACTGCTGTCACCCGCATGTTATCCTCAGCACTATGCCATGGCTCTAAGTCTTTGTTCATGCTGTTTGATATTCTGTGGAATTCTCCTCCTACCTTTCCTTCCCTGAAAAAGTCATATTCACTCTTTTCAGAGGTGACATCTCCCCTGGGGAGCTTCCTTGACCTCATTAATTAAAATCATCTGTGTGCCGTCTCCAAAAGACTGTAAGCTGCCAGAGGGCAGGGACCCGCCCTATTCAGTACTGTACTCTCAGTGCAAAGCGTAGCACAGAGGTGCAAGAAATGTTTACTGAGTCAAGAGCCTTAGTGAAAGTAACTGGACTGCAAGCAAAATTTAGTATGATTAAAAACATTTGAGGGGTATTTTGAGTATCATTCAGGTTTGGATCAAATTACTGGTGGTAAAGAAAAATTCTTGGAGGTAAAAGTTTTGATGAGTCCTGAGAACACTCTTCCTTCACTCTAACCGCAAACAAAACAATACCAAAAATCAGCTCAGTATATTTCATTGTTTCCACTGCAATACATTTTCAAAGAAGGGTTATTTCTCTTATAGACATTCTTCTGTTTAGGGACTTGAAGGAATAGCTGCATAACCAGATTTACACATGATATTTTTTTAATGAATGAATTAGAAAAGCATATTAATGTATTTGGGAGTTTATTTGAAAGAGCCATAAATCTTGTGACTCGATTTTCTAAAGCTATGTTTATATTAAGTGATGATTCATGACAGCATGATCCTAATTTAATGTTAAGAAGTATGGCTCATGAAATGATTTCCAAAGAAGTTAAATTAATTCATTCACCTGTATTCCAGTACTTGAGAAAAGCCAATTTCTTCATACTACTTGACTTGTTTCTACACGGCACTGAATACAGATAATGTACAAACTTGGGCTTAACCACTTACTTATATAATGAATACCATGTGCTATGCTGCATTTTTTTCCTTTCATTTACTTAATATTTTCTAAATTGTTAAGATAGTTGTTTTACCTTCATCATGTAACTGAAGAAATGTTGAGAAATAACCAGCGTGCCGCTGGAAATTGCTGGGCGGCAGCAGGAATGCCATCAGGGAGGTGGGCCAGCTTATCATCCGGGAGTCCTAAGCCTTCCGATGGAACAAGAGGATACCTGGGCACAGACCCCTTGGTCCACCTAGCCTGGAGCAAAACCTACAAAAATGTGGGGAAGACTCCCTGGCCTCTTGGCTCTGCATGCATCTCTGGTGAGCACCCCAGGTGCTGACCTGCTCCTGCTGCTTCCCTGCTCGGGCCTGAGGCTCTCCAGAACTGTTTCTACCTCTGCAACAATCCTCGGCTCCTTTTACCCACTTCTGTTCCTCTACAGAACTGGTTACTTTTCCATCTTTCAGGAATTGCTCTACAGTTTTAATCTATCCATGGTATTCCATATCTTTCTTGGATTTTACAGACTTTATTCTCTTTAAAGAAATTTTTGTCACTTTCACAGCATTTTTAAGCATATGGATGGTAACGGATGAGTTCAGTTTCCTATATTCATAAATTATCCTCCTAATCAAATTGGATAGTTGATTGATAACCAAATCATTGACTTGATCTAGATTAAATAAAAATATTCACAGATTTCTTTTACAAGGTTAATTTACGTTACAAATCCTCAAAAGTCAGTTATGTCCCAAAAGTTTGTAAGCTAATTGTTTAGAAGATAGATTTCTTTTTTCCTATCAGAAATAATTTTATTCACTAATGCAACACCTATTGTGCACTAACTACTATTTTAAGTGATGGAGGTACTGCAGGAAATAAAAGGCACAAGGTCCCCATCTATTATACTTTCTGTGATTTAGGAAAACTTTGGTATAAACAATGCATATCATGTGTATATTTACACGTTGACTTATCCACACCCTAGCATCCATTAGCATTTCAAGTACTATTATCAGGGGTTCACACTCCTGTTTAGCACTTTAAATATCATTATTTTCAAATCCAATAAAAGGTTTGTTGATTAGCAAAGGGGCTGTTGGAAGTAATTAGAAGTAATCTTCATTTGTGAAATGAGTGGTGTCCAAGACATGTGGTTGGTTAAGGCTGTACATACTCCACCATCTCTGTGAGAACAAGACCTCGAAAGTCTGGAAAGGCCAAAAATCTGACAGCTGTTGTGTGGAGTTCAAGACCTGGAACCCTCATCCTGCTCCTCTCCACTCCTCAGGAGATCCTCTTGCTCAGCTTGAGTCACAGCTCACTGGCCTCATCATCAGAACATCATCACTGCACTTGTACTAGAGGGACCTTCCGTGAAAGTGCTGCTCTGAGCACCCAAGGATGGAGGGTGGACATGACCAGAGTGACAAGACTGTGGCTTTCCTGTGCCTGCTTTCCAATAAATGACTGGTAGAATTAAGATCAGAAATTGCTTTTGTTGTAATTTTCCAGCTGGTAGCAAAAGCCTGGAGGGAGGGCATTAGAGCACCCACTTATTTCTAGATCTGGAGTCCTCTGATATTGACCAAAAGAACCCAACAATGCTGGAAGGCCAGACTGACTTAAGCCAGCCTGCAACACAGCCCTCATGAGTTTATATTTGAGCAGAGGGGATGGACAATAGCAAGTAAATAACTATCAACAGTGGTGTTATGAGGAAGGAAATGAGCACAATGAGAAGGAAGGCCCTTTCAGGAGGGGATATGAGTTGAGTGTGTCCTAGTCATGAGAGGAGGGGAATGTTCCAGGCATAGGAAGCTACAAGTACAAATTTGCCTACTGTTCAGTCTGGAATTGGATTCCTTTTCACATATATGTCAAGTATGCAGAAATTGGTAGCCACCTACATTTTATGTTCATTTAAACAATACAAAGAGATCTAATTTACTGAGCACTCATTATATGCTATGAACTATTTTAGAGCTTTCAATGTATTATGTCATCCTTATAAAAATCCTATCCCCATTTTATAGAAGGGGAAACTGAGATACAAAAAAGTTAAGTAACTAGCAAATAACAGAGGCAGGATTAGAACCAGCTGGTGTGCCCACAGTCCCCATGCTCTTAACCACTTGAGCTATACTGCGTCTTCCAAGTCATATTCTTCAGGAATAAAATGGAACTGCAGTCAACCATGGAAAGGTCTATGATTCAGTGTAAAGAGAGTATCCAACTTCTTAATTTTAATAGGATGAATTCTGAAGTGAATGTTTATATGGTTTCTATAGCACCAAAAGTACATGCGTTTGTTTCCATCACGTTATGGATCACTTCCAGAAGAATCAGATGAATATGTGAAGCAGGGAAAACATTCATTTTTCACTGAGTATGTGGTAAAGAGAGCAACTCATGTACACACTTGTCAGTTCTGCAGAGTGCAAGCCTGCAGGCACACCCATCCTCTGTGAGAACGTCCCACAAAGAGAATCATTAGTGTGGAATGAGTGCTTAGTTCAGAAATAAATGGCATTCTTCAAATGTCAGGAGCATCCCCATGGAACAGCATAGGCCCCCAACAACACTGTTAGGCTGGTGTTACTAACCGTGGCCACAGAGAAAGGAGCATGTCCACGCTGACAGTGATGAGGGAATGGAAACACGAAGGCTGAGAACGTTCTCATTATCCAGCAGTTCCCTATTTTAACCTTCTAAGAATGAGCAGAAGTGTTTCCTAAATTTAGAATTCAGAACCATGGGACTCTCATCACCCAGAGCTCCAGAACAAAAGAAAAAAAATTATATATACATACACACACAGACACACACACACGCACGCACATACACACACACACACATATAAGAAATAATCAGTATTCAGGGGAATGAATATCTTTGACAGTTAAAGATGATGAAAAGGGTGAAGTCTTGTAAATAAACATGATTCATACTATAAAACATCGCGTTAGCCCCGTCACCTAGGTTACATAACAATAGGAGTTATAAACATCACTCAGAGACAGCAGTATTTTGCCTTCCAGGCCTTCATGGTACATCTCAAAACAATTCCACCAAAGTAACCCCAGGAGGAGAGCACTGCCAACACACATCCCTGGCGCTGGGGCTCACCACTAATGTGAGCTTTCTCTAGGATCCTACCTAGTTTGTTTTTTTCTTTAAAAATGCACACAAATTTTACATTCTACTCTAAAAAGGATCTGTTTCGATTTCTGCCCTTTTTTGCAAGGTAATTTAAAACATAATTTTTCTATTACGCAAAACTGGCACTCTAGAAAGATGGGCCAAGTACATGCTATGACTTTTCGCATTTCCCCACCACCAATGAGAATGGGTATATACCAAACTTTGAGTTTAAGACCTAGGCTTTTAAAAACTATAAGCATCCATAATGTGACGGCCAACATTCAGGTTTTCTTCGTCGGCAGAGTGGTAGCTCTCAACTCCAGCTGCACATTACAATTACCTGGGAAGCCTTTAAAAATACCACTGCCTAAGCTCCACTCCAGAACAACTGAATCAAAATCTCAGGGTGCAGGAAGAGACCATTGTGTATAGTGGTTGCTTTTAACTCCACTGAGTCACTTTAATGGGCAGAAAGGGTTGAAAGCCACTGCACAAAGGATGCCAAAGAAATATTAAGGCCCCAGAGTGATGGCGCAACACCAAAGACAAGCCCGGGGCCAATCCTCTTGCCCCTTCTTCCTAAGAACCTCTTGGAGACACAGGGAGTAATTAGGTGAGATCTCCCCACCCTCTTCCCCTTTGGAGTGGGGTCAAAAACAGAAGGTTGAAATGAGATCCAGAATCTCGTAACATAATACAAAAAAGTCCAGGTTTTGTTCAAAAATCACTCATCATACTAAGAATGAAGATCTTAAACAGAATCAAAAAAGACAACAGGATTTCACATTATGAAGACAGGGATAAGGAGATAAGCACCATAAGGAAGCTCTGTGGTGATAGAAACGTTCTGGATCTTGCCTGCATCCCTGTCAACACATTGCCTATGATACTGTACTACAGTTTTACAAGAAGTTACCACTGAGGGAAAATGGATAAAGAAACACAGGATCCCTCCATGTAGCATTTCTTACAACTGCATGTGAATTCTCTCAAAATAAAAAGTTCATTAAAAAAAAAAAAGCTACTGGCCCACTGAACACTGACTGTAACATACAGTGAACAGTTGGAAATGACCTTTACGTGTGTTCCAGATTGTTATTTACTGGCCTTTTTTTAGCTCTAACATTACATCCATGATTCATGAGTCCCAGCAACCTACGTAATTTTACTGAATAAAGAAGGTCACCCTGTAGCCTAGCCAAGACTAATACTTCCCTGGTGACACTCAACTGAATATTAGCTGTTGAGCCTACAACATACCACAGCCTCGAGTGACCACTTTCTATGCTGCTACTTGTTTCATTCCCATCTACATGTTTAGAGAAAGATGCTAAAATGCTTAAATGCCCATCCGTCCAGTACTACAATCTTTCCAGTCCCATCTTGCAGACTAACATCTTCATTTGAACTGGAAAAAAAATCACTACTTCTAGTGCCTCATCTTTCATATCACAAACCCAGTTCTCAGGGGAAACTGAAAAGGATATTACTCTACAGTATATTTAGGACCATAAGAATTTGTGCTCAATTCACATTTGGGGGGGGAGTTTCTGAATCCACAATTTTTGGGTCCAAAAATAACAACAAGAAAAAAAACAACAGTCACCTTCACTTTTTACCGACAAAGACAGCCCTTAAAATTTCCTCAGACCTGAGAGTCCACGTACCTCCTCGACAGAGAGAAACTTATTTCAACATGGTAAAGTGAAAACCTATCCTGAATGAAAAACTCTCCAGAGAAGGAAAAGCTACAACCCATCCCAATATTTATCCTGCTATCTCACAACAACCTTCACTTGTCAAGCCATGCTATCTTCTGCATCACATCTTGGTACAAAAAAATGTCTGTTTCCTCTCATGACTGGAGGAATTAGTTCCCACACAATGTGAGTCACTCCTAAGAAGGCCAGGTTGTCTGGGTCAGAAAGTACTCAGCATATGATTTATGCACAACGAAGTAGATCCATTTGAGAGAGAGAGACAAGGAAATTCCACGGGCCATTCCTGCTCCTAAAGCTTGCAATTCCTGACACCTCTCTCAGGGATGCTTTGAATCTGTCTGATCTTGGTGGTTCAGGTGCGTTTTTTTGTACAACACAAAGCCTTTAAACACAAGCCTCCTAGTAGCAGGAGCTGAGTCTGTGACCGCACACTGTCACCATCCTGGAGGTGTGCCCATAACCCAGAGTAAGGGAGGGACAATGCAATGCTCACCGGCCTCATCATGCCTACCTTCTCATCTGTAAAAGGAGGGAGAGATCACACCAATAGCCAACTGCACAAAAAGACCATCTACTCTTAGATGAAACCCAACCATTCTGAAAAGCGATGGGCAGCATTTCCCACACTTAGAGAGCCTTTGATCTCAGCTCCCCCAAAGGCACAATACATTGTCCAGCATTTAACAGCAGAGTTGTCAAGTTTACTTCTTAATGGAATCTGTCCAAATCTAGAACCAATCACTTCCGCCAAAATATGATTAGTTACTGTAATTCTGCAACACCCAGAAGAAGCCATTTGAGCTGCCTTTTGCTGAGAGCCCTGACCCACTAGAATTTGAGATGATTATTTTAAGGAAATTAAAAGCCATAGGACATCTCTATTTTATGATCTTAGGGAGTGACACAAATTTAGAGCCAAAATTGAATCTACTCTCCTAGACTGATCATCATCACTTGAAGAAGGGCTATGGAATCAAAAGTGTCCTCTCCCAGGGAGAGCTCAGCCCTGGTCCCAGGAAGCTGGGCCAGCCTGGAATAGTTAAAAGGGTCTCACACCAACATAGAAAATAGCACAACTCTATGCTACCGAATTCTGAGGAAGAATCAGAGTCAGATTAAGAAATGACTGAAAACAACTACGGATCAGTAAAAAAATAATCCCAGAGAATGCAAATTTCTATATTTAAATACAGTGCTTACTCTCTCCCTACTGTTTTTCACTTGCAAAATATTAGTTAGTTGTCATAACTTTATTCATGATATTTTTTAAAATAATGCTAAAAACTGTAGATAGAAATTGACCACAGGTGCTTACTTTTTCTCATCCGTAATGTTACCACTTAAAAATTCCTTGACCAATAGATGAATTTATGGGAACTTACGAAAAAAAAAAAAAAACTTCCCTAATAATTGGCATACACAAATAAGTTCCCAGAGAATAACCTCAAAAACAGAAAGAATAAAAAAAGACTCTAGTTTCAGACAGTTTAACACACACAAAGAAGAGTAAGTTAAATAATCTATTACAAAGCACAGGAAAAAGACTGAAATGTCCACGATTAATTTTCTGATGCTAGCATAATCTAAGAACCAAAATATTCAGAGAAACCATCTCCCTACACACACAGACACATGCACACACAACTCAACCAAAGGGAAAGGAAAATACCTATCTCACTAACCCACAGGACATCGATGTTTTGAAAAACTCCCCCAGACGATCCTGACACTCTGATATGAGAGTCAGTATAAGTCAACAATCCTTCACAAACCCCTTATCCAAAACTCATGGGGCCAGATGTGTTTCAGCTTAAAAAAAAAGAAAGAAAGAAAGCTTTCCAGAAAGACACTCTGGGGCATTTCTGCAGCAAAAGTAAATATTATTTATCATTATTATTTATCATTATTGTGATAAATAAAAACTTTAAATTGCCTCCCATCAGACTCAGGTCTTTTTTCCAAGTATTTTCAAGTCAGGTCAGGTCAATCAAATGAGTTATTTAAAAAAAACAAAACAAAACTGAGTTTTCAGAACTCTTTGGATTTCAGAGTTGTGGAGAAGAGATTATTGACCTGTTACAGAACATTCTGTAAATAATAATGTTAATTACTGATAATTCATCAAGTGACTACTCTTGATAATGCACTTGGCATACATTATCTCTAGCTCTTTCTACCACTCTGCAAGGTTTTACAAATGAGATTCAGGGAGATTAAGCGATTTGCCCAAAGCCAGTTACTGAAAGAACCCAGACCTGAATCAAGATCTGTTCATCCACTGTGAACAGGACTTGCACCAAGTCCATCCACTATGCTGTTATATAGTCAGGTTCTTGATTGCAAGCTATAGAAAGCAACTCTAGCAAACCTAAGAATAGCACCAATTTTCTGAAAGCATATTGACAGCTCACAGAATGGATGGGAAACCTGGAGAACCAAGCTCACAAAATGAGCACAAGCTAAGAAAGGCCAAGTTGCAGAAGCCATGACCAGCATCAAGTCCAGAAATTAGAATGCCGCTATTGACATCTCTGTCTCTAAGGCTGCCGTTATCCTGCATTGGCAGAATACACATCACTACTGCTGCTGGGCTCTGGACAACCAGGCACAGCTGTGAAAACTTTCTAACCCATTCATCTCTCTTTGCAAGATTCAAAGCCCCAGCACTTTGGTTAAGCTTCAGTCACAAGTCTCCATGTATTCATAGTGTAAATAAGGCAATGTGTCCCATTAATTTCACACCAAGAAGGGAAGTGTCAGGAGTGCCCAAAGTGAAGGAGTGACAGGAGACTGGGTAACCTCTCCCTAAAAGGGGGTAGTGGAAACAGCACAGTCATTCTAAATACAATATTTGTGAATCATATTCTATGGCATACAATAAAGTAGGACTTTTTTCAGAAATAAGATTGTTTTAACACATTTATAATGGGGTAATTCACATTAACCATATCTAAATAAAGAAATCAATTGGTGCTTTAAAAAGTATTTCATATTAACACCCATTCTTGATTTTTAAATTCTTATTAAGTTAGGAAGAGAAAGCTCTTTCATTAAACTGATATTCTTCACCTCAATTTAATCATAGTTAAAAGAGCAAGATGGGGTAGAGTGCACACTTAGCGTGCACAAGGTCCTAGGTTCAATCCCCAGTAACTCCAGTTAAATAAATAAAATAAAAGAGCAAGACAAAGGGCATTTCAATCATTCATCACCATTTCTCCACGTCATTCAAAAGTTCTAACCAATGGTGGTCAGAAGAAAAGGGATACAACTGCCAGAAAGTAGGAAGCAAACCATCACTACTTGGCAGATGATAGGATTGTGCACCTGTAACAAGGATAATGATTGCAACCCAGAGTAGAGGCTAAAACCTGCCCTTGGATGAATGTTGTGTGTGAGTCAAGTGTTTGGCTGTTCTTGGGGAAATTCTAACCCGGTGGAATCATTCAAATGCAGCTATTCAGACTTGGTGTTACATATTCCATTTTATAATGCAGGAGTGTCTCTTCAAGAATAATTATGACATCTTTTGAGTGTGTGGATTTCTTTTGAGTGCATAAAATGTGGTTGATGCCCAGGGATTCAAATAAAGAGGAAAAGAAAGTGGGCTCTCACCTGCAGCTAAAACAGTGTATAGGAAGCAAGTGTGCCTGATACACAGTTGTCAAATTTCCTTACCTGCTTTCTAATTCTTATAGGTTATCCTCAATAAAAAATATATATATTTTATATATATACTCTCTATATATACATACATGTTGTCCTGAATAAAAAAATATTTTAAAAAGAGCTACAATCAACCCAGACTTGAATAGAAGTAGCCAAGTGTCCATGCTTTGGACAAAGACGTGCAAAAGCATGACAAAGCAGTTTGAAGAAACTAGAAGTGACCATTGGAGAAGCTGGAAAGAAAAGCCTAGAGCAAGAGCTTATAAATGCCAATCAAGACACGTCCATCTCCAGGACCTGACAGCTTTCTTGGTGAATTCTACCAAACATTTAAATAAGATTTAATGGCAATTCTTTTCAAATTCATCCAAAATATTGAAGAGGAGGGAACACCTGAAAACTCATTTTATAAGGCCAGAATTACTCTCATACAAAAGCCAGATAATAACACTACAAAAAAAGAAAACTGTAGATCAAATCCCCGGTGAATATCAGTGCAAAAATTCTCAAGTAAATACTATCAAACAGAATCTAACAGCACAAAGAGGATTATTCACCATGATCAAATGGGATTTATCCCTGGGATGCAAAGATAGTTCAACACGCTCAAATGATGTGATACACCCTAACAGATAAAAATCATATGATCATCTCTATTGATGCAGAAAAAGCATTTGACAAAATACAACATCCTTTTATGATAAAGATGCTCTATAAATTGGGTAAAGAAGAAACATACTATAATATAATAAAAGCAATACAGAGTAAGTCCATACCTAACATGATACACAATGGGGAAAGGTTGAAAGCTTTTCCTCTAAAATCAAAAACAAGACAACAGTGCCCACATACAGGCACATGAAATGCAGCCAAAGGAGCCAAGAATATGTAATAGGGAAAGGACAGTCTTTTCAATAAATGGTGCTGGGAAAACTGGACAGCCATATGCAAAAGAATCAAATTGATCTACTCTCTCACATCATAAAAAAAAATTAATTCAAAGTGAAATGAACATTTGAATGTAAGGCCTGAAACTACAGAACTCCTAGAAGAAAACATAGGTGACATGCTCCTTGATAATCAGTCTAGGCTATGTCTTTTTTTTCCTTGAATTTGACGCCAAAAGCGAAGGCAACAAAAGCAAAAACAAACAAGCGGGATCACATCAAACTAAAGGCTTTTGCACAGCAAAAAAGCCATCAACAAAATGGAAAGGCAACCTATCAACCAGGAGAAAATATCTGTAAGTCATATCTGGGGTTAATATCCAAAATACATAAAGAACTCATACAACTCAATGGCAAAATAATCATCCAATTAAAATACAGACACTGTTGTGAAATGGAATGTCAGTAAAATGCCCATGTAGAACCTGAGAACCTCCAACCATAGCCAAATTTCTGCCACAAATAAACATGGATTTTTCCTTCTTATGGAAGCAGATGGAAGTGAAAGGGATGTACTTACTGGATATCAAACTAAAGAAGAATTACAGTAACCTGTCATAAACCCTGACTGAAGCATCTTTATTTACATTTTTTTTAAAGGCAGAAGAAAAGTGCTGATGAGACTTTGCCTGAGTTTGGAGACATTTTGGTATGAGCAATAAATAAACTTTTCCCTAGGCCTCAGTATATGCTGGGGAAAATAATACAAAGAACAAACTCAACCATTTCCTAGGGTAGTATCTCTGAAATTGCCTCTGTGATCAGTCTTGATCATTCCATGACTTCATGACCCCTCAGTATACTGAAGCTTCCCACCTTCAGCACATATGATCCCAGAATAAGGTTTCATCTTTACCTTTTATAAAGAGCTGGTGAAGCCCTTGTCAGCAGAGGCCACCTTCCTCTAAACCCTGCCAGGTACTCCCTCCACAGCCTACAGCTTGAGAATGTGAGCTGCCCCAGCCAACGGGACCTGCAGAAGAGGCATTCTGATGGGGCTGTGATGCTTCTAGGGAAAATGCTCCTCTGTCATGAAAAAAGACACACCTCTATCAGTCAGGACTGCCGGAATAAACATAGTGGACTCAACTTGAGTAATTTGGGAATGTCTAATAAGGGTATTGTAGAGTATGAGTATGGTATAGAAAAAACATTATACAGAGTATAGAATCCCAGAGTTGGTAATAAGCTGGTATCCACCCCAGATAACCATAAGAAAAAGGCCAAGAAACTCAGAGAAAAGCCAATCCAGAGCCCCGTACTGTTGACCTTGAACCAATCCTAAACTGCCAACCTCCAGACTTGTTATTTTGGGAGAAAAATAAAACCCATTACCTAAAACCAAAACACCATCAATTAAAAAAAAAAAAAATCCGTTGACCAGTCTCTGACTTTTTAGTCACTGAAATTATCTCCTTACTAAGATTAAAAGAATTAAAATTATAGTCTAAGTGACAGAGGGGAGGCAGTCACAAATCCAAAAGATGTTCAGAGAGACTCCACTGGATCAGAGGAAACAAAACTCAATAGAGGGAAACAAATGTGTAATATCCGACCTCACCAATAAATTTTTAAGACATAAATTTGTATTTCTTGAATCTTCAAATTCTATACATCACTCAGAGATGAGGTTACAGTCTCACAAGCTCCTGGTGGGTGTTCATATTGGTAGAATTTCTGACAATAATGTGGGCAACATGTACTGATTTCTTTGTAAGTAGAACATTACTCCTTTCTCCTTCTAAGCTTTACTGTCTCTGAAATAGTTAAAGTTGTGAACTCACTGTTAGCCAAATAATTAACTTTTTAATATGGCTTAATTAGTCTTTTCAATTACACTTATTTCTAGCTACTTTAATACAGAATTCAACCCTAGTGCTTTATATTTTTAAAAGGCAGAATGGAATGAAGCAATGCCTTGCATCCTCTCAGCTGTTAGACATGACATTATCAAGCATAGCTGTTTGCACTAAGACCTAACCAAAGACACTATCACTCACGAATGGGCATCATCTGTTAAATCCTGCAAACATACAGTGAATAAATCAACAGCCCCTCAAGTATCAGCCTCATAAACCTAGCCCATAAAATTGCTCAAGCCTTACATAAAATATGGTTACAGCAAATTACTCCTGTCTGATCCTAAATTATTTCCGATGGGACATCAAACCTTCAGTAATAGATTTTATCAGTTTAAAAACTAATAATGTTGATTTTGTTAGATTCTAAAAGGTCTACATGCCCTCAATTGTTATTGTAAGGAAGGCAGAGACTTCCTAGATTGTCTATACAGCCGAATATTGATTTAAAAGGATGCTCAGGGAATGGGGTTTTCTGGGTAATTGAATTCTCCAGGTCATTTTAATCCAATAAATGATGGCTGAATTTAATTGTCAGGCTCTGATCTGTGGAAAATGTAAGAGACTGGACTGAGCACTAACTTCAAAACACAATGCAGAAGTAAAGTTTTAAAATAAATCTCTGATATCAACTTTCTTTTTAATCCCATATTTAGGATTATAAATATAGGACACATCTCAAAAGTAAGGCTACTGATTCCAGTTACTTTGATTGGACAGTAAAGGAAGATACTACAGACACGACACTGGAAGACTGACTGGATGGAGAGGCTCAGTGGGAACAGAAAGTGATTCTCCTGCAAGAAAGCAGAAGTAACTCAGTTTAAGAGACAACAAACACTGCCAGTAGATCCTTTTCCCTTCCCCAACCCACTCTACATCAGCCTCACCATTGACAGAACCTACCAGTGGATCCCTGCTTTAGCGAAAAAGATTATGAAGAGAAAAAACAAAACAAAAACAAAAACACTAAAAAGAGTGAATTGTCGTCTGGATACCTTCAGTGTGTGTCCACCTGGAAGGCCGAGATCTGCCCCAAAAGACTTCACCCTTATATCTGATATGACAACAAAACCCTGGAGAAGGGAACTCCCTTCCCACTGGGACTAACTACAGCATAAAAGCGCTGACTTGCAAAGACTGAGCCATCCAGACACAGAGAAGGGCAGGAACCCTGGCAGGAAGGCCTGAAGGCTGATTGCCCTTCAGCTCTGTCAGCAAGTGCCCCAAAGGGCTGATCTAGGGTCCTGCACTGCTCAGGATGAAGCCCTCAGAATCTGCCTGATAACTCTGCTCAGAAAGGTCCCTAGGCTGATTCTCATGGCTGCAGACTTGGCCAGATCCAGATTCAATTAGGGATTAAGGTAGCTGCATGAACTCCTGGTACCTGATGCTGACCATACCCGACACAGGGGCCTCGTTGGGCCACCCAGACCACCATCCCAACAGGACACCCCAGCTTTTATCAGGGCTCCAAAGCTGTCCCACTGCTTTAAGTATCTCAAAGATAAAGAACCATCACTAAAACATGTGTCAGATTTTGCCTGGAATAGATTAAATTAACAGAGTTTCTTACCAAGTGGCTATATTTTAAAGAAATTGTGTTAAATAATTTGCAAATTTTTCTTTGAGTTGCCAAATAATATTTACATTTATCACAAAGTCCTCCAAACTGTAGACTGGGAACGTTTCTACATTTGCAAATACATATGATCTATAAATGGGATTTTATATGAAATAGTTCTGTAGACTGTAGGTTTTCTTAGAATGCTAAGGCATATTACACAATCACATTATAGAGAAAAATGAGAAATTCAGATTAACCTAAGTTATTCAGAATTCATGAAGTACATTCTTAATGTTCTACCTCCTCTACATTAGAAAGAAATGTAAAAGCTGCCCACTCAATTTTTAACAACAACAACAACAATAAAGGAAAAAGAAAGTAAACCATTTCAACCTTCTATCAGCACATGAGGACTGGCAGAGATGTTTTAAATACCAAACCCAAGAGTTCCTCTCCAGGGGCTCTGCCACAGAGGAGACTTAGAAATTCAAGTTGTTTCAGCAGAAATTCACAGATCATTAAATTAATTCAAAATCCAACAGGGCAGCAAACTAACAACTTACCCTTACTGTACCTGGTTACAGCCTGTGAATTTTCACCAAAATAAATCTTCCTTCCCACCATTAAAAGGGTAAGCAGTTGATGGTCACAGTTTAAAAGTGCAGGGCAGAGCTCATGCTGGAGTCAAACCTTAAATACACAGATTTAAGGGAGGTGAAGGGTAGAGGAGGAGCCTGGAAGAGCTAACTTTGGAAACGGATCACTGGACCTACCTGGCTTGGTTCCTGTCTCTCAGATCTTGGGATGCAACTGAATCACCAGGGGGAGGTTTTTTAACTTTATCCAAGCTCAGATCCCACCCAGACCACTTGAATCCGAACCTCTGGTTGTTTTCAAAGCCCCCACAAGTGACTGTATTGTGCAATCAGGGGTCAGCCCCACTGGCCTAACAAGGAGAGGGAAAGAGAATGGGAAGACAGGGTTGGGAAAAGATGACATGTGTTCGAAAAACCTCAAGGCCACAGGCTGCCCTGACACAAGATGCAGCTCCATGCCAACTGGGCAGCAGAAGGCTTTCTCAAAGGCCTGGCCCAGGCTTTGCATCCACCTGGTCCATTCCTGTAAGATATGTCTACTCTGAGGTCTTCTCTTCCTTTGCTCCGCTGCTCTACTGTTATGTGCAGAACCACAGTTTCGAATATGGGACCCCAGAAAACAGAGCAAGACTGCAGAAACACTGTGGGAGAGGGGTCTGCTGAGAAGCTGAGCAGCGGTTTCCAGGCTCATTACTCTCCCCTTTTGGCCCCTTGCTACGAATTCTCAAACGTAAACACACACTTAAGAGTAAATTATTAGTTTGGGGGCCACTGAAGCACTTGCTTCCTAAATTAATTTAATGAGCTGTGAACTTATGCTAAAGTAACTTCTCATCCCAGAAGAGAACTGCTAGACATGAAAAAAAAAAAAAAAACAAATGTCTGGGGCTTAGCAGGAGGTTCAGAGCACAGGAGGCGGGTGGGGGGTGGTAGAAATAAAGTACGATCATTTAAAAAGCAAAATGCTAACATTTTCTAATATGAGAAACTGACTTCATTCAAAATTATTTCCCTGCATGGGGATAGATTTATATGGTATTTTTAATAAGCTGGGTGGCTCTGGTTCATGGTCTCTGATGGGGTTGTAGTCAGAATACCAGTCAAGGCTACAATCAACTGAAGGCCGGACTGGGGCTAACAGACCAGATTCCAAAATGGCTCACTCACCAGGTCATTGGTAAGAGATTTTCTTTTAAAACTATATTTAATATCTATTTATTTATTTAATAAACTACTGATAGACGATCTAAAACCAGAAACCATCTTTATCAAGACAAAATAATCCTCACATATTATACACACATCTTTTGTTTAAAAAACATATATAGTGTCTCTCAAACGCCACCTGTGTGTTCTTAGTGCTGCATTTGGTGTTCTTAAGGACACCAACTGCATGTAAAGTGAATGGTAGATGCAATACCAATTTAAATTTAGAGGAAAGAAATTGTTACCAAAATGAAGTAGTCTGAAACATTAAAAAAAAACAAAAACAAAAAATTTAAATATCCAATGAACATGAAAAAAATACCCAAAAGTAACCAAAAAAAACTAAAAACTTCACATTTTCCTTATCAAATTGACAAGGATATGTTATACACTAATATTCCATGCTCATGAAACTCTAGGAGTATAAAATAAAATAACAATGATAATAATAATAGCAGCCAGGATGCATTGTCAGTTAATCTTCAGAACTATCCTATAAGGAAAGTATGGAAGAAATGAAGGGACGTGGACTAAGTAAACTCTCTAAGTAAACATGGCTGGCAAGCAGCAGATCCAGGACTAACCACAGCTTTCCTAACTCAATAACCAAAGCACTAATTATTATCCTACAGTGCAGCCTACCTAGAAAATGTCTGGCCCTATGAAACAAGAGCCTCAAAAGTCTCCAAGCATTTGGATCCAGAAATCTCCCTTCTAGAGTACTCCCGCCAGAGATAATCATAAACTAAGCCACTAAGCTAAGGAATGCACACGGCATGTTCATATTAATGGTGTATAAAACAAACTGTCCAGAGCAGAATATTTAGACAGAACAGGATCATACAGCTTTCAAGATAGAGGGTGGTTTTAGAGATTACTTAGTCCAACCTATTCACTGTACAGGGATAATTATTCATTATGAAAAAAAAAATCTAACTTTTTTCCCCAATGTTGGAAGACACAGGAAGAATCTTTTTACTAAAAATGGCCCTTCCTCACTTTTTCCTAGGACTGCCCGATTTCTACACTCAGGAGTTTAACGGGAGGGAAAGTCTGTCAGCCTCTATAATAAACAGCCCCATAATAAATGCACTTTAGAACTTGGGTTTTCTTTCTTTCATGTCTGGTCCTCCCAGGAGGCTTGTCTTTGCTACAGATTCAGAAATTACAACTAACCTGTATGACTGTTCACAAAATCAGATTGATGATTTGAATTCATAGGCTCTGAATAAAATGTACATGGGTGTTAAAACACAGGTTCAAAGTGGCTCACCCAGTGCCTCAGAGACCTTTTCCCCTTGCTGTTAGGATGTTTTCTGGAAGGAAGAAGCTACTGAGAGCCTATTCTTTAAAAAGGCCGGCAGAGTCGGGGGGCAGGGGTTGACAACATATCTTGATTAGAGCCAGAAGAGAAATTAGTTTAGCCCATGTTCAAAAGAGGTGTTTGTTCAATAAGTATTTTCTGTGAGCCCACAGTGTGCCAGATATGGAGGAGACCTTAGTGGACACATCCTAGAAAAATTCCTGCCTTCATGAAGCATATATTCTAGTGGAGAAGACAAGCAACAAAATAAATTATACATTATGGTCGGCATGACGAAGAAAAATTAAGAAGGGGCTTAGGAAAAGTGTGTGCAGAGGGTTCAAGGAAGGTTTCAGAAAGGAGATAATTGAGCAGAGACCTGAAGGGGTGAGGGTCAGCCAGGCAGGATTCTGGGTAAAAGCATTTTTGGCAGAAGAAACAGCAGGAGCTAAGGCCCCAAGGCAGAAATAGGCTGCATACATGAGAAACAAATAGACTTTACTCCTGACAACTTCAAGACTCTTGGGCTCTAGAACTCAGAGTAGTGAAGATTAATTATTTCACTGTCTTTTAAGAATTTTCTTAAAAAAATAAACTCTAAAGCCTTTTATGTTAAAGAAGCCATCCGAAAACCCAAAACACTGTGTTTGAGGGCGTATTTCTCTAGAAAATACACATCCATTAATGAGGACAACTAAGTAAAAACTGCTGTGACTTTGATCTCAGGGAGATCACATTTGACAAGACACCAGCTGAATTATAATTAGACAAACCAGTCATCCCAGGGAGTGAGCTTTAGTATGAAGGTGGGATTCCAGAGGCAGACCAATATACAGGTGAGAGGAGGGAAGCAAGAAATCAAAAGAAATGGAATCATGAATGCATCTTCCTCCCACTTCCCCCACCAGATATTCCCATCCTCACTCAAATCAAACATTCCAAGCCACTCATTTTCCATCAATATTCCTCTCCATACACCCTCCCTCACTCAGGATGGTAACATATCACCAGCTCTCTCATTAATCCCCCTGACTGCACTCCAGCCCCACTGGGTTCTTTCTGTTTCTACTTCGAGGCTGTTCCCTCTGCCTATAACTTCTATCTCCCCATCAATCACACTCATCCCAACTATGACTCCCTCAGGGAAGTGTCCGTCCCATTCCATCAGAGTCCCTGTTGGACACTCCCATGTTACCACCAACACTGCCTCCCCACCCCTGTGCACTCACACACCCGCTCTCCTGCTAAGCTATAAGCTACATGCTGGTACAGACTGTGTGAGTTGGCTTCACCACTGCATCTGGGGCCCGGCCCGGTACCTGACACCTGGAAGGTTCTCCAAACATATCTGTTCTGTGAATGACTGTCCACACATCCTTACTATCTTTTTTTTTTTTTTTTTTTGCAACTCTGTATTTCACAGTGGAATCTCAGCTCTCATCACCTCACCACTAACTGCTTTCCCAGATTCCAGGCGCCTCTTGCCCCAATCCAGTCTGTGGTTGTTACCTGCCAGCCCATCTTCCTAAAACACTGCCAGAACTCTCCTTTGCTTTGACTTTTATCACACACTAGGTCCTAACTCCTTGTTACGGTTTTCAAGTCCTTCCTTTATTGAGTAACTCCAGCTGGATGCAATCTGATTTCCCCCTATGCTTCCAGGTTCAACCAGCATCCTCACTGTCTCAGAAGCTCCACTGGACAACCCCTCACTTTCTGTAAATCTAAAGCCCATTTATCCTTAAAAGTCGAATTCAAGACACACTTCTCCAGAAGGCCCCTCCATGTCTCACACTTCAATATCATATTTCTGGTCCTAGGATAGATTTAACTTTTCTCTTATAACTTCATGTGTGTGCATTTTGTATTCCCCACAAGAGACTGACCAGCATCAAAAAGAAGGAAAAGGTATTAACATTTACTGAACACCACTTGGTATCAGACATTTCATGAGGTATAAAATATCCAGGTGCGAGGGGACAGTATAGCTCAGTGGCAGAGTGTGTACTTAACACACACAAGGTCCTGGGTTCAATCCCCAGTACCTTGTTAAATAAATAAATAAACAAACCTGATTACCTCCCCCACCAAAATAAAAATAATTTAAAAAATATCCAGGTGTACAGTAAGTATTGTTAAAACTTCCATTGAATGGAATGGCTCACATTTTCTTACAGGCAACCTTTAACTGCATATGGTCTTACTCTATGAAGTAGGCTTAAAGAAGAAAATAATGGAATATCCTCCCCCTGCCAAAAACAAACAAAAAAAAGGAGTATCCAACAAGCCAAAACACTCCTGAGTCTAAGAAAGAACAAACCACTTAAAAAAAGAAAAGAAAAAAGAACACACCACTTCATTCTCCCTTCCCTACCAAATCAATCATTCAGGTTGTGGAAAATAGGGAATCTAATTGATTTTCCTGGGCCCTGTCCACTCTGTAGGGGAATGAACAAGCCACCATAATCTGTGAAGCCTGAGTAATTAAAAGCTGATTGTGGCTCCAGGCTAGATAAACCAGACTCAATTGCCAGAGGTGAAAATTTGCACCTGTCATCACAGCCACCTTAGACATAACTCATCAGACTTTCAGAGCTAGAAGGAAACTTGGCTATTTAATCTAATGGTCAAATGCTTGTATCAAACATACAATTAACATATTCACTACCCAGGGTCTGCAGAATCATTTCCTCATCCTTCACTCAGTAAAGAACTAAAAGTTCCTGTGTAAGAGGAAACTATTTCTCAGTCAGGGGTCTCTCATTAATTTTGAAGTTTTTTTAAACGTTGCCCCTGCATGCACTGACACAACCAGAAATACCAGAATCACATAATAGCAAATATATATGTTGATTATAGATGCTTTATTCTCAGACCAAAAGTTTTAATTTATGGGGAAGTATAAAATGTGTTAGTAATCAATATAAAAATTGCAGATGTTTCTAAATATTTGAGTTCTTACTCTTACTCCTTTTTCTGCCTGCAGTAGGAATCTAACACAATCTAACATGAAAATGCAGCCCAATTGACCCCAGTAATGTCAATGACTCTTTGGTGGAAAAGAGATTAGCCAAAAACATGAGCCGAACTCTGTCAAATGCATTCAGCAAGACTCAAAATACTACAGATTAAGCCATCTTGGTTCACCATTCTTAGTTGAATATGCTTAAAAAACTAGCAACCTGGCATGTCTAATAAGCCATGGATTCCACTCAGAGCAGCAGAATTTATTAAATGTAGGGGGAAATGGTGCATTCTGTTGTCACTTTGCTACCCCAATCTCAGGCAGAAAGCACAAAATTACCTAAGCATTTGATGACAAAGGGGGAAACATGCATTGGTAAAGACAAAACAGAGGTAAACCTGTTTACTGCTTTGTGCTAAAAACCACAGCAGTCTTTGTCGGGAACGTGGCTTTTCTCAACTCGGCAGTGACTGAAGCAAGTGGGGAAAGCACAAGGAGGACCCAGTGATCTATGAACAAGTTGAACGTGAAATCACCACTTTTCCCCTGGGGGAAAAAAATCCCTGTGTCATTCTCAACTTTTCAATGACTTCAGATGGGAAGCATTTTAAAACAAGAATCAATTCACAATGAAACTTTTCAAAATAATAATTTTTTAAGTAAAGCAATTGACTATGCTCATCTGTATTCAGTAGCCCTGATTCTCATACTTGAAGAAAATGTTGTTTCAGGACATAAATACTGCTCATCTTTTTAAAATAACCTTTTAAAGGAAGAAAACTGGTTTCCTAGAGAGCAGTTAGTAATACATTCATTCAAACACAACTACCAAAATATTACAATGGTAGTTAAATCTTGGATCACCTATCTTTCTCCCTAGCATGTGTGGGCGCATGCGGGGGCGCACACACACACGTGGTTCATCATTCTCAAATGAGAGGAAACCTCAAGAATTTTTAACCTGAAAACATGCAAGAAGCCCAAGTTTTTTCACCACATTCACAAAGGAAATTTGTTACCTAAGAAGATTGATCTGCTGTCAACCTGGGGTCTGGTTTCCTTTATAGCTGTTCTTTGGGAGTCACCATAATCCCTGTGTCAATACTGATGTTTCCATGACATTGTCACAGCCCACTCTCCCCAGGGGCATGTCAGGGCTTAAAGGCACTCTAAGGGAAAGTTCTTCTGGGTTTGCTGGACAATGATTCTATGAAATAATGATTTATTGAAGTTCTTATCATCCTCAGAAAGAGGCTATTCAGATTCTTACAAAGGCTACATCCTAATGAACTCAATGTCTTCATCACTGAAATTAACCAAAGAATTGCCAGTCTTCATTTTTGACTCATAATTTATTCCAACAAGGAATTTTAATGAGTAAATTCTGCCAGGTTTCCAGAGCTAAGCTTCATTTTTCAAACACATCTTCATCAAGTGATGAGGATTATCTAAACTGAACTTACCTCTTTGTGCTTGGATAGGCATCCTGACTACTGTGCTACCGGAAATGCAAAGGGATTTATTTTCAGCTATGACCTTCAAAAATTTGAAAAGCTGCACATGAAGGTCAATATCAAAAAAAGAAAAAAAGAGAGAGAGAGAAGAAAAGAGGAGAGAGGAAGCTGATAGCTGTTTTCAAAGCAGTCTCTGTCCAACCCAACAAATCAGTTTTCTAGTCAGCAAATGCAAATGCAAATAACAAAAAGCCTTTTAAGGAAAACTGTAATTTGTCTCACTGTTCAGAACTGTCTAAGGGCATTCTAAATCATCATTTCACTTTTCCTTTAATTCTCCATAAGGCTTATTTAGCACTATATGGCTCTGTAATAATAACAGCTAATCTTTATTTGGTATTTCTCATGTTAGCATGTGCCAGTCACTATTCTAAGCCCTTACATGTATTATTTCATTCAAACCTCAGAGCAACCTATGAATTGGATAGTATTATTATCTTCATTTCACTGAAGATGAAACTGAGGCCAAATGTTACTAGTCAGTAAATGAGAGAGCCACAAGATGATAATTATTAACACTCCATAGCACTTTAAAATATTGCAAGAGTTTTTTGAGCCATTATCACCTTTAAGCCTCATAATACTTTGATACTAATGGAATAACAGAAGTATTAGTTTAATTTTACAAACGGAAAAACTAAGACTCCAAAACATTGACTTTTTGCAAGGTAGGAAACGAAGGAGCTGTAAGAGGAATCCAGATTTTCTGAGTCTGTATTTTCTGCTTCTCTCACTGTACAGGCTGCCTTTCTCACTGTAGACATTCAACATAAGTATTTTCAAAGAGAAACTCTAGATTTCTCAAAGCACAGTGCTAGCTCAAGAGGGTTAAAAGTCTATCTAATTCACCTTTTTATCCCCCTAATCAAGTGCAGTGCCTGACAAAGGGCAGACTAATCCTGTGTATCCCCCAGACACACCTCATCTCCCCCCACCAAACTCATTTCTCCATGTTCATGCTACCCTGCAGTCTAGACCACCTTTAGAGCCACAGTTCATCCTCACAGGTCATCACTTGGAGGAGGCCAGAGTCTACGTAAGTCCACAATCCAGAACCCCAAAAGATGTAAAAACTGAAAGATTTATCTTTAGTTGAACACCAAAATTCATTTGATGACCATGACAGTCCATCTTCAAGATGGCTCCCAGTGATGCCTGACTCTCAGTATTCACACCCTCATGCAGTCTCTTCTCACAACAAGGTTGGCTGCTGTGACCAACAAAATACAGCAGAAGTAACAGGATGTCATAGACAACTGTGGCTTCCACCTTGGGCTTTCCCTCTAAGATCACTTGCTCTGGAGGGAAGCCAGCTGCCATGTTGTGAGGACACTCAGGAACCTATGAAGAGGCCCATGGGGTGAGGGACCCTCGCCTGTCAATATGCACGTGAGTGGACTCGGAAGCAGATCCACCATCCCCAGATGACAGATGCCTCAGGCACAGTTTGAGCGCAGTCTCAGAGAGACCCTGAACCAGAATCATCCATCGAAGCTGCTCCTGGATTCCAGACCCAAAGAATCTGTGGGGGATAAATGCTTGTTCTTTTAAGCTGCTAAGTTTTGGATGTAACTTGGCACACAGCAAGTTAATAGATAACTAATGCAGAGACAAAATCTGTTATAAACTGGCAGAAGCAACTTACAGTCTCTACTTATCCCCACTGACTGTGAATATCCAAGTGATGAGCTGCACCAATATTCATGTGCTTGTTTTATGAGGTATTGCCCCAGACCAGGCCATGGATGTTGCATAATGGATGGTTTATATACCATATCACCTTGGTGGAATCTGAAAAATGTCGAATCTTCAAACACACCTGGCCCCAAGGGTTTCAGATAAGGCACTGAGAGCCTATATCCATTTCTTCTAAAACACCTTTCCTGATTAGCCCCACCTCAGCATATAAGAAACATAATTTCTTATAAGAATGTCTGTACCTCTTAGAATCTCCACCATATAACCAGGTACTTGATTACAAATTGTATTGTAATCTCTTGTTTTATAAGTAAATATTTGTCTTTCCATCTAAAAGTTAAACTTCTTTTAACTTTTTAAACTTCTTTTAACTGTGAGGCAAACTCTATTCCTCATATTAAACCTAAATTGTCGTTTCTCATGACATCACCATCTTTAACTGACAGGATTAGTAAAATAGTAAGACAGCAAACTTTTGTCTGTCTCCTGTTTCTTCCTCTCCCCCAAATTACTTTACCACCTAGGACTGCATTTGTCAGCATGAGGACTCTTCTGAATCATATTGGGGAACAATGTTTTTAAAGCCTCAAGTTTTTAAACATGATTTATATGTTCTCTATAATGTTCAGCTTGTGATTTTTTTAAAGTTTGGATGTATAGAAGGTTAAACAGGAAATAGAAGAACTGGTTATTTGGGAGGCTTTTTTACTTACAGTATTTAAAAATGCAAGGGTATGGATGTGAAATTATGTAAGTTTTATTGAAATGATTAAGAATCTAATCATTGTTGAACAAAAGATTTGTTGCTGTGTAATTATTGTCTTGTATGCATTTGAGAAAATTAAATATATCCATTCTTAGGTTTTAAGAAATAATAATAATCATAATCATAATCATAATAATAATAGCAACAGTCCTCTATTTCATCATCCCTACCAGCAATCTTGGATGCTACTGGGTACATAAGCTCTGAATAAATTCTTGTAAAAGTGAGTTCACAAATCCATACCTACAATTATAGACACATAACTTTGGTCCAGACCCCCATACACCCTCACTCTCAAAACCTATTTATCTTCAAATTAACTTCCCTAGAACATGATGTAAAAACAGCATCTGAAAGAAAAAGAAGCTGGCTCTCTGAGGAACTCTGGAAAATTTGCACATCCTCCAAGTGCCCTTGTAAACAGCAGCAGATGCATGGAATAATCGTTATCAGGGGAAAAGATCTATTAGCCTCTTGATGACTGGCCCATCTGAAACCTTGCCACGAAAGAGCAATTTTTCCTTTCTATTTTCCTCTTTCGCCCCCTCTCTCAGGCAATAAGAAGGGTCACTAATCAGTTTTTAATTTTCTTTCCTGGAGAGATACCAGAATGGAGCTCCAAGAATTCAGCATAAAGACTTTATAAAATAAAGACAAAGGAAAAACTCTGAGTGATAGGAACTCTAAAACCATGGCACTAAATAAATTATTCTAGGCCTGTTAAATAAATAAGCATTTTCCACAAAGCCAAAAAATTAAAATGCAATGCAGTTAGTATCATTCTGAAAAGAAATTCCACATAAGCAAAGTCCTTTTCAGAATGGGGGGTGTTGGGGGGAGGCGGATTCTCTGGGACAAAAGAGTCTCTCCCTTATATAATCTACCCAGAAAGAATTCCACAAAATCAAATGCCAAGACTGCAGAAGGTCATCAAGCCAGATGTAGGCCTATAAAGACTTAATTTAAGGGGCAAAGGGAGGGAACAGAGAGGGATTGGGAGCATGGGAGGAGATGGGATTGGCAGTAAATCTCAACAATTTTCAATAAATTCTGACCTCTTCCTCTATAATCAGCTCTCAGCCCTTCCTCCCTTGTAGTCTGCAAAGAAACTGAGGGAGGGTGAGCACTGAGAAATGACCAGATGAGAAATCAAGAGATGGGGTTCTAGGACCATGTGCCTGGGCTCTGGCAAATCACTGCCCCTCACTAGGTCCCTGTTCCCTCAGCCTTGGAATGGAAGGCTGGAGTACATGGTTCTCAATGTCCATGTCTAGTCTAACTTTCTATCATAAGTGAAACCCAGTCTGCTGTAACTCATGTCATCTCTTTCACATTTTCCCCGTGGTGTCTGCTGCACTTTCAGTCGGCATCATGGGGCTCAATTAGCTGAGGACATGTGACTACACACAGGCTTGGTGCAGAGAACCAGACAGCTGAACTACTGGGCAAAAGAATGGCTGGCAGGAAAAAGCAATGACAAGTAGAAACGAGTTTGGGTGAAAGATTTTGTCACACACAGTTGTGGCATTATCTGAATTCTAGACGCTTGAGATTTTCTTCACAGAGGAAACTGCCTGTAGCCTATATATCTCCTGGGATTTGTCAAGTGTTTGAAAGCTACCTATTTTAAAAATGTACAATCCAGACAAAAGCTGTAAAGCTTATATTATGACAGTTTCAACAACACTAAGATTTGCTACCATTTCCCTCAGTCACAGGGGATGTCAGTCCAATTCCAGGAGGCCACACTTGCTCCCTAGGCTTTAGCTCGCAATCCTGGAAGTTCAAGGCTGAAAGGAAGTCACAGGTGTTGAGAGAGGGTGAGTGTGTTCAGAAGTTGTCTTGTAGCCACCTACGTTGTTTTCCCAGGAGGAAAACCCTGCACATTATACTGCTCAGGACATGTCTCAAGCAATTTCTCAGTGTGTTGCAAAGTCATAGATGAAAACCACATACATATTTAAATGATATTAGCTTTTCTAACTTGCTACACCTTCACCTACTAAAACTAACAAAGTTATTCATAAAACATATGCAAGTACCTTTTCTCCAGCCCTCCATCAAGTGATTTAGACAAAGAGCCTGGAAGGACCAAAGGCAAATCCTTTACACAACATAAACAGCAATACTCAAAGCTTACAGAAAAGATTTTGGAAATCTAAATATTCCACAACCAAGGTTTCAAGTTACAAAAGCAACAGCAGCATGACTAAAACAATCCTTCTATCAGTCCTTCCTCAAATATGACAAATATTTACTGAGCACCACAACATACCTGCTACTCTTCTAGGTTCTCCAGCACTTAACAGTGAATAAAATATACAATGCTTTACTGCCCTCCCACAAGGTTTACTGAAAATTATGCTCAAAATATTAAATGTCAAATGTATTTTAACTGGGAGTGTTTCCTCTGCTCAATTACATATGCCTACCTTACCAAAGAACTAGTAAAAATAAACAAAATGCAGAGATAAGCATGTCAAACAATAGAATAGAATTAGGAGTCTAGAAATTAATCTTCACATTTATTGTCAACTGATATTCAATAATAGTGCCAAGACAACTCAACGGGGGAAAAACAGTTTTTTTAACAAATGAGCTGAGACAACTGGATACCCACATGTAAAAGAGCAAAGAATAAATCATAGACCTAAATGTAAGAGCTAAAGTCATAAAATCCTTAGGAAAAAAAAATATGAGTAAATCTTCATAATCTTGGGGTAGGCAACGGTCACTCAGGTATGACCTCCAAAAGTACAGGAAACAGAAGGATAAAGTGGACTCCATCAAAATTTAAAACTTTTGTGCATGAAAGGACACTGTCAAGAAAGTTAAAAAGCAACCCCAAGTCAAATATCTGGTAAGAAATTTTTATACAGAACATAAACAGTTTTTTAAAACTTACACGCAATGATAAAAAGAAAAATAATCCAATTTTTCAAAAGACTAGAATAGCTATTTCTCCAAAGAAGGGATACAAATGGCCAATAAGTCCATGAAAAGATGCTCAACATCATTATATGGCAGGAAAATGCAAATCAAATTAACAATTAGATACCACTTCACACCCAATAGGATAGTTATAATAAAAAAGACCTTATAACATGTGTTGGTGAGAATCTGGGGAAACTGGGGCCCTTAGACACTGCTGGTGGGAATGTAAAATGGTGCAGCCACTGTGGAAAACAGTTTGCAGGTTCCTCAGACTGTTAAACCTATAACCCAGCAATTCCACTCCTAGGATATATGAAAGACAAATTAAAACATATGTCCACATAAAGACTTGTCCATGAATCTTCATAGCAAAATTATTTATAATAGCCAAAGTCCACCAACTGATGGATTAATATGGTATATCCATAGAATGGAATATTATTCAGCAATAAAGTGGCATAAATACTGATACATACCATTATGAATGAACCTTGAAAACATGCAAATAAAGCCAGTCCCACAAAAGGCCATATATTGTATGAATCCATTTATATGAAATGTCCAGAATATGTAAATCAGTAGAAGCAGAAAGATGAGTGGTAGAAGGGCTGGAAGAAAATGGGAAGTGACTGGTAATAACTATGAGGTTTCTTGTTAGAGTGATGAAATGTTCTAAAATTGATTGTGATGATGGTTGCACAACACTGCAAATATATGAAAAACCATGGAAATGCACATCTTAAATGGGTGAATTGTATGATACGTGATTTGTATCTCGATAAAACTGTGTTTAAAAATTAAATAACTAAGAAATTAAGGAGTATAATTCCCTTGTATTCACGGAATCTAGAAAGTAAAAAGGAGAAAGATGTCTTTTCTTTCTCAGATTCATTAGTTTATGTCAATCTGGAGGTACCTTTTCTTATTCAGATTAATTCATCCAGTCAACAACTCCTTAGGAACTGGGCTTGACTTGGAGATCCCATTAAAAAAGACCCCTCCCTCAAGGCTTTGCACCTCGTTTAACAATATAGCTACCACTCCTTAGTCGTGGTGCTAAGGGTTTCACGTGCAGTATTTCAGGATAAGGTGGGAGGGCTTTCCCTTAATTGTACAGATGAGGAAGCCACTCTAAGAGAGTAAGTGACTTGGCCACTAAACCATGGAAGAGAAACTTAGAGCCACATTATCTATGATCAAGTCTGTGCCCTCTTTATCTTACTGTACTTCTCCCAGGACAAGGTGGGCAGGAAATTACAGAAACTTGTGCAATGACATGCAGGCTTGATTCGGGTCAGAAGAGGGACTCTCCAGCGCTCCACCAAGAAGTCTTCAGAGAAGGTGGCACCTGAGCAGAACCCTGCTTGATGAGAGGTGAGACTTCACTTAAACAAGAGGAGGTGGGTTGGGGCTTTCCTGGCAGAAGAAGCTTCGGATGAGAGGGGATGTGGAGAATTCAGACTAGAAAGTAGCTCAGTTTGCCCAGAATCTGTGACACCTATAAGGCAGTGGTGGGAGAAAGGTCAGAGAAGGGTGGGGTCTGATCACGCAGGGTCCGGTGCAGCCACCATGCTCAGGAACATAAAGGAAGCTGCAGAGGTTGGGAAGCTGAGGGAGCATCCAAGACCAGATGTGAAAGACCACTCTAGAGGTAGTCAAAGGGCACTGCGCTGGTGGCCTGCAGCTGTGCAGCTGAGAACGGGCTGGAGGATGCGGGGTCGGGGGGTGGACTCTAGATGAGGGCAGGAGCACAGAGAGGAGGGGAGAAGAGACAAAGCTGGAAGGTATTCAAGTGGTGGAATTCCAACTCCAGGAAGGATGTGGACATTTAAGGAGAGCCCAGGTGCCCAAATCCTGAGCAGAGGGGTCGAGGGGACACCTACAACTCCCTCCTTCCTTCCTGACTAAACCCCTCCCCGGTACAGCCATTTGACTTAGGGAAACTGATTCCATCTCCACCCAGTCTCAGGGAGAATCTGTTGCCCTAAAGATGGTGCCATTGCCATGATGGCCCAAGAACAGCCACAATACTCATTCTCCAAAAAGACACCAGGGAAAGTCTGCTGCGGAACTTCTGGAAGAGGATTCTTCTCTCCTAAAATAAAAAGAGCCTGTCTCTACTCCCACCTTACATATTGTCATGTACAAATATCATCTCTAGAACCATTTACCCATCTGCGACTACCTGCACAGGACCCTGACTTCCAGAAGACAGAGCACAGAAGAGATGGAGAGAAGCTGGGAACTTGAGGTGAGCAAATAAAATTCCTCATGTTAAAACAGTTTGCAGTGGAATCTCTGTAACTGAGAATCAAAGCATCTCAACTCATCAAGATGGAGTGTGGCCTCATTCACAAACTAGGCAGCCCAGGGAAAGTCTAGAGGGAACAGAAGGGTCATGAAGGTGGGCTTAGACACCTCCTTAGACAGTGGGATCTCCATGAGACAATCAGAAATACAAATCAGATAAGAAGAAGGAAGTCTGGACTAGGGGTACAGATGCATAGTTTCAGCATTCCAGTGGTAGCTGAGGCAATGGGAGTAAACACAGAGGTCTTAAAAGGCACTGTTATCTATGAATATCAAACCACCACTGCCCCCTCACCCTGACTTCTAACAACCACACTTGCCTCTCAGAGAGCCAGCACCACTTTGGGCAGGGGAGTTACTAGCAAATAATAGATCATACATAGTAATAGTTTTCATTTATTGAGCACCTTTTATCCCATGTGCCTAAAATTCTTTTCTCAAATTCTCACAATCATCCCGTGAGGCAGGTATCACACCCCTCAGTTTACAAATGAGGAACGGGGGGATAATCAAAGAGTCCTCTGGTCGATTCCAAGAACAGTCACTGCAGGGCAGACCAGGACTTAAACACAGGGCAGGCATGGGAGAAGAGGAGAGACTGATGATCACACAGCACCCAGTTAGGGGGCTGATTCTGGTGCAAAGTGGGAGCAGTGAGGATGGTGGAGAAAACCCCATTTTGACAAGTGACAATTAAGCCCACAGAGGCTTCTCAAATACAGCTCTGAATGAAGGGCAAGGTGGGACCTGAGTGGTTTAAAAACTCAAACGGTCCCAGTGGGCTAGCTCAGGAACTTCATTCATGTCACTGTTCCTATGGGAAGCTGTATTCTAAACAAGGTACTTTCTAACCAACTTCCGGGACACCATGCCCACCCAGCTGGGACTCTCTCCCAGCATTACTAACTGTGCGTTCTCATGTGCTCAGAAGGCAGCACTTCTGAACAATCTGCCACTGCGTTTGGTTTCCTCCTTGGTCTTGGTTGGCTGATTCCTCCCCTGCCATCTGACCTTTCGGTCACTGTCAGTGGGGCTAGCTAGCACTCAGCACCTTTCAGGTTTCCTTGCCGGCCACCACCTCCCTTGTTCTAACTTCCTCTTGGCCTGTCAATATCCTTGAAACAAACTTCTCACTGTCTTGGAAACTAAGAGAGCCTCTGGAAGAGCCGTCTCAGCCTCTGGGGACGCCGCAAGAGTGTTCAGTTACAGAGAAGTGGATTAACCGTAGGCGGCACTAAGGCAAAGTGGCTGTTTCACTTAGGAAAAAAAGAAAACAGGAAATATATACATGGTTCAGAGGGCACAGGAATGCAATCCACATTTCTGAGACTGGTAGACTCTCCAAAGTGTGGTTTCAGGCTTTTGAGTCACAAACTAAACTGGCTGGTTCCTGACCTTAACACACCTAGTCTAGATCTAAACAAATGATAACAGATGCCTGGTTAACCTTAATATATGAGACTCAGAAACAAATCTTGTTTGGATTTGATGCAGAAGCAAATGGCAGTTCCTCTTTACAACCCAAAGCAGGATGACCAAGAGCATTATGCACCAGCTTTACTCGCGGCAAAAACATCAGAGACAAAGCTTGGCCAAAGCAGTCAATCTCAAAGAAGCCAGAAGGTTACGGCGAATCGGATGTCTGACTTCTCCTGTTTATAACAACAGGCCTGCAGAAAAATCCATTGTGCGTCAGAATATAAAACTTATCATTTGTCATAAAAACACAGTATTTAACTTACTGACCCTGTCTTTTCTATTATGCCTTAGAGCCGCATCAGATGACGTTTATGTCACTTAAAGAGTGTAATGGGTGGTAAAGCAAGATTAAAAATTACACCAATGGTCCCCAATTGTGTAAACCTACACTATGAAACCAATTGACACTGTTCTCCCGTGGTTTACAGAATAGAGACAAGGAAGAAAAGCAACTCAAGTGTGAGGATCTATAAACCACTCTCGAAATATGCCTGTCTCTCAAAAGACTCTCTAGTTGTAAGGAGAAAGTTATATGTTATAAAAAAGAGAAAGAGAGGGAGAGACTTAGCATTTACCTCTACAATACAAAAACGGTGTAACTCATGTTTTCTGAAATAGCTGCTAGTCAGCTCTTCAATGCGCTGCATGCATTCAGTCCACTGCACCATCTCATTTTCTAGCCATTAGCAATGTAAAAATTAGAGTATCTTGGCAACAGATTTTTCACAGTGAGATTCACTTTATTCTAGGATCCTTTCAAGTAAAAATAAAATGGCAGAAGAACCTCATTATCCAGGAGATTTTCAATATGGCCTATTCCAACGATAACATTCCATTCTTTCCTCTATTCAAATTACAGCAAATAAGCATCTATTACATGTGGTGTACAGCTCTAGCTGCTGGGGATCACAGGTAAGGGCTCTCAGGCTTCTGGAGGAGACAGACGTGTCCAGAAAGAACACTTGCAATGTGACAAATGCTATAACAACAGGATGTGTACGAGGCATGGACACTTTGCCAGGTCTGGCTGGGTTGAAGGCTTTTGAACAGATGCGACACTTGATTCAAGTCTCAAAGAGTGAGTTCTGATGAGTGTGTGCTCAGGGGAAGGCAAAAGGGTACCACTCAGCAGGAATCCCACGTACAAGGCACGAGAGAGTCTGGTATGTTCGGGAGACTCAGCAGTTCTGCGTGCCCAAAGAGCAAGACCTTAGCGTGGGCACACAGACTTGCTGAAGGTCTAGATCAGGTAGGGGTCTAACTCAAACAATGAAGGTTGGACTTTGTATGTAGACAGAAATGAAGCACTAAAAGGAGGAGGAGAGGATGGGGAAAGGAGAAAGACACAAGTTAACATTTTCTGGGTGCTTACTATATGCAAGGCACCTTGAACTTAGGAAGTGGGTACTATTTTGCCCCCATTTTATAGATGAAGATAAGTTACAGATCAGAGAAGGTAGTATCTTTCTGAAGAACCCACAGCTAGTTAGTAATCAGTGGAGCCAAAATGTAAACCCAAGTGTTCTGACTCTAGAGGCCATGCTTTTAATCACTTCAGTACATTACTCCCAGAATAAGAATGTTAAGCAAGTTAAGGATATAGATAACATCTTGTTTTCACTGACCTAAAAAGTACATGACTCACCTTTCTAAAAGAGAAAAAAGAGGGCATCCGAAAGTTAGTCTGCATCCAGTATGAAAGACTGTGCACACAAAACAGAAGAATGAAGGAAGCTGCTACCCTCTATAGCAGTGGTTCTCAACTGAGGGTGATTTTGCACATCAGGCGACATTTGGCAACATTTGGGGATTTTTTGGTTGTCACAACTGGGCAAGAGGTGCTACTGACATCTCAGGGGTAGAAGCTACAAATGCTGCTAATTACCCTACAGTGGACAGGACAGCATCCCCCAACAAAGGATTGTCTGGTCCTACTCAGATACAACCTGACACAAACTACTGAAGAAAAGATGAGCTTCCCATCTTGTATTGCAATAAAAATAACAAACCATTGTCCATATGGCTAATGGAAAGTCTAGTCTGGACATCTTACCCTGAAACTTAGATTTAACTTTATCACTACCTGCTATGGTTTAAATGTTTGTGTCCCCCTAAAATTCTTATGCCAGAAACTTAAACCCCAAAGCGAAGGTCTTTAGGACGTGGGGGTCTTTGGGATTAGTACCCTTAAAAAAAAGGGTGAATCAAGCTCCCTAGCCCCTTCTACCATGTGAGGATACAACAATAAGTCTTCAACCTAGAAGAGGGCCCTCACATGACCATGCTGGCACCCTGATCTCAGACTTCTGGCCTCTAGAACTATGAGAAATAAATTCTCTTGTTTATAAGCCACCACTCTGTGGTATTTTCTCATAGCAGCTTGAACAGACTAAGACACCACCCATGCTGAAAAGCAATAAAAGCTCTGCATTACTTTAAGTTTAGTTCAAAGTTAGTTCAACTTCACATAATAGAATTCAAGAACAATTATGCTAATGGGGCTGCAAAAAGTATGATCCACCATCAACCAAGAAAATGATAAGCCCTAGAGAAGGACAGCCACTACCTGTGGGAGATAACAAACAATGCTTTCCCCCCCAAATTGCTTTCAAGTCAAACAATGGATGATAAATGGCATTTTTAATCCTTTTTTTCAAGGAAAAAAGACTTTTGAAAAATTGAGGGGACATGTAAGTCTGAGGATCTAATGTATAACATGGTGTGTATAGGGGATAAAGCTATATTGTATAAATGAAATTTGCTAAAATAGTAGAACTTAAGTGTTCAACAATAGAAAAAGGCAAATATGTGAGGTGATGGAGGTGATGGTTTATTAACTCAATGGTGGGATGGTGGGAATCCTTTCACAATGTGTGTGTGTATTAAATCATCACAATGCATACTTTAAATATATTACGATTCATTTGTAATCACACCTTAATAAAGCTGGAAAAATACTTTCAATTTTTTTTTAATCCAAGGGAGTATTTATACAGTACTTCATTTTATACAGCCGCAACATGGATATCATATTTGAATTTTAGAAACCTAGATGCAGTGTGGAAAAGGGGTACTTCTATCCCAGTCACATCTAATTTACTAACCTATCAAAACCCACAGCCAATCTTATATTAACAGAAATGTTGGTGTATGATTACTTGTGTCAACCTATGTTTATAAGATCACTGACTATGTACCTTACATGGTTGTTATCAAAAGATGTAAGTATTCACATATATACTTAACATGATTTGTGAAAAACTACTGCTTTTCACTTTTTCCCATTTTCTTAGATGTTTCCTTTACCAATCCAAATGTAATGAAAATGATCATTCTTGGTAAGTGAGATGCATATAATGTAAATCCCCAACTTCTAATTGTTTTTCTAATTTATAGGGAAGTTTCTGATCAAAGCATCAAAACTGACTCACAATATTCCCTTAGGAACAACAGGATGATTAGAAAGTAACTTCATTTAAAAGTTAATGGATGAACTGTACACTTAGCTGTGTGAATTGTATAGTATATCTCAATAAAGCTGTTTAAAAAAATTAACAGTATTTCCATCTTGCTGTCATATTGGTTTCATTAACTTCATCAAATACACTAAGGGAAAAATAAGCACCTCAGTGTTTATTACATTACTACTCAGAGGACTAAAATGTTGAAATGAAAACACTAATCTACTTATTTGCAGCAGCAATTTTGTGGACTAAATCATCAAACCTTGTGAGTTTTTCCATAAAAACCTTTTGCTAATCAAATGACAACTTATAAAAATAGTCTGAGTCACATTCAAGTTCTGCCTTCTAAGAGAACAAAAAGAAAGATTTCTATCTCCTCCAGCACAGAAAACTACAAAGGACATAACAAAAGTTTTTCTGAACAAACATTGCTCAAAAAACCAAGAGACCAACCACAGCAGAAATTCTTCCTAAAATAAACAACAGAGATAGCAAACAGCTAAAAGCTATTGTGCTGCTCAACAAACAACCAACAGCATTCAGTTTATATAAACTTGGGTTTTTAAATCTTGAACAGGGCTCACACCACGAAATGCATGCAAAAGACTTTCTGCTTGTCAAGGTGAGGTTACCTCTAAAGCAAGTTAAGAAGGCAAATTTCTACATCACATGAGCATGAATACGCAAAGTGTTTTATTTTTCTAATTATTTTTGAAACAGAAAATTAGTTTTTATTTAAACACTACTTATCTTCATGTAAGATGTGTTAACTATTGTCTTCAGCTTGAAACGCTCTCCACGGGAACAGACACATCAATTTTTCTCTCTAAAGTCAATGATAAACTTTGATCTGAGTTGCAGAAAATCACTTCATAACTAACTTTTCAACGAGTAATTTGGTTCTTAAACAAATTCAACGAGTGTTTTTCAAAACAGCACACAGAAAAAAATGTCTCACTAAGCCTCTCTCTATTTCTTCTACTTAAATTTACTACAGTTAATCTTTTTCAACACACAATGCATTATTATAACAGTAATGTAAGCAAATTCTTAAGTAACTATTTATGAATCAGTAAAATTCTTTCCATTAAGGGATGAAATATGTGAATAATTTTAACACAAAATTAGATGTCTTTGAGATAGAATGTGAAAAAGGTCATCCAAAAATAAATATTAGGAAATATTTTTTAAAAACCATCTTTCTATTTTAATTTCAGGGGAAAATGTCACATGCTTAACTTTGACTTTAATTAATAAAAATCAAAATTATCAAGAGTACTATCTGGGGGGCAGGGCAAACACTATAACGGTAGTTAGTTACTGGCTATTAACTTTAAAGTAATTGTTTACTATTTTATTTACAAACTAAAGTAGGAGTTAAAGAAAATGCCAAGTATGTACAGAACAACAAAATACATGTATGCATTCAACGTCTGAATACCATCTACATGCAAGATGCTGTTCATATATCACACTATTTATAAACATGTGTTTAATTTAGAACATACCACAAGTAGATAGGTGCTTAACACGTGCATTTTATGGTAGCATGGTAGTTACAGATAATGTGTTTAACTCTGCCAAACAACACCTGTGTTACATATATGGCCATCAAAATAATTGTGGTATGCTTTTGTGACACTCAAAGAGGCCAAGCCTGCTGCAAAATGATTACTTCCAACACAAGTGTCCTTAAATTATTGTTTAGTTAAATGGCATATATCCAAAATAATAGCATTATAAAGTTGCTACTGCCTTAGAATCACTCACCAATTTTCAACCTATTTGTAAAATAAGATAAGCATCATCAGGTTATAAAAAGTAATTATGGATCAGGATTTTTGATTCATGTTTCTTTGACAAAATTATTCCATTTGATCCCAAGTTTTGGCTGCTCTCTTGACAGAATAATGTACATGCTCCACAGCTGACAAGAGTAAGGCTTTCATGATTAAATAGGAAGCTCACACACCAGATGACTCCAGACTGCAGACTTCAGAAAGATTTCTTTGTTGTTTTAGTATCAGATCATCAGTTATCTTTCTCTAATTGCTTCTAAGCCAAAAAGAATCTATGTATTATCAAAAATCTATGATCTTTTTGTGATTTTTGCCTATTTTATTAGCACAGTACACCAAAGAATGTTAAATTATCTTGTAAAGTTCTTTTCCTGATTTTATGGGTAAGGGGGTGCGGAGGGAAGGGTTGGGGGTTGAGACATAAAGAAAAGTTAAAAATATACAATGAACACTCTTCCCCAAGAGTTTTTTATTGGCCTTGAAAGGAAACACAGAATCTGACCAGCTTTTACTTATTATAATTAAAGAGGAAATAATATTCAAAACAATTCCCTTAAGGGTTCACTTTACCTTGTGGCTTTTTAACTTATCATTTTGCCCCCTTTCTCCTGCAAAAAAATGACAGCTGTGAAATTAGAATTCTGTACACCAAGGATGGCAGCAACAAAGCTGAAGCTTTTGGCCAGGAACAGTTACTCCGGTGTGCAGAAAGCTATGTAAAAGCTGATTCACACAAGGAAATGCCCAGAGCCTACGCCATTAGGATTAACTTCTGTGATGACAAGACCAGGAGAGGACAATTGGCAGCCTGAACTTGATTTCTCAGACGGCCTGTTCTATGGGAGGGAAGTGGGAGAAAGACGGTTTCCCTTCATCAGACCCAGCAGCTGAGGTATCTAAAATACCTAAGTTATTTAAAACTGAAGGAGAAGGGGAAACAAAACAACAAAAACGCTCCAGATTCGATCATCTCTAGGTAGCTACGTTGTTGCTAGAGAAAAACAAGCGCGCAGGCGCGTCTGTCAGGTTGTCAACCATAAACACAAGAAGTCATCAAAATTAAGGAAGTGGATGTCTGCAAAGCTCCCACAGCCTTTTTGTTTGGGTTCTCTAATGCTAATAGCAGTAATTGCATTTTAATGACCTACAAAGAGGTGCAAAGTTATTAGCTCGCTTGCAGAGACGTTTACTTAAACGTGGGGATAAAGCGAGGTTACTTTTGGAAAAGGAAATTATTTCTTGGTCAAAAGTAGCATTACCCTACCACAAACACAGGCGACACAATCACAATCACCCAATATATGTGTTTCAACGAGTGAACTATTTTACTTCCCCAATAACCCTACCAAGAAAATAAAGCCTTCAACAAAGGCGAGGAAAATCGTGCCTTCAACACTTCCTGTATATTCAACTCTGCGCCTCTTTGGGAGCTGCGAGGGCTTTAAACGCTTTTGGAGGAACCGATATAGGCAAGAGTTTGCGTCTCAGTTGCAGAACCGTGGACTGTACCTCAGAGTTGGTGCGTGGACTACCCTACGCGACGTCAAACTTACTTTCCTTCAATGAGGGAGTCAAAGTTAACCCACCCTGACATGTCCACCATCCACCTGAGCGCAGGGAGCAGCTGCCGCTCGTTCCCACCGCGCGCAGACCCCGCCGCCTGCCCGCCCGGTGACAGCCCTCGGACAAAGCCGCGGGCCCCTGAGCCAGTCCGGCTGCCGCCCCCCACCCCTCACCCCCACATCCACCACAGGCTCCCAGCCCGCACCTACCTTGATGCCCTGCTGCTGGGTGGTGAGGGTTAACTTGGATTCATTCAGAAGCAAAACTTCGCAGTAAAATTCTTCCGGAACAGCGCAGAAACAGCCCATGTCGGCTGTGGCCGGCCCCAGCGAGGCGAGAAAGCGTCGACCCAGGCGTTCAGCCGCCCCTCCGCTCAAACGTGAGGCATTAATTTACTGTCCGCGCCTCGGCGAGGACGAGAGGACCAGCTCCCGGAGAGGTCCAGGGCCGCACGGACAGGCTGCCGGGCGCGGGCGGGAGGTAAGGAGAGCGGAGAAGCCCGGGAGAGTCAGCGCCCGGGAGCCGCCGGGGAAGAGCCGGCGGAACTGGGTGCGGAGGGCGGCGGCGCGTCCCCGCGCATCCTGCGGCTCTCGCTCCTCCGAAGAGGGGGCGCCGCGGCCCCTCCCGCAGGCCTTGAGGACGACAAAAGTCGTCTGTCAGAGGGGGTAAGAGGCAAGAAAAAGGAGGCACGAGAGCTCCAGGCCCTTCCCGGACTTGGAAGCCCCTAGAAGCTCTACAGCCCCTTCCACCCACTCCCCCTAGAGCGCTGCCGCCCCACCCGCCTCCCCTCCACCTCCGCGGTCCCCAGCGGGCGCGCACTTCCACCTCAGACCCCACCCCACAGTCCCCGGTCCGGTCCGCCGAATGGGAAGCACTCGGCTGTTCCTTTGTGTCAGGGGTACCCACGACGTCCCGGCCCTACTGCAGAGGCAGTGGCGAGGGTCGTCACTCAGTCTGCTACCGTCACCTCGCCAACCCGCGGGCACCGAGAAACCAGAAAAAGGTCAGAAAAGGCAGCGGGCTCCTTACCGCGACCGGCGAGTGGAGGTCAGCTCGTCGTGGGGCACTGCTCCCGTCTGGGGATCCCCGAGTTCATCACGGGTCTATGTGTGCCCAAGTTCAAGCTCTCCCTCCCTCCGAGAACCCTTGCTCTGTCGGCGGAGTGCTGCTTCTCCGCGAGACGGAGAGAAGCGGTCAGTCGGGGGACTTGCGGGTGGGCGGAGGAGCGGGCGCCCTGGCTGGGAACGCGGCCGGCGGGCGGATGGGGTGTGCCCTGGGCGCGCCAGGCCGCGGCGGCTCCCGGGAAAGTTCTCTGGTGGTGCGGTGGGTGGCGCCCGGGGCGGGAGCGGCCCAGGTGCAGCTGGGCCTGGCCCAGGCGCCTGCAAAAGGCTCTGGAGCGAGGAGGGGGACCCAGTGGCCAGGAAGGGGGCGTCCCTTCTGGGCGGGGTCTCAGCTGGGGATGGAGGACGGAGCCGAGGTGGTCAAATGGCGAGGTGCGGGAAGGTCAGCACAAGAACCCACGCGGGGCTGTAGCGGATCCGCCTCTCCGTCCGCAGCCCTGGCGCTGATCGCTGTGTGGGTTTCCCCGGGAAACCCGGAGGCTTGCTCTAGGAAGGCAGGGCACAGCTCTGCTGGGACCCCGGCGTTCGGCGCTCACAGTCCCACGCCCTGTGCGCGACCGGCTGTGTCCAGGACTGGCGGGCACAATAGCTCTGAGGCTGCAGTGACCCCTGGTGGGTCCTCGTGTCCGTGCACAAGCAGCCAAAGCTGAGCTGCAAGTGAGGCAGGGCCCCCGCTGGCCTTCGGAGCAGGTGCAGTCTGTGCTTTCCAGCTGGGAACCCTCCCAGCGAGTTAATTCAAGTGGAAGTTAGAGGAGACGCAGGGGAGGACGCGGAATTGACGGTAGGCAGCCCAGAAATCTTCTCTACTTTATACTGAGTGTTAGAAAGAGCAGGAGCTTTGGCATCAGGCATAGTTTTGAGTCCTCTCCTCGACAACTTTTAAGCACAAAAGAACAAAAAATTTGCTTAAAACCTTCGACGTTAGTACTTTTAAAAACAAAAACAAAAACAAAAACAAAAACAACCCTTGGCACCCGCAGCACAGTAGAATGGAAATGCACGATGCAACTTGGGAAGGAATTTCCTCCTATAGTTATTTGCCACAAAGGACCTTTTGTAGGAAGCCTCCTTCCCTGTTGTCTCAGCCCCATCTAAACATGGATTAGCACAACCCTCAACGTGCCATAAACCCACCATGTTTCATATGAACTTTACCTAGAGCTAAGAATCAAACCTTGGTCTATCTTTCAAGCTTTCTGTGAGATTGAAGCAGGTTTTGAATTTCTAACCAAATTCTGTGTCCTACTTTGGGTTGCACTGACAAAGTTTTTTGCCTGACATAAGCAGACCTCTTATTATTCTGGATTTTAGCATCTTGACTTGTGGAAGCTTTTCTTTTCTGTAATATTCCTGACACAAATTACCAAATGTAATGAAAGACTGCATAAGGGATTTTCATTCTTTACCCCAGTATCCAGTTAGAGCACCTAGGGTTGCAAAAACAAAAGCTAAGGCCCAAGTGTAATAATGTGTTTGCCAGTTTTGAGTTTTGCTGCCATCTGTTTTATGTTCTTTGATTTTGTGATTTTGTTTTGCTCAAATGGTAGTGGAAAGGCTGGGCACTGGGAGTAGGACAGGGATTCTGTTCTAGGCTCCTCACAAAAAAGTGTACAAAGCCATGGAGATCTGTACTGGGTGAAGTCACCCAGACCTTTTCTGGGTGAGGCACTTTCTTTTCCACCTCTTTATCAGACTGGAGAAAAGAAAAATCCATCTAACACCAAATTAGAGTTTCCTGGAGAAAACAGGAATTCCACAGGTTTGTTGTTAGTGGGTTTTTTGTTTTTGGTTTTTAACAGTCTACTGAGCTATTGAAACCAAGCAGGACACTGGGAACTTCCCAGGAACAGACCCAACCCCTGTGTCCCCCCTCCCCCCACCCCTTGTTTACTGAAAAGCTTTAGCCTCCTAGGCTGTCCCCAAGTTCCAAAGATAAAATTTAATTAGAGAAGTGAAGAACGTGAAGAAACAGAGGAAAACAGTCAAGCAAGACAAAATAAAAATAGTTTAGCCATAAAACAAAGTCAAGGACCTTTAGGTCTTCCTCCAGGGCTACAGACAATATTCTGAGCCATATCCATGAGTTGTTTTGAAGATATTAAGACCCCCACCAGATGGGAGACGTTGACTGCTGACCACCAGCACATAGACCCCAGAGTGTTTGGAACTAGAAGGTTCATGATACCTGTTACCTCATCACCAACCAATCAGAAGGATGTCTACCAACTGATCAGGCACCCTGCAACCCTCTCCCTCATCTTGTCTTTAAAAACCCTTCTCTGAAAGCCATTGGGAGGCTCAGGTCTTTTGAGCATGAGCTGCTCATTCTCCTTGCAGTAATTGAGCATCTTTGCCCTATGTTGGGTGCTTTGCAATAAACACAGAACTTTCCTTCACCACAGTTCAGTGTCAGTAGATTGGCTTTACTTCTGGCAGGCAAGCAGACCCAAGTTTGGTTCGGTAACACTATAACTGGCACGCAATAAACTGCGTATATTTAAAGTATACAATTTGTTAAGTTTTGACATATGTATACATGAACCATCACTACAATCAAGCTAGTAAACCCATCCATCACCCCCTGAAGTTTCCTCCTGTGCTTTTGTAATCTCTCTGCCTCACTCCTTAACACACCTCACCTCCCAGACAACTACTGTTTTGCTTTCTGTCACTATAGATTATCTACATTTTCTAGTTTTATATAAATGGAATTGTAGTGCCAGATTTTTGTTTGTTTGTTTGTTTTTTGGTTTATGAGGTTTTTTGGTCTGATTTGTTTCACTTAGAATAATTATTCTGAGATTTATCCATGTTGTATATATCAATAGTTTGTTCATTTGTATTGCTCAGTATTTCTTTATATATGTATACTATGATTTGTTTATCCATTCATTTGTGTGGTTTCCAGTTTTTGACTATTGCAAATAATACAAATGTTAACAAACTTTGCTGTGGGGACTGTAATAGTCAGCTCCAGATGCCAAAACAAAATGCCATAGGCTGGGTGGCTTAGACACCAGGCACTTATTTTCTCACAGTTCTGGATGCTGAAAGTCCAAGATCACAATGCCAGCATGGCTGCCTTCAGGTGAAACCTCCTCCTGGCTTATAGGTGGCTGCCATCCCACTGTGTGCTCCTCTTTGTTGAGAAGTGTTGGGGAGAGCTTAAGCTCTATTTGTCTTTTCTCATATGAACAGCAAACCTATCCTATCAGGGCCCACGCTTACGACTCTTTTAACCTTAATTACCTCCTAATAGACCTTATCTCCAGCTACAGTCACTTTCGGCATTAGAGCTTCATCATATAAATTTGAAAGAGACACAGTTCATTCCATAGCAAGGATCCATGTCTTTGTGTGGACATGTGCCTTCACTTCTTTTGAAATCAAAAAGAGTGGAGTCATTGGATCAGAAGATAAACAAATGGCAAATAAGCACATGAAAAGATGCTCAACATTATTTGTCATTAAGGAAATCCAAGTTAAACTCACCATAAGATACCACTACAGTCCTAATATAATGGCAGCTACACCACCATAGTGAGTATTGGTGAAGGTGAGGAACAGTGAAGGTGAGAAAGGTGAGGAACAGTGTTCTCATACACTGCTGGTGTGAATGTAAGGCGGTACAATCACTTTGGATAACACTTTGACCATTTCTTAAAAAGCTGAACATATACCTTCCACAGGATTTTGAAAGAAAACTTTCTCTGCCTATCCAAGGAAACACATTAACAAATTATTATTCAAACGTATTTTTCCCCTGGAAAATTATATAGTTTTTCAACATGTGCATAACATAATACAGTCTATTTGAAGACTTGTGTCAAAACCTTTGATCTCTCTTCAGAGACTTTTTGGAAAATATTTTCTTTGGTCAAGATGATATTTTGTCATAAGTCTATGTGAATGAGTCAAATGACAAATTCAAAGTAGATAAAATTTTATGGAAACATGTAGACAATCTGTGAAGGCCTACAGGAATCCCATCCTGGAAGAAGTAACTTCACTTTACATAAAACAGAGCCCCACCCCTTGCTGAAACACCCCTTCCTGTTTAAATCACCATATTCTCTTTAGGAAGGTGTATTTAAACAATCCATGCCTTCCGCCATCTGTTTATAATTTTACATTTTCCAAACTTCAGAAAGATAACTGACTTGAAAAAAGAAAGGACACCTTTGAAACATTGACAGTAAATAATTTAATTACTTAAATACCTGAAGGCAGTGTGGCAGAATCACCAGGGAAGACTTGTTAAAACACAGATTCTGACCACACCCCCAAAGCTTTGGAGTCCATAGGTCTGGAATCGAGCCTGAGAATTTGCATTTCTAACAAGTTCCCAGGTGATCCTGATGCTGCTAGTTAGGAACTACACTTTGAGAATCACTGCCTTAGAACTTATCTCTCTCTCTCAAAAAAAAAAAAAAATATTTTTCTTAATAATCTATGGAATAATTTTCTGAAGAGAGACAGTTCATTCTTTACCAGTAGCCTCCCTCTTATTCTACCCTTTCCATCAAATAATGCTTGTCAAAGAGAAAAGTATTGAAGACCCTGCCAAGTAAGTTACATAACAAAAAGTAGTTTTTGAAGAAGGGAAATAGCCCTCTTTTGAGTTGCATCCTACTACCGCCTAGTCTATTTGGATACCTTACTCATTTTTCTTTCTCATGTAGTGTGTGCCCAGGTGCATCCAGTTTTTAAGAGTCTCCTGCCTTCTGACTCACTTCATACATATGTCATTAACCAGCTCTCCTCGCATCTAAGTACTGAAACCTTAGATCCCATTTGTTGAAGTACCTCAAGGAGGTTACCCACATCTCAAGGGAAGTCATCTCCCAAGAGGGCTATCTAAGCTTTGTCTTCATTCTTGCCATCTCCATGTAAGTATTCTCTGGGGTGTAAGGAAAATTCTTATTTTGCACAGTTTTTAATCCTTGTTGATGAATGCATTGATCTGGTTCATATTTAGTATAAACGGTTTGGAATTTTGACTTTGAAATACTCTAGTCTCCCCTTCTCTAACTGTCTACTAGCAAAAATATGGGAGCAGAGGAGCTAGTTAATAAGTCTAGTTTCTTTAGGGACATTTTTTGAGTTTTTTAAACAACAGATGAACATCTTTGCCTATTGGATTGAGAGAGATTCCAAAGATTGGCTAGAATGGGTGAAATGGGTTATTTTGATACATTATTGGTAGAATTATAGATTGATTCAGGCTTTCTGAAGTACAATATATCATACATACAATAATTTAAATTTGTATACACTCTGACACAGAAATTCAGTATCTGGAAATTTATCCTTATCAAATAATAGACACAGATATATGTAAAAAGATATTAATTACTACAGCATGTTTATAATATTAGAACTTTAAACAATCAAAATGCCTAACAGCAGGGAGTTGTTAAATTAATTTTCATGTATGCATATAATAGAATACCAGTTGTTGGAAAAGATGAGATTGATGTATGTGCACTGATGTGGAAAGTTATCTAAGGTAAGCAGTGAAGTTAAAAAAAAAAAAAGAACAGCTTGCTTAATGGTGCAGATGGAAAGGTCCATTTCTGTTTTTACAAGAAAGTTTAGATTTTTTACAATGAGCATGAATTAATTTACAATAGAAGTCAATTTTTATATTAAATAAAAGAGTGCTATCAAATTACCAGTTAATGACGTTGACCTTCATTTAAAAATGAACTCCTTTTCTAGATCCTAACCTAATGTGGACTCTAATGTGTTGCGTGTTTTACCTGGCTCACATATTCTGGTTTGCACCCTGAATAAAGCATATCAACTTAATTAACATCAATTTAATGATGCAGGTATTAATTTACCTGTAGAAATTTGAGGGAAAGGATGAGGAAGTTAGCTCTTAGTTATCTGCAGTTATTTTGATTTAAAGTCAGACTGGCCATGTGACCCTAGAGAATTCCCATCGTCTTTCTGTCCCCCAGCAACTCATCTACAAAATAAGGAACCCGGGACTTGTCTTCTGGTGCCTCTTGATCCTCTCGCCCAGCATGCTGCTTTCCCATCCCTTTCTTTTGGAAACAACACATTGCTCTTCCTGTAAGACTGGTATCCCAGGGAAGGAATTACCTAGTATAACATCTGGCAAAGAAACATCTAGGGTAGATGACCTCTGTAGTCATGTCTAACTTTCTGCTTCTGACAATAAGAAAATGGCAAAAAAAAAAAAAAAAAGAAGAAGAAGAAGAAAACAGTCATTTCCTCCAAGGAGGCTGGTTGGTAGACAGGAATAGAATGGAGACTTAATGTTTTACTATATTCTTTTTTTTGCATTTAGAGTTTTGTGTACTTTACTCTGTTTGTGTGTTTCTTAGTCACTACAGAAATAAATATTTTTAAATAATTTTTGAGAAGACAAAGTATAATTTATGGTATCTTTTTAAATAGGTTGGATAGAATAAAGATTTATTCTGTGTGAATTTATATACGTGAAAATAACAGTGATTATCTCTTTGTGGTGGAACTGTGAGCGAAATTTGCTTTTTCTATGATTGTATATATTTTTGCAAATTTTCTTCCATGAACATCATGTGGCCAGATCAATCTTCTTAATTTTAACCATTAATCTTACAAAATAGAAAGTGTAAAATAAAGAACAAAAGGAGGCCAAATGAGCGCATCAAAACAAGGGGAGAAGTTATCACACAATCTCTATTACCAACCATGTCACTTGACACAGACAGGTGCTCAGGGCATGGCCTGGGAATCACTGAATTTCAGCCCCTCAAACCCTCATGCCTTCTCTGAATGTGAGCTGTTTTCTCAGCTTTAAACCTTCCTCTTCCTAAAATCCCCTCTTTCAAAACCTCCACCCGCTGCCTCATTTTCATCTCAATAGGTTCACCCTCTGCTCAGGTATCTACTTTGCTCTTCCTTCTCCAGGAAGCTCCCTGAACTCCCAGGTCTGGGTTGGGTCCCCATCCAGCGTGTATCATTACTAACCCCTTACTAGACTGTAGTTCGTGAAATCAGGGCCATGTTTAGCTTGTTCACCATTGTACCCCAAGCACCTGTCACAGCATTTGACAGACAGTAAACACTCTATAAATATGTGCTGAATGAATGAATGAAGTCAGTTGTACAAGCTCCACTTGTGGCATATTATGTGCACATTTATTTCAGCACCTTCATGTGGACTCTAGCTTGTTTCCCTTCCAAAACACTCTTACTTTGCCAGCTACCATCTTCTTAACCAAAAGCAACTTTTGCAGATGTGGTAATAAAGAGTTGGAGTAAGCATACAACCTTTGCCATATATTTATATGTGCACTTCACCCTAGAGGCTTCTCATTGCCCTATGTATTCCTGGATTTTGTGATTGGCACTTTGATCTCAGAAGTGTTATGAGATATTCCTTATTTTCTGTAGAAATTAGCTTGAATGAGCAATTAGGGCAATAGTAAAAACTTCAGACTTTCTTTGTGCAAACTTACAGACCAGAGTTTACACTGAAGGTTCACTGAATAAAATACCGAATACTATTAGAGGTAGTTCTTGAGCTGATGGCTATGATGATACTGATGAAAGAGTTTCAGTAATCTGTTCATTTCGAAAGCTTGGGTTGAGTTGTCCCAAGTGAAGACTGATCTCTAATAAATTATTCAATCCGAGTTAGAAGCATGCTTTATTGATATCATGATTGTAGTTGTTGTCGGTAATATTATAAAACAGTGGCAAGTAATATAATTACATAGGTCCTGTAGTATGTGAAATCTGAAAGGAATTTTAATGATCACCTAATCCTACACCTTAAGTATCTTATAGACGAAGGTACTGAGACATAAAGAGATGAAGTATTTAACTCTTGGCAGAGTTGGGTTTAACCACAGAACTCCTGCCTTTAAGTCTTTTTTTAAATTGAGATATAGTTGGATTTATATTATAGTGTTAGTTTTAGGTGTACAGCAAAGTGATTCAGGTATACATTTTGTTCAGATTCTTTTCCATTATAGGTTATTACAAGATATTGAATATAATTCCGTGTGATATACAGTAAATCCTTGTTACTTATCTATTTGCAGATAGTCGTTTGTATGTGTTAATCTCATACTCCTGATTTGTCCCTTCCTTCTCCCTCTCCCCTTTGGTAACCGTACTTCCTTTTTTTCTATGTCTGTGAGTCTTTCTGTTTTTTATGTAGATTCATTTGTATTATTTTTCAGATTCCACATATAAGTGATACCATATAGTATTTGTCTTTCTCTGTGTGACTTACTTCACTATCATATTCTCTAGGTCTATCCATGTTGCTGCAAATGGCAATATTTCTTTTTTTATGGCTGAGTAATGTGTTTATATCTGTATCTATATCTATGTCTATGTATTCCACATCTTCTTAAGACAACTGTCTTTTGATAGACATTTAGGTTACTTCCGTATCTTGGCTATTGTAAACAGTGTTGCTGTGAACATTGGGGTGCATGTGTCTTTCAGAATTAGAGTTTTCATCTTTTTCAGATATATGCCCAGGAATGGGATTGCTGGATCATACAGCAACTCTATTTTAGGAACTCTATTTAAGGAATCTCCATACTGTTTTCCCCAGTGGCTGTACCAATGTGCATTTCCACCAACAGTGTAGGAGGGTTCCCTTTTCTCCACGCCCTCTCCAGCATTTATAATTTGTAGACTTTATGACAAGAGACATTCTGACTGGTGTGAGGTGATGCCTCATTGTGCTTTTGATTTGCATTTCTCTAATGATTAGCAATGTTGAGTATCCTTTCATGTTGGCCATCTGCATGTTGTCTCTGGGAAAATGTCTGTTTAGGTCTTCTGCCCATTTTTTGATTGTGTTGTTAATTTTTTTGATATTAAGTTGTGTAAGTAGTTTGTATATTTTGATAATAGCCCCTTGTTGGCCGCATTATTTGTAAATACTTTCTCCCATTCCGTAGGTTGCCTTTTCATTTTGTTGATGGTTTTGTTCGCTGATTAGGTCCCATTTGTTTATTTTTGCTTTTATTTACTTTGCCTTGGGAGGCTGATCTAAGAAAATATTGTCTGAGAATGTTTTGCCTATGTTCTCTTCTAGGAGTTTTATGGTATCATGTCTTATACCTAGCTCTTTAAGCTATTTTGAATTTATTTTTGTGTATGGTATGAGGGAGTATTCTAGTTTCGTTGATTTACATCTAGCTGTCCAGCTTTCCCAACACCAGCACCACCTCATTGTCTTTTTTCCATTGCATATTCCTGCCTACTTTGTCATAGATTAATTGACTGTAGGTGCATGAGTTTATTTCTGGGCTCTCTATTCTGTTCCATTGATCTATATGTCTGCTTTTCTGACAATATCATGCTGTTTTGATTACTGTAGCTTTGTAGTGTAACCTGAAGGCTAGAAAGGTTATGTCTCCAGCTTTGTCCTTTTTCCTCAGGATTGCTTTGGCAATTCTGGGCCTTTTTTGGTTCCTTATTTTGTAAATTTTACAATTGTTTGTTCTAGTTCTGTGAAAAAATGTTTTGGTTAATTTAATAGGAATTTCATTAAATCTGTAGATTGCTTTGGGTATCATGGCCATTTTAACAGTATTAATTCTTCCAATCCCAGAGCATGGGATATCTTTCCACATATTTGAATCATCTTCAGTTTTCTTTATCAGTGTTTTATAGTTCTCAGCATATCCTTGGTTAAGTTTATTTCTAGATTTTTTTTGGTGTAGTTTTATACAGGATTTTATTTTACTTTCTCTTTCAAATATTTTGTATTAGTGTAAAGAAATGCAGTAGATTTCTGTATGTTAATCTTGTATTCTGCTACATTACTGAATTCATTTATTCTAACAGTTTTTGTGTGGAGACTTTAGGTTTCTCTATATACAGTATCATGTCATCTACAAATAGTTACGGTTTTCCTTTTCCCTTCCATTTTATGTACTTTTTATTTCTTTTTCTTATCTGCTTTGGCTAGGGCTTCCAATACTATGTTGAATAGAAGTGGTGAGAGTGGGCATCCTTGTCTCGTTCCTGAATTTAGTGGGAAGGCTTTCAGTTTTTCATCACTGAGTGTTATGGGTTTGTCATAAGTGGCTTTTATTATGTTGAGTTATGTTCCCTCTATACTCACTTTGGTGACAGTTTTTATCATTAAGGATGTTGAATTTTGTCAAATTTCTTTTCTGCATCCATTGAAATGATCATGTGTTTTTTGTCTTTCTTTTCGTTGATGTAGTGTATCACATTGATGTGCATATGTTAAACATCCTTATGACCCTGGGATGAATCCATCTTGACCATGGTGTATGATCCTTTTCATGTATTTTTGGATTTGGTTTGCTAATATTTTGTTGAGGATTTTTGCATCTGTGTTTATCCCGGGTATTAGCCTGTATTTTTCTTTCTTTCTTTGTTTCTTTTTTTTTTTTTTCTGTAATGTCTGTCTGATTTTAATATCAGGGTGATGACAGCTTCATTGAATGAATTTGGGAGCATCTCCTCCTCTTTGGTTTTTTGAAATAGTTTGAGAAAGATAGGTATGAGTTCTTCTTTGTATGTTTGGTAGAATTCCTGATTGAGCCTGTCTAGTCCCGGACTTTTGTTTGCAGGGACTTTTTAAAAAATTATTCTTACAGATTGTATTTCACTAGTGATCAGTTTGTTCAAATTATTTGTTTCTTCTTGACTCTGTTTTGGCAGGTTGTATGTTTCTAGAAGCTTGTCCATTTCTTCTAGATTGTCCAATTTATTGGCATATAACTGTTCATTATATTCTCATATTATTTTTTGTATTTCTGTGGTATCAGTTGTTATTTCTCCTCTTTCACATCTAATTTTGTTATTTGAGTCTTCTCTCTTTTCTTCTTGGTGAGCCTGGCTAGAGATTTGTCAATTTTGTTTATCTTTTCAAAAAAGCAGCTCTTGTTTTATTGATCTTCTCTATTTTTTTTAATCTCTGTTTTATTTATTTATTTTCTGATTTTTATTATTTTCTTCCTTCTGCTGACTTGGGGTTTTGTTTGTTCTTCTTTTTCTAGTTCTTTTAGGTGGTAGATTAGGCTGATTGAGATTTTTCTTGTTTCTTGAGGAAGGTGTGAATTGCTATGAACTTTTTCTTAGAACTCCTTTTGATGCATCTCATAGATTTTGTGAGATTGTGTTTTCATTTTCATTTGTCTCTAGGTATTTTCTAATTTCTTCTTTGATTTTATCATTGACCCATTGGTTTTTTAATAGGATGTTGTTTTATCTCCATATGTTCATTCTTTTCCTATGTTTCTATCCATGGTTGATTTCTAGTTTCATACTGTTATGGTCAGAAAATATGCTTAAAATAATTTCTATCCTCTTTAATTTGTTGGGGTTTGTTTTGTGACCCAGTATGTGTGCTATCCTAAAGAATGTTCCATACATGCTTGAAAGGAATGTGTATTCTGGTTTTTTGGGATGTAGTATCGTGTAGATATCAATTAAGTTTGACTGGTCTGTTGTGTCATTTAGGACCTCTGTTTCCTTGTTGATTTTTTTGTCTGAGTGATCTGTCCATTGATGTCAGTGGGGTATTAAAATCTTCTACTAATATTGTATTATTGTCATTTTCTCCCTTTATGTCTATTAGTATTTGTTTTATATATTTACTTTCTCCTATATTGGGTGCAAAAAAGTTAATGAGTGTAGTGTCCTCTTCTTATACGATCCCTTTATCATTATGTAATGCCTTTCTTTGTCTTCCTTTATGGCCTTTATTTTAAAGTCTGATACGAGTATTTCCACTCCTGCTTTTTTGTCATTTCCATTTACATGAAATATCTTCTTCCACCCCCTCACTTTTAGTCTTGTGTGTCTTTCACCCTGAAGTGCATTTCTTATAGGCAGCATATTATAGATTCTTGTTTTTTTAATCCGATCTGCCACTCTATGTCTTTTGATCAGAGCATTTTGTCCATTGACATTAAAAGTAATTATTGATACAATAAATATATATATGTTCATGTATAACTGAAAAATTGTGCTCTACACTGGAATTTGACACAACATTGTAAAATGATTATAAATCAATAAAAAATGTTTTAAAAAAAGTAATTATTGATATATATGTACTTACTGCCATTGAAATTCTTGTTTTCCAGTTGTTCTTATGGTTCTTTGTTGTTTCTTCTTTTTGTTTTTCCTCTTGTGGATTGATTAATTTCTTTAGTATTATGCTTGAGTTCCTTTCTTTTTGGTTTTTGTGAATCTACTGTATATTTTTTATTTGTGGTTACAACAGGGTTCAAGTATATTGACTCATAACCATGTCTACTTGCTTTAAAATGATAGTCATTTAAGTTTGAACACATTCTAAAAGATCTACATTTTTATCCTCCCCTTTCCCCTTTGGTAACCATAGTTTGTAATCTGTGTCTGTGAATCTATTTCTGATTTATCCTCTTTTTAAGATTCCACATATAAGAGATATAGTATTTATCTTTGTTTGACCTATTTCACTTAATATGATAATCTCTAGGTTCATCCATGTTACTGCAAATGGCATTATTTCATTCTTTTTTATGACTAATATTCCATTATATAAATATACCACAGATTCTTTATCCAGTCATCTATCAATGGACATTTAGGTTGCTTCCATATCTCGGCTGTTGCAAACAGTGCTGATATGAACATTGGGGTGGGTGCATGTATCTTTTTGAATTCAAGTCTTCTCTGGATATATGCCAGGAGTGGGATTGCTGGATCACATGATAACTCTATTTTTAGTTTTTAAAGGAACCTCAACACTGTTTTCCATAGTGGCTACACCAGTTTACATTCCCACCAACAGTGTAGGAGGGTTCCTTTTTCTCCACACCCTTTTCAGTTCCCTTAAGTTTTAATTTAGTAATTTTTATAATTCACTATTACTTGTAATATAATCTTACATATAACTGTAGAAAAGCATGAAATTAAGCTTTGTTGTATAGACATAATGGATATACCAGTAGTATATCTCTGAATGTGCTTAGTCCAGGTTGTGGATAGGATAAAGCAATATTTAAGAGGGAATATATATCCCCCCATAATCAAATTACTATTTTTCATTGAGTCTAAGATGCCACTGATTACATTAATAACATTTTATTTACCACTAAGAAAGAAATAATTAATTGAAGGCTCTATCAGTTATGAAAGATCCCAATTTTAGAAATATGTGGAAAAAATGTCATCTTAAAAACTGATGAAGTATAGTGATAGGATCATGTGTATACTACTCTTTTCTGCTAAAATAATTGATTTAATGTTACTAATGTCTCTGTATTTATTCTGTGTTCATTGGTAAATATAAGTGAAGGACACAGGTGTAAATATTTTCATGTAACAGATATATATAAGAAAGAATTCATGTAAATAGTTTTTTTGTAGATGAAATCAAGATGCTTTTGAAAACCTAGCTTGAAACCAATCTTTAAAATAGAGTTTATTGCCTTTGCTGACTATAAATTTAAAGCATCATCCAAGAACTGGCTCTGATTCTCTGTGTCCTTTTACCTCTACTACCACCAAATATTGGTCTCTTTTTTTTTTTTTTTTTTTACTTTTTTTGTTGAGTTATAGTCATTTTACAATGTTGTATCAAATTCCAGTGTAGAGCACAATTTTTCAGTTATACATGAACATACATATATTCATTGTCACATTTTTTTCCCCTCTGTGAGCTACCACAAGGTCTTGTATATATTTCCCTGTGCTATACAGTATAATCTTGTCAATCATTGGTCTTTAACTCAGCCTTGCTTCTCTTGAAGCAATCAGATGCTGGAGTAATTCCAGGACTCAACATCTGTTGTCCACACCACACAGAGCAAAAGGAGCCTCAACCATCCCAACTTTCTTAGCTGGAGGCCCAGGGTTCACTCTGATAGACCAGCTTGAGTCACAAGCAGTTCAGTGGAGTCATTAGGAGCATAAATTCCACAGCCAAACTGCCTGAGTTCAGAATCCAACCCAGCTCACTATTTATAAGCTCTGAGCCTCAGAGCAGCTAAAGAGGGAGTTATAATAGTACCTACCTCATGTTGTGAGGGTTAAACAGACTAATGCAGTGCTTCAAGTAATGCCTGGCACTTAGTACATGCTATGAAAGTGTGATTGATGGTGGTGATGAGGTGATGTTGTCCATCCCTGAAGCAATCACTGTGGCTAGAGGAGACTGTACTGAATGGCTTCACCTAAGTCTCAAGTCACCTCCCATGTAATAAGAAGCATTTGCTTCTCTGGAACCACATGAGTCTCCAAATAGGGGCACTGAGAATGAATAACTAGGCAATTGAGGTGTAGAAAGCAGGTAGCAGTAGCCAACAAGTAGCTACTGCCCAAATCACAATTCAAATACATGGGGTTGTTTGACAAATTATATTCTGAAATGAAGACCATATGTTCAAGGTAAATAATCATCCTTTGCTTTATGTCTTTGACAAGTATATATGTTCATGTACCAAGTTTCCATGTTGTATAAATCATATGCTTAAAAAATATTACTCAGACTCTCCTTCTCCTCATATATTTTCATTCATTTTACTACTCAGTCTGTACTCGTTGACAATCCACTGTGGACCAGACTTAGCAGTGAGCAAACTGAACATGGTTCCTGCCCTCACAGAGTTTGCAGTCTTATATAATGTTAGTCCTTAGCAAGTATTAATATTTCTTTAGCTAGATTCCTAGTCTATAAAATGGAATTGCAAATAAGACCCTAGAAGATCAACATGGGAATATTTTTTGGTTGAGTAGATTATTTTTGACTATAGTTTTATAATTATAAATGTTTTTTATATGTCTGTCTTCACTGTTAGACTGTGAGCTGCCTGAAGGCAGAGGCAGCATCCTATTCAGTTTTTTACCTATAACAGCTAAGGTAGTGCCTGGCACATCGTACAGCTTTTGATTCACTTCTTTAGTCCCTACTCCAGAAAAGCAATACACATGACTGGAGTGGGTAAAAGCTAGGTAGGAAAAGGTAATTCCTGAGTATTTATCCAAAAGATACTTCTGATTTTGCAATTTTTGATCACTTGGAATTAAAGTTTACCTTACCATTATCTATATATCAAAGCAAAACATGGCTTATCATCTACCTCAGAAACTCAACCCCAATTTGTAGCTGGGCATTTTTCCCAAATTCCTCTGCAAGTAGGTATGACCGTGTGATGCAGACCTGACCAGTGAGATCTAAGTGTTAAGTATTTAGTGGTACTTCCTGAGAGCCTTTTAAACATCTCTGTAAAAGTCTGTAACAAGAAGAAAGGAGACATGCGACATCTGTCTCCCTGCTGGTGACTTGCATTTGAATGGGATGGCTGGAGTGCAAACAGCCAGGTAAAGATGATGGCGGGGAACAAGAAAAGAGCCTGTACCCAGCACCCACGCAAGCACCACACTAGCCGGGGGCAGCCTGTCTTGGCTTCTTTATGAAGAAGGAAGAATTAAGCGTCCACCTGTTCAAGCCCCTGTTGTTTGTTTTGGGTAGTTGTTTGCCTTTTGTTACAGGTTGCTAAATGTAATCCCATGTGAAACCCACACTCGTGTTTCTAACTGTGTAGGATACCAAGGAACCAAATAAACAACCTACATATCTTTTTTTAAGGACAACTTTCTTATATGCTATATGCCACTCCTTGGAAATAAGTTTTGTCTATTATTGAATCAAAATATTTAACTTCTGTGATTCTGTGTGTCCTTAAAGTTTGTAAATTCAATTTCTTTGAAAATCTGTAACTCAGACCTTTTAATTCACAAAGATTTAGGAGGAAAGAAGGGATTTCTTCCCCTGCAGAGGTCACCATGGCCACCTCCAGCAGCAGCCTGACCTGTCTTTGCCCGTCCTTTGGCCACTATGGGTTTGGGAAAAGGGAAGGGGGACAGAAAGCAAAGGGGTGAGAGGATCCTCCAGAGTGACTTGTTGTTTGTAGCTAATTTTTTAAAACCCACAGCCCTTTTCTCCACCCTCTTATGTAATTAACCTCACTTGAATCTAAACCCTGTGATAAAGGCAGGACCAGTATTATTATATTCATTGTGAGGTTGAGTGAACTGGGGCTCAGAGAGGTGATAGGACTCCCGCAGCCACTGGTATTGTTGGGGGACGAGGTCTCTTCCCCTCAGACATACTCTGGTTTCCTACACACTCACAGGCCTGACCCAATAGAATAATTTCTGCTTTCTTAAAGTAAAGATATGCTTCTCCTCAGTATGAGTTAACAAAGACTGTCATGGGACCATCTGAAGTTAGACAATCTATATCCATCCTATTTTTCTTTTTCTGAATTTCATATTTGCAAGCAGATATTGGTGACAGAATTAGGGGCCGAGGGTGGATTAAAACACAAACGGGGGAACTTTACTGATATATCAGTCCCTTCCCTGGGTGTGCTTCTGAATGACCAAGGCCCCTGCTTGCTGGGCTGGCGGATCCCTGACTGATCAAACCTGCCAGCACACTTCAGCGAGACCCCAGCAAACATTTGGTATCAGGGTCAATATTTACCTTCATTTAACGTGTGCAGCACTTCATCTATTTATTTATTTATGCAGCAGGCAATTAGGCTTCACGGAGCAAAATCCTTTTGTTCTCTGCTTAGGTTACTGGATATCAGAGCCGTGGAAAACAGCTTTCAGACAATACCATCCAACCTTTAGTGTGCGATGTTTGCACACGGTTGCTTCCCCTATGGGAGGGAAAAAGAATACACAGACATGCACACAAATGGATGTTGGGAATGTATTATAATACACACTGAAGGATACATTATTAATAATATACATTATTTGAGAAACCTTATCTAATATTCTTTTTAATTTAGACATGCATCATGTCAATATGTTGTGGGTATTTTTGGTACTTTTGAGAGGCTTTTGTGAATAGAAAAGATGATCTAAGAACTTCATTTTTTTTTAATAAGTTATGTATTGAAATTAAAAATGGAAAGTCTAGGTCTTTTTCATGCTTTTAGTTTACTTACAGATCTTATTATTCTGTTCATAAAACTAATTTTAATAATCACTTTTAAGGAAGATTCAATTAAGGTATTAAATTAATACAAATTTAATTAACTATTAAAAAATATCTTCAAACTTTTAAACTACATTTATACATTTTATTTCCATATTAACTCTCTAAAGTATTTCAACTCTCTAAAGAACAGGCAAACCCTTTTTAAGAACCTAAATTACTCTCATAAGTGGATATTAAGCATTTCTTAATGTTTTAAGATTTCTAATCCTATTTTAAACTTAGTTAGATATTCTTACATTTTCCAACTTAAAGGCACAAGTTTAAATCAATTATTCAAGTATAAATTTATGTTGGAAGTACGGCCATTTGTTTACTCAAACAGGCTCAATTCCCTTAAATATTATAAATACTTCAAGTACCAAATATGCACAGGTCCCTTAAGACAAAAGTTGATATCCCACATTTGTGTCTCTATTTAATTCTGAATCTTTTGGAGAGTAAAAGTTGCTTTAAAACTAAGGGGTGGAGGAAAACTAAGGAAACAGTATTATCCCAGATAATTTTAGAGTTACTATCTCAACATGCTAACATTGCTTCAAGATCACAGGTATTAACTGGGACCTGAGGTTAATGGTTAGAAATATGTGGCACCATCTTCCTCCCAGCCCCTATAGTCAGAATGTGTCAACTCCAGTGACTGGGTTTGAGATTCTCCTGACCCCACAGGGTGGTAGTCTCTAAATAATGGATGTGCTAAAATCTTTTTTCCCTCTTCTGCTGTCCCCACCCCTGACACTTGAGCCAGTAACTTGGGGTAAGTCTCCTCCCTCTCCCTCCATTCATATTCTAGCCAAACAATCACCAGATTATTCCTGTTTCACCTACAACATCCAAAATCTCTATCAAATCTGCCCCTCCTCTCCTTCCCCACAACTGTTGCCTAAGTTCTGGCTTCACAGTTCCTGCCTCCAGTCTCGCCTGTCACCTTTCTGGGAACTCTCCTACAAGCCTCCTCCTTCAATCATGTTGATAACAACCATCTACCACCCCTGCCATTTACAAATGCCTTCAGCACACCAGGCAACAGGCTAGGTGCTCTACCTGTGTTTTCCCATTGGCTTTCACCAGAGCCCTGCATGAGACAAATTATTAGCCTCGCTCTAAGTCAGTTGCTTCCATTAGCCTCGCTTCTAGGTCAGTCTCATCATTCCACTCACCTGGTGAAAATTCTGCCAGGGGTTTCCCCTGCAGGTGCATGCTCTCCAGCACAGACCCAGTTCTCACCCTGTGTACTTTGCCCCATGAACACCCACTCACCCTAAGTTCTAGTCCATATGAATCATAGCCAAAGGAGGATATGTGCACTTTTATTTTTCTTGTATCCCACCAGATTTCTTTTTCCAAAGTTGTAGCAACTATTTCTCCCCATCCTCACTACCCTTTTTAAATTTGGCCAACCTGATGTGTGAAACTAATATCTTGTTGTTTAAATGTTTCCCCTGACCTCTATAGTGAGGCTAGACTATACATTTTTTATTTATTAATAAAAATTTTTATTTTTATTACATTTTATACATTTATTAAAGATTAAAATTTCCTCTTCTATAAATTGCCTTATCATAATCCTTGCTCAATTTTCTGAGTGTTTTTCCTTTTCTTATTAATCTGTAGAAGCTCTTTGTGATACTAACTTTTTAATTTTCTAGTAAACATAGCTAACCATTATTGAGAGCTTTCATGTTCCAGGAACTGTTTCCCCAGTCAAGTCTAGGTCTTTTGATTTTGTTCATGTTATATTTTTCTAGGTATAAATTAATAAATGTTTAATGAATAATGGATAAATGAATGAGTAAATGAATTGAATGAATGAAATGTGTAAATTTTATGTGCGCCCCCCAGTCAAAGACTGGCTTTTTGTACAGGGGCTATTTCATCATAGGATTCCTCTGTGTTATCTTGTGCCTCTCTGTCACTTTTCCAATGACCACTCTCTGCCTCTCTGCCTCTTGTTTGGCCAGGTAGTAAGTACACCAGAGACTCAATAAATGCTTTTAGAATGAGGAGAATGCCTTTCTCTCCCTTTAAGTGTTGGACTTTGGAAAAGGGGTCAGGATACACACACTCAAGGTAAGAGAAAAAGTGCCTCTTGTTTCATGAATTGTACGGAGGGAGCCATTATTAGTTACCAGAAAATGATATGCCTGGCACTTAGGGACATAGAAGATCATGGAAATGAGGCAACTAAAATTTTAATGTTATTTCTTTAATATACTGTATCCTTTTGGGAGGAGTTTAAATTTCTTCCTGGCTTGTTCATGAAGCACCAACCAGCCTGCAGAATTCTAGAGACATTTCTTCCTTGTTTCCACAAAAAGGAGCAGAATGAATGACAATTGGGCAAAATAGAATGGTGGAAAAATATTAAGCCAGCATCAGAGAGGTTTCACCTCCAAAGTATGGATTAGATGATTTTCTTTTAATTTTAGAAGAGATTTGCTTTTGAATTTATAGGAGTGTATGTACCCCAGTGTAAATTCAAGATTAAATTATTCCTTCAAAATCCCCACCCCATTTTTTTCTGCTGAGTCTAGAAAACAACCTCAAACTCTCCTTTCTGGTGTACTCTTTCCCCCTCCCCCCTGTCCCCAGTTTTCCTTTAACAGTCCTTTCTCTGAAATGACTCATAAATTAAAGTCCGTGCATTTGGGACACATTGTGTGTTACTTGCAGATAAAACACTTAAGTGTTTCATTTGGAATCAAACACAGTTTCCTGAGGAAATAACTGAAATCACAGAATCGTTGAATAAGCTGATAAGGAAAATCAGGTCACCAGGCAAAAGTTATCTTTTTTGAAACAAAGAATCTAAAGCAGCTTTACAGAAACACACAAACAGAAAGGCCTCAGTCCAGAAATCACTTAGGTCAGACTCTCTATACAGGGCTGTAGTCAATCAGAAAACAAAGGTTTCAGTAAAAATGAAGAGCAGCACCAGGTTGCACAGACTCATCAGGAATAACTACAAAAGCTGCCTCCCTGGAGATGGATTTATGCATGACATCCAGCTTTGACGGTGCACCTGTCTCCTGGCTGGAAGCTGAGGTCCAGGCAGGATGATCAAAACACTGGTCCATAACTTATTCTAGCCTGAGGATGATCACTGACATCAGACTGTGGTGAATCTTGAGCAGGATCAATTCATTCACTCATTCATTATTCAATGAGACTTTATTCGAGCACATGCTCTACCAGCCATACAGTAGGTCCTCATGGGGGGAAAACAGTCCAGGTTTGAAATCTAGCCGGGATAGGCAAGTAAAATGCCTACAGAAGCCATGCGGGTAATGTAAATAAGGCAGGCCAGGGAAACTGGGAATTGTGGTAGACTGAAGAGTGTGGGTTCCATTGAAAAGAGGCTGCCTTTATTCAGCTCCACTGATGATTTCCACAGGGGACCACAAGCGCCGTATTGTCACATTTCCAGTTTTCAAAAAAGAAGCCTCAAATCCCAATTTTATTATGAAATTTATTCTGTTTAAAAATTGACAACTAATAACGATTTTTTTTTCAAATTCTATATCACCAAAATATGACTGAAAGGCCAAATTTGACCTGAGCATCCAGAAAACAACCTCTGATGCAAATGTTATATAGTATGTAAAACATGGGCAATCCGTTTCACAAAGCATTGACATTTCCCTCTCCCCTTCTCCTCAACTTTTGGAAATATGTGAAATATGGAATAGCTACCCTTAAAACATGTTGACATAAAACCAGCCTTTTTTAATGGTTGGAATATGATACTGGAAATCTCTCCTCACCCCAATCCCCCACCACCGTTTGGAGTACCTGGGGTTTCCTATGCAATGACTGAAAACACGGGAACCTTTCTAATGGAGTGTCCTTACCGCCTGTTCTTCTTGTGTTTTATTTCCCCTATGGCTGTCTCAAGATCTAGATGCTACCCCTCTGCATAGTCTGAAACCTAGGCCCTCCTGGCACTGTGAATCTTCACTGATTTTTACAAAGGGGAAAGTAACTTTTTCCTTTTGGAGGCAGTTGCCCCCTTCTCCCTCTCTACTCCTGGAAGCCTCCCATTCTTTGTCTTTTGCCCCAGTCATCATGTCCCACTCACCTCAGAGCTAATGCAACCCTTGCTGCAACAGTGTGCAAGTTAGGAAAAAGGAGCCTTGACTCCAAGGTAGTTCACTAACACTGGTTGGGAAATCATCAGAACATGCAAATCTCTGACTCCTTCATGGATAGGCTCCCTTTCAGTTCTCAGTACACAATCTACACACTGATAAGGGGTGACTCTGTGCCCATCCCCTCCAGGCACATTTTCTTTCCAATCCACCCTCAAACTCTTTTTCTTTTGGCATCTCCTAAGCCCATGGCCCTTGGTTTTCAACTTCTGTCTTCACAATTAGTCAGCCAGTCAATAGTGAAGGACCTGAACTCTGTGCCCTACCTCCACTCCAGGTCTAAATCATGTAAAGGATTGACAGGCAGAGTCACCTTTGTCAGGCTATGTGAGAGGGATGCTTTAAACAACCTGGTACAGGGTGGGACTTGGAAGCTATTCAAGAATTCTTGAGTCCAGACTTCAGAAAAGAGACTGAAAATAGACAGCCACAACTGCAAACTAGTTCAATCAACCAAAAGGACAGATATTTTGGATTTGGTTTTTCACGCACATTTTTTTTTCTAAAATTTAGATTTTAATACTTTTAGGACTTTAACCATGCCTTTCAACTGACTTATATACTACGTGAATTAAGAAGTAGATTATGCTGTCAGATCAAAGACCCAAAGTAACAGTGACTTAAATGAAATGATTTTGTTTTTCTCTCACGTAATATAGTTGGAGCATAAATAGTACAGAGCTAGGATGACAGGTCTATAGTGTGTGGGACCCAGGCCCCTTCTGTGTTGTTGCTCAGCCAACCCTAGGGTGTGGTTCTCATCTGAGTCATCCAGGATGGCTGGCTGACTACCACCATGAATAGGTTCCCGCTGATGAGAAGAGAGAAGGGAAAGGTGGGGTGTGTGCATTCTCCATAACTACACAACTCAGAAGTTACACTGATCTCTGCTCATAGCTCATTGTTCAGAGCTTCATCGCATGATTAGTCTGCTTGAGCTGCTATAACAAAGTACCATATACTGGGTGGTACAAATAACAGAAAGTTTTCCTCACAGTTCTGGAGGCTGGGAAGTCCAAGATCAAGGTGCTGCCTGATTTGGTTTCTGGTGAGAGCTCTCTTCTTGACTTGCAGACAGCTGCTGTCTCACTGTGTCCTCACATAGTGGGGAAAGAGCAATCTCCCCCTCTTCTTAGAAGGCCACAGGCCTATAGGATTAGGGCCCCACCCTTATGACCTCATGTACCTTTACCTCCTAAAGGCCCTATCTCCAGATACAGTCACATGGTGCTGGTGGCAGGACAGGGGTTGGCTCCAACAAATGAATTTGGAGGGGATACAATTCAGTCCATAGCACGTAGCCTCACTTCATTGCAAGGGAGCCTGAGAATTGCAGTGTGTGTTCTGAGCAGCATTCCATTACTAATCCTGGAGGTCCATTACTTGTATCTTGTACAACCCAGCTTTTTACCTGCACAGTTCTTCCCGGCATTTCCTTTAGCAACACTCTTTGAGTGCCTTTGTTATTTATTTTCAGTTTTCTGAATCCCAGCAACAGTCATACCTATAGTCAGAAATAAATATGCTATAAAGACCGGCATAAATGATGCTCTTATTACCCGCAACTCCCCATCACTGTAACTGAACATTACTTTAGCCTCTCAGTGAACAAAAGTGGCCAGTGAGCTAGTGCTAATTGCATAAAACCATTTTAATTTACAAAAACTATGCAAAACAAGAGAAAGCAGTGCCACCTTTTATTTCTCTCATAGTGACTGGCTCAGCTTCTGCTCTGTAGCCTTGTAACCTGACAGGAACGAGGCAGTGCTCAGACTCCTCACTTGTCTCAGAGAGCTGACAATGTCCTGCAAAAATCGGATTTTAAAACTATGCAAATTAAGGTCAAACAGCCCCACATCTGAGATTTAATGGCTAATCTGTTCAGACAGCTGCTTCTTGGCCATTAAATTACAAGGTGACTGAGTTCATTAAGATTTTCACACACAACTAACTCCTCAAATTGTATTTCATACTTCTCTAAGACTTTCATGGGCAAAGCTAGTCAGATGAGCTATGGTTATAGCAGAAAGGGCCAATCTGTCGCCATTTGTTTTCCAATAGACAAAGAGGCATTATTTTCAGGTTGATTAAAACTGGTCACTCAAGCCAAATTCCAGGATGAGGTCATGAATATCAGTCACTGTGGGGTTATTGCCAAAGGCAACTGGGAAGAGAGTCCAGTTTTCTTTGCTGAGAGACATATTGCCAGAAATTCAAATTAAACTTTAAAATTGTATTACTTTTATCCACATTATCCTGCACACATTAAAAATAATGATACCAATGCAGGTCCTTAAATATTAGTCTTCTATAGGGAACATTGTTTAAAATTTACATGTCTTTGGGTTAGAACTGGCATGGTTTATTATTATTGCTATTCTCTTTCCTCTTCTCAGACAATTGACACCTTATTTGTTTTATAAAACTACATTTATAAGGAAAATAATGTGGTATGTGCTTCATTCTGCTCATACAATTTATTTAATATTATTTTATTAAATATGAGAGAATTTTAATAAGTGATAACATCACCATTCAAGCTTTCATATGTGTAGTGTGAGCTACTCTTTTTCCATAGAACTATCTAGCCGATGAATTGAAATTACTTTGAATTCTTAAAACAACTCTGAGCCTTTTACTGTAAGATGTTATGAGAAAATCTCACAAACTGGCAGCAGTAAGGAAATGACTATAAAGTGAGGAAATGACTACCAAGTGAGAATTCTTAATCACAAAATATTTTTAAATACAATTTACTCTTAATACAGCATGTGTAATGTGGAAGTAAGGAATAAAATGAACTGGTATTGTTTGGACAATAAACACAAGCCATTTAACACAAAATAATTTATTGCTAAAATCAGAAATTGAAGGCTCAGAGAATAAATTGTTAATTTATGAGCTCTTGATTTGGAAAAAAAAAAAAGTAATCAGCTTTAGACTAACCTGCCTTTTCTATCCAGTGAGGCCATGAAATTCACAAAGCAAAAATTATTTTCAATCATAAATAATAGGAAATCAATTATACCTTGAATTATCAAAAATTAATAATGAAATAATCATGAGACTTAAGAGTTCCATTGGTTCATGAAATACAACCAAAGGAGTTAATTAAGCTTTAAAATATGTGAAAAGTCTTATTTACATGCTATATTATTTATTTAAAAAAAACTGTTAGTAATCCAAATATCTTTTTATAGGATGTGATTATAAAGTCATTTAAAACTGTACTCAAAAGAATATGAAATTACATGGAAAATAGTTATAATATAATGTTAAGTATAAAAAACAAGTTCTTAGATTTTTTTCCTCCCAAAGGAATGAATTACTGAGGTGGGAAATAATTTTGGTTGTCATCGATAAACCTATGAGAAAAAGCCATATTTAATACCTCCTGATCTAATGCTGTGATTTTAATAGTGGAATACAAGATCGCAAACATCAATTCTAATTATCTCCAGTGGGGCATTTACTTGAATTCTGAATGCGTTAACCACCTCTTCTAGTTTCTCCCTGGGATCACAGTGGTAAAAGGTTTGTAGAATGTGTTGGATTCCAGGGGGTGCAGGCAGGAAGCACCTTCATTTTTCTCCCACTTTGATCTTCAGATAGCTCCTGTCAGGTTTTCATTCTTGGCCCCTGGATGAGAGCTTAAGCAGATCCCACAGATTTGCAGTCCCTTTCAGAGATTAAAAGGTTTTATTTTTAGGCACAGTATTAACAAATCCTGTATGACAAAAATGAAAACTTTGATCTCTCCAGCTTCTTCCCGCCACCATCCACAGACCAGTGGTAGGGAAGGGGCTTGGTCTACTCCATATTTTCACAATTCTGCAACGAGGCTCCTCCACTTTCCCTCTCCTACTCGGTGTGCACCTTTGGTTCCTCCCGGGTTGGAGGAGACGGCAGGGAGAGGAGAGGTCAGGGGGGAATCAGGTCTGACTGGATGGGTGCTGTGATATTGTGGTGTTAGTGACCTCTGCCTAGCAGATGCACCAGAGCTGGCTCTATCTTTCGGGGGTTCTTTGGGGAATCTGCCCTCAATACATCCACCACTATATGTAGGCAATTCACTCCCTAGATGACTACTTACTCCCACCTCCCCAGATCCTGCTTCCAGTGGAATGTCCCACGCTGGTCACTCTGGCCCAGGGAATCTACTGTACCTCCCAGAAAGGACAGCCAGCATTGCTTTGACTGCAGCTGCTCACCCTGCCCTGTGTTGGTGGCAGGTCCAAAGAACCTGGACCCTTAGAAGTTTCCAGGCAGGAGTCAGTCCCCAGATCCTCTAAACTCTGGGAGTCATGTGTCAGTGTCTCCAGGGAACTCTCTCACCAGGGTCCACTCCAGGGCCATTGCTTTGTAAGGGCTTACGGAGGAGCCCCCTCACTTGGCTGGAGATGGGAGAGGGTAGCACCATCTCTTCCACTGGGAGAGGAGGGCCATACCACCGAGCTCAGTGCCCACCAGACATCCAAGAAATCCTCATTCTCAGTCCTTCACTGAACCTAGAAGAGACAACAGAGCCAGTTTGGAGTCACCTCTTAACCAGCCCTATAGAGATGGTCTAGCACTTCTCTTTAAAATATGGGGGTACTTGCCAACTTTGTGGCCTCAACTGAAGTTAAGAAAAATCCTGTTTGCTGTTATACACAGTACCCCTCACTCATAAATAATTTTCCTCTACTGTCTCTAATCGATTCCTATGGATTACCCTAAAAATCAAATGACAAGTTAGTTTCAAGTACTTTAAGTTTTCTGCTCAATCAGTCCAAGATCCTAGAGACTTTCTTAAATAGACTATAAGAATATTCAAGTCAGTCTGTTTTCTGCAGCGACTCATAACTGGGATTCAGACAGGCCCAGACTTGTCTGCTGATCTGGTGAGGCAGGCCTGCCGGAGAGTTTGCTTTGCTTTGTTGGTTGAAAAAGGAGAGAAGCAAGGTGCTCTAGTCCCAGAGGGAAGGAGAAGTGGAGAATATCTCAGTGATGTTAGTAGAGTCTCAGTGGTGTTCCCTGGGCCAGCCCCACAGACATGGGGTTGATTCTATGGGGAGAGTGGCCATAGGCAGAAGCTGAAGGAGCTGTTTTTTAAAGAGACTCTGTGTGATACTCCAAGACAGGAAGATGTAAGCAGTGCTGCTTCTATGCCCACATAAGGAGGAGAAAGCATCTTCTCCCCAGCTGGACACAGGCCACAGTGTGCCTTCAGAACATTGAGGACTCAGAAGAGGGCAGCATAATGTTCATTTGCAGGTTTGGGGGTCAGGGGGCAGCCCCTTCGGCCAGGACATCAGTAGCATCTCAGTGGGCGTCCACGATGGTGGCAGTGGATATCAACTAGCTAGTTCCTGGCAAACTCCCCAGAGGAAGTTAAAACATGTGTCTTTTATGTGCTTCAACCAGCTCCAAGTCCAGGTTCTCTGGGTGCCGTCCAGTCTCCCTTCAAATGTAGCTCTTCATATTTAACCAAGTCAAGCAACCCTTAATAAAATGGTGGAGAAGGAACAGAATAACTTCAATAACAACTCTCATTTGGGAAAAGAGAGAATACCATAGTCCCTGGACAAGAGCATGTATTCTCTCCTGCTGGGCAGGAATAGCAAGGAGTCTGTGCCCTGACAGTCCTTGGTCTGCCCGCCAGCTCCCCAGCTTCTGATCGTGACAGGGGGCTCTCCTTTGCACAGAGATTTCCATGATCACCGACTCTGCTTTCTGGAGATCTCCCTTGTCTAATAACCCAGAAGTACAATAAAAATTGGGGCTGCTCTCATGGCTGCATGTCTTTCTGAGACCACTTTCTGTTGGTGTGAATTCTAGAGGCTCAAGAAGGTTGAGAGCCATGCTTAGGGGTTTTCTCACCACGTGACTACTTGAAAAACATAGTAGGCTTCAATTCTGTGGGCTATTAAGCAATGTCTTAGATCCATCTGAGTCATAGATTTTGGGTATAGAACCTGGACTTGGAAATTTTTTATTCTACCAACTGTGCCAGTTTCATGGTACCCCTTTGGCCTCTGCCCCAGGACAATTTAAAACAACAGAGGTAAGGCAGTGACCATTAATCCTCCCCTTCTATGCAGTCACATCCAAGGTGACATTCACAGTGACAGTGATTGTGCCTGTTATGAGAGCAGGAGCAGCTTGGAAGGACTCAGGGAGTCAGGTTCTCCCAGGTTCCATACAATCTCAACCTATGGCTCTCTCTCTGCTCTTCTCTGAACCGACATTAGATTTGGGAGAGAATTTGTTTTTTTCCCAGATATTACAGGATCTGGATCTTAAGCTTAATTAAGCACTATAGAGAGAATAAACTGTCTTAGCAAAGCTGTGTTTTCTTGCCTCTCTGTTAAAAGGCTATTTGTTGGGGCATTATTGTTAATTAGATGTCTGAACAGTGTTTATTATAGCTAGCTTATAGTTACAGTTTATGTGAGATGTGTAAATAGGCCTCATGTTCAGGGCCAACTACTAAATTTTCAGAGGCCAGTACAAAATGAAAATGTCATGCTCCTTGTTCAGAACAAGCAAACAAAATACTGTTAAACGTACTAAAATATAAAGCTTTTCCTTTTCTTCTGTGCTCTCTCTCTCAAATTTTCCTGTATTTATAACTGTCTGTCTAATATTATTCTAAATAAAGAAAAATTAAAATTGTAAATTATTAGTATGAATTTTTGCCATTCATTTTTACTGTATGATACCAGTTTTAAATGCAAATATAAGAGCATTTAACTTGTACATGGCATTGCTGAAATTACACAATTTGTATTTTGTAGCTTATACATGGCTATGCATTTTGGTCTTACCTGAACAGTGGAACACTGCACAAAACTAACGCAACTGTTTTTATTTGCTTATTGATACATGCATATTCTTTTAACTTTCTCTACCTAAGCCTTCTCTTGAGGGAAGGAGGACTAACAGGAAAGGTAACTATGGGTTGCCTTATATTTCTCTCTCCTTTTGTGTCGTACTTTTCCATGTAGGTTGGCTAATACAGGGAAATTAGAGAAAAATGATGAATTCCTTGATTGTTCGTATTTCCTAGAATGCCATTGCCTTCTTTCTGCATTCAAAGCAAATTTTGGTTCAAACAGAAAGTATGGTCTCCTGGGGCTGTCAAGGCCATTATTTACTGAGTTGTAGGTGTAACGTGCTTACTTTGTTCTTGCTTTGAGTCTAGCTCAACTCCCGTACATGGTGGGTCCACCAGAATTCTGTGCTTATGGGGTATCACAGGTACAATATGCCCAGGCAGCGAGGAGTGGAGGATACACAAGTTGCACACTTGCTCTTGTGCATGCTCTATTGTTCCATTAGAGTTTATTTGCAATACAAAAATTCAAAGATAAAATTGTTAAGAATTTCAAGATAGCAGCAGCAGAGCATTAAACCAACATGGTGCCCTTCTAAGTACTGGGCCCTGTATGATTCCACAGGTTGCATGCCCATGAAGCTGACTCAGGAAGCTGGTTCTGTTGTTATGTAGTAGGCATTGTTCTACACGCTTTATCTATTTTAATGAATTTAACCCTCTCAATATGGTGCACAGTTCATATTTGGTCTATATGATATTTTCTAACTGCAAGGTCAGGATTTATCTGAGTGTGTCTTTGCCTGAAATTGTAATGTCAAATGTCACTTCTCATAGCATTTCTACTTAGTGAATTTGGAGTGAAAAAGTCATGAAGACAACAAAAACAACAAAAGGAGTCTTTGTCCAAAAATGGGTAACTTTTAAAGAGTTGTATAGTGTAAAAAAGAAAAGAAAAGAAAAGAAATAGTCAACTGAATAGTCATTATATGACATAAGTCTATATTAATTATATTACACTGGCCAAAAATCTTGCTAAATAGTAATAATGAAATCAGGTCTTACCTATCATTTTGCTCAATCATCTTTAGCATTTAGAATTCATCCTAATGGTCAGAAAATGACTTCCAACTTCAGGCATTTTGTTTATAGTTTAGGGAGGAAGAGGGACAGTAACCCATCCTTGGAGACTCTAGAAAGAAGTCTCTGCATTTCAGTATCCATAACTATGTTATTTACAGCTGCAGGAGAGTCAGAAAGATGTGTATTTTAGCTTTCTGTCTCTTTAGTAGAGGGAAGGGAAAAGGGATTTGTGAAAGGCTGTTGGATAGTGCATCCATGGTGTCCACCACAATCCACCCCTTTAGCACACATGATTTCACACATTTCCCTACTTTCATATTCATTTCATGTGGAATATATTTACTTTTTCCCCCAAGGAATACAATTCTAGTTACTATATCCAGGTCAGAAAAAAAATTGTCCAGTATTTCTGTGCGATATCCAATTCTTGTCAGCAGTTTTGGCTGTGGTTCCATGTGACTTGGCAAACTTAAGTTTAAAAGTAAAGAAATCTAATGTAAACACATCCAGTATATGATGATGGAGGAAGAAACAGGATAACTACAATTTAAAAAAAAACAAAACTCCCATTTGGAAAGGCACAGAAGCCCATATTACATCCTGCTAGACAGTAAAAATGAGGCCCTTCTGCTTAGGCAGTGGAATTTCTTTCCTCTAACGCTGGCTCTGCCCCCAGGGGACTCCTCTTTGTTTATTTTCCTTTGCCTCATGGCTGTGCATTTGAAGAAGACATTCCCTGGTGACTATCTCTTGTGGCCACATATGACATGAGCATTTAGGAGGATGTTACTCTCTCTCATCTCAACCCTGTTCTGCGCTCTGGGACACTGACCTGTATGACCTCAATAATTCCCTTGATGTCTGACTTTCTGTTGGGTTTGGGCAATGCTAGAGGAATCTGGTAGAAGATTACAGAGAGAGGAGGGGGAGATTAGGGTATCTTTCCCCCAGATCTCTTTCTGCTGGGTTGCCATGGGCCTATCAAAAGTCACAATTCCTGTCAAACAGCCTTCTCTGAATTCTGATAACTGGTCCTTCCTCTTGCCCTTCAGGTTGAAGAGTGGCAGTGGCTCCCTGCTATTACTCAACCTGGGGTGTCACACTATCTTCTGTGGTTTCCCTACACCCTCCCCACATCTCTGTCAATAATCCTTTATAAAAACTCTCCTCAAATTACCCAAATGCAGGATGCTACCCATTTCCTGCCGGGATTCTAACTGCCACAACTTCCAGTTTATTTGCTTCTGGTCAAATGTGTATGTAGATATGTATGTTTTAGAAAATTGCATAGTGTCATAAAAAGTTGCATGAGAATTTTGAGAAACTTGAAATTTATCTTATGCAGTGGATGGAGAACCAAGCCAATTGTGGATCACCATTATCATACAACTGAGTGTATTATTATTATACAGCCAAAGGTCATATAAATGAAATAGAATAAGAATGCAATGAGGTAAATACTACACAATTTAAATTTATGGGTGATTTCAGAAATTAGCAAGGGATAAATGTATCATTATTACTTCCACTTTACAGTTGGGGAGAATGTAGTCCAGAGAGGTTAAGTGACTTGGCCAATAATAAATAGCAGAGCTGGGATTTGAATTCAAGGAGCCTGGCTCCAGATTCTGGGCTCTTTGCCCACTGATTCTCATGGCAGTACCTACAAATAGTTGGATCTCAGGCAGGTTCAAGCATAGCACATATATTAGAAATGCCAGAGCCTAAATTTTTAAACCACCTGGTGTCCTATAATTTCTCATGGCTAAGAGACCATTTTGGAGCTGGGAAACAAACTCAGATTCTTTTGAAAACCACAGGATTCTGACTCTTAGAAACATACAGGTTGAGTTAGTTTCTCCTTTATCTATGTTTCCATAACACTATGAACCACACCCCTGTTATAGCTTTTATTACAGTGTTGTAATTGGTTTTATGTGTCTGTCTTCTAGTTTGTGAGCTCTTCAAAGAAAAGAATTATCTTATTCATCTTCATTAATCCTCTATAATATGGAACATTTAATGAAGGACCAATTAATACCTAATCTATAAATATCCGTCCAATTATATCTTAATTTAGCCACCCATGCAGCTAGCCACAATGTAGGTGAACTTCTATTAATATGATTGTTATAAGCCTTACCTCTTTTAGGACCCAGTTAGTGGTTTTACTCTTATCAGTATTGAGACAGATATTAACATTTAATATGGACATGCATAAAAAACTAAAAGCTGACCAAGAAGAGATAAAGAACAACAACAAACCACCACAAAAGAAATAAAACCTGGTTTCCCTAAATTGAGCTTTAGAAACATGAATCAAAAGAAGGTGTATTATTAATTACATCCTAAAAATGTTCCGGTTAATATCCAGCTCAGTTAGCCCCTTTAAGGGTCTGTACCCAGACCGGGGAAGCATGTAGACAGCACAGCAAGAGATAACAGAGAAACTTATTCGGTTGTTCTCTGCTCCAAGTAGGATTTTTATAAACTTTCCTGCTGCATTATTTTAATGTGACAACTTTCTTCTCTGCTTCTCCAAGCAGGGAAAAGATTACTGACACATTTATTCTGTCTCATTTTCTCTTTTATCAGCATTTCAATGGGGTGGAGGTGGTGGTGAAGAGGGTTTGTCTGGGCATGGTTATTGTGACTGCTCTGTGTTGTTTTATTTCCTATATCTTATCCTGAGTAATCGCAAGGATGTTCAGCAATGCTAAAAGTACATCTATTCCCCAAATGCCCTCCATCTGGCCTGGCAAATGAACTCAAGCCATATGCTTATATCTGCCTGTCCTAGGCACAGAGGAGCATTCATTCAACAATACTCATTCACTCATGAATGCTGCCTGAATGCTTACTTTGTGCCAAACACCAGGACAGAGATAAAATTAATGAGACAGTCCTTACTCAGTAGTTTAAAAACTATTAGGGAGCAAAGATGATCTCACTTGAAACAAATAGTAAACAAGATAGAAGAGATTATAATACATGATAACTTCTTTTAATTGAAACTTTAATTTTGAAATAATTGTAAATTCACATGCATTTGTTAGAAATACCCTCTACTCAGTTTCTTCTGGATGCCAGTATCTTACAAAACCATAGTACAAAATCACAACCAAGATTTTGACATTACTACAGTCAAGATACAGAACATTTCCATCATTCCTGTGAGTACAGGGACCCCTCAAGTTTTCTTTTATAGACACACATATTTTCCTTCTAATACCACCCTCTCCTTAACTCCTGGCAACCACTAATCTATAATTCACTTCTATAAATATGTCATTTCAATGGAATCATGTAACATGTAACAACTTGAGATTGGCTTTTTTCACTCGGCATAATTCTTTGGAGATTCATCCAAGTTGTTGTGAGCAGATACCACATAGTCCTAGATAAAAAAGATTTTCTCCTATGCTTTTTTTTTTTAAAGAATTTTATAATTTTACGTTTCACATTTAAGTCCATTATGTATTTTGAGTTATTTTTTGTATAATGCAAGAGACTTATGTCAAGTTTCTTTTCTTCTTATTTATTTATTTTGACCTGTGGATGTCCACTTACTCCAGCATGATTTCTTTTGCTGTCTTGCCTCCATAGAATTTTTTCTATACCTTTGTCAAGAAACAGTTCGTCATATTTGTGTATGTCTATTTCTGGGTTCTCTATTTTGTTTCATTGATCTATGTTCTTATCTCCCAATATCATATAATCTTGGTTTCTATGGTTTTGTAATATCTAGAAATTGGGTAGATGGTTCCTGCTACTTTTTTCTTCTTTCTCAAAAATTTTTTTAGTTATTATAGTTCCTTTCCCTGTTCATGTAAGTTTTAGAACAATTTTGTCTTTAGCTACAAAATATCTTGCTGGGCTTTTGATAAGAATTGTGTTAAACATGTACATCAATAGGAGAGAATTGACATTCTTATTATGTTAAGTCCTCTAATCCATGAGCATGATATGTCTCTATACACATTTTGCTAGATTTACACCTAAGTGTTTCTCTCCTTTTTTGGGTGATTGTAAACATGTACTGCATTTTTATTTTGATTTGCACGTGTTCACTGCAACAGGAGTGGCCTCATTACCACTGGGTAATGTTCAAAGTCCTCACTCCCTCCTAGGCCTCCTCTGAGACTTCTCCAGGGAAAGGGAGATGCCTGGCAGCCCAGGCTCCCTAGTTTACCTCCCCTGACACCTCCCCACCTGGAGTGTTGGGTGTCTCATTACAACCTCACAAGTGTGGAAGCTTAGGCCTTTGCTGGCATAGGTGGAAGTGAAGCCATAGTGTTTTCTTAGGGTTTGGCTGAAGTAGAGCGTTATTGTCTTGAAGTTTTCTGTCTTGCCAGATTTCCCCTTTCTTGGTCCTTTGGATAAAGAGTCCTTTGGATATGGTCTTTTGTGAGGGCTTCTTTTTTTTTTTTTTTTTTTTTTTTTCTGTCTGCCTATTTGGCATTTCTAAGTGACTTTTCTTCTTCAGCTCCAAGTTTGAGATATATGAGGGGAAAAAAAAAAAAAAACCAGGAAACTCGCCACTGTATTAGTCTTTGTGTCCCTAAGTCTTCAGTGGTTCTGCCTTTTTCTCTCTAATTTTCAGAGTCTTCTGATGTGTCAGAAAAATACATATAATTCTCCCTGGAAGTGACACTAACATTTTCAATGTAAACAAAATGTTGTCCACAGAGAAACAGGTGGGGTTAATGAGGACTGAAGTGGTAGAAACAGGTTTAAGTCTAGCTTCCAAAAATGGTAAACAAAGGAGTAAGAAAGAAGAGGAGAAAGGAGAGAGGGAAAAAAAGGGCTTGATAGAGGTTATGAGGCTGAGAATGAATGTCTGGGCCTATGAGAAGACCAGCTTGACTAGAATGGAGAGGTCATATTGGAGTAGAGAAGAAATAATGAGACTATAGAATTTCTTTGATACTTGGTACCTTTCACACCTTCAGCTAAGAACTTGAGATATGTTGTCTTATTTACTCCTCATAGTTCTCTGAGGTAAGTACTGACACTTGCATTTTTCAGATAAGAAAAATGAACTACAGAGAAATAACATAATGCATTCAAGATCACATATTTAGCAAACAGTGACGCCTGGATTGAACTCAGGCCTTTTTGATGCCGTAGAACATGTGTATAACCACTAGGTCTTGCTGCATGATAAGATAGAGCATTCAGATTATGAGCTCCTGGAAATCCAAGCAATGTGTTTGAAGTAAATGCCTTGCAAGATGAGTAAATTGATAACATTGATACTAAAGGAGATTGATCTGTTAGTGAAAGGCAGAATATACTAAAGCTGGGGAAATAAAATCAGTACCTAGCTATAGAAAGCTTGCTTTTTCATTTTGCATTTGATCCATTCATTCAACAAATGTTTGAACCAGTAGGATATATCCAGTAGGAGAGAGAGAGAGACATATACAAAGAGGGTCTTTGCAGATGTAATAAAGTTGAGTTATGCTGGAATAGGGTGGGTCCTAAATCCAATGTCCTTATATGAAGAGGGATATTTGGACACAGATAGAGACTTGGGGGAGAAGACTATGTGAAAAAGGAGGCAGAGATTCCAGTGATACATCTACAAGCCAAGGAGTGCCAAGGTTTGCCAGCAACCACCAGAATCTAGAAGAGGCAAAGATTCTTCCCAAGAGGCTGTGGAGGGAACATGACTCTGCTTGATTTTGAACTTCTGGCCTCCAGAATTGTGAGAGGATAAATTTATGTTGTTTTAAGCCACACAGTGTATGGTCATTCATTACAGCAGCCCCAGGAAACTAATACAGAAACCAAGTTGGGTGAGCAGTATGCAAGTTGGGAGAAGATGCAAAAGTGGAGATAAAACTAAGAACTAGGAATGAGGTGGAAATGGCTAGAGCAAGTCAGGGGAGATGGGAGGAATCTTCTCGGTAAAGAAATAGAACTACAGTGTCTGTGCCTTGCATTATTGTCCTGGTATGTGGGTGTGACAGAATGGCTGAAGGCCAAAAAGTCGGAGAAATCAAGGGCAAAATGAAGATATATATTTTATGGCCATTAGTAGAGCTCTCTTAGGTGAAAAGTGCAGGGATATAAGGACAGAGGAATGACTAATCCTTAGGACTAATTAAAAATGCAAGAAGGAAGAGAAGTCATCAGAGGAGACGGAGAAGGGATGGTGAAAGAGATGGGTAAATAATAATAATTTACTGCCACAGGAGATGGGAGAAGAAAGGACAAGGGCATCTGGTAACTAGATCACAAGCTCCTTGAGGGCAGGGTCTTTGTACTTTCAGTAGCCACAAGAGTGCCTGGTCCAGAGTACACATTTAATAAATATTTACCAAGTTAATAAATTGCATTTTTCAGATAAGGAAAATGAAGCACAGAGAAATAACATTTTCTAGTACAGGCAACATCAACAAGAATGAAGATAGAAAAGAGGTGTATGATTTAAGTGAATAGGAGACCCTAAAATCCTAATTAAAAACTGTAACCTACTAATTCTTGGAGTGTTAGAAGCTGGAGAAAACTCAAAAACTATGTAGTCCACCTCTTCACTTTACAGATGAGGAAACTGGAGTCCTGAGAGATTGCTTTGGGACTCTGGCTCTTTTGCACCCAAGGTGCCTTCTCTAACTGGCAGGTGATTCTGTGTTACAGCTGACACCAACTCCTTTCGGTCATCAGCTTTCTGGTTAATTTTCTTCTATCCTTCAAGGAAAGCATTAGTCAAGCTTAGTTGTTAAAAGCAAAACTGAGCATTTGGGGGCTGAAGAGCTAAAATATGAAAGCTCTGATTAGAGAAAGGAATGATGAAGGATGAACTTCATTATAATAATTTGGGGTCACAAGCTAGAACCCAGACTCCCTTTGGAGGATGAATAGGGTCACATGCAGAGGATTTAATGTAGCTCTAAGGGGTTGGACATGAGGACAGCAGGGCTAGTACTATTCAAGTTTCCAGTCAGAAAATGACCACTGAGGTGGTACATCAATTTAACAACAATTAGGGTCATCCCATATTAGGTGTTTTCATGATTCATTTCTGACATCATTGCTGGGACTTTGGAAGCAGACAACTGTGGTCCCCACAGGGAACCATTAGAAAGCAGCATCTGTAGCGGCAGAGAGAGGGCACAAACCCCAAATCCACCAAAGAAGATAGCTCTCGGCTGGGGAAACACAGGAGGGGCTTCTGGAGCCTAACATCAAAGTCTGTAATATTAAATTGTTAAGAAAGAATAAAAGCGATCCTTTGAAATATTGATCATCTCTCAAGGTATATTTTTGGTCCCCTAAGACTGATTGATCTATCCCTCCACCTTTTTTCTTCTTTTGTTAGTTTTTTGCATCTAGGAGGATAGGATATTCTGCCCCAATACAAGCCTGCAGTGACTGAGTGATCTGACTAATCAGAAACTAGAAAGAGGTTGTGCTAAAAAAAAAAAAAAGCAGCTCTAGATTGGAGGCTATTATCCCAATCTTTCCTCAATCAAGAATTTCGATTGATTTTGCTTTGAATCTCAGTTTCCTTGATTGGAGGTTTTAAAAAAGAACAAGAAAAAGTAAAGAATAGGCTTGTGGGGGTGCGCCTAGGCCAACCTTCTGCCAGAAAAGACAGCCAGCTTTCTGCATCCCTGTGGCTCCAACAATGCAGGGCTCTGAGGCCTGGAGGAAGGGGAAGGAAGGTGCCGATGAAGGGTTTTCAAAGACCACTCATCACATGAATTGGTTAGAGGAGAAAAATCTCTAAATGTAACAAAGTAAAGAACTGCCTCAAGAATCATCAAAAATTTGATTAGGTACACATGCCTAAAACATACACTATTCTATTCTTAAACTTTTTTTTTTTTTTTTTTTTTTTGCAGTATAAGGTATGCAGATTAGAAGATAACAGAGGCAATTATCAAGATCATTTATTTGACACCAGTTCTATGCCAATACAATGCTCTTGACTTAGGCTTTTCTGGATGGCTCAAGATTACAGCCAGTTTGAGTCTCCTATTTTGTACTATGTGTTGGAAGACATCGTGGAAGTACTTAGAAGTAACTGCTGACTGAGACATAACTTAGAGAGGAAAAATAAAAACTGATAATTTTTATTGAATATCACCAACACTATTTTAATGATTAGTTGGAAAAAATGGAAACAAAAAATGTCTGATTTAACAGACTATTAAATAAAAAGCAAAATGAGACACATTCAACTAGTCCAACACCTGCCAGGACCTGGCAACACATGAATTCATCTTACTGACCCAGAGGGCAACAGCCATGTTCATCACTGCCAGAATCCTTAATATATTCAAAGGTGACTTATGGTTACCCTTTAGAAATAGCGCATGAAAAAATAGATTGATTAGGCCATTTAGGAGGAATCAAAATTGACTGGTAGATTTACAATAGCTACCAGGCTTAACTTTCAATACTTAACTGAGCAGGACCCAGTGGGGCCCTCCTAGGATATACCTCCCCCTATCCCACAGTGTCTTTCACCTGCCTCTTATCTATAGAAAAACTTTAGCCTCCTGGGCCTTCCCCAAGTTCCAAAGAATACGTTTAATCAGAGAAGTGAGAAAATGCGGAAAGAAAGGAATACAGTCAAGCACGACAAAACAATACTATTTAGCTATTAAACAAAGTGCCTCCTCAAGGGCTGTAGATAATAGACATAATAATAATTCTGAGCCATGTCCTTTGAGCTTTTTTGCAGATACTGAAACCCCCACTAGGTGTAAAAAATTAACTGTATGCTGACCACCAGCACGTAGACCCCAGACCAGTTGGAACTAGAAGGCTGATGATGTTGACTCCCCATTACCTCACCAGCAGACCCAAGTCTGGTTCAGTAATAAATATATACCATATATACCCTGTAAGGAGACCACTGATATTTGTCATTTAAATGAAGGACTAAATTATATTTAATGTGGTTTATTCTCCAGTACCTTGCTTGATTTATCCTAACCCATACAATCACAGCATTTGTCATATATTTTACAGAAGCTACCAATTCATTTTTTGCTGAGGAAAGACTTAGATGCACAATAGCCTGGAGCTGCAGAGGCTAATCGGTTTTAGAAATCAAGATAATACCTTGTAAAGCTAAATAGCATGTGCCTCCACAGCACAAGAAACAGAACATTGCTGGCCTGCTAGATACCTGATCTGAGCTTTAGGCAAATCACTTCAACTGGGATCTATGGTGCTTCGTAACAAAGAGAAGTCACGCATGTACAAAGAGGAACGCATGTTTCAAGAACATGCCTCTGGCATTTAATCCACTAAATTATCTCATAAAGTGTTTCTTTGCTCTTTTAAGTAGATGCTCTAGGGACACATCAATATGATTTGTGGATATTCGAAGCAATTCAGAAAATGCCAGAAACTGCCCTGATTACCTGTCGATGTTTTTCTTGCCTTTGAAGCGAATGAGATTACACTCACCAAAATAAGTTTTGTCATATAAATTAGACCCTTTTCTACCTTCTCTACTGCTGTGTTCTGTGCCCCCGAACCATCTGCCCTGGCCCTGCTTTTGTGCCTACATCACTCCAGCTTCAGCATCAGCTTACTTGTGCTGTCTTTCTCTAGAGCACCACTCTGCACATTCTAGGGGACCCTGCGGCTTGCCTTCAAGGACCAGTCATTAGGTGGAATATGAGTATCCCAAGATGTCTACAGCTCTTAGACCAGTGCTCCAAGCATGCTCCTGTTTCTAGAACAGCAGCAGCCCAACCTCTGACCCTGGTTCAAGGCAACTTTCATTCCAAAAATGAGAGTGACAAGACAACTGGGCTGAGTAAAGAATTAAGTCCCAGGCCTCTGGGCCATCAGCTCCAGGGAACCCTCATTTTCTTTGCTACCACAGCTCCCTGTGGATGACTTTTAGAGTATACTTATTTTTAATCCGTTTTATTGATGTATAATAAATTCCTCATATTTAAACTGTAGAATTTGATAGATTTTGTCTGATGTATACATCTGTGAAACTATTACTATCACTAAGATCATAAACATATTTATCACCTCATGCCCTCTTGGCCCCATCTCCCTGCACATGCAACCACTGGCTTGTTTTCTGTCACCATAGATTAGTTTGCATGTTCTAGAATTCTGTAAAAATGGAATTATAAAGTATGTACTTTTTATTTTTGGTCTGGCCTCTCATTTAGAATAATTATTTTGAGATTTATCCACATTGTAGTATATATCAACAGTTGGTTTATTTTTATTTCTAAGTAGTATTCCATTGTATAGATATGCTATAATTTGTTAATGCATTTATTTGTTGATAAGCATTGAGATTGTTTCCAGTTTGGAACTATATGCTGTGAATATTCATGTCCTAGTCTTTTTTATGGATATATATTTTCATTTCCCTACAAGTGGGATGGCTAGATCACATGATGATGTATATTTAACATTTTAAGAAACTGCCACTGTTTCCCAAAGTGACTGCTATTTGGTGTGATTGGTGTACTAGTTCCTATGGGTGCTGAAACAAATTACCATAAATTTGATGACTTAAAAGAACAGAAATGTATTCTTTCATAGTTCTAGAGGCCAGAGTCCAAAATCTGTATCACTGAGTTGAAATCAAGATGTTAGTGGGGCTACATTCCCTCTGGAGGCTCTAAGAGCTAATCTGTTTCTTGCCTCTTCCAGCTTCTGGTGGTTGCCACCATTCCTTGACTTGTGGCCACATCATTCCTGTTTCTGCTTCTCAGGTCACATTGCCTCCCCCTCTTCTGTCTGTGAAATCTCCCTCTGCCTCTGTCATAAAAATCCTTGTGATGGCATTCAGGATCCACCTGGATAGTCTTCTCAAGATCCTTAACTCAATCACATCTCCAAAGACACCCTTCCCCCCTTATTGGCCATGTAGGGTAACAGTATCAGGTTCCATGAATTAGGATGTGGATATTTTGGGGCAGGGGACATTTTTCAGCCTACCATAGCCGGTCTTTTTAACTTTAGCCATTCTAACAGGTTTGTAGTGATATCACATTATCATTTTAATTTGCTTTTCCCTAATGGCTAATGATATTGAGCATCTCTTCATGTCCTAATTTATATCTTCTTTGGTGAAGTATGTGTTTAAATCTTTTGTCCATTTTTCAGTTGGATTGTTCATTTCCTTATTTTTGAGCTTTGAGAATTCTCTATATATTCTGCATACAAGTTCTTTTATATGTCAGATATATAAAATACAGTATTTCTTCCAGTATGTGGTTTCTCATTCTCTTAGAAGTGCTTTTTTTCACAGCATTTCTTGATTTTTATTATAATTCATCCTTTTTAGACTTTCTAAACTGGACCCCTTAAGGGCATGAACTATAAATTATTCCCTCCCTGTCCTTAGCACCCATTACAATGCCTGACACATAGGAAATCCTCATTGAATGTTTATTGCTCTTCTCCCCCCTTCATTACTCTTCTTTTTCATAAGATCACATTTAAGCAAAATTTCTCATATTATTAACATAATTTCAGTGTGGTCTATCTAGTGTGTAGCTTATTCTATTTTTTCACTGAGATATAATTCACAAGCCATAAAGTTCACCCTTTTAAAGTGTACAGTTCAGCGGTTGTTAGTATATTCATAAGTTTGTGTGACCATCACTACTGTCTAATTCAAGAACATTTTCATTACCACAAAAAGAAACCCCATTTACATTAGAATCACACCCCATTCCCTACTCCACCGCCCTACCCAACCCCCCATGGTCCCTGGCAACCACTAACCTACTTTCTGTCTCTTTGGTGTTGCCTATTCTGGACATGTCATATAAATGAAGTCCCATGATCACTATCTGCAAGCTGGAGACCCAGGAAAGCCAGTGATATAGTTTAGTCTGAGTCCAAAGATCTGAGGACCAGGGAAGTCGGTGGTGCAAATCTCAGTCCAAGGGCAAGAGAAGACCAATGTTTCAGCTCATGCAGTCAGACAGAAAAGAAAATTCTTCCTTCCTCTGCCTTCTGCTTCTATTCAGGCCCTCAGCAGATTGGATGATGCCCATCGACAATGGGGAGGGCAATCTGCTTTATTCAGGCTACCAATTCAAATGCTAATCTCACCTGGAAACACTCTCACAAACACATCCAGAAATAAAGTTTAGCTACGTATCTAGGCACCTTATGATCCAGTCAAGTTGACACATAAAATTAATTATCATAAAGATTATCCATAAAGTATTAATACTTATTTCCTTTTATGATTAAATAATATTTCATCATATGCATATGCCACATTTTGTTTATCCATTCATCAGTTGATGGACATTTGGGTTGTTTCAGCTTTTTAGCTACTATGCATAATGATGCTATCAACATTCATGTAAAATTTGTTGCTTTAGCATACATTTTTAATTCTCTTGAGCATATACCTAGAAGTGAAATTATTGGGTTGTATGTAATGCTATGTTAAACATTTTGAGGACCTTCCAACTGCTTTCCAAAGCAGCTGTACCATTTTGCCTTGACATCAGGAATGTATGAGGGGTCCTATTTCCCCACATTCTCTCCATCACTTAATATTACCTATCTTTTTTATCATGGCCATCCTAGTGGGTATAAAATACTTTTGATTTGCATTTCCCTAATGACTAATGATGTGAGCATCTTTTCTTGTGTTTATTGATTAATAGCTAATTTTAAGTCTCTGCCTGGTAATTTCAACATCTGAGCTTCTCCAGAGACATGGTACTATTATTTGCTATTTTCTTTCCTTTTTAAAGGGACATATTTTCTTGGCACACTTGGCACACATATTTCTTGGCACACTTGTAACTTTTTGTTAAAAATTGGACATTTAAATAATAAATTGTGGCAACTGTGGAAATCAGAGTCTCTTCCCTTCCCAGCACTGTTGTTGTTGATATTTGGTGTGTTTGTTTTAATAACTTTTCTACATAATAAGGCTCATGTTCTTTGTTGTGTGTGGCTGCTAAAGTCTCTGCTCAGTTACATTACTGGTCAGGTAATTATTGGGCAGAGGAACCCATGTGTGGAACCCTTAAGTCTCCCAGTCTTTGCCAAGGGGCTCTGTGTATGTGTTGGAGTGTGCCTTTCACACTTAGTCACGAAGTTAACAACTCGGCCTTTGCCTTCAGTTTCTATTTGTGTGGACCCTCAAGGTCATCCAGAGCTGAGAGCTAAGGGCCTTATCTGGTCTTTCCATAGCCTGCAGAGTTCTGGGCATACATAGCCCCATACATGGGTATGAACTTCTAGATTCTTAGGAATATGTGAGAGCTTTCCAAAGTCCCTTAGGACATTTTATTCCTCATCTTTTTCTTTAAAACTTTTTGGTTAGCCTATTGTTTATCTCAACTTTATCTATCATCCCTGACAGCCACAAAGCTAAACAATTGCTACTAACTGTTTGGAAAAACAGCCCTTAAAAAATGCTTTTCCCACTAGATGAACTCCATTATGAGTCACATCAAATATAGACAGCCTTGCAAGTAGGGTCTTCCAGGGACCACTAGATGAGTCAAATGATGATAATTCTCTGGGAATGAGGCTTTGAAAGAGGTCCAAACTCCATTCTGCAACGTCTGCTAACTGCCAGGTTACCAGTTTTCAACATGATTGCAGGCTGTTGGTTTCAAGGCTACTGTGGAGCTAGAGAAGGGGAATTAGAATAGGAGAAGTTAAAATGCCACAAGTCTCACTGTTTTTTAACCAAGAGTCAGCCTTTTTTCCTGAATAAACACTCCTCAGATTTCTGCAGGCCTTAGGGGTTAGTATCTAGAGTTCTGAAAAAGTTGACTGATAATTTTTGCCAGTTTTCTTATTCCTTTTATAAAGAATCTTGGGGTGTCCTTACTCTTCCATTTTCTCTGACATCACTCCTCTGTAGCTTATTTAAGGCAACATATTTTGTCACTCTAATGGTTGTGTCAGTTACCGTATTTTTATATGGCTAACTCCTACACATTCTTAAGGCTCAGCTCAAGGGGCACTTCCTTGAGCAATGGAACACTTTCTGCAAATTAAATCTGATGCAGAAGCTGACTAAATGAATCAGATGCTATATCAGCTGCTCTTGTTCAATGAGTGAATGAGGAGAATGGGATCAATGCCAGGTCAGCATTCGCTTTTCCCAGGTCCTCCCACCTCTTCCCCATAGTAGCCCTCAAAGCACTGTCTCTGAGACCTGAGGCTCTGCAGATCAAAGCATGAAACTCTAAATAGAGGAATGCTTGTGAAGATCTGAAAAAGCAGATTCAAGCAATAGACAGTCAATTGGGCTGTTTAGCATCAAGATCCTTTCTAACCAGAAATTATATGTTTTCTTGAATGGAAAGGATGGACAATTACTCTGATGATTCACTAACAAGATCATAGTATTTTTTTTTCACAAAATTATAGAAATATGTAAATTACTGATACATGCTCCCCCCAAAAAGAATACTCACTACCTGCTAGAAATATGAATATAAGAAAATTTTTCTTAATCTATTATGAAGATTCTTGTGTAGAAATGTTGGCTAAATTAATTTTGAAGACCACTGGCACAGGTATATTGACACTACCACTGCTTTGGGTCACATCTTTGTTTTTCAATTTAGACAATTAGTATGAATCAACCTGAACATCCCCTGGGACATGAGTCCTGTGTTGGAAACTATAGCATTAAATTTTTTTAAAAGGGCCTGTAATATTATTTCAAAGTGGATTTAAAGCATTTTTAATGTACAGAATTAAGGCATTAATTGGTTTTATATAACATAACACATTTACAGACTGATATAACATGTGTTGTAGAAAGAAAAACCCTTTAGGAAAGTAGTACCAATAAATAGTTGCTGATTATGGTACTGCTGGTATTTTAAACAGCTCTATTCATATACTATTTAGACAAAATAACTCCCAAAATGTAGATTTATGGGATTATTATAAAGACATTCATTCATACCTAAAGCAAAGCAAAGAGAAATTGAGTTATCCTGTGAAGTTTGTCACTGAAGAAATCTAGCCTAGCTGACTCAAAAGACAATAAAATGTTCTTCTAATAACAGATATTTTTGTTTGAATTTCATTGGTATTTCAATTAGTATTATCCATAAAATCATTTAAGTAAGAAGCTTTTAATTTAGAACTTCTGAGGCATTCAAAACAAAAGATACAACATTCCAGAGCAAAATAAAAATTGGTTGTGTGATCATTTGAAAAATAACTTCATATATGCTCTGGTTTCTCTTCAAATTGTACCAATCTTTCACCTTCTAAAAATAACTTTATATTTTGAAATAGTTTGACTCACAAGAAATTGCAAAAATAGTTTAGAGGTTTTCATATACTCTTCACCAAGCTTTAATCGATGTTGATATCTTATATAGCTATTGCATATGTAAAACTAGAATTGTATAGCTCTTAACATGTTGATTGCCACATCACCCAAATCTGGGTGACAGTTGTGTTTCCTCAGGGGCACCCAATCCACAGTGGGTGATCAACACGTTAAACTCCTCATCCATGCTGAGCATATAAGAGCATCAAGTTGTTGGGGATCAAAATAAAGGATTTTTAAAGGGTGCTAATGCTCCATCCACAAGTAACCACAGATCTATAAAAGTGGTATTTTCTTTTATTTCTAAGAGGCCTTAACTGTCTGAAAGACTACAGGAGGATAAAGCCTTAAGGAAACCATATGGACTTTTGGTTTGGCTTTGGGTTTTTATTTCCTTAAAGACTGGCAGCTTTTACTGTTCTCTAATTCAGGGAGAAAATTCAACAACAAAAAGTTGTTTCCAGGTAACTGAGATACAAGACTTCAAAGGCAAAATTTCTTTTTCTTTAAATCTCTCATGAACACATCTTTAATTTTATTTCTACTTGTGTTACTCTCTCATTTTAGCATGGTTGTCATTGAAATCTGCTCAGTAGAGAAGAGGAACCACAGTCATATGCCCAGCGTGGTTTTTACCTGCCTGAACACAGACCAAAAGCCTGCAGGTCTGTACCCTGGGAAGTCATGCTTTATCACTGAGCTGGCCTTTGATACTCACCTCAGGGCTCAGTGCTTGACTGGTCCACCTCCTACCAACTCTGCATCACCCATGTCCTCCCCACTCAGCTGAACCTCTTCTTTTGATCTTTTCAGGTTTGGATTATTCCCAGGATTTTTTCAACCCCTCAAATCTTAGACTTTGTCTACCGAAAATATGTGTGTTTAATTCAAAATCTAGTATCTTTACTTCATTCCTTTTGGGAAAAGAATTAATCACCTTTCTTCTTATGTTAACGTTGTTGATCTTATTTTCAATTCACCTCCGCATTCCCCACTTTACCTAGCAGAGTGCCTTGGATATAATAGGAAATCAGTGAATGTCTAATGAATGGATGGATTCCTTCCATAAAAAAGGAGCTGAAAGGATGACTAATTAAAGCAATTAGTCAGATAATTAAAAAACATTTTTTCCCAATATTTGGACATTTCAGCAATAGCTTTTTGTTAATTATACAGATAATTACTTTAATATAACACATCATTCTTTGCACAAGTGTAGGACCCAATATTTATATGCACATATAATCTTACAAAAAGCAGATAACCCCAGTTGGATTAAAAATCATAGTCATGGAAAATGTCTAATGAATACAAAAAATACTATTACCAATATTATTTATGGAGAGTGAGGAAAGGGAGTTTTGGATCAATGAGGTCACTGGACTTATACTTTTTATTGTATACACTTCTGTTTAATTTTTCAAAAGCATATATTACTTTTCAATATTAATTTTTAAGATTGTACTAACTAAGCAGAAAACTAAGTAGAGGTACTGTGGTTCTGAACCTTTGAGCTTATATCCTTCATTGACTCATAGTAGGGAACACAAAAACCAATGCCTCCAGGGCACAGGCAGGTAAGGTAAATAAGCAAATTGGGCTGCAAATGGATTGCGGCAAATGGGGCGGTGCCTGAGCTATCTAAAGCAGCCAGGTGCTACCCAATTCTAGCTAATTGCTGCTGTGCAGGAATATGGGTCCAATGCTGTCAGATCACTCAATTTGCAAATGAAGTTAGAGGTCTGGAAATTTTTTGGCAAAATTTCCTAATTTTTAAATGAAAGTAAATGATTTAAAAGTTTTGTAGTTTAAGATGCAGACCAAACAAAACCTGTCTATGGCCCAAATCTAGCCTGTGAATCACCAGTTTGCAAACTCTGACTTGGGTCATAGCCTAGAGTAACTTGTTTGTTTTTTTTAAACACAGATGAAGATGTTTCAAGAAATTTACTCATCGCTTGCCTGTTTTCCTCCTATCCAAAATATCAGTCAATGTTCCAGAACATACAAAGGACTCTACATATTTCCATGATGCCTGAGCTATTAGGACCAGAAACTGTCAAGCCTCTGCAGGCTTGCTAACCAGTTCCCAAGCAGCATGGCATTCTCAGGCCAGTCACACAGAATAAGGTCTCAGGCGTGGTAGCAGTGTTTCCCCAGAAGGCTGTGAAGTCCAAGAACTGAAATGAGGTTGACAGAAAAGAATCAAATTGGAGTAGTCTTCAAGCCTTAGAGGTTTGGCCAGTTGGATTTTAAACTTTGAAATAGTCACGAAGGCCAAATTTAGGATATGCCTAATGTGACATTTGGGTATGAGTAGGGGTCAAAACTAATGAAAAGCATTTATTCCTCCATAAAGACTTTGGGAGGCAGATATACAGGTAGAAAGATGGAGTACCTCCCAGCTTCAGGCCTAGTATTCAAGGTTGAGTCATAAGGGAAGAATAATTCAGACTAGCCCAATGAGTCTCATTTTCCATTTAAAATCATTTGGAACACCATTCAGTAAAGACCATGAAGATAGTGCGGTTACCCTGCAAAAGAATTCTGTCAAGCCACTGGCTCAATGAAGGCTTCATACAAAGTATTTTCCCCTTACAGATAATAATATCTGCCATGCCACTTAGCAGCACTCTCTATTGGAAACTTAGCTCAAAACCAAGAAATAAATGAACATTAACCAACAAAAGCCCTCAAAGCATCCAAAATCACTTTTGCAAGGCCAGGCAATAAAAGGATCCCGAGGCTGTTTAGAGGGGTGCCTCTGCCTTCTTAATCCTAGTTGGCACACAGGGCTAAGCAAATGGGCTGTCTGGTTCTTCAATTAAAGTAGGGTGGAAGCAGCGAATAAATACAACACAGTACTCAGTAGGCGTGACATGGACTTATCAAGTGATAAACATGAGTACTGGAAACAAAACACCGTGAAAATTATCAACCGACTGCCTGACAGGAAGAGAGAAGGCAGATACCCTGAAAAGTTGACACAAGACTTAAAATAACACCTTGGTCTGAAGATACCAGGAGAGGGAATAAAGCTCCTGAAAGCCTGCACAGGGCCAAGCTGCTGCCCTTCCCTGGTTGATAGGCTCCGCTCTGGGGCCAGGATGCCCGAGTTCCATTGTTACCACCTGGCTGGGTGAACTGAGTCAAGCACCTTACCCTCTCTTAACTTTGATTTCCTCATCTATAAAAATCTGTCTGCCTCAAAGGGTTGTGAGGATTCAACAAGTCAAACCTTGTTTTAAAAAAAAAAACTTAGAAGAGTGCAACATACTTAAAAAATACTCAGAAGGGTTATCTATGGATAAGGGTACTTACTGTGTCATCCTTGAAAAAAGTCGATTATGGTGAGGATGATCTAATTAATAAGGCAGTAAGGTACAAATGTATGGCAGACCTTCCAAAATTAGTACAACAAAAATTTTGGTTGGTAGCTAATTTTTTAGCTGTCTGGAACAGTCAGGTGAAATACTTCATCAACGAGCATGTCAGCCTAGCTCAGCACCGTGCTCTACTGGGCTGTGGAAGCAGGACTTCTGACTTGAGTCTCAGCTGTCATTACCAGCTGCGTGACACTGGCAAACCACCTAAGCGTGCTTCCGTTTTCTCGCCTATCAAGAGAATAGTCGAGTTGTTATTAGAACTGTATTATGATTTTCATGGGCCCTACGTACATTGGCCTTCACAAGCCCCTTCTTCCTTAAAATAATATTAAAAATTGTACTTTACAACCACACTGGTCTAAAGACAAACAATCCAGGCTGGATTCCTTATTATATAGTCATTATTACATTCAATTTTTTTCCCCTGACTTTAAAAGAAATTAAAATTAAAACCTGTGTTTCATGGACCCTAGGCACTGGATAAGTTGGCCCTGATTGTTATGAGTACTAAATTAATTAGTGTTTGTAAAGCACTTGGAACAGTGCCTGACAAGATCGTAAGCACCGTGTATGTGTGTTAAACAAGTAAAAATGTAAAGTGTCAGACAAGCCAGATGTTACTTTCTTGCAAACTTCCTCCCTGCTCCCCCTGCTCTTCTGATAAGTAAATTCTGTTTCAAAATATGGTTTAAAACTTTCCCACCGCTACTCTGAAGTTAGCAGTAGCAACTGAAATTGTAAAGGTTTCAGAAGAATAAAAGAAAAGCAATGTTGTATTGAGTTAAATTCCATTTTGTTCAAAATAGCGGGGGTGCTGAGCACTGTTTGCGCCTCTTTTCCAGTCTCCGCACAACTTCAGAGGCGCTGAGCAATATGCTGGCAAGATCACAGAGTCCCAAACGGGGAGAGTTAGCTTTCTGGTTTCCAGCCTTCAGAATCAGGAGCAATAGCCCCTATCAGTGTCCCCCGTATCTATGAGTAAAGATGCCAAACTTAAGAGAGAAACTATAGGGTTTTTTTCTCTCCTCCACCGATTAAAACACACACACACAAAATAGTAGTTACTCCTTTCAAGAATTACATTTACATTAAATGCAAAACAGACAATTGTGTTGTCATTATGGTAGTTCATTCCATCACATAGGAGGGCTAAAAGAACATTTCAGCCCTCTGTAAACTCTTTCAGAATCAGAAGAATGTTTAATTGCCTTTCTTTCTCCTCTCAATGACTAACACAGGCTTAAAACATAGTCAAGACTGTTTGGCCTCCTTTTTGGCCATTGGAGTCAGATGGACCCTCACCCACCCATGAAACAAAATTTAAACGCCAACTGCTGTTTAAATTCAGATTCAGAGTACCCTAACCATGCTTTCATCTGGATTTCAGTTTCCTTCTGTTTCTCTTATCTCCCCTGTTTCAAACTCCTAACTCCATTGCCCAGCTCTGGCTTCTGTATTTGCCCCATAGGTTTGGTGTTCACTTTCCTCCCTGCTGTGTTCTGACGTCAGTCTAACTCATTCCTTAGACAGTCATCATCTACCCCTCTCATCTGTGTCAGCTACATAATTTTGTGAGGCCCGGTGCAAAATGAAAATGCGAGGCCTCTTGTTTAAAAAGCAGAAGAAAAAGCTTTTTTCCTTCTTTTGTGGTCTCTGTCTTGACTTGTCGTGGCGTTTTTTATTTGCTATTTGATGTTGCACTCCCTCATGCTGGAGAATACTTGAGGGAAGAATGTGACCCAGTCCCACAAGTCAGCAGGTGGCCCATGTATGGCATGAGCATACCTGACCCCAGCCCTTCCTGCCTTGTGCCCAGGCCCCAACCAAGGGGCCAGTGGTTGCTGGGGGAGCTGGGGGAGCTGGGGGAGTTGACAGTTGAGAAGCAGGGAGCAAGAAGTGGTGAAAAGCAAGATTGCTTATGAGCTGAGGCCCCAAGTCTCTGGTTCATGCTCCATGGTCTCATCCAACTTTACTTACAAAACACAAGTTCAAAAATTAAACTATTAAAAATTTCAAGATGGTGATCACAGAGCATTAAACTTGAAGTGCAGGGTCCTTCTGAGCAGAGGGCCCTGTGCATCTGCACTGGGTGCATGCTCACAAAGCAGGAGCCCTGCCTGCCAGTCTTAATCCAGTCCCCACTTGAGCCTCTCAGGCCAGTGCCCTGGTCCTCTGTGAGGGAGTCTGATTCAGACTCTGTCCTTCATGGTGTAAACTCATGACCAGAATCCCAGAGTTCAGTCAACTTATTCCTGTGCTTCTTGCTTTACTTTGTGTGTCTGGCTTCTGTGGATCCACGTACCCAACATGAACAAGTACCTCAAGACAAGAAATGAATGAGCCTCATTTTTCTCATGCTAGTTTCTGCTTTTCTTTCCAGGAGCATTTCCAAGCATCTGAGCTCCTAAGAGGAATGTTGGACCAGATCCCAACATACACATTAAACTAACAGGACACGCTTCATCCAAGACCTTCTTCTATTTTTTTTTTCGTCCTCCTTACTTTTCTCTAGCTCCATCTTCTTACTCACATTTCAAGTTGGACTGTATTGAGGACAGGAAGTCACTGTTGTTAGAAGAGCCATTCTGATCCAGCCATGACAAGGTAGAGAATCAAACAAAATCTGATGTTAATGCCCTTCAGAGTAATCTGAGGAGGCTGTATGGATTTTATGTGACCAGCCATGTGCTTCTGGCTACTGGCTCCTGGACTGAATTTCTCTGCTACCAGTAAATATTGGAGAGATCTTTTGCCAATTCTCTGGAGAAATAGAAACAAGATGTACTCAGATCAGATATACCATACTTATTTCAGATGAATTGATGTTTACTTTATCTTGAACATTTTAAAAAATCCACTAGGCTCAAAATAGTTTGAATTTAAATATGAAAGTTATGGTTGTCCTTAGCTAATTCAGTCCCTGCCTTATCCTTTTATCAGTCACATCACATGAAATTATATCATTTGTCATTTCATGTCATAGTTTTAAAATGAAAAAGACCTTGAACTCATCTCATCTACTCGTTTCATTTTACAAATGAGGAAACAGACCCAGAGAGCTCATGCCCAGAGTCACACACAGCATATTAGGTGGTATTGTGAGCACAACTGGCACTGGCTTCTGACTTTCTGCCAGCCCTGCCCTGATTCTACAGCACAATGACTCAAAGAATCCAGGGAAGTATAAGAAATGTTATTTGGATATTTATAAAGTTTTTTTCCTGATTAAATGACAAATAAATAAGCCTCAAGTAAAAAATTTTAAACTTTTTATATAATAATTGAAATACAAACTACAAACTGGGAAACAGTCAAAATTTGCAACACACAAAACTTATCACTCTTATTAGATGGAAAAGCACTTAAAAACTCACACAATTACAAATCAATAATCTTTAGTATTTGAGCTTATCCACAATCTTGGCTGTTTGTTCCTTTTCAGGATGCCCTATGATGATCTTTTGGGACCAATGAAACCCTGGTGTTACTTTTGATAATTATGAATCATGAATTACTTTCACTAAGTATGACTTTAGCAGAAATGACCAAAATAAGGTTTGATTTTATTCATGTCAAGTATGACGCATTAAATGCTAAAGAAGGGGTTGGGCTATGGCCATAGAGCCCGGCATCGCTGACCTGAAACATGGCCTTGGGTCCTGGCACACCAGGCTGGCCTCATCCTGACTCAGTCGCCGTGCCCAGGGGAAAGAAGGAACTCCTTTTGCAGGCCTGCCATACCTATTCTGCACAACCATTCTAATCATCCATTGACCATGCTGTTCAGCTGGAAGGAATCCCTCAATGGCTTGGAAGCCTCGCAGTTTCCAGCAGAGGAAGCCCTTTCTGGTCTAAGACAGCCTTTGACAGCACTGGTGACAGACTCAGGAGGAGAAAATCCAGGAAAATCCTAGATTCTAGATTTCTAGGGAAAAAAAAGGAAAAGAAAGAAGCACAAAGAACACCTAGATAGGACTGGAGATTGAGAGAGTCCCATGGATGTTTAGCTAAGCTAGCCTCTTTCATTCGCCAGAGATCACTGTGACTGCTCCTTGACCTGGAGGTATGCCTGATCTGTTACTGGCACTGATGCCTTTTTGGACCATGTTGTACGGAAGACACAACACACCGGATGCCTATCTGTCTTACCATGTTTCTTGTGGTCCAGAAGCAGCTGGCCCAATAGATGGGATGAGATGGCCCACTGCAAGCTAGGTTACAATGCCAGTTAAAAGAGGATAGCCTGAAAGTGTGGGACTCTGTTTTACAGGATACAGTTTGTGCTTAGATCAATAACCAATATTTAGTGCTCCTTCATCCACAACCAGCATATGTGGAATCAAAGGGTAGATGTGGGTGTGGCTCCTCTCACTCTTAGACCTAATAACCTTCTTGCAGAATTTTTGCCTCCTAGGTCTGAAATAGTGCTCTGTACTGGTTTGGAGGGAAGAATGATTCCTTTTGAGTACACAGCAGTGTTTCCATTGAGTTGGAAAATGAGACTCTCACCTGGTCATTTTGAGGTCCTCATGTCTCTGAACCAACAGGTAAAGAAGATTAATCTACTTGCTGGGATGACTGATGCTGATTACCAAGAGCCAATTGTGTTGCTGCCACAAAAGGAAGGTAGGGAGGACCATGTCTAGAATTTAGGGATTCTCTGGGGTCTATTTCAGTACTTCCATGATGAATAATAAAAGTTAATGGATAACTCCAGCAACAGAAAAAAGGCAGAACCACTAGGATTCAGACACTTCTGAATTCATTCTGACATTCATTCAGGAATGATTATTTGGGTCACCTCACCAAGTAAAGAAGTAGTTGAGGTTCTGACTGAGAGCATAGAAAACTTGGAATACGCCAGTTTAAGAGAGAGAGAGAGAGAGAGAGAGAGAGAGAGAGAGAGAGAGAGAGAGAGAGAGAGAGAGAGAGAGTGTGTGTGTGTGTGTGTGTGTACGTGTTCATGTGTGTTTACCTAAAGGGTAAAACCTTTTCTGTTAAGGGCCAGATCATAAATAGTTTAGCCTTTGAGGATCATATGGTCTCTGTCGCAAGTACTCAACTCTACCCTTGTGGCCCCAAAGCAGCCAGAGACAATACATAGATTAATGGGTGTGGCTGCATTCCAAAAAAAACCTTTATTTTTAAATTTGGATTTGACCAGTGAGTTGGAGTGGGTCAACCCCTGATAGAAACTCATTTTGTATTTCTTCTCCTACCCCTTGCTAGTTTCCTGTAAGACAATTTAGTCTTTAAGTAATAGAATGTTCTGGTGAGGCTTTAAATTTGAGAGTAACTAAAATAGTTCAAAGTTGGATAACGTGACTGTCTCCCAGAGGTAGATACAGTGACTGATGGGGCTTTGGGAGACTGTTGGGAAGTTGAGATACAATGAGGTTGAGATCTTCATTTGTGTTAAAAAAAAAAAAAAAAAGTTGTATTTTCGGAGGCAAAAGCCTGCCGTTGTTTTCCGTGTCTGAAAGTCCACAGGGGAGCTCTTGTGTGGAAGAAAGAAGCCTGCGGATGCTGAGTAGGCAACAGAGTGACCAGTTATTAAGTTATTGTTTCCTACCATCAAACTCACCCTTTCCTGCCTAGCTGTGTCATTCCAGAGCTGAGACACCACAAACCTAAGTTCTCCTTTATAAGCGGGATGCCTGTTAGGGCTTGCCAATAGGGGGCGCTAGAGGGAGCCCGCCAAGCTGGAGGAGGAAGGGGCAACTCCTCCCCGTGCACTTCCTGTTCCTTTATGTCTCACGTTCCTGTCAGCACCATCCTAGCATGTTCACCCAGCCGGCGTCAGCAGGTGGTTCCAGTGGTGCAGGTGATTCTGGTTCACGTCTTTAACGACACTCACGGAACCAGCGCCATTTCAGCCGCTAGAGACTCCAGCACCAGCCAGTCTTCACGCCCTCCACAGAGGTCTGGGTCTCACCCAGGGATGCCGCCTTCAAGCACCTGAGGCAGTAGTGCAGGTGAGTAGTGACCCTTCTCAGAGGCCCGAGCCTCAGCACTGCAGGGCCCGTCCTCAACCTTCTAAACCTTAACAGTCCCAAACTCCTGCATTTATTCCCTGAGTTTTACAGTGGTAGCGGCTTCCCTAAGTCAGCTGCTTCCTTAGTGTTTCTTTTTTGCCTTTCAATTTCTTCAATATTTGGTTGATGAATATATGAAGTCCTCTTAAAATAACTGGTGTGGTTTCTGTCTCCTGACTAATACAATCAGTCTAACAACTCTGTGAAGTTATGTCCATGTTTTAGATAAGCAAATGGAAAGAGAATAGATAAATAACTGGACTAAAGCCACAAACTAGTATGAGACAGGAATAGGGCTTAAACCAGGTCTTTCTGGTTGCAAAGCTGTTGCTCTTTTAAACACAGCACGGTTCTGCCAGGTGAAGGCAGATCTAGTCGGCAGTTCCGAGGCCTCTTCCAGGCAAGGAGACTGATATTCAAATTAGACTGGGTAGAAGCAAGGTAGCTCATGTAAATGCAAGAGTGAGCAAACCTGGCAGCTTTAAAAATGACACTGGGCCCACGTGAGTTCTCTTCCAAAGACCTGAAGGAACTGGCAGATGTGATTGGAGATACTGTAGTAATCTCCAAAAACACACGAGAGCTGCCAAAATAGTGGAGAGAGTTAAAGACTTTTCTCTTTTCTAAAATAGATATGCAGATATTTCGTCTTCATATCAATCTCCAGCAAAAATCTGGGATGTTCCCTTGTGTACTTTTAGCAAAACTGCCTGATTCCCAAGAACAAGCGTGTGAAACCATCTAAGCTCATTTGTATTCACAAAATGCTCATCGGTAAGAAGGTGAAAGGAGGAATGGATGCAGATCACAATTTTGGTGTGTAAATATGCTTATTTGAAAGTAAGGGCAAAATTGACACAGTGTTGGTACCTGGGCTGGACCAGGTGGGTTTCAAAAGTCAGAGCAGAGAGCAAACCTGAGTCTTCATCGTCCCTGCCAGCCAGGCTCCTCTGGTACCTCAGATAGATTGATTTTTAGCCAGGGCTTTGTTCATTAGTTTGCTTGCTTGAAGCTGAGGAATCCTTGCTGACTCCTCAAGCTGTGTTGGTAAGGGAAAAACTAAAGCTTTATATCTAAAATCTATATCTACAAACTTTAGACAATTCTTGATAGAAAAATAGACAATGGTCTTCTTCTCTATTGCTTCCAGTTGCACAAACCCCTAGAAAAGGTACAGGGAAGTGGATTGTAACTTCCATACATTCAGGGACTGAGTTCATTTTGTTCAGTGGGAGGTGCTAAATAAATGCCAGTTGCGCGAATAAAAGGAAATAGAGAAGCAACTTCCCAATGATTAGTTTAATAATGGAATTGCTGCATCATGGAGTAGTGAGCTCCTTGTCACTCCAGAGATTTAAATAGAGCCTAGATCTCTTAGGATGAAAAAAAAAAAAGATTCCTGCATCGAATAAGTGATTTCCAAAAAAGCATTCTAATTCTGACTTTGTAATTCCATAACTACTTCTTATTCGGTCTTAGAAAATATGTCTTAAAGCAAAAATAGAACAGTGTATGCATTAATATGTAGAGCACAGACTGTATGGTTAGAACAAACGGTACATTATAAATTTTCAGTGTTAGGAGAGCATTTCTTAGCATGCCCACAAAAAAGCTAGCAAAAGCTGTAGCAGTAGACATAAACCATTGCTGAACTTGTTTGCAGTGACCTACACTTGATCTATTTTTAGTCGCAAGGATAGTGAAATAATAAGAAAATGGATAGTTTGATTGCCATGGTTATTCCCATCCATTAGTTCACCTCACCACCCATTTTCCATCATTTCTAATAACCTAGTTTCCTGGAGTGTAATTTTAGGTGCCCATAACCATGACTCTTTATTAAATGGGTTCCCCTGGTGCCACCCTCATCTGGGCACTTTTCACAGCTTCCCTTTGTCTTACTGGCCTTCATCATGGCTGGGAAATGGAAAATACTCAGGCTAAGGCTCCCAAGATTTTTCAGCACAGGTAAGCTTGTGCTTGGTTGCCACTGAGAGATCTATAGTTAATAAGTTGATACCTGGTTCATAAGTTCCTTAATGTTGAAGGTACATCCTTCCCTATGTCACCAGGACAAAAAGCAGTTGAGGTGGTGGGTTGCTATTTTCTTTGACACTGATTTCATTTATTATGTAAGCAGCACACCTTGACAAGGGAAACAGGTAGAATTTAAGGAAACACAGTCTGGAGAATATGCTATCTTGGGAAACTGAGTTTGACAGTTCCTTTGGTTGCTTGGGATTTCTTTAGTAGCTAACAAACACAGCATCTCAACTTTTGGCAGGAGCCCAAGAGACTGGACGAATCTGTCTGGGGCCTCTTAAGAGACACTTTGTGGGGAATTATACTCCCTTGGTAAATTCTGGTTTATCTCATAGTAGGTTGTGGAAGTTTGGCTTTCTATAGACTCATTCAACGTTTGTTTTTTTTTTTTTTTTTTAAGGTATGGCTGGTGCCACACATCTACACATCTAAACACTAGATGGCAACCTTGCCTTTTGTATCACCATCAAAGCCATGTTATAAACTCATAATTATTAAAGAAATAAATTACACCATCAAATCTCAGCCTTCCTCTCCCACAGTTTTATTTAATACTGGTATCCAGATATAACACACAAAGGCCCTTCTTAAAGGCAGACCCAATAATGTGTATAGACTTAATTTTTTTTTTGAAGCCTTTGCCCTAATGCCTGCAGCCTTTCTGTTGTTAGAATTTCCTCACCTTCCTGGGCATGGACATTCATGGATTAAATGAATCCTGGTTGTTCCTGGTGGAGGGCAGAGCTAAGTGGTAGAGCATGTGCTTAGCATGCATAAGGTCCTGGGTTCAATCGCCAGTACCTCCATTAAAATAAATAAAATAAACAAACCTAATTACCTACCCGTCCTGCCAAAGCAAACACTTGTTCCAGGAATGCGGGATTCTCTGGTGAATAAGAGACAAGGTCCTTCTTTTTGTGGAACTTGCACTGAAGTGGAAGAGGCAGTAACAAATGAGAACAGGTAAATGAAAATAACTTTAGATATTGTGGGGAAACTGAGGACATAATATAATAGCAATTGTGAATAAGGGGAAAGGGATGGTGGTCAGGGAAGGCCCCTGAGGGGCTGGTATGGTACCCGAAGCTGGACTGAGGGAAGCAGCCAGCCAGGCTGAGAGCTGGGGGAACAGTGGTCCAGGCAGAGGGAGGAGTCTGTAAGCAGCCCAGGGCAGGGACAAGCTGTGGATATTTAAGAAATAGACGCTTTATCTTTAAGAACTAGAAAGCCTGGCTGGAGCCTGGGGAAGACAGGGAAGAACTGGACAGCATAAGGCTGAAAGATAAGCAGAGGTCAGACCATGTAAGGACAGCTGGCCAAGGAAGGAGACAGAATTGATTCCAAGCTCAATAGAAAGCACTGGAAATAGAGTCAGAAGGGCAAAGGGAGCTGAGTTCACCATCATGGTCATCACCAAAGAGGATGTATCACCCTCCTGACAGCACTCACAGTGGACTGATCATTCAGATAGGGTTAATAGGTGTGGCTCCCACCCTGGGACCTCCCAAGCCAGAATAGACTTTGGGGACACAGCACACCTCAGGGAAGGCATTGTCTTCAGTGTGGATCCCTGCAAGGAAAAGGCATAAGCAGAGGAAAAAATCAATTTTTGGAAACACTAAACACTGCAACAAGCATTCATTTGCCTCTGAGAAAGTATTTTAACCCACACACCTCCTTTACGGCAGAAAGAAAAATGAAAGAGGTAGAATTTTCCCGTCCTAATATGCACAGATCAAATTTAGGCTCTGGGACAACTGAGTTCTTATGGCTCTTTGCCTGGCATCTAACAATGAGGCTCTATGATAAATGATGATGGCAGCAAAATGACAACAGACGGTCTATTTAGTGCACTAACTGAGGCATTTTAGTCAGAAGGCAAACATCTAAAATAAATGCAGCCTTGCTCAGCTAGTCCCAAGACCTGCCTTTTGATACAGCCACACCCAGAGCTGTTTATGGCTACTCTGCCCACTTAGCCTCACGGCTTGGCACTGAGCAGGATCACGGGAGGCTGTGAGCAGGAGGCTGAGGAGTAGGCTTTGCCCCTAGCCACATAAAACAAAGACAAAGGTGCAGGACTGCATTTTACTGCCAACTGCATGTGTGCACACAGACACACATGCTCCCCTTTTCTTTCTTTTTCCTGCCTTTTGAGGTTGCTCTGTATCAGTGAAGCTGGCCCACTCAAGTAAGATAAATAAGGAGTACATATCTAGTGGAGTCTGTGTCCAGGTGGAGAGGACGTGCCCATCAAGAGGGGCAGCCACTCCCCAGCTCCAGCCAGATGTTTCCATGCATGAGTGTGGGGCCTGGTGGTATTGGATTTCCTGATTTTTCTAGAGAAGCTGGAAATCCAGATTTTTATATTTTTATTTAAAGTCTCCTGCCTTTTAAAATGTTTGCAACTGTTTCAATTAAAAAAAAAACGTACACAACAAACTAGTGAATATAACAAAAGAGAAACAGGCTTACAGATAAAGAGGAAAAGCTAGTGGGTACCAGTTGTGGGGGTGGTGTAGCAACATAGAGGTTGGGTAGTGGGAGATACAAACTATTGAATGTAAGATAGACTCAAGGATGTATAACACGAGGACTATAGCCAATATTTAGTAATAACGGTTAATGGAAAGAAACCTTAAAAAATTATATGCGGGGGGAGGGCATAGCTCAGTGGTAGAGTGTGTGCTTAGCATGCTCAAGGTCCTGGGTTTAATCCCTAGTACCTCCATTAAAATAAGTAAATAAAACCTAATTACCTCCCACCGAAAATCTTTTTAAAAATCTAAAAAATACAAAGTATATAAAATTACAATTTTTAAAACTTTAAAAAAACCTTGATGGCCAAATAAATCGTGTCAATGGGCCTTATGTGTCCTGTGGGCCACCCTTTGGTAAACTGTGCTTCAGTTGTTTATTTTCCAGTATTTATTATGAAAATTTCAAATGTGTAGAGAAGTCAAATAATTTTGCAGTGGACACTTCTGTATACCTGTCACCTAGATTCTACTTGTTTTATCTCATATCTATTCAGTTAACTTGCTTTTTTTTTTTTTAACATTTTTTTAATTGAGTTATAGTCATTTTACAGTGTTTTGTCAAATTCCAGTGTAGAGCACAATTTTTCAGTTATACATGAACATACGTGTATTCATTGTCACTTTTTTTTTCCGCTGTGAGCTACCACAATATCTTGTATATATTTCCCTGTGCTATGCAGTATAATCTTGTTTATCTAGTCTACATATACTTGTCAGTATCTACAAATTTTGAAATCCCATTCTGTCCCTTCCCACCCCTCGCCCCCTTGGCAACCACAATTTTGTATTCTATGTCTATGAGTCTGTTTCTGTTTTGTATTTATGGTTTTTTTTTTTTTTTTTAAGATTCCACATATGAGCAATCTCATATGGTATTTTTCTTTCTCTTTCTGGCTTGCTTCACTTAGAATGACAGTCTCCAGGAACATCCATGTTGCTGCAAATGGCATTATGTTGTTGGTTTTTATGGCTGAATAATATTCCACTGTATAAATATACCACAATTAACTTGCTTTAATCTAATTTTAGCTATGGAAATTTGATGGGGCAGGAAAGAGGAAAAGAGAGGTTAAGTCCTGTAGAGGTGACTCCAGTCTGTTAATTCATTTCTTAAAATTCAGCATCAGGGGTAGGGGGAAATGGGACATTGCTAATCCACAGGTATAACATTTCAGCTGTGCAAAATGAGTAAGTTCTAGAGATCAGCTGTACAATTTTGTGCCTAGAGATAGCAACTGTGTTATACACTTAAAAATCTAAGAGAGTAGATCTCGTTAAGCATTCTTACCACAATAAAATTAGTCATCATAATTAAAATAGTAATAAATTTTTTAAAAATTCAAACTCTTTTTTTGGTCCAGTTTTCTATTTGGCTGTAATTTTTAATTTTTATTTTATTTTTCTTAATTTTTTTTTCTTTTTAAAAATTTTTAGTACAATTTTTGGTTATTCTCCATTGAATTATTGCAAAATATTAGCTGTATTCCCATGTTGTACAATACATCCTTGAGTCTATCTTAGTAGTCTATCCAGTAGTTTGTACCTCCTACTCCACCACCCTTATGTTGCCCCCACCCCCTCACTGGTAACCACAACTTTTTTCTCTGTATCTGTGAATCTGCTGCTTTTTTGTTATATTCTGGTCATGATTTTAAAATGGACTTTAAGAGTTAAAGACTTCAAAGCACTGGTAAGCCAGGTCAGCACTGGGCAAATCTGACCTGCCTCTCAAAGTGACATCCCAAGGAGGGAGCCCCTAGGTGCTGGAGGGTTACCTTATTCTCCCATCTCTCTGGCCACAGTCAGAACTCCTGACACCTCAAAACTGAGACCTGGAAGGTCCAGGCAGGGCCATTCTCTTCAGTTTAGTCAGAAAGGGCCAGCCCCAGATCCTACCAGGGGACAAGCATGCAGTTAGAGACATCACTGGCTCTGAGTATGTGTGAGCTGGGCCTCTTCGCACATGGGATGCTCATTTTGTGTAGGAGGTTAGAATTGAAAGCCTTGACTGAAAACTGATTATTTTAATTAAGTCCCATGAGACAATGCAAAACACTTTTCAGAGGTTGAAAATAGCTTTTCTCAGGGTTCCCACATGTGCACTGGGATCCAGGGAAGATATTTACATCTTGACAGCAGCTCTCGTGTTAGCTTGTCTGGAGAGATTGATCAGCAGCCTGCTCTTGTCCTTTGTGGTGACGGAGAAGCACCCAGGGACAGAGAGGAGAGAAAGCTTTTATACCTACTCCTATTCCCCACTGCTTTCCATCACACTTAAAGAAAATTACATTCCCTGTGCGGTAGCAGTGTATCATTAAGGGATGGTAATCACCATGGTAACCAAGGATTGTCTGCTGCAAGCAAAAGGAAAAAGAAAGAAAAGCATCGAGCCAGAGCTTGCAACACCCACATTAGCTCCAAATGCTCAGGCTTTTAAGTAATATGGAAGAGGAATATATTTTCTAGACTGACAGCTAGACCGAATTTTAGAATCATTACATTGCAAAAGTGAAGAAACCTTACAGAATGACTAAGGGCTGCAACGAAATGCCTTCAGGGTCAGCTGATCAGGTAAATAATCAGACTGTTGACACCATGGTGGTGTCACCATGGTGGGAGCAGAGGGTCTGCAAAACTGGGGCCAGGTTCTGAGAGAGGGAGCAGCAGCCTCTGCAGCTGCAGCTGCAGCTAATTGTAGCAATGGGAGAGGCCAGCCCTGTTATGTCAGATTGTGCAATTTTCAAAAGGAAGCTGAGAATGCAGATTATTATGTGCAGTATCCCAGTTTCAACTACTAAATAAAACTAATTTCAGGCAAGCCAAATGAAACACATCTGTGAACTCCAGTTTATAACATTTGATTTAATACATGTGATCTCTTTTTCTTTTTTTCCCTAAACCCTGAGGATACTGAGATCCAGAAAAGTTGTTATTTGTGTGGGTCACACAGTCAGTTAGTGAACAAGTCAGACCTCTGGGGTCTGGACTCCAGGGACAGTGCTCTTTCCTTTCTAAAATGTGGTGACAAGCCAGCCTAGCTCCAGGGACTCATTTTCACTTTAATTGTACATGAACTCTGCTGGGAGTCTAGCCTTCTATAGGCTAAAATTTTAAAAACCCTTAAAGCTGTTCTCTGAGAGTGTGGGATATGTGGATCTTTTATTCATTCCTGTCCATTCCTTATTAGATCATTTCCTGAATAGTTTGTGTTTACTGTTATTGTAAATGGGATTTTTAAAATTAAAATTTTAACAAGTAGCCATTTATATATAGAAAGCTATTAATTTGCTCATTACATTTGTAATACTCACTTTACTGAATTTCCTTACTTTTCTTTAATGACACATCAGCTCATTGTCATGGAGTTTCTAAATAAAGAATCAAATTTTCTGCAAGTAATTATTATTTTACTCCTTCATTTCTTTTTCCTGTCTTTGCATTAATTAATACTTATATAAGACAGTGTTAATTAGGAGTATTTAGTGGGCATCTATGTCTTATTCCCAAATTTAACAGGAATTACTCTTTTATCTCACTTTTAAGCATGATGCTGGCTTTTTATTTTATTTTTAAAATTTTTTATTGAAATATAGTTAATTTACAATGTTGTATTAGTTTCTGGTGTATAGCAGAGTGATCCAGTTATATATTCTTTTTCATTTTTTAAAGTTATGGTTTCTTATAAGATATTGAATATAGTTCCCTGTGCCGTATAGTGAGACCTTATTGTTTATTTTATATATAGTAGTGTGCATCTGCCAATCCTAAACTCCTAATTTATCCCTCATACCCCCTCACCCCACCCCACCACTATCCCTTTGGTAACCGTAAGTCTGGTTTCTATGTCTGTGAGTCTGTTTCTGTTTTGTAAAAAAGTTCATTTGTGTCATATTTCGATTCCACAAATAAGTGATATCATGTGATATTTGTCTTTCTCTGACTTACTTCACTTAATATAATCTCTTAGGTCCATCCATGTTGCTACAAATGACATCATTTCATTCTTTTTAATGACTAGTATTGTGCAACGCAGGGAATATAGCCAATATTTTGTAATAACTGTAAATGGAAAGTAACCTTTTGAAATTGTATATAAAATAAAAATTAAATCAAAAATACTGGTTTGATTGACTTAAACTGTTGAAATTTTTAAGTCCCCATGGCTCTGCCCAAGTATGACCCCTACTCTTCTCCAGTAACCAGCTCTGTCTCCTGAAGGAGAGCCCCGTCCTTCCTGTCCTCCATGCCACAGTGTGTTCTCTGCCTCCTTGAGCAAGAACAGCTTTTATCTCTTCTCCTTTAATCAGTTTCTTGATCCTTGTGGCTGAAAACCCCATGTTTCCTTCAGAGTGCCTCCCAAGTGGCCTAGGAGTCTTCAAAGCAACTAGAACCCTTCTGAATGACCTGGGTAGCTGAGGTGTAAATATAGATTAGTTTCATTTAGCCTACCCCTTTCTTTCTGCTTAGAAGGAGCACCAGACCCGGGGTTCTTGTTGCATTTAATTACTGATCTTCAGCATTTGTTAAAGCCCATGTAGTAAATATGGCTCTACTAGCCAGCATGGAGATGTCTCTTCTTTTACTTTGTCCAATTCTTATTTTCTTCACTTATTCCTTCCTTTCTTGCTCTCTCTCATCTAGCTCTTCCTCCTAATGGCAGAGGTGTGCATAGATTAGTTTCCGAAAGCAGGAGACATTCTGGTCTGTCTTTGTTTAGCTTACGTCCTGGATTCTAGCTTTTCATCAACATTTTAAGTGTAATAAGACCATTGCATAGTGTTTCTTAGTCACCCCAAATGAATCGTGTTAGAAATGAAACTTAAATAATTTCATTTTTTCCCACCACCCTTCATGTAGATAAAACCACTATTGGAATTGACTGCATATGGGTTGGAAAAGATCTTTTGCACTAAGTATCCATTTCTTGATCAGGATGCTCTCAAGCTCACATGCAAGCCCAGGAATTTTCTTGACCCCATGGATATTTGTGATGATGTGATCCAGAGAAGGAAAGCTCCAGGGCTTGACCACATGCAGGTTAAACAATGGGCAGATTGAAAATCCAGTGCCCCAAAGATGAGAACCAGCATTGCCCTTTCCTAGAGATCTTTTTATCAAGAGGAAGGATGTGCATGCCCTGGAAGGGCATTATCCTTTCCAGATCAGGCAAAACTGTGCCACACATTTTCTGTGATCTTGGTACCCAGCTTGAGGCTTCTAAAACCCATCATGGTAGGTGAGTTTGGGGCAGTATTACAACCAAAGAAAGAAATTTGCTGATGACAGGAACATGGTTCTCACAGGAATAAACATGAACAGGTGGTTGAGCAGCGGGTTCTTAAATACTGTGCCACTACCAGAGAGGGAAAAGAGATGATGTAACATTTGCACTTGCAAAAAATATCCTGCCTTTAATAACAACTTTACACTGTAAATGCAAATCATATGTTAAATGCGGTGGGAGAATGGCATGCTATTGCTACGTTATTCGGTAGGACAATTAAACAGTGTTAGCAGGAGCCCTGCTGGGCCCTTGTATGGTACTTAGCACTTTCAAAGGCCTGACAGGCAGCAATTCATTGTAAGGCTTTTCACATTCTTTCTCTGGCCTGACAGTGCTTTAGAAGCATGTAAATAACTCTTTTCTACACATACACCTTAATGCAGTAGCTAGCCTGGTTTATATCCCCAACTGACAGGTTTTAAAGGTTCTGTGACCATGTAGGAAATCAAATTATGGACTAGTTAGCAACCTAGTCCTTAGCTTGAGACTCTAACCTTAGTTATGGAGAATAAATAATATTAGTTTCTCTTCCTGGTTTTCACTTTTCTGTGCCAACATACCTCATCAGTGAAGCCCCAGAGAACACAAAGTCTTTAATCAGATTTTAGAAATGCACATGCACCAACTTTGCTTTTGTTATTATTTCATGGGCTGAAAACATTTTATCTGTGCCTCATTTTTACCATCCATACTACTGACCAGATAAGTGAAAACAGTCTAGCTGTTAAATGACTTATTGTACATTCTTATTGGCTCAAGGCATGTATTTCTTTTGAGGATAATACTTCACACTCCCTTGGATTATTTTTCATAGTTTATTATGGTCTTCTTTCTCTAGGTTGTGACAAAGATTCTTTGCTTGACCAAACCTTGGTCAGGCTCCTGAGCCTTCTCCTGGGCCCATCTGTGCACTTTTCTTGTAAAATCTAGTTGAGCAGAACCCTGCCGAGTCAGTTTAATAAGAGTCCCCCATCCTCCATATCTGATTACCCTCCATATCTTATCAGGTTCCTCAGCCTCCACCGACCTCCAGGTGACGTTAGATCACCCTGGTGTGTCTTCAGCAAAGATCTGGTTAGGTCAGTTTAGCCAGAATGCCCCTTACCCCTAGTGTTTCTCCTTATTAATTTTCCACCCACTGATCCCCATCTGCTTCTTGGCTGCACATTTCCCACTTGCCCATGATGGATTTAGAACTGAGCCCAGTTCTATACTGAGATCTCTTTTCCCCCATTGGAAAAGTCCTGAACATAATTTATTTACCACTTTACTGACTGTCCAGCTCTGGTTTTCCTTTGACAACTATAGTCATATATTTATTGTCCACTTCTAGAATATTGCTCTAACTAAAAATAAATACCTACGGGCAAGTTAGAAGAAAAAGACTTTCAACTTTTCTTTATGCTAAAAAACAGCATAAAAACGTAGAAGTTTAAATCAATGCACTTTAATTCCACACTACTAATTCCACACATACAAAGCATGTGCTAGGCATGAGGGTACCATGATCAGTAACATGTGATTCCTGCCTTTAAAGATTTCCCAGCCTATCAGGATGCAGAAAGATGTATATGTGGAATAAAGTCTAACTGTTTAAAATAGAGATGTGCCATAGATAGATAGTTAGACAGACTGACAGGCAGATAGATAAATAGCTAGCTAGCTAACTAGATGATAATTATGGAAACACAAGGGAGAAAATTCATATACTTGAGATCATGGGGTGATCAGAGAAAGCTAGAGTGAGGAGATGGCATTTTAACTTAGCTATGAAGGTTAAGTAAGTAGCCACCAGTTAGACAAGGAGAAGGTAGTTCTAGGCAGAGGGCAGGGTACCACAAAAGCAGAGACAGAGATGTGAGAAGACACATGGCCCTGCCCCCTAACACTCCTGAAGCCCAAGGATTCGAGCACAGTCTGAAGTCAGGTGCCTAATTGGCCTTGGCTAAATGCACAAATGTGTGCATGATGGAGGGAATTCAGGGAAGAAGCATAAGCCAGTGATCTCAAAATTGGGACAGTCCTGAGAAGCTGATTAGCTGACAGAAGGCAGTGTCTGGACTGGTGAGTTTGAGAAAGGCAGGTGATAGGTCTTAGAATTCTAACTGTGTTTCTTACTGGGATGAAGCTTTTGACCACGGGAAAATTTTCAGCAGAAAAACATCAGATCTGGAAGGGACATTAGAGAGCATCTAAACAGTCCCAAGAGGTTACAACAAAGGACTCCAACTCCAGATTCTATGTCTGGTACTGGTGGCCCCAGCAGTCAACACTGACTGATCTGTCACAGCCACAGCGTCTGACCACGCTGAAGGAAGGAACATAGGAGAGAAAAAAAAGGGTTGTCTAGGAAGAAAAGCAGGCAAGCAGGAAGCTGGCTGGCCTGTGGACCCCAGCTTGAGATTTGGCCAGCGTTTGGTTTATTCTTCAGCATCTTGCTAGAAGGGAAACTCCCTTGAGCCCAGTTCCCATCAGAGGAAAGGAATGGCTTTTCACAGCCTACTACACAGAAACAAGCTGCCTTCAGTCCCTCTTAGGGAGGAAGGGCTTTTGTGGTACTTCAGCAATGTCGTTGGTTCTTTTTTTCCCCCACTTCACCAGGGCAATTGGTTGTAAGTTTCCAACTCTTCAAACTCTTCAAACTCTTACAGGAAATTCCTAGAGACTAATTAGTCTGGCTACGAAGTCTTTGGCAGCTCAGCTCTGAAGCCCTCCTTTGAATTCTAAAGGAACCAGCGGGGCACCTGGGCCTCTGCTCCTAGGCTTTCCCAGCCTTGACCCAGAGACCAGGGGGGACAGGTTTCCTAAGTGGAACAAAATTGACCCTTGATTTCTTTGCCCCAGCTTTTTCCTACACCAGGAATTAAATATTCTCCCTACAGAAGAGGAGTTTTTAACCCAGTGGTTCTTAAACGTTAGAATCACCAGGAAGGTTTGCTGTAGCGCGGGATGCTGGTCCCCACCTCCAGTTTCTGATTCAGTAGGTTAAAGATGGAGCCTGAGTTTGCATTTCCAAGTTCCCAGTTGATGCTAATGCTTGTGTACTATGACCAACACTTTGAGAACCATTAAATCAGGAGTCAGATCTTGCATTCTTTTTTCCTATAAACAAGTTATTTTCTGCCTGACTCTACCTCAAAATTGCCCTCTGTTCTTCTCCTTGGAAACATAATCATTTCATTAATTAATTACTGCTCAGTCTACTTATCACTACAATAGCTTTGTTCCTGGCATCCAGAGACATTCCTAATTTTATTTCCTGCTCTTTTTATCTAGACCAGAACCTTATTTATAACCTCCAGGCCCAAATACATGTATAATAGAAATAAAAAAACAATACAGCCCAGAAAACAAAGACAGTGTTCTTTCCTAAGAAAAAGGAGCTTCATTTGAAACTTACGCAAGCTTTAGATGAAAAATGGAATTTCATGCACATAGAGTGATGGTAAATTTCCTGCTCACATTCTAATAGGCTTTGTTTGTGGGGAAATATTTTCTCTGGAGAAGGTTAGGAATTGGTGCTGGGATTAATTAAGGAATAAAGGTGAGTGAATCTTTTTCTCTGTTGAATAGAGTCTATTCCATGTGGCCTTGCTTGCTCTAGTGATGCCAGACAAGGTACAGTGTGTTTCCCCACTGGTGTCCTGAGCCCTCCTATAGCAGATGCCAGGGCAAGGCCCTTTCACTGTAGAGGGGTTGGGTAAATCCACAGATTCCCACTCATAATGACTTTTCTCATGTTGGACTACTTCTGAGGAGGGAAGGACCCTCCAAGTGCAGTGTTTCTGAGCTCATGAGAAGACGCAATTAAAAGCCAGTTTTGGAGGTGGCCATTTGGGGCCCCAGATGGATGGATGGCCTGGCTGGGGAGAGGGGGATGTAGTCCACTCTGGAGATTACCAGGTAACAAAAGCTACAGTTATTTGCAGGTGGCATGGAGCTGGGTGGGGCAACAGAACAGGTGCTAAAGTGTCGTGAAATGTGGATTGAACATGGAAGAGAATGTCTCCAAGAAAGAAATGACATTGTTGTGGAGAGTTGTGATGGGCAGGTGTGAATTCTGGAGAGAACTATTCAGCCCACTTAGGACATAAGGTAGATAATGAGGGAGATGTTGTCATCTGACAAAGAAAATGTCTTGTGGACTGGGCAGGTGGAAATGTGAAGTGTTGAAGAGACTTGTTAGGTTACCACCTAAGCTCCACCATCCTGTGTGCAGCTTATTCTATGGAAATACGTCACTTAAAATTTGACTGTTCTTCAAGAATCCATTTTGTGCTGGACCAGCTGGCAGCCCTGCCATCTTGTTACAAACTGTATCACCTCTCCTTTCCACAGTAAGATGCTTGGTACTGGGCTTATATTCAAATGACCAAAATAAAATCACTAAAGAGAAGTGAAAAGTATAACACTTTCCAACTCTGAAATCAGTATCGGGTTAGACAGTCTCCATCTTTTATTTGTGTCTTTTGTTCTCTTTGCCAGGTGTCATCTCACACCTAATTCTATTCCGTTTGTTTCTTACCACTTCCTTGTAGAAATCCAGACCTCAGCCTAGAAGCCAAGCTCTGTGAGGGCAGAACGTATGACTGCTTTGTTCACAATCATATACTCAATGCCTGGTGCCTGCCTGGCAGAGTATGTGCTCAATAAATGTTTGTTGAATAAATAGAGAGAGTGAGGGGTGTAGAGCAGAAAATTGGGGAAAAGGAGAAGAGATGCTTCTGAACAGTGAGTCTGGCCTTGAGTCCCTTTAACCAGTGCCACCACTTTGGAAGATGTACCTTAAATTTTCATAAATGCTCATCTGAAAAATAGGGGTAATTATGCCTGTCTTGCAGGATTGTTGTGGTGATTAGAGGAACATATATAAAATACTCACCTCTGCATCTGAGCTAGAGTAGGAATGCAGTAAATTATAATCATTATTGTTATTATTGGTTTGCTTATTCCATATATTCAATCTTTCTGGTGTTCTTTTAACAATAGCCAAGGAGATCTTAAGAAAATTAAGCCTGTATTAATCCACATAGTTTGCAATTTGGTTTTTTAAAACTCAGCAATACACATTCATGTTCTTATTTTCTCTTTTCTCACTTGAGAAGATGCCCAGACGCAAACAACCAGCCACATTTAGGTTGAACAGCAATTTCCAGCCAGCATACAAATACTCTGATAATTCATTTAGCACACAAGTCAATTGTGCAGTGGATTTCCAAGCAGACTCTTGGCCTTGTGTATCAAGAGGATTATACCTGCCGTCTACTCTCTCTGGCTGTACTGTGGTGAGGATTACCAAGTTGATATGTATTATGTACTTTGAGCTGCAGGGAGGAAAGGTGTCATAGGAACACTAAGTATTAAATTGCTTTAACTCAATGGCAGATTGGAGGCTTTACCCCCCCCCCCAATAGGGAAATAATAAACCATGATTTCCACAAATAATTCAGTTCCCTTATGGCTTTTTATACATGTGTGAATTTATATACAAAATAGAGAATAATTCTAAAATGTATGAATTTGCTCCTGTTTAAATATCTCAAAGCTAATTAGTTGTTTAGTTTTCCCAAGTTCTAATGGTAACATTTCATACATATGTTGGACCCTCACAGCACAGAGTCGAGTCATCAAATGCGATTGCATTTATGATCAAGGCAAAATGCCTAATTAAACAAGTAATTAGCCTTGAGGAGAGAAATGAGCACAAAAGTCCAATTAAGGAATCTGTTAACTGTTCTTCCCGGTGACACAACCCACAGCTATTCCATATGCAGTTACTCTGATCATAGGGATTATGTATGATCCTCTGAAATGCACAACAGCAAAAGTGAAAACACTAAGGAAAGGTAGTGAACTTGAATACAATATAGCAGAATAACAGTTACACTGGGAGCCGGGAAACCTGGGTTTTAGTTCAGCTACCACTCATAAACTGTGTGACTTAGGATGAAGTACCTTCACCTTCCTAGTTCCTCAGTTTCTGATTATAGAAGCTGGATGTGATTTCTAAAGTTCCTTCCAGTGCTGATATTTTTCAAGCTTGTGTTGTGGGATTCCTCCCTTTCAATTCTGATTTTGGAAACCACTTGCTTCCTAGCACCATGCCTGCCAATCAAATAGCATCACTGCCAGCAACTTATAAGGTAGGTCTGTCAGTGCAAGAGAGGCTTCTGCCTGATCCAGTTTTGTTTACAGTGGCAGCATTTCAGCACATCCTCTGTGCTTTCAGTGGGAAGCAGCCAGGCAGCAAAATTGCTCTTGCATAAACAAATCCAGCTGCAGGGCATCTTCAAAATGCTCCCTATGTGTTTTTCAATTTAGCCTACTATTAAAATTTTAAAGCACAGTTTAGAACTACAGTGTGCAGTCTTCTGTTCCAAAATGAATCCAGGTTTCTTATGACTGGATTTGGGGTAGCAGGGGACGGTGAGAGGGAAGGGGGATGTTTGGAGAGAGGAGATATTTTAGAATGTGGGGCATGACTTGCCTTGGATCCCTGCTGTCTCAACACTCATCACCTATGCCTCATGCAAGGGCTTCAGATCCCTCTTCCCACAACCCTGCCAGTTCAGAGCTGCAGGTGAACTGCAGACCAAGAGAAGGAGTGGAGCAGGGCCAGCCTAACTGGCAGATGCAGTGGGTGGCTTGGATGAGAGGTGTGGTCTGAGAAGTGGTGGGTCTGGGTTGGCAGGAGTGAAAGCCGTGGACAGAAAGGACACCTGAAGCAGGAGGAGCAAAGCAGTAAGGCATGGAGGAAGAAGGAGCATAGTATATTTGAATAATGCAACTAGTTCTAGTGGCTTTGCATTTAATGAAGAAAAAAACAAGAGATGAGATAGAAAGAGAGGCAGTGACCAGTCATGTAAAGCCTTCTAGGACTGTGTTGTGCTGCCCAGATACCCCCTGTAGCAATGAAGAATTCATTCTCTAGCTCCTACTCACCCAAGGTCACACCCCTTACCCTAGGAGCCATTACACCCAACGATTTGTCAATGTTGGGTGGTTGGGCAGATAAAAGGCTCTCAAGAGTACTTCCTAATACATCTCCTGAATGCTAACCTGCAACTCAGATTCTGCTTCTCCAGGAGCACAACCCTTTCTAGAGAGATTGATGGTACCCTGTTGGCAATGGTGAAACACCAAAAGGTTGTAAACAGGGGTGATCCCTGATCAGATTTGCAATTTTAAAAGATGACTCTGTGGCCTTATGTGGAGGGTGTACTGAAGTGGGCAAATGCAGAGGAATAGTGTAATGTGGGCAATGACCTTGGTACAATGTAGCCTCCAAATACACAATCAGGAAGCTATCACAGCCAAGCTCTCCCACCCAACAGAAAAGCTCACTGTGGAAATGAAAATGCTCAAATCACATAGTTCATTAAATCAATCCAAAACACACAGCAAGAAGCAAAGTGGCAAGAAAGGGAGTAAGTTAACAGAGTTAGACTAGGCTGTAAGCAGGTGAAAGGACCATGCTAGCTGAGTTGCGTTTATATGTCCTTCTGTCCCTACCCTCACTCGCATCAGCCATCCCACTGATGGTGTGGTTACAAGGACCTAAACTGAGGTTGCAGCAAAGGGCCCACAGAGGGAAGGTACCTGAGGCCAAAGATACACTTGCATTATTGAAGGTGGACAGGGCAAGTCCACCTGGTCACAGCTGCAGCTTTCCAAATAGCCTGCTGAAAAGCTACAAGTTTTATCTGTACTACATAAGCAGAGCAGACATGGAGCCTGTCGGCAATCATAGTCATACTGGGTGTCACCATTGGGTGACTGATAAGGAATGACAGATCACTGTCACCCCAGTGAAAGCAAAATCATCCCTTTTTTTTTATTTGAAGTATAGCTGATTTACAGTGTTGTGTTAGTTTCTGGTGTACAGCATAGTGATTCAGTTATACATACATATGCTTTTTCACATTCTTTATCATTATAGGTTATTACGAACTATTGAACGTAGTTCCCTGTTCTATATAGTAGGACCTTGTTGTTTGTCTATTTTATATGTAGTAGTTAGTATCTGCAAATCCCAAACTCCTAATTTAACCCTCACCCTTCTTCCCCACCTTGTAACCATAAGTTTGTTTTCTATTTCTATGTCTGTGAGTCTGTTTCTTTTTTTAAAAAAAGTTTGTGCCATTTTTTAAGATTCCATATATAAGTGATATCATGTGATAGTTGTCTTTTCTATCTGACTTACTTCACTTAGTATGATAATCTCTAGGTCCATCCATGTTGCTGCAAATGGCAAATTTTCATTCTTTTTTATGGCTGAGTAGTATTCCATTGTATATGTATATACCACATCTTTTTCCAGTCATCTGCTGATGGACATTTAGGTTGCTTCCATGTCTTGACTATTGTAAATAGTGCTGCACAATCATCCCTTTCTGTCTACAAGCAACTCTCTTGTTTGCTGTATTGTATTTTCTATTAGTTCTACGTATTCTTTGCATGTCTCACAGGTTAATAACTTACTATTTTTTAACATATCTTTTGAATTCTACCGAAGTTTCACATGGTACTCGCTTAATCATTCTCTATTCTTAAACATCCTGTTAGTTTTGCCTGTATTTCAGAAGCTCTTTGTTTGCTTGCTGCCAATACTTCATACTTCTTAAGAGTTGCATGAGTCGAGTATGTTCTGTCTTTTATAGCAAGATTGAAAATTCCTAAATACTACAGCAAATGCACATTGCAAATAAAGACTGGAGGGGTTTTTTTTTTGGCAAAAGTAGAGCCTATAAATAATGTGGTTTTGACTTAGAGAAGTGGCTGTGGAGATTGAAGAGAAATGACTGTGGAGATTCAAGAGCAATTCCATAAGGTAAAGTGAGCAGAAAGGCTGATTGATTTGAAGTTGTTGGTGAATGTGATGGATGGACCTTGACATCTTTTCCATCCCCCTTCTCCCTCCCAGTGTTGAGGCTAGAAAATCTACATACTCATTAGCAGCCTCTCTTTTCTTGGGGGTGGCCACCAGTCACAGTTCTAGCCAATGAGATATATTTGGAAGTCTGCTAAGGTATTCTGTGAACGTGGTTTCTTTTCTTAATAATAAAAAAGACAGAAATAGCTGGAGATGTCCCTCCCATCATCTTCCTATCTTAAACAAAGAACTGATGCTTGGAGTTGTGACAACCATTGTGTCACTTATCATGATGTGAGAAGCCACTGACAGAGTGGAAATAGAGGAAGAGACTGGGACTTGATGACATCTTTAAGCTGTTTCTTCAGCTCTGAGCTGCCAGCTTTCAGACCTATTGTTATGGGAGGAAAATGAACCCTATTGTTAAGCCACCATGGGCTGGAGTTTCTGCTACTAGTAGCCAAACACATTCTAAATTTTCAGCGCAAAGGGGAAAAGAGGCAAAATAACTTAGTCAATAGGCCCAGACTTTGATGCAAAGACACCGCGAAATACAGCCTTTCTTTTAGGTGACAATGAACCCAACTACAAATTAGAAGATCTCTTCCTAATATAGGGGACAACCAGCAGTATTTTCCATAGGAGGGTCCAAATGGCTGGTGCTCAGCAAAGCAAAATCAATTTCCTGTCCTCCCCTGGTTCTCTAGCATCCCATAATCGCAAACCACTTCAGACTGATTCAGTTAGAATCTTGGAGGTGTTGAGTCCCCAAATCAACATTTTTAAAAGCTCCTCAGATGATTCTAATGAACAGCCAGGGTTGAGAACCTCTGCTTTTAGTGAATACATCTGTTTGGGGATGACAATACAGTCATCATTGTCTCTTTCTAAACTTTGTGTACCATTGAGCATAGTTATATGTCTCTCTGAGCAGAAGTGGGAACTATCAGAACATTAGGAATTTACAAATACCTCTTTCGTAGATTCACTATAAGACTACGAATCTTGAATGCAGGCTGCAGACCCATGCTTTCTAGAGCGTCAAGATAAGTCCGTAGAGTGACATACTGCCTTTCTACTACATTTTTCTGTCAACTGCTGCATGTGTCACCAAAACTTTCCCACACTTGTCCACGCAGCAAAGAGAAATCACCCCACTGCTCTCCTTCTGTCTGCCAATTTTTTCTACAGTCTAGATTCCTTTTTCAGACGACAAGCCTTTTTTTTCCAGAGTGGAAAATATTTCTAGTATGCTTTTATCAAAGGCCTTCTCTGATGTCTCAGTTCAGTCTTACCTTTGTAGTGGTTATAGTGTTTCTGACCATAAAATTCAGGTATGCAAAAATGTGAAAACCTGTATTTTCCATAACTGACTCTAATTTCTGCCTTGAGGCCCCATTCTATGTGATGGCAGAACTGGAAATAAGACAATTCTCAGTAAACATGATCCATTCAGGGTTTTTCTCCTTCCCTCCCACCTTCGCCCTGGGGAGTTGGGAGGAGACTAATAGAACATCTGGACATAGAGGGGGCTCATCTGGTCCTTGGTTATCATCTGTCCATGCTGGCATCCTCTCCTGTGTCCTTGTTCCTTGGAGTCATCAGTTGTCAGCATCTCTCCCCGCTGGCATCCACAGAAGCAACCGAGTTCCCGTCTGGCCTTTGATATGAGGACAGTGCTGACATCTGCTCTTGGGCCGCCTCTTCCCAATATGAAGCATCTGCTCATCTGCCAGGCCTCCTTGAAATATTCCTGTACCCATCTTGCACAAGCATGGATGCACTCCTGGCCCCTCTGGGCTGTGGGAGACTTGGGACTAACCTGCTATGCTGAAATTTCTTCTTCCTGACTCACACACTAGGGCAAAGGGCAAGACAATCTCAGACCTTCGTCATTTTCCTGGGACCCCCTGGGAAGACAAGGCAGACTCTTGGCTCTTGAGCCCCCCAATTCCTGTTAGCCCAGAAAGGGGTCAGCCTTGTGCTAGAGACCCACAGCAGTGTCTCCCCACTTCGCCCTCATTCATAGCCGGTGGGGTCTTCATCAGTCAGAGTAAATAGGGAAAATGCTGGCCCAAAGTATGGGAACACTCTAGGGATAAAAACCATTCATCTTTAAACATATATTAATTAATTTTAATTAAACTTATTAAAGTTTGCATAATGTTTTAATTAAACTTGTTAAACTATTACATTAATTAATATTATATTACATTAGTACTTAAAAAATATTATTCTACTATGCCTCCTTGTATACTTGGGAAGTCTGCCTCCAATTCGCTCATTATCAAGAAAAATTGGTGCATTAAAAAACTAGACACAGCAAAACAGGATTACTTTCTAATGGTGGGAATACCAGTGCCCATTTTTTCTCTTACATCCCCTTATCTGCATTTTTCGTATTTCTACCGTGAACATTTTTGCTTTATGTTTCTATAGTTAACACATCTGGAAAATGTCCAGCTAAACATCTGTTGAAAAGATAAGGATAAAGGAAAAGATTGATAAATTCAATCACATAACAATGTAAAATCTAAATAAGGCAAAAACACCTCCATAAACAAAATAAAAAGACAAATGACAGAGTAAAGAAGAAAACTTCTCGCACATGAGAGAAAAAGGATTCATGAAAAAAATGAATACCATAGCAAACTGTGTGTATTAAACTGTGTAACCTATACAATAGGCTGTCAGAAAATAAAAGCAAATGGCCAAAAACGTAAAAAGAACCTCACTCAATTATAGAAATGCAAATCAAAACAAAGCTGAGTTATCACTTTTACTTAGATTTGCAAAGTGAAAAAAATGTATAAAACTCAATAATTGGTTAGGGCATAGGGACAGATATTTCATTTTTTGAGAATATAAACTTGAGTAACTTTTTTTGGAGAAATTTGGCAAACTGATCAAAATTTTAAGTTTATATCTAGGAACTCCTTGCAAAAGTTTGTACACCAGCTAAATAAGGACATGAACAAGGTTGTGAACAAGCACAATCATTGCAAGAGTGTCTGTAACAGCCAAATAAAAGAGGGAAAAAAGGTGGAAACAGCTTATAGGACCATCCAAAGGGGATTGGTTAAATACATTCTTGTACGTTGCTATAATCAAATACCATATAACTGTTTGGAACAAACATGAAGTGGGTATCATATTCTAACATGGAAAATCCTCTAAGATATGTTATTAACTGAAAAACCAATGTTCAGGACAGGATGAACAGTATAATGCTCCTCTTCATGTAAATACATAATATCAGTGTTTATGTAGACACAGATGATATTTGGGGGGAGTAAACAGGACTGTTAACAATTTCTCTACAGTTTGAATGGTCTAACCAAGTTCATGTTTATAGTTCATTGTTTAATGTCAACCATAATTATGTACCTGTAGAACTAGATAATTCTGTTTTCGTATAGAATTTCAGTTTAAAAAAAATGAGGATTCAGTTAATAAAAAGGCAGTAATACATAGAATTTCATGAAGTCCATCCATCCTCATCATTGGTTCTTAATAAGTGTGATAAAAGTTACAGCCCTGAGCTGCCCAGTGCAGCAGACTTGCATGGCTTTTGAGCACTTGAAATGTGTCTCATCCTGATTGTGATGGGCTGCACATGTATAACACACACCAGATTCTGAAAACATGTTATGAAGAAAAGAATGTAAATGATCTCTCTGTAGTATGTTATATTTATTACATGTCGAAATAATATTGGGGTATATTGGATAAGTAAAAGTAATTTCACCTATTTCTTTTTAAAATGTGGTTACTGAAAAGTTACAAATTTTTGACAATTTGAACATTATAAATGTCATTAGAGTTATATTCGTAATATTTCTATTGGACAACACTACTGGAAAGTCTCTGTCCACATGCTCAAGCTGTTGTTTACATTCCCTCAGTCTGTCCATGTACCCCAAGTCAGACAGCCCATTCCAGCTACAGATGAGGCACAAGCTGCGGAGCGCTGTGTGCTTGGGCTGGTACAGACTGGGTCGCCACGGAAATGTGTTGCCTGAGCTGCACATTAGAGTGATGCTGTCGGTCTTGGTTCAGGGTCACTGATAACAACATGCTTTTGGAGTTCGTTGTTTTAACTGATGAATGGATATTTTGCTGACTTTTATCCCAGAATCTTTATAGAGGACCTTTATAAGGAAGGTGGTATTAACTAGAGTTGTACTTCTCCTGACCAACGTTTACTGAGCCTTTCTATATGCCACGCACAGTTTCAGGTTCTTTACATCTCTTACCTTACTTGATCTTCACAACAACTTGCTGATACAGGTACCATGATTTTCCCCATGGAGAGTTGAGACGTTAAGAGTTGTTGCTCACAGTGACTGAGCCCTTAAATGCAACTCTGACCCAAAAGCCCAGGTTCTAAATCTCTACACATTTATGAATGAATCCCATAAACAGTAGACCTGATCAGGCTTTCCTTCTGGTGATGGCTGCTGGAAAGCTTGGAGCACAAGAAGTGCGTAAGGGTAGCAGTCTTGCACTGTCCTCATTTCTGGCTGTATTGTATACCCTTATATTTGTTTTCTTTCTTTTTTAAAAAAAATCTCCTAATTAAATCCATTTTCCATATTTTATATATCCAGGTAAGTTGCCACACAGCATCCTTCTTTTAGATGAAGGCATTGTATGCACTCCTCAGATTCTCATGGCCTCGTCTGTCTCCCAGACCATGACTGCCTGCTCTGCCTCCCTCATCACTGTGACATTGGCTTTGTTTAGTGTGATGCCCACACTCCATATCTCTCTTCCTCTCACCATTTCTGAACTTAAATGAAGTGCCAAAGGGACCAAGTGATACAACCAGGAATTGCAGAGGTGTTATCTCTATAAGGTGACCTTTAACCAAGGGGTAAATGGAGATGGGAGGAAGACAGCAGGTAAACATTCTCTCTGTTCCTATGTCCAGTGGACCATTTCAAGGAACAGATTTTCTGAACAGACTCTAGAAATATCCCCTGTGGTCACAGAAACTGCTGCATCTTTTCCAATCTTGTGAACAAGTAGCCAGTTAGTATTTGCTTGCTCTTCTTACCTGTTTTAATTCCTTTTTCCTCACTCTCACTGCCCTGGGATTATACCTCCCAATAAAGAACTACCTCCTTCTCTCTCTCTCTCTCTCAGTTTGTTAAGTAGAGGAATGGCAAATCAACTCTCTTTCCTTGAAGTATCTACCTTTTCCTGCCCTTGGATGTCAGAGCTCCTGAAACAGGCATTTGGACTAAAACTGAGACTTACACCATCCGTTCCCTTGGTCCTCAGGCCTTCAAACGCAGACTGAATCACATTACCAGCCTTCCTGTTCTCCAGCTTGCAAATGGTAGATACAGAATTATCTCTTAACTTGCCTCAGTCTATTTTCCAGGAAACAAAACTAAAGCTGTAGAGAAGTGAATTAATTAGTTTTCTAAACAAGCTGGCCAGGTTGTAGTTAACTTTGTATTCTGCCCTACAGAATGCAGATATTTACTGCTGGAGCAGGGCAGCTGCGGAAGGACTATAACAGCCATACCAGAATTTTTAATAGTGGTTACCAACCTGGTCATTATAATTTTCTAATTTTTGTCATTGTTGTCATCACCACAATTACCTTTCCCCCTGGAGAATCTGGTGGGTACAGACATTATAAAACCACAGATGGATGGTCACCACAGGGCCCTTCACTTCTGTCTGATTTGGCTGCAGATTCAGAGGTCCCCAGTCCCCCTTTCAGGTTTGATAATTCACTAGAATGACTCACAGAATTCAGGAAAGTACTTTGCTTATGATTACTGGTTTATTAGAAAGGATTTAACTCACAGATAGCCGATTGGAAGAAGTGCGTAGGGCAGGGGGCAGGTTGGGGGCTGTGTGAAGAGCTTCCATGCCCTCTGGGTGCACTGCCCTCCCAGCACATCGATGTGTACTTCAACCTGGAAGCTCTCCAAGCCTTACTGTTCAAGAGACTTTATGGAATTTTCATTACATGGGCATGATAGATTAAATCACTGCCCATGGGTAATTGAACTCAATCTCCAGCCCCACTCCCTTTCATAAAGGCAGGGCTGAAAATTCCAACCCTCTAGTTACTTGCTTTGTCTTTCTGTAGACCAGCCCCTATTCGAAACTATCTAGGGAACCCATCCTGAGTCACTTCATAAACTCAGATATGTTTGTAGGGGCACATTATGAGTAATAGAAGACACTTCCATTACTCAGGAATTTCCAAAGGTTTTAGGAGCTCTGTGCCAGAAATTGAGGCAAAGACCAAATAACTCTATTTTATTATACCACACCTGTGTATCCTTCCAGAGATACTTAATGTATATACAAATATATATTTTATGCCACTTGAAAAAATCCATAGAATAATACATGCATTATACCTTATCTTGCTTTTTTTTATCTAGCAGTTTATCTTAGCAGTCAACCCATTTTAGAACACAAAGCATATCCTCCTTTTTTATTGACTGTATTCTATTATATGGAAGTATTATAATTCATATCACTAGTCCCAACTTATAGACATTAAAGTTAGTTCAGTGTTTTGCTGCTATGAACAACCAGAAGTAACATTGCTGACTCACAGTGTAGATGGGTGTCAATTTTGATTGCACCATCAGATGCCGTCCACAGTGTTGCACCAACTTACACTCCCTCCAAGAATACCCGAGGATGCCTTTTTCCCCTTACTGTTGTCATTACAATATGTCTCAAACTTATTAATCATTGTCAATGTGATAACTAAAAATAATTGTTCTTAATATAATTTTATTGATAGTGCTTCTATTGGAAATGATATTAAGTATATTTTCCAGTTTCAAGAGCCATTTGTATCACATTTTCTGTAATCAATCTGTTACATACTTTGACCATTTTACTATTGGGTTTGTGAATTTATTGACTTGTAGGAGATCTTTATATATTAGGAGAATTGCTCTTCAGGAAAAGCATGAAAGGAGTGAGAGAAGCAGAATAGGGAAGGGGTAATAAGAATGGAACAAAGGAGAACTTTGGGTGCTCATACATCTCCCTGCAGAGTTGTCTGTCCCCTATTAAGATAAGTGGTCCCAGTATCAGTGCGTGGTTGATTGTGAGCATACTTCTAGGACACAATGGGTCACTTTGGCTGAAGTCAGTTCTCTGGAGGAGGGGGGCAGCTGTAAGCCATCAGCAGCCAACAGGTACAGCAGCTGGAAAAGGGTGCTCTGACCTGGTCACGGGGATTGGGTGGGCCAACAAAATAATGTCCACCATAGGAGGTGAAAACGAGTGTTTCATTTTGGACATGGTAAGTTGGATACATTGGAGATATCAAGGGTCAAGTAAACAGTTGGAAAGTCTGTAACCCAGAGAAGAAGGTCTGTACGAAACAGATGAATTTGGTAGTGGTCAGCATATAGATAGTATTTATTACGTGGCTATCTCTCTACTGATAATAGAAAAAGCACTAGCATATACAGCAAAGTGAAAAAAGCCAGATGCAGAATAGTGTTTGATACGGTCTTTATGTAAGAGAAGGGGAAAATAAGAATCCACACACTCACACATACACTCATACATATGCAGATATTCACACATACATAAGGAAACTCTGGAAGAATACGCAAGGAGCTAATAAAAGTTTACCTGAAGGGTACATGGCTAGGGGTGGATGGGGACAGGAACAGATATGAAACTTCATGAAGTATTTTTATATAATTTCTATTTTTACCTTCTTGCCTATTGTAAAAATAAATGCAATTTTTTTTTTAATTTTTAAAGGAAAGAAAACCATGTGGATAGTTGAGATCTTCTATGAAGAAAGGAAGGAAAAGAGAAGAGGCCCCAGATCCAAAGCCTAAAGAATATCAACGTTTAGAATTCTGGTTCTGAAGGAAGGACCAGCAAAATGCAAGAAGCAGGTAAGGCCAGAGGTTGAGGGAAAAAACTAGGAGTAAGTGGTGTTAAGATTTCATTCATGGGAACAGTGGTATGTGAGCCATTGTTAAACCACTGGGAGCTTGATTCTGGGAGTATTTATTTCCATGATGGAAAAAGGAAAATGCTACAGATCAGGGTGTTTTCCCCTCCTTGGGACCAGTTTTCTAGCACACCACTGCCAGCATGGAAGTTAGGAGAAGGGACCCTCTATGAATAGGGGAGAGTATTCAGCAGCATGAAATGCTACTCAGAGGCCAAATGAGACAAGGACAGAAATATATCTATCATTTGTAGGGCCAGCAGCACAGAGGTCATTGATGACTCAGCAAGAGCAGTTTCAGTGGAGAGGTGGGCGTGCAAGCCTGCCCTGGAGGGAAGAGTGAAGAAGTAAAGACACTAAGTACTGGCCTCTCTTCCTATCAGTTTTCCTGGAAGGGGAGGAGTGAAATCAGTAAATTGGTGATTTGGGATCAAGGAAGGAAAATGTATGTGTTTTAAGATGAGTAATACTAGAACTGACATGTACACTGATATGATTCCCCAGGGGAGAGGAAATGTTGGAGAGAGAGAAGACCAGAGCATGGCCCTTGAGATAGCATCCCAAGCCCACAATTAGATAGGAAGGACATTTCCTCCCATTAGATAGGAAGGACATTTCTTCCACTAGAGGAAGAAGTTTCCAAGCAGCATCTGTGATGGGGTGATGCCCAGGTACAGAGGCCCTGCCAACTCCCTGCCTGCAGAAGTTCTTTACCAACACCTTGACATTGTTAAGACAGCGCACACATGTGCCTTTCTCTGAGACATGTAAGCGATTAGGAAATCTCTACGTGTTCTCAGTATCTGAAGTGGAGCTGGAGAACATACCTAAATTCTCAGAATTCTGGCCATGGGATAAAGGGAAGCTGCTGAAGAGTATAAATATCCTGGGCAGATGTGCTCCCAAGGAAAGGTTAGAGGTGATTATGTGTCAAGGTCTCACTGTCTGCCACTTCTAGATTACGCTTGACTTCAAAAAAGGTGCTAATGTTTGATTAATGCTTTCTTGCTTTTAGTAGCTCAGCTAAAAGCACAGCTTCCAGGGAACAGGTGGTACGTTAACTGAAACATAAAAGAAAGAGATTAAAAATGCCTGGGATGAGAATGAGAAAGGCCTTTAGAAGATGAAAGTGATGATTTCCTTAATTGTTTCAAAAAGGCAAGGGCTGATCTTTCATTCAGAGAACAGTATTCCAGCCCCAGTAGCCGTTTTCTACCATCTTCTAACTATTTTGCAGCTATACAGACAAATGCCTTTGATGAATCACACTTGAATGGGGTTTGTGCTATGCTAACTGGGTGTTCATAGAGCTATGTATCACTTGTTTCTGAAAATTCTGTTGTTGCTCTGTTATTACCTAAACGTGTGTGCGTGACATGTGACTTGCGTTCTTTCCCAGCTTGGTGTCAGAGGTGATTTTTTCCAGTGGTTCACAGCTGAAACTATTACATGAAGAATGAGTTCCTCTTTGCAACTGCTGGATTTTAAAATAGTTCCATTAAAATTCAAATGAAGATGTCTGTCTGTGAACAGTGTATCCAGGTCAATGTCTGTTGTTCACTGCATCTGACCAATTGGCAGCCTCTTGTATTTCAGTGGTGTTTAAGTGCATCCGAAGAGTTCAGGTGCATCTGAACCAGGGTTTGGTCCTCAGCCACCTTGTTCTCAATGGCAAAATATCATGAGGGAAGATTTCTCTCACCCTATTTGGAAAGGTGTCTTAGGACAGGCTACTTGGGAGCAAAACCTGAGACTGGGATTCTTGTGTAAGCAATGTGTTGTCAGAGTGAGAGAGTAACTCAGGAAGAACCCGTAAGGGAGTGAGGGAAGCAGAACCAGGGAAGGGAAATTATTAGGAAAAGATGTTTCAGGAGAAGTCTGGCCTCAGCCTTCTCTCACTGGGAACTCTGGAGAATGTATTGTACCCCGGTGTGTTCTGTCAGTCATGGGTTACAGACCACCCTCCCATTGGGTAATAATCTCGCTGGCTTCTCTGCTTAAGGACATCCTCATTGGCAGAGGGCAGGTGCCCAACGAGGCAGCTGTGCACTGCTTTGAGCAGCCAACACCTGCAGCAAATGGAGCCGGGCGGGAGCTCCAGCCTAGAAAAGGAGGATCTGGGTGGGATACTAATAGCATCTGCCTCAGAGAACAAATGGCAGTGGTGGTTCAAATTCCAGGCCATCACCCAGGAGCAGATCCAGCAGGGAATGTGAGTTCCCCTAAGCTGTGCCATTTGGATAATTGTTGGCAGTTCCTGAATGCTCAGTCATGGGACTTCTCAGTAATGAAAACAGAGCTGCCAAGTGATACCAATTGATCCAAGAACTAGAATTAGAAAGATATTCAGCCCACAAGCCTGCTGTTTCTGTTCCCCTACGTAAGGGTTGTTAAATATTTTGAGGGCAACTCCGTGTAGAAAACTACACATCAAATGCACAATTTTTTTTTTTAGAAATGCTTGTATTTCACCAAGTTTGATACCATTAGAATTGTCCATATAAGGTAAGGATGATATCATGATATGAGCCCAGCTGTCCTTTTTGAAAGTTAAGTCTCACAGGGCAAAACCCTGTTAGGATGAGTAATACAAGGAGAGGCACAGGACAATTTCCTAGGTACATGACGCTATATTGTTAGGAGAAGAAGAAGTACATTGTGTGCCCTGTGTTGTCAGAAACCAAAGGTGACTTGAGTAACTCATTCCCCAAGGTTAGCAGATGAGCAAACAACACAAATCAATACTTGGTCTGCAGCACATTAACCACAGAGGGAGACTCCCCTGCAGATTTCAATGTTCTTGTTCTATCTTCTACTGAAAGATACTTTCTCAAGCCATGGATTTCGAGATCTGAAAGGTCCATTATGAAATTTCTTGTTCGTGATTAATGCTCTGGGCCAGGTAGGACTGGGATGCTGATGGTAGAACCTGAGTGCGGGAGCTTGGTCATCTGCATAGTTGCTGAGTGGTGGAATTTCCAGGCAGGATAGTAGTACACTGGAGAAGAAACCTGGGGTAAGAACACTGAGGTGAATTCAAGGTGGAGGAGAGAGAGTGTCTTGCACCTAAAAGGAATACTCTCCCTGAGACAGGAACCAAGGTGGGTTCCAAAGAGAGCAGATGGGGAGAAACGTGATTGAGTGCCTGCAGAAATGATAGAAGTCATCCCAAGAGAGCATTTGGAAGGCAAGAACTGTGTCCCTTATTTTTCTGAAAACTCCCAGACACCCATCTCTGTACATGGAGGGTACATGCCTGACTAGCTGGAAGCTCTTTGCATATTTGAGTTTTCCATTGTCCTCCAGAATGCCTGATGTTTTTAGTAAGAGCTTACTAAGTACATGTTTACTCAATATTGTGTTGTCATTAATGTTCTACAGGCCACTTAGTTATAACTTATTCAGATTTAAACAGGAGGTATTAACTGGGCACCTGTGTGAAAGGATAGCTTTTTGAGAAGTGCTATGTTTATAAATCACCTCAAGAAGCCTTTAAACTTCTGAATTTCCACATCTTTAATTAAATGACTCAGTGAGGAAATTTTGTTTCCTGGCTTCTTGACAGCCCCAAATTTCTCAGAACAGATTTTTGTAGGTAAATGCAGCAGCTCTCTGGGTGCTAACCTACTGCTCTTTCCACGTCGATGAAAATAGCATGGTGATAAATGCTGTACCCAGGAGTAAGTATAAGAATCTCCTGGAGATCTTGGTAAAATACAGACTTCTAAAAAACATCCTAGAGATTATCAGTTATTAGGTCTAAGGTGGAGCTCAGAAATCTCATTCATAAGAAGCACTCAGGTTGTTCTGATGCAGATGTGTTTCAGTAGGCTATTGTCACAATAAAATTGCATCACAAACCACTCAAATCTCAGGAGCAGACAACAATAAGCTGCTACTTCTCGCTCCCGCATCTGTAGGTGAGCTAGAGTACAGTCTATCCAGGCTGGACTAGGCTCCAAGCTGTTGGTTGGGTTCAGATCTGCTGCACTTGTCTCTCATCCTTCTTGAACCAGCATCTGCCTGAGGCAGGCTCTTCTCGTGGAGATGAGCAAGAGTATGAGGTAACAGGCTCAACCACTCAGGCACTGCCAAGCCTCTGCTCATCTCATCCTCTGACATCCCATTGGCCAAAGGAAGTAACCAGAGCAGAAATCAAGGGAGGAGAAATAAACTATTTTTGTGGAATCCTGGTGGGGAAAGTCAATATTTACTGAATGATAATTTAATCTATCACAATGTCTTATAAAAACTCTGTACATCAAAAAGCACTGCAGTCTTTGGAACCATCCAGAAAAGGTGAATGCAAGATCAGCTGTTTATTTAGTTAGTGACTCAGCAAATATTTATAAATGCCAGCCAGATGCCAGCCAGATGGGTAATTAGTATTGTTTATCTGTAAGGAGTCCACTCCAGAGGCACATAAGTACAAAGATAATTACAAGGCAATGTGCCGGTTACCATATAAGAGAAGTAACAAGATTTATTTTTAAGAAACCTAAAACCAACCTGATAAAAGCAAAACGTAATACTCTATGTGAGCCAGCAATTGGAAAGTATCCTTAACATGGGGAAAATTTAGATTCAGATCGTAAGATGAATCCAAGTCCCAGAGTACTCTCTGGAGAAGATGGCTGCAAATGATGGAAGTGGCTCCTGAAATGTTCCAGGCTCACAGATTGTAGACACAAGGGCAAGAAGAGGCCTGGGTTACCGTTAGCTTAGCAACCAGCAAAAGTCGAAGAGATGACATTCATTGGCCCAGATGGGGGCACATCATTCCTGTGATGCTAACTGGCCCAATATGGATTATAGTCTTCCTCCTGAAGGGAGAAGCAGAACTTACCGCCCATCACTCATGCGGGGTGACTTCCCAAGAGAGTATCAAGACACTTGCAGAAGAAATATCTCCAATCTGGAATACTCTACAGCTGAAATAAATAGACTTTGATGGAAAATGATGTCCCAATTCCCCTGGGAACCTAGTTCTGCACCTGGCACTTCAGTGCAGGGAGCAAAGGAGCACAAAAAGAGGCTTTCTCCCTGGATTCTTTTTCCCCAGCTCTGAAAAGGTGAAGCCTGGGATGAGAAGAACTTTCCTCTCCCACAACAAAAGCTGAAAACTTAAACCCACCTTGCGCCTAACCACCAGTCTTTCTGGAAACCCTTCCCCTCTTTGTCTCTTTGTGTTCTGCAGCTATTGGAAGTGGAGTGCTCAGAGAAGTACCTGACCTTGTTTGTCAGATGAGAAATAGAAAATGCTGACCCTGAATTCTATTTGCTCCCGCTGCTAACCTAGCAGTACTGCAGAATTTCAGACACTTCAGCAGCTTCTGTCAGGCTGGGGGTGTAGAATAATGAGTGCATAAAGCTCAGTGACAGAAGCCCTCTCCGTCCTCCAGAGGGAGGGATGCCATTAGCAAGGAGTAAGCACAAAAAGGAGTGATATGTAGGCGTGCCCAGGAGAAAGGCCACTTCGAGCCAATACCATTTGACCTGCTGGTACTGTTTCAACTCAGAACCATTTTTCTGCTTTGTGGTGTTGTCTGGGTCCTGCCATTAATTTTGTCAGAGGAAGAAAGTGAGCCCATAAGGACAAAGACACTACCTTATTCATTTCCAGAACTTAACATGAAACCCAGATTTAAAGAGGCAGAGACATCAAGTAGGATGTCTTTTGCAGATTTGAAAGGTGAATAGCTTTTACTTTCAACTTGCAAAAGAGAGACACAGGTTTGGAGATGTTAAGAGACTAGCTTCAGAACACAGAGCTAGTCAATAGCAATGTCTCAACTAGGTACCTTTGCAGATAAGCAATAGAATACAACTCTAACATATTTAACCAAAAATGTCATTTATTAGAGGAATCTTGGGATATTGAGAGGATGGAAATCTAGAAAGCCAAATCATTAAAACAAACAAACAAACAAACAAACAAACAAACAAACTCCTGTCCTCATAAGGGTTAGGACAGATACAAAGAGAGCAAGGATTTCTCAACCATCTCACTCAGGATTCAGTTTGCTCCAACATTTTTTACCCTTTTGCCATCACTCTGCTCAAAATGGTCCACGTCCTAGGAGGAAGTGTTAGATTGCCAACCACTTGGAGAGAGGCAGGCAAGACACTATCTCTAAGACTTAGAGTCCCATCAAGTCAACATTCAGGGGGGAAAGGTTATTCCCCTAAAAGAAAATGAGGTGCTGTTAGAATAGGTGCTGGGTGACTACAAAATTCAAGCATCCAGCAGCTCATGAACATGGGAGCTAAAGTTTGTACTCTGTCTTTCCCTAGGCCAGCATGGTATAGGCAGAGGTTCTCCTGCCCCTTTGTCTAAAGATACTTTTGGTTGTTTCAGTAGGAAAGAGGGCTCTGGTGGACGGCAAGCAGCCAGAGATGCTGTGGATAATCCTGCAGTTCACAGGACTGCCCTCCACAAAAAAGAGCTATCCAGTCCACAGTGTCGATAGTGCCAAGTTTGAGAAACCGATACAAGTAAAGACAGGGAATTGAGGTAATACACTGTGTGTGTTTACAAAATTTCAGTGATTCAATTTGGTGGAAGTATAAATTACATACAGAAAAGTAAAAGGAAAAAAACTTTAAAAAACAGTTTCAGACCAGATTTTGTGGGGTCTTGAATCACAGGCTAAGTTGTCTAGACTATATTTAATAGGATTAGAAGCTTTTCAGCCAAAAATTCTATCTTAATTGCCTGGGCGTGGCAGATCTCTATTTATTCTGGAGTTAACCTCTAGGAGATTTCTGGAGCACATGATTAAATGACATGAGACTATCAATGACAAGACTTCGTCAGTGTCCGCTATCCTGGGCGGACTCTCAGGGTCTGTTCCTAGAGTGTTGCTTCTCTGTGCTTCTCATATCTCTTGGGTATATGATTTTGGAAAAGTCATTGCTTCTTAAGAGTAGATCTTCCGCTAAAGAGAGTAACACTATTATCAAGTAATATAATAACATAGTAAAAAGAGTAGTAGTGAAAGGTAGTATCAAGTAACACTCAAGTAATACAGCTATCAAATGATCTTTATTCTTCCAGAACAAGCTGTTTTTAAAATTAACATATTTTACTAGTTCATATTTTTTTCACACCTCCGAAATGAAATCAGGATGTACTTACAATCAATAGTATGCCCTGGTTTAATTTGTAACACCTTTTTCTTTCTTATGGATATGCAAAATTATGGCACTTGGAAACAATAGCACTTTAGATTCAATGCAATATGATGTATTTATTTTTGTCTCATTTGTCATTGGTTAAATTTTATTCATACTCTTTTAAAAGAACTAGCTGTTGGAATTGTATGTGGATATTGGGGTTGAACTTTGACTGAAAACTGTACAGAATATCATGATGGAACTGACCCTTCTCTGTCATCATTATTTTATAATTAGAAATACAGCTTTTATGTTGAACAGAAGAGGTTTTGTAACCATGCAACCATCTCCCCAGTGGGAAAATCCAGGGCTTGCCCCCAGTGAAATGTTTCATCTGTGTTTCAAAGCTTTTAAAGAGTATGTGAAAGAAACATTCATTCAGGTCAAATTGTGTTGGCATATGCTTTGGAGATGTTCTTATTTTATGCAGACTTTCATGATCCATCATGAGATAATTTTGTTTGTACAAAGGAAATGGAGTAAAATTTCCTTCTGCATCCTTTCTGTTTCTCATCTTTATCCTCTAAGAGGACTTCCGCCATTCTTTTGTCATCACCATACATCAGGAAGATGAATATGCAATAAAATCCACCCTCCTGCAACGTTATCAGCTCAAGAAACAAAGGCTTGAAATAAGGCTAAAGAAGGAGAACTGGAAATGAATAGTGGTGAAGCTTAAGCAACTGTGAATTTCCAGGAAATATTTATGAGCTGATTTAAATACTAATGAGCTGGTAGTCTAACAGCAGCAGCAAGAACACTAAGATACAGGAGTGCAAAGTCTCAGCTGAGCCGTGAGTTGTCTCATGTCTGCACAAGCTGTAGTCGAGTGGCCACATTTTAAGTTTCCTGCTACACAGACGTTTCAAAATGCTGTTAAGTGAGAAATTGACATTTCCCACTGATTTCAGTTTCTTATTTCTGCCGTAGTACTTACCAAACGATTTGAATCAATTCTATCTTGAAAAAGGTATCTAGGGCCTGAATATAAAAATCGCTTTGCCCAACCCTTTTATCTCAATGACTACTGTATTTGGAAAGACCCTTTCACTTTCCTTTTCTGTCCCCTTTCAGAATCTGCCAAAAAGCCTCTCCCTTTAAGTTCCTACATAGCAGCATGAACGATGTCTCCAGAGTGTAGTAAGAGGTAATTTATCTGAAAATGTCTTCTCCCAGCCTGACTGCAGAAAATACTTCAGTTGTCTATAGGTTAGAAAAGATTAAAAAACACTTGCTATCGTAATAAAATAAACTTAACTTCCAAAGGGCTTGTTACATATATTGCCTTGGGCCTGACAATCTGCTTACTTGATCCAAAATAAACAACTGGCATTTACATTTCTAAATCATAATTCAAAGTTCCACACACAGAATTGCTGTTAGGGCTTATTCAATGGGGATTTTTTTTTTTTTAGAGGGGGGTGCATTTTTCCTAACATGAAGATGCTAAGTAAGACAAAGAGAAAAATAGGAGGGCCAACCCAGAGAGTCTCTGAAAAATTAGTCATCTTTAGAATCGGGGAGCTATAAATCCCAAAAGTTAGATGACAGAGAGTTGAATCACATCATCTAGAAATCTTGTGCCAGTTGTGCTGCCCCAGGGACATGATGGCTCGCAGGCCTGGGACTGGACCAAGATGAGTGAGATATTCACCTTGGGTTCAAAAATTAAGGCAGCATCTGAAAAAAACCTCAATAATCAAGATAAATACTATTTTTATGCAATATTTAAAAAATCAAAATTAATGCAAAAAATCAATAGTGAACTAAAATGCACAATTTTAAATAAAAATAGGATCCAGCAATGCCATGCCAAGCCATATTGGAGCCTGAGGCAAAAGGAAAAAATTGCACCCCTATATACATGGTTTTGTGTTTAATTTTTTTCTGTTTCAGAAATAGATTGTGAATATATTACTGATAATTTGCTGTATTAAATCCAGGAAAGTACAGTGATAAAAAATTCTGTTTGGGGTATAAGTCAAACATTTGAACTTAATGTTGTAAATTTTTATACACCTGCTTTTCCAGTTTTCCATATTTTTTCAACTACATGGACATTTTGGTCTGAACTCTGCTGTGGTAGCACTGCATAGAGCTGACCCAGAAGATGCGTTAAATTTGTTAATATGCAAGGCTGAGAAACCAACATGAAGGCAGTGTTAAGAACTCTTGTCAAGGGTGTTCTGTATTTGTATGCCTATATTTCATGTTCCACACAATACTGGTGGACCACTGTATTAGGATGCTACAATTACAGATGACTCATTGTTCATTACTCAACAGTGAAGAAAATTTATTTTCAAGAAGTCCTAAGGAAGAGCAGCTGCAAAGTGGTAAATTCAGCATCTCAGTAACACCCACCAGGATCCGAGTTCCTTTCATCGTCCTGCTCTGCCAAACATAGCAACTGGCTTCGTCTTTGGCAGTCTCCTCTCACGAGTAGAAAGTTGCTGTCTCAGTTCCTGGGTTCCCATGTAAACCTGACAATGCTTTGCAAAAGGGAAGAAGAGGGATTTTTCCCCCCTTTTTGGTCTCATTTTAAGATGGAGGAAAACTTAGAATCCCTCCAGCAAAACCTTTCCCACGTCTCATGGGCCAGAAAGACATCACATGCCACCATTGAAACCAGTCCCTGAGAAGACAAATAGCAGGCTTAGCTTAACCAAGATTTACCCTAAGTCACATGGAGGGATAGTCACCCAAGCAAAGTTAGGGTTTTGTTTCAAGGAAAATGGAGGAAATAGCTGGCAGCTGGGCAGCCAGCAATGTCTGCTACAAATGCCAATTGTGAGTGGTCAGACATTGGGGAGAAAATATATCACAAATCTCTGTATCAGGCTTATCATTCATCAGTGCAGGAAATGGCCATGATGTTGTGTAAGACAAACTGCAGAAATCTTCAATGAAACTATATAGTTCAATCCATACCTCCCAGCTGGCAGCAGGAGAAATTCCAAGTAGATCATAGAATTAAATGTGAAAACTTTACTGCTATTAAATAAACACATTGGAGAACTATATTATAATCTTTGAGTAGGAGAAGGCTTTCTAATTATGACTTAAAATCAAGAAGCTGTAAAAGGAAGACATGGAAACAACCTAAATGTCCAGAACTGGATAAAGAAGCTATGGTATATATATATATATATACAATGGAATACTACTCAGCCACAAAAAGAATAAACTAATGCCATTTGCAGCAACATGAATGGACCTGGAGATGGTCATTCTAAGTGAAGTAAGTCAGAAAGAGAAAGAAAAATACCATATAATATCGCTCATATGTGGAATCTTAAAAAAAAAAAAGAAAAAAGAGGATACTAAAGAACTCATCTATAAAACAGAAACAGACTCAAAAACATAGTAAACAGTCTTATGGTTACTGGGGGAAAGGGGGTAGGAAGGGATAAATTAGGGAGTTTAAGATTTGCAAATGTTAACCAGTACATACAAAAAAATTTATTTAATTTCTTCTGTATAGCACAATGAACTATATGCAATATTTCTTATAATAACCTTTAATGAAAAAGAATATGAAAACAAATATATGTATGTATATACAAGACTGTATACCAGACATTGACACATTGTAACTGACTATACTTCAATTTAAAAAAAAAGCCAACAAAAGTGGACTAATGAAATGAACTGTGGTGACCATACAGTGGATTATTATGCAGCTGTACAAAAGAACAAGTACATATCTGTATGCAGTGATACAGAAAGTTCTCTCAAACCTGAAGTTAAAAAAAGCAATGTACTCACCAGTTTGTATAATATGCCAAATTCTTTATAAAAAGAAAAATAAGTATCATTAATTTGTCAAAAATACACATAATTATATGTGCTTTTACAAATATAAAGAAACTCTGAAGGAAATACTAGAAAAATAACAGTGGTTACCTATATTGGGGGGATGGCAAACTAGGAGGATGAAAGTTAAGGATAAGAATAAAATTTTTTGCTGTGTATCATTTATTTTTCTTTTGATTTTGAACTATGTTTAAAGTATTTGTTCAGAAGTTTAAATACAATTTATTAAAAATCTATGATTGTTTACTGTTGCCTACAGTTCCAATTCCAAGTCTTTAATTTGGGATTCAAGACAAATCACAGTTTAGATCAAATCAGCTTTTCCATGGTGAATTCCTGCTAATTTCTCCTCACCTCTACCTCCCACCCCTGCCACCCACCCACACACTGCCATCCCTGGAACCTCTCCTGAAAGATAATTGCTGTTAATAATTTTCACTTCAGAAAAAATATATTATATATATACCTACATTTAATTTTAGCTATATAACATTTTTGAAAAATTTTTTGTCTGTGATTGTGTTTTTATTACATATTTTAAAGAATTTTCTGTATCATGAATTTTTCCATTTATTTATATATTTTGTGTTCTTTATGTATCAATACATATGGCCTTTTTAATGATTTTTAATAACATTCATCACATGAACATATTATAATTTAGCTTGTTATTTCCCTTGCACACTTAGATTATTTCTGTTATAGTTGTTGGTACAAGCAATGCTGCAATAAATATCTTGGCATATTTTTGCTGTAATATCGAAGCGTAATTATTAGGCAAGTGTTACGTGCATTTAAGAATTTGATTGTTAGTGTCAAATTGCCTTGAAAAAGGTTATGTCATGAAAATACTCCTTTCCTCACTCTCGCACCATTATTGAAACTTCTGAAAGTTGCCTAATAGGCAAAAATTATTCCTTTTATGCTTAATTAGCATTTCTTTAATTATAAGAATAGCATGTTTTTTATATGTACATAGGAATTTGTGTTACTTTTTCTATGAACTGTCTTTTCTACAGATTGAGAGAGTGGCAGTATATCCTAAAGGTAACATTGTAACTTACGTTTTCCCCAGATGTCCCAGTGCAACCTCCGGTACAATCTATACCTTCTTCATTGATTTGAGTTACAATATTTATTATATACTAAATTCCCATAGGCAGTAGGTCTTGTGTCTTCTGTTCTATTCATCTGAATATCTCTTCTCACCTAATACCACAGCTTTTAAGTTACTATAGCCTTATAGCATGCTTTTCATCAGATAAGTCTGGTCTTCACACCGTAATTCTTTTTTTTTTTTTTCCAAAAACTTTTCACCTATTTCAGTATATTTATTCTTCCAGGTGAACTTACAGGGTACTTCGAGGGAAATGATGTTTTTATGATATCAAGTCTTTCTGACTGTAAGTCCAGTGCTCAAAATGTCAGATGAAATCATTAGATAATTATGTAGTGAATCTGAACCCTTGTGGACATTTCTGACTGGGTTAGTTGTGTGAATCATCTGAATCTATAGCATAATTGTGCAATTCTCCCCTTTCTTGGGTAGACATACGAGAATGATGTGGGTATCAGGAAAACCAGGGCTAGAGCGAAAAATAAACAGTTCCTCCATATCCTTCAGGAATTTTTTAATAGAAAAATTAATCATTCACATCCTGTCCACCGTAAGAGTGGAGCTCCAGCCACAATCAATACCACTGCTCATGTGTGCTGAAGGCTGCATGCGTCCTGGGTATAGAATTCCTGGCTTGTGGCCATTACCAATACAGGAATAAAAGCCATTTAATTCCAGCCAGCTGTTCCTGGGGCCTTCCATGGGTGGGTCTGCTGAGGGGTATTTCATTCGATTCACAGGAAAAAATGTGCCCCTCAATTGCTTGGCACAGAGCCAGATTTGCTGGGACTTTCCAAACACACCACTGTGGGGGAGAAAACACGAAGGCTGTTCACATCACTAACCACCAGCCCAGGGTGTTCTCTGGGGGGCTCTGCTAGTTCACTGCAATGCTCTAAACTTGCTCTTCATTTCATACTGAAAAACCAGCACTTTGTGTTCAGTTTAAGATCTTTCTAACATGTGAGGTTAAAGAGACATCTTTACCTACTTAAATAAATGAAGCGTTGGACTGATTAAATCAAAATTACACTGTATATAGTATTAAAGGTGACATCTATCTATGTAAATTAGTGTAATGGAAGAGAAAGTAATGTTCTTAATCTAAAAATATACTCTTTCTTTGCTTGACATAGGCTACTAAATTGATGTTTTGTAGTTGTGTGTTTAGGTGCCAAAAAAGCAATTTTAGGTTCTGCAAAGAATAGTCATTTCCCATTCCACATTATATAATTCCAGTGTTGTAGTTCAAAATTATCTGTCTTCCCTTGAAAAACAAGTAAAGGCAAGGGACCCTGTATGGCTTGCTCTTTTGTTGTTGTTTTATTTTGTTTTGATACTTCCTAAGACCATGATAGAGGGTTTAGGAATTATGCACCGTGTTCAAGGTTATAACGAGAGAGTGGCTGATGTGGCCAAAACCACGTTGCACAGTAGAGTTGGAGGTTCGTTGGTACTAAAATACGGCTAAATGGGCTTGGGACAGTCCCAAACCAAAGGCTTCCTCCATTTTTGCCTTTGGTAGGCAGAAACTGTATGGGGAATAGAAGGAAAGAGAAAGAATCCTTATTGAGAACCCACTTATTACAAGGTGCATATTTGATTATAGTTAATCCCCACCAGATCCTGCTTTGAGAACTTTCTTACTATTTAAATTAGCAGTATGCATTTTAACTCATTCGCCAAACTTGGTTCCAACATAGGAAACCTGTAGGCTGGCCAACCCACTTTTTAGGAAAGGAAACATATTTACTGAGCACATACTATGTCTCAGACCTCTGTTTATACTGCTGATACGGTGGACTGTTGTTCAGCATGCATTCAGTCTCATTCTCTGTACTTCCCTACAGCCAAGGCTAGCAAACTGAAATCTGCATTTTCCGGACTCTCTTGATGCCAAGGCTTTCTGGTAACTGGATATACTCACACATGATTTGGAGTATGGGAGTGAAGCTGAGAACATCTTCCTGTGACTGTTTCTAATGGCAGACAAGGTCTCAGTGTGTCAAGAGGCAGGTGGTGGCTGGACTCAGACTTCGAATTTCCAGACTGCAGCTTTCAGGGGCTGGAGAGGAAGTTGTGTTCACTCTGGCAGTGTCTCCTGGTCCCTAGAGTCCACGATAGCAGTGTGTTCTCAAACTCAATACTGCAGTGGCTACTGCTGATCCCTGCTTTCCTAGCCCTTCCAGTGATTTTAGGATTATCTAATGCCCTGTGTCACATTTCTTTCTACTTAAAATACATGGAAGTGGGGAGGGTACAGCTCAAGTGGGAGAGCGCATGCTTAGCATGGACAAGGGCCTGGGTTCAGTCCCCAGTGCCTCCTTAAAAATAAATAAACCTAATTCCCTCCCCCCGCCCACTGCCAAAGTAAATAATACAATAATAAATTAATTAGATATTTTTAATAAATAAAAGTAAATACCTAGAGTCTCCTGTTTCCTTCACTAAACCCTGACAGATACAGAAGACCCTTAAGTTTCCTGAGGTGCTCTGAATTTAAGTTTATACCCCTGGTAATGAAGTACCAGCAGGAAGAAAATAAAGAAGAGGTTAGTATATTTACATCACTTTTTTGTCAGCAATCTGGTTCTAGAACAATTAGAAGGTATAACAGTAATAGGTAACTTTTATTGTACATTTACAGTCATTACTGTATTTAATCCTTATAGAAACTCCATTTTACAGAGGAGAACAAAGGTTTGAGACTTTAGGAAACTTCTGTTCAACATTGTGGTAGAATAATGTTCCCCCAACCTTTTCCCAAAGATATCCATGTCCTAATCCCTAGAACCTGTGAATATGTTGCCTCACACGACAAAATGGGCTTCGCAGGTGTGATTTAGTTACAGATATTGTGATGGACAGATTATCCTGAATCATCCAGGTGGGTTCAGTGTCCTCACAAGAGGCTTGAGAAGAGGGAGGCAGGAGGGCCGAAGCAGGAGGAGACGTGACAACCAAAGAGAAAGAGAGACTTGAAGACATCAAATTGCTGCTTTAAAGATGGACGATGGAGCCAGGAGGCCTTTAGTGGCTGGAAAAGCAAGGAAACAGATTCTCCCCTAGAGTCTCTAAAAGGAATGCAGCCCTGCTGACCCATTTTAGATTTCTGACCTCTAGAACTGTAAGAGAATAAATTATCTTGTGTTAAGCCACTAAATTTGTGGTAACTTGTTACAGCAGCAACAGGAAACTAGTACAAACGTTTAATAAATTATCACTGAGATCCTGTCATGCGGTGCTGAGATAGTAGTAACAAAACTAAGTGCCTGTATTGCTTGTGCTCTTAACACTGTCGTCTGCCACCCTCACCTTGCCAAGCTCAAGGCAGGTGCCCAAGCCTGTACCCTCTTTTATTCTAAAGGAATCTAATGAATTTGATTTCTAATTGGATTCTGATAAATTGACACAGAACATCTTTTCTCATTTGAAGGGACCTAGATTTTCTTCCGAGAGCCACTGTGGTATTTTCTGCAAAGAAGGCTGCCCCCAACCCCGACAAGTACATTTCCAGACCTTTGGTTCTTGAGTCTTTTCTTTCACATGGGGTACTTATTAAAATGTCCAGCTTCTAGCGTTCTAATTCCGTACATCTGTGTGGAGCCTGAGGACGTGCGCTCTCACTCTCTAGGTGATTCTGAGGCACACCAGGGACCTCACTTGAGAATTACTTTTTCATATAAAACTGTGTAAGAGCCTTGCTTTCTGAATCCTTAGAGACAGGGCTTCCAACATTCCAATTGCCTTAGTTCTCCTAGCAGGGTTTGAAGCAGACATTCTTTTCCTGATGACACGTGTTTTGCAATGGCATTGGAAAATAACCGATCCCCACAATGCCTAATAATAGGGGTCATGTTATTTTGTATTCTCTTTGTGGTACAGTAATGCTACTAGAGTTGGCTCTCTTTTTAATATTATTATAACATTAGTAACATTTAATATTACCACTACTGATACAGTCATGTTGAAATGGTCAGTGCAGTTCAATATTCTCAGATATTCTCCAGTAGGATTGGACTTTTTAAAGTGTAATTTAAATTCAGTTACAGATTGTTTCACTGAAATTGCCACCTACTGGTTTGTGGTTTTTAAATTCCCTTTTAGTGACAGCTCAGAAGCCAACTTCACTGAAAACAGCAGATTATACTGGCTTCCTTTAGATATTTACAATATTTCATTGAACCAAATACAAATAACACCCTAGAAATTATCCAGCCGAGCCCCATCATTTTGCAAATGAGGAAAATGAGTTTTAAAAGAGGTAAGTGACTTGCCTAAAGTTATAGAAGTAATTAAGGAATGCAAGTGAGACTAGCAAATACTTTCCTGATTCCTGGTCGACTCAGAAGCTCAGTCACTATAATTTTATTTATAAATCCTCTTATGGTATTTTCATTGCTTCCAGTGTACGTTAGTTTTTTTTTACTGGATAATCTGGAGAAGATAAATTTAAAACATTCATATTTTTGTTTTGCTATTTCTTCCTTTGAAGAAATAAATTCAAGACCTCTTTCAGGTTGACCCCAACTTTTTCCCCCGGGTATTCATTCTTTAAAATAGGACTGCTAAGGACTCAGAAAAAATTTTGTGGATCTCTACTCTGTTAGACTCGCCTTGATAACTCTCCTGTTCAAATAACAACAATGTCTAGGGGGTCGGAGTGAGGCCTGGAACACTAACCTGACTCTGTTTAATGTGCCATTAAGCACATCATATCCAGCCCCACCCTCAAATCCTCTCTGCCTTAGCCACTATAAAATGGTTTCATACAACTTACTTAAGTGAAGTTCTTTGAACAGTTGTTGGGGTGGGAAACTCAACACCCCAGAATAGTGACAACAGAGGTGGTAGGGTAACAGCTGGGGGGATTGCACTGCCGGCTGCAAGCTGACGTGGTATGGGTCCGACTCTCAAATTACCTTTACTCTGATTTGGATCCAGGAGCAAAAGCATGGAACAGTGAATATGCCCCTGTCTAGTCAGTATAATCAAATGACCCCTGAAGTCTTCCTATTTGCTGATTCTTCTGGTCTGAATATCTTCCCCCAGCCAGTGGAGAAGCCAGGGGAGGCACTGCAGACAAGCAGGACATTGGATTATACACAACAACCGAATAGCTGAGGGTGGAGGGAGTTCTCTTTCTATCAAAAGAGGAAGGAGAAGGGAGGTGGGGAATGTGGCTAATACTGCTAATACTGCTCCGACTTTACCTCTGTCCTGATGAAGTCATGTTTCTAAAACAGCCATACAGAACTTCCGTTCTCAGCTCCGACATGTACAACAGCCGTACTCAGAGATTTTCTTGACGTGAAGCAGAACAGGAAATGGGAGTGGGGGAGGGAGTTCTCATTGTGTCTCTTGGCAGCAGGGCTGACAACAGTCAGAGGTGGAGGTAGTAGTTTTGTGGGAGAGGCTTAAGATAAGTGTTCTGTGTTTTCACATGTCTCTTACAGATTTTCAGTTCAGGCATGTGAAAAACTGGGTTGGCACTTACATTTATTGTTGCCTTGAATTCCAGCCCATCTGGGACAAAGTCGTCTTGTTCAGTTACATGCCACTGGAAAATTAGTTCAGTGTCTTTTTCTTCCTCCAGAACACAGCTTTTCTTTGTAACAATTCATTCACTTATTTATTTTTTCACCAAATAATTATTTCTGTGTACTGGTACTTACTAGGTTCTTGGGGTATAGTGGTGATTATAGCTGCCTTCATAAAGCTTAAGGTCTTGTGAGGAAAGATGCAATCAAATAAGTCATGACAATAAAGTATATTAAGTGTTACTGTAAGGGAAGTGAAGGGTTGAGTAGCTGAAACACCAATTTTGTCTACTTCTACCTTAAAAAATGGGCAGGATAAAAAGAATACCTCTGGGGCAGGCATGAGGACCAGGTGAGATGATGTGTTTAAAATCTTGGTTAAGTGTAATGACTGTTAGTTATACTTCCTAATCAAACCCCCTGTTGAAATCATTTAAATGCTGCCAAAGAAGATTTACAAATATTCTGAAAGCTCAGCCTCTGGTTCCAAAAGGTACAAGAGGCTGACCAGGCGTCATCATCTACCAAGTGCAAAGCAAAGACCTACACCAGCCTCCGTGGATAAGTTACTCCCCCGAAGGCCTTGCCCCACTCGGTGTCCACATTCCAGAGCAGACCGCAGGGACAAAGGCAGGAGTCAGCCAAATGCAAGGCACAAGTAGGGCCATGTCCTTCAGATCTCAGCTGACCGTGGACCCTCCCAACCCACCTCTGGTCTCCTGGCTTCCTGCCTTTCACTCAGCACTTTTCACAGTTGTAATCAGCTATTTATGGGACCATTGTGATCAGTCTCTCTCTCCCCTGGCAGATGGTGTGCTCCAGTAGGACAGAGCCCGGGGCTGTTCTGCTCACCACACCGTATGTGCCCCCGCCCCCGCCTCAGCCCCAACGGGTGAGTAGTGCTGCTCAATTGATGGTGCCTATATGAATGACAGAATGCACAGTACTTACTTTGACTTATACCCTTAGGAAAGTATTGCTTTCTGTCTGAATAGTGGTTTCCACTTGACATTTCTCGATAATGAAACCGTTGCAAGACTATCCTGGGAGATGGTATAGGGAGGCTGAGGCCATCACCAAAAGTGAAAGCTCAGGTTGAAAGGGATCAGGACAGTTACCCAGGGTGCCTTTCAAGTGCTTAGAGCAGGAAATTCTAGAAAGAGTCTCAGCTCACCTCTGGTGAGGAAACATTTTCAGAAATGAGAGAAACACATCATTTTGAAAGCAAGACATCTGATGACCTTTTGTGTTTCAAGAGGAGTGGGCTCAGCACCTGGCAGTGAGGAGGTTCCTGCACCAGGGGTCTTGCCAGAGCCTCCAAGGTGTCCTGCAGGGAAATGATAAACATGCACCTTCAGCTTCAGTGTCTGTTTTTATGCCCTGGTCATGTGCAGGAGTTCTATAGGAAGGGAGAAATGGGAATATGTTTTGAGTATGTGTGTTTTTCCCTTGGTGCCTGCTGACTCCCAAGGAGGCTGTAAATCCCAAAATCCAAACACTAGAAACCTGTCAGGAGGCAATGAGCCACCACTTTGGCCTCCACTCAACGTCCATATGAAGAATAACTTTGGCAAAGAATAGTTACAGTGCAGTCGTGGTAAAAATAACAATCGTTCTTTCAATTTTCAACTAAATATAACTCCTAATGGCTAAAGTTCTATAAGATAATCAGATTTTTTGACCTCTAACAAAACAATTTGAAAGTCAATATTGCCTTGGATACACAAATTCAGTATTACCTATGACGTAAGATATTCCAGATTGCCATATAGTTAGTTGCTTTGCATCATTATCTTAGAATTTAGAGTGTTCCAGTCTTTCCTATATGGAATGAAAGGAGAATAGAAGAAATAGGACTTACTGTGTCCTCTTCTCTCTGTAAGGAACTATATACTCTGTGTATGATGAGAAAGATAATGCCGAAAGAGCCTACAGATAATCTAAAGAGAGAATGAGTTTAATAAACAAAGAAGAATATTAGAAGCTTGAGTTCGGGTAAAACTTCTGGGGGTAAACTGAAGGCTGAAGGGAAACTGAAGTTAGCCAACTGGCTCCCAGATGTTTTTGCGAAGCCGAAGGAGTGACAGCATCATCGTTGACAAATGAGTACTTCGGTAGACAATTGCAATGAGAACCTATTACTGAAGAGGAAGCATAGTGATTTAGGAGACAAAGTGTAAGGAAAGGGGCACTGAATTGGAAGAAATGAAGTTAAAATTAGAACAGATTGGGGAGAGTTAAAGGCAAAAAATCATATACACTGTGGTTCCTTTTCAAACCTCCTCTAATGAAAAACTAAGATGACTATCACGTCTGTAAGATTTATTCAATCAAGAATATCAGCTTCAACCTCACCTTTCCCTGAAAAGGACAATGCACTACACCTCTGCCTACACATTTCACCCAGGAGATAGACTAGGCCAGGTCCCCTATTATGCCATTTTGAGCCTCAAGACGTTTTCCTTCATAGCACTGAATAGAAGTTACCATGTGAGATTTACATATGTAGTTACTTGATGAAGGTCACTCTCCCCCGTGAGACTACAAGTTCCCCAGTGACAAAAATGTTGTCTTCCTTTTTTGCTAACCATTGGTTCCTCATGTCTGGTGCACTGCCTGACACGTGGGAGACACTCGTTTATTAACTGAATGAATGAATAAATGAAGCAAGCTTGCTTTTCCTGCCCTCTCTTCTCTCCTTTTCGTCTTCCTTTCCTACTCAGTATTTTCTGTTTGTCTTCTATTTCATTTCATTTCATTTTCAAGTCAATACCAAGCTTTATCTCAACCCTTCCACACATTGGGTTCTTCTGGTCAGCAGCCTTTCATAAGGCCAGGAGTAGCCTCTTTTGCTTCCAAACTACGCACATGTCTATCGCATAGATGAAGATCAGGAACCTTAGAGATCTGTGAACCAAAACTCCCTGGGAAAGGTGAACACTGTGGTGGTTCCCATTACAGACGCTGCAGTAGAATACTTGGGTTTGAATTGTGCTTGGGTAACTTACTGAATGTGTGATCCTATATGAGTTGCTTAACCTTTCCAAGTTTCAGTTTCTACAACTATAAAATGAGGATAATAATAAAATCAACCACTTCCAAGGGTTATTTTAATGATTAAATGACTTACTATTAACAAACGTAAGACAGTGTCTGATGCTGGAGAACACTATCAACTATTATCTCAGTGATCACAAAGCCTCAGTGTGGACCTTGTTATACATTTTTGCAATTGGTCCACAGTTTGCATACAAAAAGTAGACAAAGGAACTAAACTTGAGAGCTTTGTCCCCTGCTGCCTGTCACTGCTCATCAGCAGTCTCCTTGCCCAGCTATCCAGGCTGCAGGAATGTCTGCTCTGGATTGGAGGGCCAGGGCAGTGGTTTGGGGGGCTGTAGGAGATGGGGGAAATCAGAGCTTGATGGCCGATTGTTATTCCAGGGCAGAGGTTTCTTTGTTTCCATTCTTGGTCTTCAGGCAACCATGGTGAAGGCATCCTCTTGGACCTCCAGGGAGGTGGTCTGTGTGCCTAGGAACACAGCATCATTCCAAGAGCTCTCCTCTCTTACAGCCACCTTTTCCAGAACACTAGCAGGAATCATGTGGTTGAATTCCTATGTCCCTGGGGAAAAGGAATGCTTTATAATCTGATTTCAAGCATCCAAATCTTTCTCTCCAAATCTGGAGAGAGATGAGATTTCTGCAACGTGCAGCTCAGCCGGCAGAAATGGTGTTGTGGGACATAACTCAGTCGTGGGTTGGTGATGCAGGTTGGTAAAAGAATTTACCAGAGGCCAAGGAAAGTTTAAGAACAAGGAAAAGTTTCATAGTTACACTGCAATAGACAACAGTGGGCCACACCGACAAGAGGTACCTGCATGAGCACCGAGGGCTGGTTTGGGGGTCTTTCATAAGGTCGGATCACAAGGTGCCTGATTGGCTTGTGCGCAAGTCCCTGATTGGTTGTAGGTGAGGTAAGAAATTAGGGTCTGTGAAGGGGCAGTGGGACATATGACTCTGATAAGGTGGAGATATGGTCTGAAACAAGCCAGCCTGAGCTATTGCGAGATTAGGCATTCCCTAGGGCTATTAGTTTGTTAGGGGAAACATGCCCAGTAAAGAATGTACTTTATTTGTTGAGGGCTCACAAGTAGACATCCGAGAGCCCAGAAATGGGGGTCGTTGGACCTTAAAGGATGTCAGTTGGCCCCACAGTTGTGGCCTCAGCAGAGAGGTGAGAAGCTGCCCAGAGAGGTGAGAAGCTGCCCAGAGCAGCGAGGAGCCCCGAGTCACTGCACCCACCAGCCACTGCGTGGAAGAGGGCTTTTCTGAGAGAAACGGGAAAGAGTGGTGCAATGTCAACATTTCTGCATTTTGCTCTCCAGACAACAGAAGAAATCAGGATGACAGGCAGAGTCCCCTGTTGGGGGAAAGCAGCTCTTTTCAGTCCAGTTTAGAGAGTTGAAGTGGGGAGGAAAATGGCGTCGTCCCAAATGCACTTCCATTTGTCCAGGATGTGGGAGGGAGTCAGGAAGAGGCAGCAAGCCAGCACGGCTCGAAACGGATGGCCCCTGGGACTTGAAACTGTTGGGCTGGATGGGACCAGCCATGTACACAAAGCCACTGCAGCTTTCCGATCCAGGTCTGTGACTGCAGAGATGGAAACTGATTTGTCAGGGACCCCAGGGGGTGCTTAGAAACGAGAAACCAGAAATACTGGGAGATGGTGAGTGAGCTGAGATAGCCTGCTTGCAAAATTGCACAGGGAAGAGAAACCCCAGAGGGGTTTTGCATTCTAGGTCACGTCTAGGGGCTGCTGCCAAGAGGGCTGTGCCTGGAAAGCAGGTAACCTGAAGCTGTGTGTCCAGACTCACAAACCCCAGAGCAGAGAAGTCTTGAGAATGGTTCTCATGTATGCTGTGTGGAATCAAACTTATACACAATTACAGAACCGCCTTTTTCACAACTGAGCCACAGGCAGGAACTCTATGTTTCCTTAAGGTTGACTCAAAGTTTCCAGCTTGTGGGAAACAAGGGAGAGGGGAAAGGAGGGTTTGTCATCACTTTCATCCCCACCTGGTTTCTCTTCTCTGGGCCTGGTTTCAAAACACATATATACATAATCCTCACCTTTGAAATTAACTTGACTTTAAATTTCATATTGATTTTATTTTTTTTAAGTTTCCATTCAGATGAATATTTTTCACCAGTGGAATGTCTATCGAAAGACGCAGGGAATCTATTTTAGGAACATTTTCTTAACATTTTCCTCCTCTTGGAAGGAAGGAGAAAATTCTTAAAACACTGGAAATTTTAACATTGGATTTAATTTTACAAAGCTGCAAAATAATTAGAACTCCAAAGCAAAAAATCTGGGGGCGAGACCGTTACCCTTTATTTAAATGGAAAACAAATTAATCTCTAGAAGAGAAGCTTTTTTTCATTGGGCCCCGGTGCTATGACTTTAATGGTGCTGCTAATACCCCAGTACTACTTGCTGTCATAAATAGGTGCTACTGTTAATATTATTGTTAAAATTACCATCGTTAGGCAAATACTCTAAAGCCACACTGATTTACTTCAGCAACCATATACATTTAGGGCTTCTAGATCTTGTAGGTCAAACACTCTTATTTTAATAATGCATCACATTGGCATAGCATTTTCCAGTTTTCACCTCACTTTCAGACACATTATCTCACACTGTTTTCTCAAAATAGCCTTCTGAGACAGACAAAAGCAAGCATTGTCATTTTTGTTTTGTTTTTAACTAGCTCATTTCTTGAAAAATACACTCATGCACATGGCAACAAATTCAAGTAGAAGCGCATAAATAGAAAGTTAAGTCTCTCTTAACCTGTCCCCACCCAGTCTCCTCCAGAGATACAACTACAGCTAAGAGTCTCTGTCCTTTTAGAAATACTTTGTACACACTAACCCCATTCTATGTCTGTCCTTCAAAAATAAACTCATGCCAATGGAAGCAGACTCTTCCCTGGTTCGTGCCTTGCTTTTTTCAATTAACCAGTAACTTGGAGATCTTCAATAAGAACATACAGAGCTGTACCTCATTCTTTGACAGTCTATGTAACTGGTCCCCTAGTGATGGGTATTTAGGCTACATCCAGGGTTTTCTGTTACAAACTGCTACAAGGAGCAACATTAGCAAAAACTTACATTGTGCTTTCTTGGTGTTTTTCATGCATAGGAAGTCAATTTATCCTCACAATTGTCCTATGACACAGAAACTAACAGTACTCCATTTTAAAGATGAGAAGATAGGCAGAGAGATGAGTAATTTACCCAAAGTCACACAGCTAGTAAGTGGCTTTAATTTGCAAGAATTTGAATCCACACAGTCTGGCTCTAAGACCTAAATACAGTGTACTTCCTCTCGTGTTTTCCCTGTGTGTTTAGATCTGAAAAGCCAGACCACACTTCATAGCTGGGGCGACTGAGACCAGAGGAGTTGGTGCTCAGTGCTGCCCAGCCAGGCAGTGACAGAGCCCCGTGAGAAACCTGGTCTCCTAAGTCCCAGACCCTGGCTCATTCCACTGCCCTTCTGGACCTGCCAGCGCCTCCAGAATGTTGTCTTTTTGAATTCCTGAGAAGTTCTGGACACTTGAGGATGAATGGAGTGTCTACACTGAGCAGCTGGTTTAGGAGAGTCTTTCCAAGACCTGGGGCCACGATGAGGGGATACATTTCTCAGGGTCTTTCTCACACTCAGCTCCTGCACTAGTAGATACACAGTTAAAGCAAGTGTTACCACAGAATAGCTTTAATATAAAAATGTGCTTTTTGAGTTGCAAGTTTAGAGATAAATTATGTCAAATTTTATTCAGTATTACCACTCATTTTTGGCTGTTGCCACACACACACAAAATGTATTAAACCATGAAAGTTTAGACTAAAGAAAGTATGCCTGATTTAATCCCGCATGACTACTCATTTACCTCAGAGAAAGTGACGTGGAACCAAGATTCTCCCCCCGGCTTGGCAGTGGCACAGCTGTGCTCTGTATGTGAAACCATCTTCCATGGGCTGGGCAGCCCTTGAGAGTTGTAAGCAGAACTATTTTCAAGCACCCCTTGAGTTTAAATAGTTTAATAATCTCCTTCAGATCTTTACCCCACCCTGTTCCTGGCCTTACTTAGTTATGAATACCTTAGATGAAAAGGCTGGAAGGCTCCTTAGAACCATCTAGTTTCATCTTTCATCATCCTACGGCCTCACGTTGCCTAGTATTTACTCTCTTCCAATCACTTCACCACTTATATGGTCCTGTGACTCCCAGGAGCACCCTGTGAGAGCAGGTACTGTGTCTTCATAAGTTTTCTATCCCCTTCACCTAAGCAGGGCTTGTCCCACAGTGGCAGTTCCACAAACGTTTGTTGAATCCTTCCCTGTTTCTCTGTTGCCCTTAAATTTCCCCACACTGTTGTCCACCTGTTGCCCAGGAAACCTCAGCTCTTCCAGCAGTGATGCAGGCTTGATGGAGAACTGGACTCCCTGCATTTACTGCCAAAAGAAAGACTTGAGAAAGGCTTCTGGGCTACCTATTTAGGTTTATCATTTTTCTTCATACATTCATCAGTTGTGCACCTACTATGTGCCAGGTAGACTGCCAGGCACTAGGTGTGCCGAAATGGACAAGAATGTCAGAGAGCTACAGTCCTGTGTGAATGACAGATACAACATGGAACACACAAAAATAGAATCACAGCTCCTGGCATGTGCACTGAAGGTGCTATGAGAGAGACTACCACAGGATGTGTTATGTAGACTAGGAGATCAGGGAAGACATCTCTGAAGAAATGATATTTAAGTTGAGACCTAAGGCTGTGAAAGGGATCCAGCTGCTCACAGAGGAGGGAGGAAGAGAAGGCCAGCTGAGGGAACAGCATGTACAAAGTCACCAATGCAAGAAAGAGCTTGGAGTAGGAAACACCTCTGGTGCCCAACGTTACATCCCCCCAGCTCTCCTCTGTTTCAGCCACAGCTGTGGTGGACAGTCCCTGACAGCACAAACTCAGCTCTGGTGACAGTCACCCAGTGAGCATCTATCTGAGCATCTTTCTGCTTTCTCTGATAATGGTGCAGCCCAGAAATGCTGGGATATTAATGCTGCCCCCCTACCTCTGCCAGGCAACCCTCAACTGTGGGACACAGGAGCTGGCAGACAGATGTCCTCCCCTCCTTCAGGTTAACATCTCTGGGAGGCATTTTATATACTTCTTAGGAGGTCTCAGCAAAAGAGAGCCCTGTTGCCCATGACAGCAATCTCTAAAAATGTACTCCTTGCTTTTCCCCTTCTTTTCTTTCTTATTCTTCTCATCACCTCACTCCTTTTGGATCACCAACCTGCCGCCTACTTCCAGTTTGCCCCTAAGTCACTTCAAAGGAGCTTGATCTAGGTTACACACACATTAGGGGAACTGAAGAAAGATCTGAAAGGGAGTGAGCAAGGAGGAGAGTAAAGCAGGATGAGGCTGCAGTTGTAGGATGGGGGCAGACTGTGCAGAGTTGAGAATGTTATACTGCATGTTTTGTAGCAGTTGTACAAAACAGGAGGCTCTAACATTAGTCTAGGCAACAGAAGATGGCAGCCTGTACTGGAATGTTGGGAGAGGTGATAAAAAGAGATAAACAGGTTGGGATATAGTTTAAAAGTAGAACGGTCTGCACTTGTGATGGATTGGGTTAGAGAAAGGAAGAGATCAGGGATGACTTAGCTTGAGCAACTGAGTAGATGGTGATAACATTTAACCGAGAATGGAAGGATGGGTGAAGGAACAAGACTGAGCAGGAAAATCAGGAATGTCCCAAAATATGAAATGTCTGTGTGACATCCAAGTGGAAAACATTAAGTATGCATTTGGATAGGAGACTTGTGGTATCACACAATCCAAGAGAGGAGAGTGTTTCAAGAAGGAAGGGGTGGTCAACTCTTCTGAATTCTGCTCAGAAGTGGGATAATCTGAGGATACAGAACTGGCATCATCTCTCCTGTCTTTCATCAGCAGTAAATCACAAAAGGCACACACTCTCGGGCCAGGCATCTCAAGTGCAGCAAAGGGACTCCTGAAAACTAGCAGACTGACTCAAGGCAGAAACTACATTCTTTGTGTGGACTGGGAGACGTCTCACTCAGATATCCTGAGATCTGTGCGCCTCTGCCCTGGTGTCTTCTCTTCTGAGTCTATATTCCTTTTCTAGTCCACTGTACTTCTGGCTGTGGTCTGAGTCCTTGAGTTCTTCCAGCCCCGAGGAAGCTATTATAATAGTTTTCTGGAGTAATGTATTAATTTTCTAGGGCTGCCATAACAAATACAGACTGGATGAATTCAACGGCAAACATTCAAACCACTCTGGAGGTTAGCAGTACAAGCTCAAGGTGTCAACAAAGTTGTTTTTATTCTGAGGCCTCTCCTTGGCTTGTAGGTGGTCGTCTTCATCCTTGTCTTCACACGGTCTTCCCTCTGTGTGCGTATGTGTCCTAACTCCTTCTTAAAAGGGCATCAGTCATATTGGATTAGGGCCCACCCTCATGACCTCATTTAACCTTAGTTACCTCTTTAAAGACCCTGTCTCCAAAACAGTTGAATTCTGAGGTGCCTGGGGGTTAAGACATTGACATGAAATTTGTGGGGATACAATTCAGCCCATAACAGGTATATTATTCTTTCTTCAAGTCGTAGCCATGATTCAAGAATCTCACCATCCTAGGCCTACCTTTCCAAGCTCTCCACTTCACAGATATATAAACGTACTCACCTTCTAAACTCTCAACTTTCTGTATTTCTCTTACTCACTGCTTTCCTCTTTTAAAAATTTTTAATACAGTTTTCAAGGTTACTTTCCGTTTACAGTTACTACAAAATCTTGGCTGTATTTCCTGTGTTATATAATATTTCCTTGAGCCTGTCTTATACCCAATTGTTTGAACCTCCCACTCCCCAACCTCTATTTTGCCCTTTCCCCCACTGGTAGCCCATGAGTATGTTCTCTATATCTGTGAGTCTGCTTTTTTTGATGTTATATACACTGTTATATTTTTTATTTTATATTTGTTATATTTTTTAGATTCCATATATAAGTGGTATCATATAGTATTTATCTTTCTCTGTCTGACTTATTTCAATTAGCATAGTGCCCTTCAAGTCCATCCATGCTGCTGCAAATGGCAACATTTTGTCCTTTTTATGGCTGAGTAGTATTCCACTGTGTATGTGTATGTGTACATATATACATACATACATCTTTTTTATCCATTCATCTGTTGATGGACACTTACATTGTTTCCACATCTTGGCTATTGTAAATAATGCTGCTATGACCATTGGGGTGCATGTGTCTTTTCAAATTAGTGTTCATGGTTTTTTGGATATATACCCAGGGATGGAATTGCTGGGTCATATGGTAGTTCTGACTTTTAAGTTTCTTGAGGAACCTCCATACTGTTTTCCACAGTAGCTGCACCAATTTACATTCCCACCAACAGTGTATATGGGTTCTCTTTTCTCCACATCCTTTCCAACATTTGTTATTTGTAGACTTTTTGTTGATAACCATTCTGACAGGTGTGAAGTGATACCTCATTGTGGTTTTGATTTGCATTTTCCTGATGATCAGCGATGTTGAGCATCTTTTCATGTGCCTGAGAGCTATCTGCATTTCCTCTTCAGAAAAATGTCTATTCAGTTCTTCTGTCCATTTTTTTTATCTGGTCATTTTTTTTTTTTTTTGATGTTGAGTTGTGTGAACTATTTGTATATGTTGGCAATTAATCCCTTATCGGTCATATCATTGGCAAATATTTTCTCTAAGTCAGTAAGTTGTCTTTAGTTTTGTTGATGGTTTTCTTTGCCGTGCAAAAGCTTTTAAGTTTAATTAGGTCCCATTTGTTTATTTTTACTTTTATTTCGTTTACTTTAGGAGACAAATCCAAAAAAATATTGCTGCAATTTATGTCAAATTGCTGCTCTTTTATATAGCCTCTAGCTTTCTTTGTTTGGCTGTTGAGTCTTGCTATGATCACTGAGATTTAAAATTGCCACACTCTTGATCTCTGTACACAGTAACTCATCAGGGATACACAGACCGGTCTCAGGAAAAATTCACTGAGCTACACAGGCCTTTCTTCACTGAAGTGGAGTGCTCAATGCCATAGGAGGTTAGCTTTCCAGAAGCAGTCCTTCTCTTCAATTTAGATTAGCCAGTGATGGCTAATACTCTAAGACTATATCTGTCGTGGGGAAAAAAAGATGCATTTCATGGCTGTCCCCTGAGAAGATATGATTGTGAAATTAGAGAAATTGAAAGGATCCACATCTTGCAGCCAGATTTTGAGGATAATCAGAGACGCTCTCCAACCCCTAAGTCACCCAAGTACCTTCCTTCAACAGTTGGCCTCCCCATAACTCCCTTGAGTTATATAATTTTTATTAGATCCTTCCTCTGTTCAAAAGTTCTGAGTGTCACTTTCTTGCTTATTTCATCTAGACTTCCTCCTTTTAAAGTCTTCTATAAGCCAACCCAACAATACTACCATCCATATGATAAAACAACTTCTCCACCAATGCAGACCTTTCTCTTTATAATTATGAAAGTTGATCTTGCTTCTTTCCACCTGCCCTTACTTGGAATGCTCTCCTCAGTGCAGGTCCTGCTCTTTACTGCCACTATATTCCACACTTCACATTATTCTCTTTAAAATCCCAGAACCCTTGGTATCCATCCATAATTCCACCTTTTACCTCACCTTGATTTTTTTCCCTTTTTTATTGAAGTATAGTTGCTTTATAATATTGTGTTAGTTTCACGTGTACAGCAAAATGATTCAGTTATATATATTTTTTCAGATTATATTCCATTAGAGGTTATTACAGGATATTGAATATAATTCTTCATGCTATACAGTAAATCTTTGTTATTTATCTATTTTATGTATAATAGTGTGTATCTGTTAATCCCATACTCCCAATTTGTGTCTGCCCTCCTCCCTCTCCCCTTTGGTAGCCACAGTTTGCCTTCTGTGTCTATGAGTCTGTTTCTGCTTTGTATATAAATTCATTCATATTATTTTTTAGATTCCACATAGAAGTGATAAAATATTTGTCTTTCTCTGCCTGACTTATACCTCACCTTGATTTTTAATCCCATTCTGTCTGAAGTTTCTATTCCAAATTATATAAAGTCTACTCTAGTTTCACTGCCTGCCACAGTGCCTAAGTCAGGCCCTTACTATCTCTCATCAGAATGATTTTAATAACACTTAACTGGTCTGATACAGTCCCTCCTCTACTTTGAAGTCCTTCAGAAGCTCTCAGGATGAAGTTCATTCCCTTAACTAGTACACATAACCTCTCATGCTCCAGCTTCGCTGACCATTCCGGCTTCCTCTCTCAGCTCTCTCCTCCCTTAGCATCACACACAACTTTGACCCCAGTCACCTGGAGCCCCTTGTTCCCTGGACATCTTGTGCTGATTCATACCACCCATGTGCCTGGAATGTGCTTCCATGCTTCATTCACCTACCATTTTTTAGACTCAGCTATAGTAAAACCTCCTCCAGGAAGTCTTCCCTCATTTAGGTGCCCCTGTCCTTGCCTCCAAGCCACTCTATTCCTACACTCCCAGCCTTTGTTGGCCTATTCTGTAAGCACTGGTTCACTTCAGCAGCAGGGGCTGTGTCTCTTCTGTATTGGTATCCCTAGTACCCAGCATTATAGCTGGCACAAAATAATAATAAAGTAGGCCACAAATATTTGCTCAATCATGGGAAGAATTAATGAATTATTGGTTTCCTGCCTATTGTTTGTCTTTCTTCTAATTGATTCTATGTATTGGTGCCATAGTAACCTTCCTATTAGAACAGATATCTTATATCTTCCCTTCCCAAAAGCCACTCCTGGCTCATCATGGCTAACAAAATGCAGCCTCTTCAATTTAGAATTCAAGATCCTTGGCAATCTGATCCCTACTCTGCATATACCCCAGTTCTACTTGCCATTTTGTAAGAATGTCTCCTTTGCTTTCCAAACCCTGGTTATTGACTCAAACCTGAATAGCTTGCCTGGAGTGATGTCCTTTTGTGTCCCCCTCCTGTGATCTCCTATCAATGCCCAACCCATTCTCCTAGCCATGGGTGGAATCCCATCTCCTCTATAAAGACATTCCCAGATTCCTCCTCTGCCTGAGTCAGAATTAATCTTTTCCTCTTCGTCTTTAATTAACATTTTGATATTGAAGTATAGTATTCCCTGCTGTTTGCTTTATATTGGGAGTGTGTGTGTGTGTTTTCCCACTAGATCATGAGCTTCAAGATGATAAGGCCCCCACAGAACCCAGGACGTAGTTCATGCTCAGTAAATGTACTAAACTGAGCCTGTCTGTCAGAAAAAGCCCTGAGTTCCAGGCTGGCTTCTATTCCAGACGTGGCTGCTTGTAACCTTGGGCAGGTCCCTTAACTTCTGTTGGCCTCCCTTGCTTCATCTCTAAAATAAGATTAATCATATCAGGGATGCTGTGAAAATTAATTATTTATCATTCTGAAAGTGCCTTGAGATCTTTAGAGATTGGCATTTCTATTTTTGTGGCATCTTCCTCACTAGAGCTTGCAGTTCTTTTAAAAGAAACACGCAAAGGAGAGGCATGGACTGTTCAAAGGACAGTTTTTTCCAGAACCTGAAATAATTACATCCTGTATTTCAGACAAGGTCATCTTTTACCCTTTACAGCAAATGACAGAGTCTTGAAGAAACCTGCTTTTCATACCAGTGACTTAAAAGTGATTACAGTATTTATGTAGAATTTTTAAAAGATGAGTAAGGGTTCTGTCATGCAGAGAACAGAGATTTCCCTGAGGGGAGAAATAAATGAAGTAAACTTTTAAAATATTCTAAATGTAAATAACCTTTACAAAAACAAGCCACTTGTCTATATGTCCTGGTCAAAGCCAGCAGTAGAAACACTTAACTTTAGTGATTTATTTGTTTCAAGACACTTAAGACGTATCCAAAGTCAAGGGCAAAGGGAACAAAGTCACTGATATAATAACTCATGTTTCATACACATTAACTCAGATGTCACAAGACTCTCATGAGGTACTCAGGGCAGGTCTTATTAAACCTGTTTTATGGTTGAGGAAATCACAAGGCAGTGTGGTTATGCAACTTGTCCAAGGTCATTCAATTAGTGGTGGAGCCAGGACTCGATCTTTTGACTTAAGTTCAGGCTCCTCCCTTTCACCTCACTACATCTCAGCCCTAGTGCTCTGAGCACTGTGCACAGCACACCAAGGCTACCTGTGAAATATAAGATGGGAGGGCAAAGAGGATGGGGGACTTCAGAGAACTTCCTGTGCAGCTTCAAGTCTCTGCTTCCAAACAGGTCCCCTGGCCACTCATATAGGGACCCACCTTTTTCCAGATGCTAGTGTTCTCTCTGTGCAAGTGAGCTTTATTTTTCTGTCCCCTTCATCTCAGTCTCAGCTCCCTTCTCCTCCCAGGCTTCCTTCCATTGGTTGCTGCTTGGCAGTAACTTGAAAGTACTGAACTGGGAGAGTGTTAATGGTGTCAGAACCCAACACACCCTGCACACAAATGGTGTCAGAACCCAACACACCCTGCACAAAACGTCTGAAATGTTTCAAGTTTGTACCCACAGCACCATCCCCGGTGGTTCTCGGAAGAGAGGACTGGGCACCCAGAGGTTGCAGCTCCTGCACTCTGAAGAGACACCCTTTTAAAATGTCCATGGTCCAGACATGAACCTCCTAATTTTGCATCCCCTCTGTCCAAACCTCTCCTCTGAAAGCAGAAGTAAGTGAGCTAGAGAGGAAGGAGTTCAGCCTCTGAGACTGGAGTGGTTCTTCATCCAGCCTGTTCCATCTTGAGGAAGGAAACAAAATTGTTTCCCATGGTTTGTTCTGTCTCCCACTGTGATTCCCACAGCATGTTTCCATCTCTTGCAAATCCTCACCCTGGGCCTTGAGTTATAGTTCTCTGTGACATGTCTTATCTTCCCTATTGGATCATAAGCTTATTGAGAGCAGGGATGATGTTCACTGTCATGGTAACAATGATGGGAAGCATTGCTTGTTGAATACTTCCTGGATGGTGGGTATGGTGCCAATAATTACTGTACAGATCAGGTATAATGAATGTTCATGAGAACCTTATAAGGCAGGTATCATTATTTGCATCCAAATTTTATGGCAGAGAAGATAGGGAAGTGGAGAGATTATTTGTCTGAGATGTAGTATCTAATAATCATCAAAGCCAGGACTAAGAATGAGGTCTGTCATCCTCTGTGCAACCCTTGAGTGGCCTTATAGGACAACATAACGTTCATTGAGTTACAACAGGACCTAGGAGTGCACTTAATAGGATGTTGTAAATATTTATTTAATTTGGAAGGCAAATAATAATAATATTACCAGGACCAATGCTAAATAAAGCTAAATAAATATGTTGTATATTCACCTCCAATCTCTCTCTCTCTCTCTCTCTCCTCCCTCCTTCTTCCTCTCTCCCTAACCAAAACATCTTTCTTTATTTTTCTTTCAATTTATTTATCACAGAAACTGGGTCATGTATCTTGAAGAGTTTCCTCCACTCTAGATTTTGTAGATTATATTATATAATCTTCACAGCAATCATATGATTAAACCTATGAGGTAGGTACTGTTGTTATCTCCATTTTGCAGGTGAGAAAAATATGGCCAATAATGGTGAAAATTGTGCCTAAAGTGACTAAGGAGGTGAGAAGTAAGAACACAAACCCGGGTCTCACTCCAAGGCCCATGCCCCTGCCACCAGGTCAGACAGCCTCTTGAGTGGCCTTGCCCAGTGAGCATCTGCCAAATGGGCATCAGTCTCTCTGCAACAATCCATTTTACCACTTACATTGGGACACAAAAATATAAGTAGACCAGTACATAGATGTTTTATGCTCATTCACAAGTTTTATGAGGATTATGACTAATATTCAGTGTTTGTCTAAAGAAGCATAGCACACATAATTCTCTAAAATGACAAACCTAGAAATTTGTCTTTAATAAATCAAAGACATCACAATTTTATCATGGGTGGTCAATTTACAAAGTTCTTTTTTTTTTTTTTTTTTTTACAAAATTCTTTAGTAAGTTAAAAAGGTAAAATATATAAGTTCAAAAAGGATTTAGATAAAATAATAGATCCACAATGGTTTATAAAAGGAGGCCAAGGATATTTATGATAAATATCCCATCTTTTAAAGTTGTCAATAAAAGTAATAAATGTTTATTATTGAATGGTTGGAAAGAAGTTTTTAAGTATAGAGAAAATAAAAGCCATCTAATAAAAGCCACCTACCATGGTCTTACCCTCAAATCCCTCCTCTGTTGAAACTGATGTGGGAAAAGCAGCCTATCTCTTCCCCAATAAGTAACTGCAGAGATGAAGTCTGGCCTGCAGGTAGCAAAAGTCTGATTCCTAGTGTGGAATCTCTAGAGAATTTTTCAGAAAGGGTAGAGCTATGCCCACAGACACTGGAGCATGGAGACATTTGATCTGAGAAATAAGTATCTAGTGCTAATAGGGTAAGGACCTTAAAATCTGAGAAAGACAAGAATAACAAAATAGAGACATGGATACTGGTAAGAAGGAAATGAAAAATGAAGGGTGGAAGATGAAAAGGGATATGGGTTGATAGCTTAGCTGAGTTCCAGAAGTTTGGACACTAAAATCACTTGCATTTTTAAAGACAGCGATTTTGACCCTTGTAGGAGGAGTCAGGTCACAGCATGAAATGGGACATAAGAAACCGAGCCACAGGTTATTTCTAAAAAGATGAAAGACCTCACCTCTCCCAAAGCCAGGAGCTGCACGGCAGCGGCTCCCTGAGCTGTTGCAGACCCACCATGGCCATCACCCTGCCCAGGTCTTCACTCCTGTCTCCCGCTCCATACAGTGTACCCAGACTCCTTCAGGGAAGTTTCCACTGTTGTAGACTGCAGACCTGAATTTAGAACCTTGCTCCTCCCTGTGTGGTCCAGGGACCAGAAGCATCAGCATTGTCCTGGAGCTTGTTGGGAATGCAGAAGCCCAGGCTTCACTCCAAACCTACAGAACCCACATTTTAACAAGACCCTCAGCTATGTCCTTGGCTTTTATTTATGACAGTTCCTGACTCATAGCCCTGGCAGTCTTTGGAATGCATCCAATGTCTTTGATCCAGAGCTTGCCCCCTCCAACTCCTGACTCCTTCCCCAGTTTCATCCCCACCCAACCTGGACACGCTGACCAAAACACTTTCTAGGACCCTCTGCCAGGGATACAGCAATGAACAAACATTCCCTCCCCTCATGGAGCTTACATTCTGGAGGAGGGAGATAGACTGATAAAAATGAATAAATAGGCAAAAAATGAAAAAGACCAAAAATAAAAACAGGCCTGGCCTTCTGCAAGATAACATCTACCCAGGTACCAAGGTCGGGGCTGGGTCCTCTGGGTAGAGATCTGCTGACTCCTGCCTGATGTACACCTCCATCCTCTCTCTGCTTGCCAAGGGAAGACAAAGACCTTGCTGCCCCCAATGCTAAGACCTGGCATAAAAGATCGATGTTCAGCAGCTCTCAGGGCAGATGGAAACAGTTTGACCTTTCCCAGCAACTGGCCGTTCTCCAAACAGAATTCTTTCTGGAGATAGTCACATTTTTAAAGTTAGCCACATGCTCACCTGTAATATGACCTGGGGTGCTTATTATCGTATTTAATGAATGGGGTATAACAGATCAGAGTTTTATAGACAGACCTAATGAGCAGGCGTACTTATTTTTTCCAGTCGTAAGACTGCTCCACAGCCTGCTTTGCTGCCTCCCTGAGGTCACTTCCACACTCAGAGCGTCACGAATGTGGGAGGCAGAGGCAGGTCATCCTTTCTTAAGAGCCAAAGGTGACAGCAGGCTCAGCCCCTGAGGTGCCACCTGGTTAGTTTGATTTTAAAATTGGGACTTACCAGACTTCATTTTTTTAGAAGTTTTATTATCATTTTTGTTCAAACAAAATAGTCAATCGTAAACTAATTTGGAGATTTTCTATTAAGAGAGAAGAAAAGCAGACTACAGAGAGTCTGCTGAATGGGAAAGGGAAGGAAGCGGAGAGAGTTTTTTCTGCCGTACAGGTGCAGCCTTAGCTCTGATGCCTCCCTTCAATCAGAATGAAAGAACAGTCTCTTTCTCTCTTCTTCATAGCCCCAATTTACTTTTTAAAATTCTGTAGCCTGGTATGTTTACAGAAATCCACCCAGGCTTACGGAGTTATATTTCTTTCTTCCGGAAAGATTTTGATTTTACAGTTTCAGAAAGTACCCCTATCATGTCTAGCCTAAAAGGAATAACTGTTTACGCTCCTTTCGTTCTCCTAATCTTTATCCACAGACACATACTCTTCACATGATTCGTATCATAGAGCATGTATGATTCTGCGTTTCTAATGGAGACTTTTTTTCAAGTCATCAGGTATGGCTTGAGCCCCTATTCTCTAATTCTTACATTTCAAGATAGAAGTCTTTTTTAATTTTAAAGTGATTTAGGTTATAAAAACTGAGTTGCAAGAGCTGCTTCAAGTGGAATATCTGTTTCACTTAGTTTCTGGGTTAAGAGACTCCTCGATATCTTCTTGAAGTCATAAGCTCCCTGGTTGTCTGATTCTGCCCTTTGATCCATGTCCTTCATGCAGTATTTCTCTTTTTGGGGGGGGGAGGGTAATTAGGTTGATGTATTTAATTATTATTGTTATTTATTAATGGAGGTACTGGGGATTGAACCCAGGACCTCATGCATGCTAAGCACATGCTCTACCACTTGAGCTATACCCTCCCCCACATGCAGTGTTTCTAAGATGAAGTGCCAATGTGAACTTTATAGGAGAAAAATACTTTGTAAAGAGTTCAAACAGAGAAAATTAAGACTGTGTACCTAGTGATGTGGAAGATCATTTCCAATCAGCTTGAACCAGAGGGAGGACAGTCGCGGTGCTGGTGACTGAGGGATCTAACAATCCAGAGAATCCTAGAGGAGTTTTAGAAGCAGGTGGAAAAAAGCGAAGAGGTTCTTGGAGACGGCATCAAAGCCTTCCTTTGTCTAGAACTTGTTAAAGTAATTCTATCAACCAAAAGCATTAACCTCCCACCTTGTTCTCTTTCTGGATAAAACGTGAAGGGGAAAGACATGCTGAACAGCTTCCCTTTTCACTGTTGTCCAAGAAATAAATTGACAAAAGATTCCCTAGGTCCCCTATGACTTAACATATAATAGAAAGGAGTAAAAAGCAAAGTTTAACATATTATGGCATGTTCAAGGCAAAGAGTTAACTCCAGAGGTCTTTAGTATGGTGAATTTAAAATGCATATAAAAAAAGGAAAGCAAATTCAAATTGACCAAAAAGAACCAAAGTAGGAAATGGAAAATCCTGATGCAATCCTATTATTTATCTACTGCTGCTTAACAAATGACCCCAAAACTTGGTGGCTTACAATGACATTTCTTTTGAGTTTTGGGGAGTTGGGAATTTGGGAATAGCTTAGCTGGGTGGTTCTGACTTTGGGTCCTCTAGAAAAGGCTTAATTGGGGCTGGAGGGTCACTTATGCAGCTGCTGTCTGGAGGCTTCAGGTCCTTGCTGGCTGTTCACAGAATCATTATGTGAGCTCTCCATCAAGCTGCTGAGTGAGAGAGAGGGAGCAAGAAGAAAGTTCGGATGCCTGACTTGACCTAATCACAAATCTTCACTTCCACTGTATTCTATTTGTTAGAAAACAGTCCAGCCCATGCTCAAGAGGGAGGGGAATTCACTTCTGCCGTTTAGGAGGAGGATATCAAAGAATTTGTGAATATATTTTTAAACCCAAGGACAACAAGCTTTTGAAACTGGGGAGTTGGAGATATGAAAGTAGAAAGGGCTGCAGACGGGCACCAGCTTCGATAACAGAGCATAGAAGCTAGATATACAGAAAACTCAGCTCCTAGCCTGAGTTTTCTGCCACTCCCAGAAAGTGTAGAAGACAGTCAGCAGAATCCTTAGGATGCTCACCAGTACTCCCAAATCCAGAGAGAAATATATTGAGTGTGTATGTATATCCCTTTCATCTTCTTACTGAGGATTAGTGAAAATGGGTGTGGAGAGAAAGGAATAAAATAGAGAAGGGGGCAATGGTGTTGACTCTCTCTGGAAAGCATGAAAAGTCTGCAGAGTTCCAGGCTGAGTTGGGGAAACCATCCCAAACCAAAAGGTGTCTGTCCTCATTGCAGGTGCCCAAACCACAGCCCCTCAGCCATCACAGTTCCCCTGTCTGCTTTTCAGGTTTCCAGCTCCAAGCTCCTGCAGCTTTCTGAGGGTTTTGTTTTGTTTTTGTTTCTGTTTTTGACCAGCAGAGCCCACATGGAATTATTGCCTCCTCCCAGCAAAGCTCAAGCAGTGACTGACAACCAGAAGTAAATGTCCAAGTCCTCTGCTATCAATGATGCTGACTCCGATACTGTTCTGTCCTGTCTCCCAGGGCTCCCTGGTTGCCCACCAAGGAACTGACTCCAAGCGTATGATTTACTGCCTTCCTTCCCTGCCCTCCCTCACTTTTTCACCCCATACCAGCGCTTCATGGGATCATATCTCAAATAAACCACCTCTACTAATTTCCTTCCTTCAGGTTCTGCTTCTTTGGAAACCCAACCTACAAACCACTGAAAAGAATGGAATATAAACCGAAAAGAAGAGGATAAACCCTGGCACAGAACAATTAACAAAATCCCAGAAGAGAAGGTAGAACCCAGGTAAGGTCAAAGATAGCATAACAATCATTATCTATAAATAGTATGATTACATTTTTATGAAAATACTCTTTTCTTGCTCTCCATCCATCCAGTCAACCAACCAGCCCTCTATTCATCCATGTCTTATGCACCTATCTGTAGACACATATAGAAAGATGTTTAAAATCATGCTCTTTTTAAAAAAAAAATTTTTTTATTGAGATATAGTTGATTTACAATGTTGTGTTTGTTTCTGGTGTACAGCATAGTGATTCAGTTATGCATATGTATTTTTTTCATATTTTCTATTATCATATATTACAGGATATTGAATATAGTTCCCTGTGCTATACAGTAGGACCTTATTAGTTATCTATTTTATATATAATAATTTGTATCTACAAATCCCAAACTCTGAATTTATCCCTCCCCGACCCCCTTTCCCCATTGGTAACTGTAAGTTTGTTTTCTATGTATATGAGTCTGTTTCTGTTTTAGAAATAGGTTCATTGTATTATTTTTTTAGATTCCATATATAAGTGTTCTCATGTGATATTTGTCTTTTTCTGTCTGACTTAATTCACTTAGTATGGTAATCTCTAGGTCCATCCATGTTGCTGCAAATAGCATTATTTCATTCTTTTTTATGGCTGAGTACTATTCCATTGTGTATATATACCACCTCTTCCTTTTTCATTCATCTGTCATTGGATGTTTAGATTGCTTCTAAGTCTTGGCTATTGTAGATAGTGCTGATATGAACACTGGGATGCATGTATCTTTTCAAATTAGAGTTTTCTCTGGATATGTGCCCAGAAGTGGGATTGATTGATCATATTATAGCTCTAGCTTTAGTTTTTTAAGGAATCTCCATACTGTTTTCCAAAGTGGCTGCACCAAATTATCCATATCCTCTCCAGCATTTGTTTTTTGTAGACTTTTTAATGATGGCTGTTCTGGCTGGTGTGAGGTGATACCTCATTGTAGTTTTGATTTGCATGTCTCTAATAATTAGTGACAGTGAGCATCTTTTTATTAGCCTATTAGCCATCTGTATGTCTTCTTTGGAGAAACTTCTCTTTGGGTTGTCTGCCCAATTTTGATTGGGTTACTTGGGCTTTTGTAATTGAGTTGTATGAGCTGTTTGTATATTTTGGAAATTAAGCCCTTGTTGGTTGCATCATTTGCAAATTTAAAATCATGCTCTTCTACTGTTAATTCTAGTTATATCTGGATGGTTCAACCTAAGTTGTTTTTAACCTTTATATGTAGCTTTCTGCAGTGTATACATTCTTTATAATAAGCACACACCATTTTAACAAAAACAATAGTGATATCTTACTTTAAAAAACAAAGACTGGAAACAAATATGCCAAGAGGTGAGTAAGAGTAGTTTATATGAAATAGTGTGACTATAGATGACTTTGATTTTCCTTTATGACATTTTTGTATTTTTAGTGAGAAACTATTTTCTATTCCTCATCCCTATCAAATCAGTAATAATGAGTTTTTAAATTGAAAATACACAGTGTTTGTGAAAAACAGCAAAATAGGCAGTTTTGTATATTACTAGGCAGTTCATTGGTAAATTGGAAAATTTTTTCAGGGAAGTAAATTGACAGTGTAAATCAGAGGTCTTAAAAATATCTATGCTTTTGATCCAGTAATTCTGCTTCTATTTATTTAGCTTAAGGCAGTGTTTCCTAAAGCATGGTCCTAGCATCAGAATCTCCTGGACTCCCCTAAAGATGTGGAAATTTTGCATTAACCAGATCTCCTAATAATTCTTGCATACATTAAAGCTTAAGCACCACTGGCCTGGACAAATGAGACTCATTTATTAATGCTGATTAAGTCCCTATGAAGAATTGGCTCTATTCTATGCACTGGGGACACAGCCATAAAAAACAGAAAAATTCCTTGTGCTCATGGAGCTAAATTTTTTTTTTACTCAAAATTTTATACTAATGTATTCATTACAGTATTATTGATGATAAAAAATAGGAAGTACTTATGATAAAAAAAACTCAATGATATTCCAAAGAATGGTCCCTTTTATTAAATATATGTATGCATTGATAAAAAGACTAAAGAAATTATCTATAATAAAAAAGTATTAATCTTGATTATCTCTGCAAAACATGACTATAGATTATTTTTATTTCTTCTTCATGTTTTTTGGTTTTTCTAAATTCCTAAAATAAATATGAATTACTGACATAATCAGAAGAAATGTAATATTTTAAAAAGTTGATTTAATCACCAGAGGAAATGAGAGCTTTCCAGAGCTAAGTCTGTCTTTTAAAATATGTTTTGCTTTAACAATATTAATATACAGTTACTTTCATTTATGAACTAAACCTTAGAACTTTTGATTCCATTTTGGGAGCTAGTTCATTTGCAATTTCAGTCTGACTTAAGATGAGCTTTCAAATTCTCTGTGAAAGGAAGATGTTGGACTAGCAGTTGAACCCTAAGTACTTCCCAGCTCTAACAAATGAAGAGTTCAAGAAGATTCTAAACTTTTTTTTTCTTAAACCTTTAATCTTTGTGCTTTTTCTAAACTTCAAATGTAAGACTAATTGTCATGGAAAAATATTAGAAACGTACAGTTTCCTATTTCTGCCAACTTCTATTGCAGGAGAAGAAAAATAATTAGGAGCACTCAGGTTCTGCTCTTTTCATGCCTGTCCTATCCCCAGACAACTCTACTCCCAGCTGGACAGTGGAAATTTAGGAAGGTTGAACTTCTGCATCAAGTAAGTAGCAAAGGACTTACTTGGATACTAATATCTCTCCAGGTCTTGGTGGGAGGGATAAGTAAACCTAAAGATTTTGGTAGAATTATTGATATTGTTAAGCTAGTGTAGATAGTTGCTTTAAATTAAATGGGGGAGATTGTTAATTAAAAATGATTTTTTCCCATCTAATCTAAAAATCAGACTAGAAAACTGGATTTTTTTTATGGCTTTGGAGGAAAAAAGCAAAAACTGTTTGAGGTCAGCACAATTCTATCAATACCCAAGTTGGAGAAGTTGGAAAGTTATGCTGTTTTTACTTAGCCTCATCTTGTTCTCAGTAATTGCTTCCTTTCAACCATAAAGTTGTTTAGTGTAGGAGAGATATTCCAAGGTTTCTCTTTATATTCGCTACTGCAAGATCCCATTTTAGCATAATTACAGTCTTGGAGTTGCAGAGACAGGCTCACTCTATCTAGCTGTGCAGCTGGCTTTCTCAAATGACAATGGGATGCTCACCAGCTTAGCAACGTCCAAGGCTGTGAGCCAGGGGGGAGGCCCTCATGCTGAAATTTTGCCCTTTCTTTGTATTTCCTCCACAAAAATGGGGAAATGGTTTAGAATTTTAAAAAGCACAGTTTTTATTCTCTTAGGGGCATGCTGAGCTTCAAATGCAGATTTTAGAATCCCAAATCAGAGATTATTCATCTTTATTTCTTAAACTGATATTGCAGAGCAAAAGCCACGAAAAAAAAGAAAAAAGAAAAATGACTTTTGCAGTACTTTTTTCCTTGTCCTTCTTCTTATGTTTCTTTTTTCTTTCTGTGAGAAGACTCTTTTAAAGAAAGTCTAAATTTGCTTGCCTTTTCTACTTGTAGGGTGATTCCACATTCCGCTTGCTTATTTACTACAGAAGTTCTTTCCATGATTTGATAATCAATAACTATTCACATTCAACCCTCAGTTATCTACTTACAGACTTCTGCTTACATATACTCTGACTTCCCTGCTCCTCAGTAAGACCCAGGCCCCCTCCTGTCTTCTGCTGAGCTCACTTGGATGTGTTGCACTCTGCCCTCAAGTTCTGTACATTCTTCCTTCACACAAATTCATGAATCCATCCCCTTTCTCTTTCACTTATCACAACCTTAGTTTGGGTCTTTATACCTCTTTTCTCAATTATAACAAAAGCTTCCTGAATGGTCCATCTACTTCTAGGCTTCCCTGTCCAACTTTTGAAGGTTTCATATCAACTTTCTTATAGCACCAAAGAGGAATGAACAAAAAAGACTTATCAGCCATCCATTATGTGTCAGGTGCCAAAACTGACACTTGGAGTGCAGAGGTGAGACACTGTCATGGGTGGACTTTCTGCTCTGATCAAATTGATGTCTTTTCTGTCTCAGAAACAGGTTCCATATATTAGTGGTTCTTAGGTGGGAGACAGGGGGTTCTATTTTGCCCTCCTGGAGAGGTTTTGAAATGTCTGGAGACATTTGTGATTATTCCAACTGGGATGGAGAAGGGAGTTACTGTCATCTAGGATGCAGAGGCCAGGAATGCAGTGCAGCATCCTTCAGTGCACAGGACAGCTCCCTACAACTAAAATAGCACAGTACAAAGTGTCAGTGGTGCCAAGATTGAGAAATTCCGCACCTGTTAATAGTTAACTAATAAATTGCCCCCCTCAGTTCAATGCCTGCTATCTCCAATATAATCAAATCCTACTCATTCTCCAAAGCTTGCTTCAACTCCAGTTCTCTCTCTGAATTGCTGAGGTACTTTTGGTCTGTAGTACTCCCAGTGCATGTCTCATTTTCCTTTGGAGCTAGTGGCTCTGTGTCCCATGCACTCTGTCTCGTCGGGGTTTTGCTGCAAGTCACTGGGGTCATAGTCTACTTTATTGTTCACACTACCCAGCACAGGGCCCCACATATATTACACAATTAGTAAATACTTTTAACTCAAAAGTTGAATCCATTAGTGCCGAAATTGACAATTAAAGTAGTCAGAGGAGAACTTGCTGCAGAGTTGAGATTAGGGCGGTTCATATACAACAACTGATTTAGAGCAAAGCCAAGGGAAATGAGAATATAAAGAAAGAAACGGACAAAGACATCAGGATGTACTGCCTAGGATAAAAGAGTTTGAACGTGCACTTCATCAGATCATTTTATTATGGTAAAATATACAAATAACAAAATTTGTCTTTTTAGCCATTTTTAAGTGTACAGTTCAGTTGAACATTCGTATTGTGCAACTATTGCCACCACCCATCTCCAGAACTTTTTTCATCTTACAAAACTAAAACTCTATAAAAGAATAGAAACTCATTAAAAAATAACTCCCTTTTCTCCTTTCCTCCACTCCCTAGCAACCACCATTCTATCTTCTGTCATTATTTTCTCCCATTCTGTGGGTTACCTTTTCACTCTGTTGATAGTGTCCTTTGATGCACAAAATTTTAAAAAATCTCAATGAAGTTCAATTTACCTATTTTTTTCTTTTGCTGCCTGTGCTTTTAGTTTCACATATGAGAAATTATTGCCAAATTCTATATCCATGAAGATTTTCCTCTGTTTTCTTCCAAGAGTTTTATGGTTTTAGCTCTTATGTTTAGGTCTTTGATCCATTTTGAGTGAATTTTTGTATACGGTGTAAGGTAAGGACTCAACTTCATTCTTTTGCATATGGATATCTAGTTTTCCCAACACCATTGACTGAAATAACTTCCTTTTCTCATTCAATGATCTTGGCATCTTTGTTTCAAATCATTTGACAATATATGAGACGGTTTATCTCTGAGTTTCCTATTCTGTTTCTTTGGTTTATATGTCTGTCTTTATGCCAGTACCACACTGATTGATTACCGGGGTTTTGTAAGTTTTGAAATCGGGAAATGTGAGACCTTCAACTTTGCTCTTCTTTTTAAAGATTGTTTCGCTATTTGGGATCCCTTGAGATCCCACAGGAATTTTAGCATGAATTTTTCTATTTATGAAATCAGTGTTGTTTGAATTTTGATAGAGATTGTATTGAATCTGTAGATCATTTTGGGTAGTACTGACATCTTAACAATATTACACCTTCCAATCCATGAACACTGGAAGTCTTTCCATTTATTTCTGTCTCCTTTAATTTCTTTCAACAACATTTTATAGTTTTCAGAGTTTGAATCAATCAAATTCTTTTTAAAAAGAAGTTTTTTTTTCAAACAATATAATGAGAACAGTAATGGAAATTTTAAAATAGAAATTATTCATCCCAAATCTCACTTCCCAAGAAATCATTTGGCCTCATTTTCCCCGTGTCCCCTTCTAGTCTTACCTGCATGTATATATGATATCAACATAATTGCAATCATTTTGTGAATCCAATTTTGAACCTTGATTTCTTTACTTATTATTGTACTCTACTCATTTTCCATGTTGTCATATAGTCACTTTAACAGATTCTAAGGATCCTATACCAACAGTGAACTCTATCTGGGAACAGGAGAGGACAGCCAGTGACCTGAGCTTTGGGGTAGGGGTAGGGATGACAATTTTTTTTTTAACTTCCCAAGGTAGTAGAAATCAGTAGTACTTCCTAAGCAAAATGAAAGCAAGAGATTTAGAGATTGTTCTGGGGAACCTGTGTAAATGCTTGAAAGAGAATAGTTACAATTCAAGAAAATATATTGACTGACTTTACTGATGCTGTCTCTGAATATTCTCTAACCCTAACTCTAAAATGTAGCATTTAATATTTGGAAATCATCTTGAAAGACAAGAATCCCAAAGGGTCAAGAACATTTATTTTCTACACTTATCACAGTGGATGACTGAGATATTTATGTCCATCTGTAACTTTTAGTTACCCAGTTTTCAGTAGCTGTTCAGAAATTCTATGAAAGTGGATAAAATGAAAATAGGTTTTTTTTTATATAAAAAGCCATTTTAGTAATATTTGATTTTATCACCTTTCTTGGAATGAAAAACTAAGCTGACAGTGCTAAGTTTTGAACTGGGAGGTATGAATTGGTAAAGACAGGTTTGGGAAGACTTGCCATGCCAAAGTTTATAATCAGAGTAGTGAACATGCCCCTACGGCGAAGGCAGCCTTGTCTCCTAGAATTAACTCCCCTCAAGTAGTTAGAGGAACCTGTACATACTTGACTGCACTGATGAAAAGCTACAGCTTCACCTTTCCTTTTACAAGATTTATACCATTTCTTGGATGAATTTGAGGACTGATGAAATATAAGCATGGATCTTGGGTTCTTTCTTTCTCTGGCTGCCTACCCTCCTTTTTTTTTTTTAATTTAGAGACAGTGTATTTGTAATCAGACTTACTAAAGACATTATGGACAAAAAAATCCTAGCAAGTGTTTTTCTTTTTCTTTGTCATCATCATCATCATCATCATCACTAGAGATTTTTATTCCAGTTTTAGAAGTATTTGTTGTTGTTGTTGTTGTTTTAATATTTTTATTTATTATTGTATTACTTAATTTATTTTGGCTAGGGGAGATAATTAAATTTATTTATTTTTGGAGGAGGTACTGGGGATTGAACCCAGGATCTCGTGCATGTTAAGCACGCGCTCTACCATTTGAGCTATATCCTCCCCTAGAACTATTTGTATTATCTTAATAAGTCATATTTTTTTTCTATCACCGTTTTCTCCAGGTTTAGGAATTAAAACATGGATAAAGCAATCACAGTGTTCCTTTTTTTAACATCTTTATTATGGTATAATTCCTGTACAGTAAGCTACACACATTCAGATGTACAATTTGATGATTTTTGATAGCTGTATACACCTATGAAACCACCTTTTAATTTTTGCTTTCCCACTCAGTTTAAAAAATGAATATATTTTGACAGTCTGGGATTAAGACTTTTTTTTTATTACTCCTAGAGACCAGCCCTGAAAGATCTGAAATCTTACTTAAGAGGTTAAAATAACAAATACCCCACTGAATAGCTCCTGGAGAACTGGTTAGTTTAACTGTTTTTTTGTTTTGTTTTGTTTTGTTTTGTTTTGTTTTGTTTTGTTTTGAGGGGGAGGGCATAATTTATTTCATTTATTTATTTTTAGAGGAGTTTCTGGGGATTGAACCCAGGACCCTTGTGCATGCTAAGCATGTGCTCTATCACTTGAGCTATACCCTTACCCCCGAGTTTAACTTTTGAAGCGGGCTGCCCAAGGTGGTCTACTTCCATCTGTGGGGCACACACACACCTTACTGTAGAGTGAAGAATGCACACATTTTAGCCAGTCACTTTCAACATGCACAAGGAAAGTAGATAGCTCCATTAGGCAATGTCAAAAAAGATAGATGTGTCCAAATTACTAGCGAAAAATGCTTAGTAAGCATCAGAGGGATGAATTCTGCTTTCCAAATTACTAAGCACACTATTCAGAAGTACTGAAACATTCATTTTTCATTACACATTGTTGTCCAGAAGCCAGGGACAGCTGTCTGCCTGTAATGCCCCATGGTGATGCCCACAGGAACTTTTGCCTTCAGCATTTAACCCACTAAAAGGTGTGAAAGGACGTTTAGTCATTTAGCATTTCTGACATCTAGGATTTGACTGAAGGGCTTTATGCAGAGAAACCTGTGGATCCTGGAAGGTCAGTTGCCTACCTTTAGATGATTTTGTTTCAGTAATACCAACTTGTCTGGTTTTCTCTGCGTAGAAATACTGAAACAAATGATCACAGTATGTATATGTAGTGTATGCATAAATGTATCATAGGCTGTAGGTATGCATCTTTCTGGGAGGCAGGCTTTGGATTTAAGTCATGATGAATTTAAAATGTGGCATTTTGCTTTGATTCTACAGAAGGTGGAATGGAGAAATCAGTCATCTCTAAGTAACTGTTTTTGAAAATGATGTCCTAGGACTATCTGCATCAGAATTACCTGACTTTAAAAAACTTTATATTTCAGAGTTTCATCCCAGGTAGGGCCTGGGAACTTGCTTTTTAGCAAACATTTAGGGGATTCTGTTGCAGATGGCCCCATCATCTCTTGTCTAACAAACGCTACCCTGGGGAAACAGCAGAGCACTCCCTCAAAGTCCCCCACAGAGGAACTGAGTTCTCTTCTCCCCTTGGTGGAAGGAAGGAATTTAGCATTTATAGTACTGAATTATTTTAGGCAGAACTGCTCATAAAAAGGAATTAATGGCAGTTAATAGCATTACTTTGACATCTGTCAACTTAGTCATCTTTTCTCATTCTGGTATTTCTTCAGTTTTTCTCTATGATGAAATGAGCCCTTGTGCTCTAGCCATGGACCCTCAGTTACTCTTATTTTTGGTTATGTAGCTCACTAAAGGAGCAAAGAAATATCCACTCTGGCCACTGTGTTTAGGGAATGATTCCATTACCGAATGAATATCCTTTTATTAGTAACTAATAATGTAATAGTGTGATGAGAATTCTAGCTGGATTTTTCCTTCTGACTGCTAGAACACTTTGAAGAGAAAGCATACAATAGAAAGTACAGGAGAAAATAGGAGGTGTAGGAACATTCTCTTTGAATGGTTTGAAACCATTTCGTAAGAAATTTACATAAAGTAGGCAGAGTTCTTATTTAACGCTTTTGTCATTACTTTCAAATTCCCCCATCTCCTCAGCAGTTTCTTTGATGAGAACACACAGCGATCCTCCTATTCCTCCTGCCATCACCCAAGTGCCCCTCATCTCCACCTAAGGGACCTCCAACGAAAAGTTTCTCTTCCTTTCTATACACCAGAATTTATTCTCCTGTCAAACGGTGCCTATTCACTTATTAATATCAATGTATAAATTATAAATTAAATATTATCGAACAGAATCCAGCAGCACATCAAAGGAGTAACTCACCAAGGCCAAGTGGCTTTCATTCCAGAAATGTAAGGGTAAGTCCATTGTAGGAACATTATTAACTTAATTCATTTTAATAGATATGGTAAGAAAAGTCATCTAAGATTACCTCCATTGATTCTGAATAAGCTCTTGAAAAAAATGAACATCTATTCTTCATAAAAACTCTCAGTCCTAAACACAATTGAGTAGATCTGTCTTAACCCAAAAACCATCATTATACTTAACAGGAAACCACCAGAAATGTTTCCACCAGAGTCAGAAACAAACGAAGTTTATTTAATCACTCACAGTGAAATAAATGGTGAAGTTTGTGGAATTTTGTATTCAATTACCAGGGTTCAAATCCCAGCCTTGCCACCTCGAACCTACGTGACTGGGAAATTTACTTACTATTTCTCTGCTGAGTTTCCCTTTCTGTAAGTGGAGATATGATAATACTTAAATCTTGAAGCTGCTTGCTGTGAGGTGTTAATAGCTTGGCAGGTGTAAAGTACTCAATAGGTGCATGTAAGTATTTGGTAAATATTGGCTATCATTGCTACTATTTAATATTATTTTTGAGATACTAGACAAACCAAACAGAAAGAAGAAGGGAATTAGAGGTGTTAAGAGATAAAATTATCTACATTTTAGTTACTATAATTGTAAAACTTGAAAATCCAAGAAAGTCTACTGAAAAATGACTACAAATATAAAGAAAAATCTTTAAATATCAGCATATAAAATTCACATATGAAAATCAACAGACCTTATGTATATAAAGAAAACTTGAATGAAAATAAAGTCATAGCATGTTCCTGCATAGGAAGACTCAACATCATAAAGATGTTTAGTCCTCTCTTAATTAAGTTATAAGTTTGACATTAATAAAAAAAAATGAGGAATTTTTTAAAAACTGGATAAGTTAATTCTTAATTTCATAAGCAGAACAGTCATGTGGGAAGTTTCAGGGAAATTCTGGAAAATAAGAGAATAAGTGGTAATTTATTCGACCAGATTGTAAACATTATAAAGTCTCAATAATTTTTAGCACACACATAGGCAGATTGACTGAATAGAATATGAGCTCAGAATTGAACCTGAACAGATATGAGAATTTAGCAAACAACAAAATTGTCATCTAGAACCAGTTGAGAAAAGAGGAACTACTCCCCACTTCCAAAAAAATAGTGATGAGATAACAGTGTAGGCCATCTGGGGAAAATAGAGGTAGGTCCTGTCAAGAATTGTGATGAGTCTGAGATTTTACCCTGCTTATAAGCTAACAAGTTAGCCTGCAGGGTTTTCATAGATGCTGTCAGAAACATGAGACTCCTACATCAAATATAAAAGATTTCCTTACTTACGGCACAGCAAAAACCATGAACTTCACAATTGCATCAGTTCCTCTGCTCCCTAGGTAATGCAAAGATCCATCCAGGTGGAGGCTGCATACACAGTGAGTGTGTGTCATGGTTGAACTCTGAGCTTAGGAAACTCTCCATCTTACAAGGGCACTGCAAGCAAATCTAACCCAGAGGGAAACGTTATCTTTATCATCCTGGACAGCAAACAAATCTGTCCTTTGACCTGGAGGGAAACACTACTGCTGTTTCTCAAGGCTGATCACTATGCAGACATCGTTGAACAGGCAGTTTGGAACAAAAGCTGTCCTAAGATGCATGGAAACATGAGAGACCCATGAAGAGTCAACCCCCCACAGACCAGTACCAATACCTTGTACTAAGATAAATTCCAAATGGATCAAAGAATCAAATGTTTACCCAAAAGTAAGCAATAAAAGGACCATTAAAAAGGGAGAGTGGTAAAGGCCTTTCTAAACTATTACACAAAAACATTAAACATAACTTTTAAAGTATACACTGAAATCACCATAAGCAAAGCAAAGAAAGAAACTCAGAAAAAGAATTTGCAACTTATGTCATAAACACATAGCTAATTTAACCTAGTGTAACTGTTATAAATAAAATGCTGAATGAAAAACCAAAGACCAATAAAAAAATGGACAAAGGAGATAAATAGTTCACCAAAAAAGAAAATATAAATGTATCCTACACATATGAAAAAAATTCAATTAAAATACACTGACACAGTATTTTTCACCTATTATATTGTGAAAAACATGAAAATTTGATAATATACTGTGTTGGTGGCCTGCAGTAAAAATAGTTGGAGTATATGCTGAACAAGTCCATCTATTGGATTTGCTACAATATTACTGTTTAAAATTTTGAACCACAAGATGTTTTAGCTATTTTTAAAAATTAAATTAAAAAAATTAAAAGCTTACCAGTTCTAGCTTATAATGGTTTTGTTCATAATTACAAAAATAAAAACAACCCAAATGTCTCTGCATTAGTCTGCTCAGGCTGCTGTAACAAAATACCACAGACTAGGTGGCTTAAACAACAGAATTTTATTTTCTTGCAGTTCTTGAAGATGGGAGGGCCAAGACCTAGGTGCCAGCTGATTCAGTTTATGGTAAGGACTCTCTTCTTGGCTTGTAGATGGCCGCCTTCTCTGTGTGTGCTTACATGTTCTTTCCTCAGTGTGTGTGCTCCAAGAGAGAACTCTTGTGTCTCTTCCTCTCCTTATAAGGGCACCAGCCCTATCAGGTTAGGGTCCCACCCTATGATCTCATTTGACCTTAATTAAGGTTATAATCAATTTAACCTAAAGGCCCTGTCTCCAAATACAATTACATTATAGGTTAGCGTTTCAACATACGAATTTGGAGGGGACACAATTTGGTCCACACCTGTCCTTTAACTAAGCAATGAATAAGCAAAATCTGGTAACTCCGTACAATGATATACTACTCAGCAATGAAATTGGACAAATTATTGAAACGCAAAACAACATGGCTAAATCTTGAATTATGACAAGTGATAAAGCTAGAATTAAATGGCTATATCTTGTGTGAGCCCCATACATACGACAGACTGGAAAAGGCAAACCTATCGGATCAGAAAACAGATCAGTGGTTGCTAAGGAATGGAGAGGGGTTTGATACAAAGGGATAGAGAGGAATTTTCTTGCTGTGATACAAAGGGATAGAGAGGAATTTTCTTTCTGGTTGTGGTGCTGGTTACATTGGCTCTATGTATTTGTCAGCACTTACAGAACTGAACATTAAAAGGGCTGCAATTTACTGAATCTAAATTATATTTAGTTTGAAAATGAAAAAACCTATTCTATATCCTATACCCTATCAGCTAGTCATAAGGTTATAGAAGGTTATAATGTCCAATAATACTATAATAGTTCTTCCCTACAAAAGGTTTCTTATTTTTGCTTTTTGAATTTAAAAAAGTCTTTCAGGGAAAGATAATGACTTAGCTAAAGTGATGAATCTCAATGAAAATTTAGGGAAAGATTTTTTTTTCCTGTAGGTTAGAATGTCCTTCATGTAACCCCACAAACAGAAAGTCACTAACTGAGCCTCCAAGCCTACAGACTAATAATATTGCTATCAAAGTTAAAGTAAGAATTTATGGAAACAGACCCGAGCTTTCTACCTTGGAGCCAGTTTTTTAAAGAATGGACAAAGGCATCAAAGGCATTCAGAGAACATGAACCCAACCTGCTATGTCCTCTAGCAACACCTGCTCATAGGAGGAGAGCTAGGATTCTTTTTCTCAGTTGATGTCCTCTACTCTGACCCCCGCCTCTCTCCATTTTCCTGCCATCTGCCCAGTGTCCACACAGCAACCAAATATCATTTCTACTGTGTTCTACCATCAATAAAAGACAGATAAACTGATGAGCAAAGCCTTTCCCTATAGCAACATCAGAATGTTTTTTAAACCCCACCAAGCAGGAAATAACAGATGAAAGTCACAATCTTTAATGGAGCTTCTCTTAGAGAAAAACAACTGGCACAGGTTGATAGACTGTCAGTGGATGAGGCACATGTGCAGGCAGATTCTCTAGAGAGTTTCTCCATTTATTTGATAGGCAGTGAAATTTGTTTAAAATAGTTTTGGTCAGGGGAGGGTATAGCTCAAGTGGTAGAGTGCATGTTTAGCATGCATGAGGTTCTGGGTTCAATCATCTGTACCTCCTCTAAAAATAAATAAATAAATCTAAATTACCTCCACCCCAAAAGAAAAATTTTTTAAATAAGTATTTTTTTAAAAAATAATAAAATACATTTAGGGAATCATCAGGGAAGAAACCATCAGGCTGGAAAGGTCATCCTGTCCAGGATGAAAACAAAAACTACTTTCCTCCAAAATAAAATCTCCCACTCTGCTCCTCATCCTTAGATTCCTTTTTGTCATTTCCCCAGTAGTCAGCTTAGCACACTGTGAAAAGATGGATGTGAGTCTGTTATCCAAACTTTTTCCAACCTGGAGAATTAGTCTGAAAAGTAGGCGGGAGTGGGACTGGGGATGTGTAAATGGGCACAGTTCCTGGAGGGGCTGTGGACCCCTGCTGTACAGGACCTGGGCCTCCAGTGCTGACTGTGAGTGTGAGGTCTGTGTGTGTTGGCACTGGCCTGCCCCGGAAGAAAGTGCAGCCACTGTCAAGAATAGCTCTGCAAGATAGCTGGCGTTCAGATAGCTGCTCGTGCTCATTGCTGCTGCTTCTGCAGCTGCAGAAGCAGCTCTGCACTGCCTTTTTCGGGCCTGGGCTGCCCGATGAAACCCACAGAAATATCTACTCCTCCCCACTCCTCTCAGCCAGTCACTCATCCCTATTTTTAGGATTCCTTAGCAACTGAGCAGCCTGTTATTCCATAACTAATATTTTGCATTCCTGACTCCATTACTACACTCCCCCCTCCCCCCAGATGTATGCTGTATTGTCCCTGGAGGTTCTCCCCCTCAAATGTATATCTTACTGTCCCTGCAAGTTCTCCAAGGACAGGAAAAGCACATTCATCAGGATCTGCTCTGTGCCTCGTAACTCTTGGACTCAAGGAATTCTTCCTATGTCCACCCTAAACTCCTTCTAATTAGGTTGAATCCTATTCCTCACTCTCCATCTTCACTCCAGATATGGAATAGCCAATCAGCATTCTCTTTGTAATAAAATTTCATTTTGCTTTATCAGAAACAAGAACAGCATATTAAAAAAATCTATTATCTGCTTTTGAAGAAGCCAAAGGGCAAGAGAGCTGCATCAGCCCCATTGTGGCCCCGCTATGGCCCCAGTATGGGAGGAGGGGAGGGGAGAATTTCTTTTGTTAAGTCCCCAGGCCAAAGGAATTCTGCCATTTTTGTTGTAAATCATAGAAGCATTTGTTCTACTGTTGTAAGATGTTCTAACACAATGGAGTGGGGGAAAATCTCTGCTTTTTTAAACTTGGGATCATTTATAATCATTCAGTCTTGGCAGGTCTAGTTCTCACCCATCACTCCCTCTTACAAACAGCTTGTTCCTATTCTTAGCTTGGTGGGGATGTTTGACTGTGTGATGTATTTTGAAAAAATAAGCTAGAGTCATTGAATGTACAAATAAAGAAGCTCATTTTATAGATACTTAAATTAAGATGGCACTAACCTTAAAAAAACTAGTCTGTCTTCCACAATAAAATTAAATTTTAAATGTATCATATTTATTATGAACATTTCTTTCTGATGAAAAAGATTCTATTTCTCTTTTACCATGAGAACTTGACAATAGCTAGTTCTACAGTGAGATTTTGACAAATATCAATGTACTTTTAAGTTGGACAGTGTGGGTTCTAGGCTCAATGGTAGGGCCTTTGTGCTTCTGCTTTCCTGTGGCAGCTGGTATGCTCCACTGAAGAATTTGTCCTCAGCAGAGCCTGAATCAGGATATTATTTGAGGCAGGCCCTTCATTTTCTTGCCAACTCTTTGAAGCTTTGCCCAGTGCAAAACTCATATCACTCTAGTACATTGTAGAATGACAAGATGGAATTTACATTAGCCTGAGCTCTGTGAGCCCATGAACTGTAAACTCTTTTGATGTAGACTAGAATAATACCTTATTTTGACATTAATTTCAGCCTAATAAACTAAGATATAAAATTAAAGAAAGGTGTTGTGCAAGTTTTGGGTAGGTTGGAGGTACTGATTGTCTCAAAGAGCCCCCTTCGCCCAGAATATTGTGTTACAATATTACGCCCTAACAACCCAATGAAGTAAGTGACCATTGTAACTATTACCCCTGAGATTAAGTATGTGTAGATTTCACACTTCACTCTACAATTTTGTCATCAGAATCTGTCTTTAAGACATTGTTATCTGCTTTTAGTAAATGGTGTGGATAAATGTATTCTAATAGCTTCATCCACATTAATATATATTTTCAAAAAATTTTTATTTTAATTCTCATCTATACCTACCAAATGATGTAAATAATTTTTATCATTATGTAAGATAAGCCAAAAAGACCACTTTTGCATCAGCCAGCTATATGTTTGAACAGAATTATTTAGGCTATTTGCCTCAATATTCAGAATCACTTTGATCCAGCTGACTTTCTGGTAGTTTTAGCCAAAAGCCACTTGGGATCACCCCACCTGAATGGTTCTCTGGGGACCTTTAGGATCCAGAAGTCTTTGGTCCTGTAAGTCTACAAGAAAAGCTTTCTAGTCAAGGAGTTAGAGAGAGAACTGGAGACTAAACCAACCCCTGCTACTGTCCTTGCTGCCGCCCTCGTCTTTATAAGCTTTTCAGTCCAGGACAAGAGTCCATCTGAGATTTGGCTTGTCTCCTTTGTTTCAGAAAGAACCCAGAAAGGGAAGCTCCATGCTCTCCAGGGCTGCTTTTCCCAAAGTCCTAGCATCAAGATTTGATGGTTCTAATTAATGGAGCCCTCACTCCCTCTTCCCCTCCCCTGCTCCTTTCTGGAGGAAACGAACAGGGGAGGAACAAATGATGGGAATCACATTTCTCCAACCTCAGCCACAAACAAATTAAATTCTGGTACCCAAAGGGGCCATTTTGTTCTTTTACTAAAGGCAAATCCAGCATCTTCTTTGTTTAACACCTGAAAAGCCAGTTTGTAATAAGGATTCACGGGTAATACACCTAGAAACTATACACCTGAGTAGTTCCTTATGCTGAGATTTTGCCAAAAGGTTCTACTTCATTCTTATATAACTCCTATGAGGTAATTTGTGAAATAAGATTTTGGCCCTAAGCACATTTCTTAGAAGTAAATAAGAAATGTAGGTAAATATTATGCAAGTTACTTTGAAGCTACTACTCTGTACTCCCTCCACTACCAGTTTTAATAACTGTTTTTAAAATACCATGTTTTGATGGGAGCTTTGCTTTTCTCAGCTCCTTCTCCCATCTGCTGCATTTTGTAACAAAGCCATAATCTGGGGTTTATGGTATTAGTTGCTGTGGAAATTAATGTAATGCTATGCTATCAATGTTTTACTGAGACAGCATGGATCAGTGAAGGGGCTTGAAATGTAAGTATTGAACTCAGTAAGCATCTGAGAAAAGTAAAACATTTAATAAATAGAATCAATTTTAGAATTAATATATATTCACCTTTGTACTCACATATTGCTTAGTTGCAGGTACAATTTAAAGGATTAGGCCAAAGCAAATTCTCTTTGAAAAGACCTATTACTTGCGAAATGAGATTGCATACAAATGAAGAGATGAAGCTATTGTATTTTCAAGTGACCTCCATTTTAGGTCCCAGCATAAAGTATTTTTACAAAGATAATTGACCTTTATTCCGCTTCAGAATACTAGATTAGTAACACTTGGATCTGTGTGTGTGTGTGTGTGTGTGTGTGTGTGTATGTGTGTGTGTGTGTTGGGGGTAGGGAACTAGTATAGGAGGAAAGACGGAGCCCTGTAATAGAAGACTTTTCTTGCTTCAATAAGCCTTTTATTCCTAACGCTAGAGTGAAAAGAAATCATGTGTCTCTCAGCACCTGTCTGCCTTCCCATTCCCTCCACTTCAAGGTAGAACTGGCCTAGGCCTGAGCCTTCCTCCAAGCTTCCTGCCTCAGAAATTTACTAAACCATGAGAACTGATAAGGATATACATACATATGGTCAACTGACTTCCAACAAAAGTGCAAAGAAAATTGAATGAAGAAAGAATAATCTCTTCAGTAAGTGCTGGAGCAATTTGCATTATCCATATGCAAAAAAAGGAACCTCTACCCGTATCTTGCCCTATATGCAAAAATAGATCATAGACATAAATGTACAATCTAAAAACTATAAAACTCCTAGAATAAGTCATAGGAGAAACAATTTATGACCTTGGGTTAGGTAAGTTTCTTAGATACAACACCAAAAACATGTTTTATTTAAAAAAAACAGATAATTTGGACTTCAAAATTTAAAATTTCTCCTTTTCCAAAGACACTGTTAAAATGAAAATACAAGTTACAGACTGGGAGAAAATATTTGTAAAATGCATATCAATTAAAAGACTTGTATCCCGAATATATAAAGAGTTATCTAAACTAAAAAAAAAAAATGCCACTACACACCTGTAAGAAAGTCCCAAAACTGGAACACTGACAACACCAAATGCTGGCAAGGATATAGAGTAACAGGGACTCTCATTTATTGCTAATGGGAATACAAAATGGTACAGCCACTTTGGAAGATAGTTTGGCAGTTTCTTACAAAACTAAACATACTCTTATTATACAACTTGGCAATCATGCTGGTATTTACTCAAAGGAGTTCAAAACTTATGTCCACACAAAAACCTACACACAGATGTTTATAAGCAACTTTATTCATAATTGCCAAAACTTGGAAGTAACCAAGATGTCTTTGAATAGGTGAATGGATAAACTGTGGTACATTCATACAATGGAACATTATTCAGCTCTACAAAGAAATGAACTATCAAGTCATGAAAAGACATGAAGGAAACTTAAATGCATATTACTAAGTGAAAGAAGGCAATCTGAAAGGGCTACATACTGTAAAATTCCAACTATAGGACATTCTGGAAGAGGCAGCTCTATGGCAATGATGAAAACATCACTTTTTTGGTGAGGGGCAGTAAAGGTATAGGCAGAGCATAGAGTATTTTAGGGCAGTGAAAATACTTCGCATGATATTATAATTATAACTGTATGTCATTATACATTTGTCCAAACACACAGAATGTACAAGACCAAAAGTGAATCCTAACAACCCAGTCAAAAAATGGACAGAAGACCTAAACAGACATTTCTCCAGTGAAGACATACAGATCCAATATGCACATGAAAAGATGTTCAGTGTCACTAATTATCAGAGAAATGCAAATCAAAACTACAAGGAGATATCACCTTACACTGGTCAGAATGGCCATCATTAAAAAGTCTACAAGTGATAAATGCTGGAGAGAGTGTGGAGAAAAGGGAACCCTCCTACACTGTTGGTGGGAATGTAATTTGGTGCAACCAATTTGGAAAACAGTATGAAGATTCCTAAAAAAAAATTAAAGATAAACTTACCATATGATCCAGCAATCCCACTCCTGGGCATAATCTGGAGGAAATTCTAATTTGAAAAGATACATGTACTCCAATGTTCACAGCAGCACTATTTACAATAGCCAAGATATGGAAGCACTCTAAATGTCCATCAACAGATGACTAGATAAAGAAGATGTGGTATATTTATACAATGGAATACTATTCAGTCATAAAAACGACAACATAACGCCATTTGCAGCAACATGGATGTTACTGGAGAATGTCATTCTAAGTGAAGTAAGCCAGAAAGAGAAAGAAAAATACCATATGAGATCGCTAATATGTGGAATCTAAAAAAAAACACATAAATACAAATCAGAAATAGACTCATAGACATAGAATACAAACTTGTGGTTGCCAAGGGGGTGGGAGGTGGGAAGGGACAGATTGGGATTTCAAAATGTAGAATAGATAAACAAGATTATACTGTATAGCACAGGGAAATGTGTATACAAGATCTTACGGTAGCTCACAGAGAAAAAGATGTGACAATGAATATATATATGTTCATGTATAACTGAAAAATTGTGCTCTGCACTGGAATTTGACACAACATTGTAAAATGACTATAACTCAATAAAAAATATTAAGAAAATAAATGTACATCAACAGATAACTGGATAAAGATGTGGTATATATTTATATAATGGAATACTACTCAGCCATAAAAAGAATGAAATAATGCCATCTGCGGCAACATGGATGGACCTAGAGATTATCATACTAAGCGAAGTCAGCCAGAAAAAGACAAATACCATATGATATCACTTACATGTGGAATCTTAAAAAAAAAAACAACCCAGCACAGATGAACTTATTTACAAAACAGAAATAGACTCACAGACATAGAAAACAAACTTAGAGTTACCAAAAGGGAAAAGGGGTGGGGGAGGGATAAATTAGGAGTTCTGGATTTATAGCTACAAATTACTGTATATAAAATAGATAAACAGCAAGATCCTACTGTATAGCACAGGGAACTATATTCAATATCCTGTAATAAATTATAATGGAAAAGAATACGAAAAAGAATATATGTGTAACTGAATCACTATGTTAGACACCAGAGAGTAATACAACACTGTAAATCGACTACAGTAAAAAAAAGAGTGAACCCTAAGATAAACATGGACTTTGAGTGATTGGGATGTGTCAATGTAGTTTCATACTTGGTAAACAAATGTATGTGCCACTTTGATAAGTGGTGCTAATAATGAGGAAAGCTATTCATATAGGGGGTCCTGGGGATATATGGAAAATCTCTGTACCTTGCTCTCAATTTTGTTGTAAACCTAAATCTGCTCCCCCAAAAAGTCTTAAGTAAATATATAAACAAACAAACCAAGTAGAATTACTCATAATGATTCTAAACTGAAAATAACTTTAAGTGTTCTTCAACCAATAAATGGGTGGCAAACTGCAGTATTGTATAGTGTAATCTGTATACCGCAATAAAAAGAAATGAGCTACTTTTGACACAACATTGTAAAATGACTATAACTCAATAAAAAATGTTAAAAAAAAATGAACTACTGATGCATGCAACAACATGGGGGAATCTAATACATTACGCTAAGTGAAAGTAGCTAGATTCAAAAGGTTGCATACCGTATGAGTTCTTCTAAATGACATTCTGGAAAACAAAACAAAACAATGAGATAGGAAACACTGGCGGTTGCCAGCAGCTGGAGATGGACAGCAGGGTTTTTCCAAATAGGGTCAAGTGAATTTTGGGGGATGATAGTAATGTTCTATATCTTCATTGCAGTGGTAGTAACATGACTATATGCATGTCAAAACTCATAGAACTGTACTCTATGGTCAATTTTACTGTATATAAGTTATATCTCAATTTTTTTAATGTTAAAAACAAAAACCTAAAACAACCTCTGACCCAGAGTCCGCCTGGTCACTGTTGATGGAAACTGCTAAATCCTTAGCTCTCTAAAAGTGGGGTCACCAGCTAATCCCTTGCAAATTTGTGACTCCAGGAGTCCTGAAGTGTTGTGCAATGGTTTGTCTCCTTTCTCGTAGACAGCCGCTGGCTGATGGTGAAAAAAAGACAGGAAGAACTTTTTCTTTTCTTTCTCTTCTATTTCTTCCTACCTTTTCTGCTTTTCCACCAGCTCTTTTCTTTCACTTTTTTCCCCTGTTTATTTAGCTATCTGTGCTCAGCTGAAAGGGATCTGCTGGAGGCTGCGGTAAGTGGGGCAAAGGGAAGCTTTTGCTCTGATCAGTAGTGTACTAGTAAATGATTAACAACCAGCTCTCTGAAACACACACATGCACGCATGCACAGGTTTATTTTAAATTCTACTGCTAAAACGAGTTTAGAACACATAGTTTATAAGTAAACATACATTAGTCTTTAGTGTGAATTCCATTATAGCCAATTGATTCTCACCAAATGTTTCATTGATTTTTGCTGAATTTTTATATCCATAGCCAATATGCCATTGTAAATAAAAAACAAGTGTAGTTTTAACAAGAATCTTGGCCAATATTTTCATGGACCACTGGACGCGGGGTTATGAAGAGATGTGTTCCATCACCATATCACACAGTATTCCCATCGTGGAGATGGAAATAGCATCAAGAACACAGGCAATAGCAAAATGTAGTAAAATGATTTAAAATGATGAGTTTTTGAGTATTTATGACCTTTGCTTTGAATATACTTTATTTACTTGAAAGTTTATATAGTCCAAGTTTTAATAATGACTGCGTTTAATAGCCAGCTCACAAAATTCCTGAAATTTAACAGTCAGCTTTCTAGCACTTCTTTGAGCTGGCTCCAGCCCATTAAGGATCCAAGTGCAGGTCTATGAGCTCCTTCCCAACCACAAATTCTGGAGCAGCAGTGGCCACGTGAAGGGTGAGTAGGTGCAGACATATGTTGTTTCCCTGAGCCCCACTACCCTCAGTATGCTGCCAGGGCTGCTTTAGCCTTAAGGGATATTTCCCTGAGCTATTCATACTGGCTGTCAGGGCCAAAATATTATTGTCATCAGCCACACAATAAACTGTACAAGGAAATGGATGTGGACTTCAGTGGACTAAATGGTTTCATGTTCTTCATTAAATTTCACTCATTAAAATATTCTGTTGTTTTTAAAGATGATTTGTTGTTGAGGTGAAAAATTGTTATTCTGAAATTCCTGTAATTTTTAAAGTCATATCTGGAAAGATAGTCATTAATATGTGAAACATTATCTTGGATGGTGAGATTTTTTTCCCCCTTCTTGCAATTTTCTGTAGTTTACACATTTTCTACAATAAATATGTAGCACTATGGTAATACAGAAAAAAACTGAGGCAAATCTTTGGTAACTTGATATTTAAAACTGCACTGATGTTATCCTTTTAAAGACTTGAAGAACAAGTAGCATTTTCGGTAAAAGAATGCCCTGGGAAACAGACATTACTATGTTCTGTTTCATTTAAAAGCCAGATGTCCAGGAATTGGATATGGCTAATTATCAGTTTCTACCCAGATGGAGTGTTTTCTTTTTTTCCATCATTAGATGGAAAAGCACAGTATCTCTGGCTGCTTACTTTATTAAATTCAGTCACTCTAGTTGGAAAGCTTAAAGAAATAGGTGGAGCTTAGAAAAAAGGCAGTTTATCCTATCATGAATGATCATTTGAAGAAGGTACAAAGGATAGAATAAAGAGAGTTCAAACGTGTTATTGGTTATGTGATGAAAAAATTTTAAGCCTGCTCTTTGACTAATTCCAGTAGTGTTAGAAATGGAATATATCCCTTCTCATGCCTGTCTGCCTATATAACACATTACTCTAAGACTTAGCAGCTAAAAACAATAGCCATTATTTCACAGTCTCTCTATGTCAGGGAGCTGAGTGTGGTTTATGAATTACTTGGCTGCCTGTGACTCCAGGCCTTCCATGAGCTGTTAGCCAAGGCTGTGGTATCATCTAAAGGCTTGACTGGGGGAGGATCCACTTCCAGGCTCACTCACATGATTGTTGGTGGGATTGCATTCCTGTGAACTGTTGGACTAAGAACCTTAGTGTCTTGCTGGCTTTTGGCCAGAGGCCTCCTCAGTTCCATGGTTCCATGCCACATGGGCCTCTCCATGGAGCAGTTTTCAGCACGGCAGCTGGCTTCCCTAGAGCAAACAAGCAAGAGAAACATCGAAGGTATTTGCTTCCTGTCTCTCAGGTCTCACTATTCTCCATTGCCAGATGTCCAGTGTCTCAAAGAAAACATTGCTTCACATGTTTTGTCCAGTTTAGGGTTGTTTAAAGCTTGAGGGTATATCTGGTACTTGTTACTCCATCCTATCCAGAAGTAGAAGCACCTGAAAATCTTTTATTAATAATCCTATCAAACTTCTCTGCTAGAAACAAATCTAATTGATTGTATTTTTTGTGACAATAAGGTAATGTTAAAAATTATTCTTATTGATTAAAGAAAAATTACTAGCACAAAAAGTAAAATTTGTTAGAAATCAATGTCTTAATGAGATGGACTAGGGACATTTATAGGACATGAGTAAATGTTTAATTATTCCTTTGCTTAGCTTTCAGGGCAGTGAACCGTTGAGGAATGCTTGCTTCTCTTTGGTAAAGTGGTGGGAGAGCTATTGTGAAAATGGTGTTGAGAAAGGAGAACCAGTATGACTCAGGATGCCTTCTCAGGCAAGTCAACTTTAGAGAAAGGTCATATGAAATTTGGCAATCTGAAAATCATTTCCTTAAAACCATTCCCTATACATATTATGATTTTCCATACGTGCCATGGCATAGAAATGGTGGGGAAACTCTAGTGTTGACAGTGCTCCGTATCCCACTCCTGTATGTAACTGTGACTGCTAACATGTGTGTTTGCTAGACTTCTCCAAGAACTAGCAACCACCTCTGCTGCGGTCCTCCCCTGCAGTTCTGGGCTGGAGTGCTTCCTCCACCTTGGTTTTTCTATCACTTTGTCTTATAGATATTTGTCAAAATCTCTCATGAACTGATGGAACTCTCTCCCATTCTCAATATTCATGGATGTATTCCCTTTTATGAATACTTATTGGCCTGGAAGCAGATCCAGATTTTTTCATGTATAAGAGTTGGATTTGGATCTTGTCAAATGCTTTTCTGAATCAATTGATAACAATATGATCTTTCTTCTATAGCCTATTGATATATAGATTACTGTGTAATTATATTGATTGACTTTTTAATATTGAATCAGTCAGGCATACCTGGAATAAGTTCTACTTGGTCATGTATATTTTTTTAATACAGTGTTGGATTTGATTTGCTAATTTTTGTTGATGATATATGTATCTAAGTTTATTTTATGAGATGTTGGTCTGTAGTTTTCGTTATTGTACTGTCTTTGTGTAGTCTTGATATCATAGTAATACTGGCCTTATAAAGTGAATAAAGTATTCCTTTCTCTTCTGTTCTCTGGAACAGATTGTATAAAATTGGTGCTAATTTTTCTCAAAATGCTTGATAGGATTCTCCATTTCTCTTTCCAGAGAATTATAATGACAAGTTCAATTTCTTTAATGGTTGTAGGACTACTCTATTTCTTCTTGTTTGAGCTTTGGTAGTTTGTAAAATTGGTCTATTTTAAGTTGTTGAATTTATAAGTGTGTCGGTATCTGTGGTATTGCCTTATTACTCTTTTAAAGGCTGAATGAACTGTAACGATAGACTGTTTTATTACAGATATTGATGATTTGTGTCTTCTTCCTTTTATTTTGTCAATCTTCCTAGAATCTGTTAACCAGCTTTTTGTTGCATTTGTTTGTTTCGTTTTGTTTTGTTTTCTAGTGTCATTGATTTCTGCTCCCTCTCCTTCTTTCTACTTTCTTTTTTTTTTTTAGTTTCTTGAAGTCATTAATATGATACTTTTTCTAATGTAATCTTTCCCATTTTTCTGAGTAATCATTTAATGCACAAATTACCTTCTTAGCACTACTTTAGCCATAACCCACAAATTTTGATATGTTGTATTTTTATTTTCATTCAGCTCTGTGTATTCTTTTAAATTTCATTTGAGACTTCTTTGACAAGGTATGATTTAAAACTGTGTTGTTTAATTTCCAAGTATTCAGAAATTTTCCTGTTGCCTTTCTCTCACTGATTTTGTTATTGTTGTTGTTGTTTCTGGAACGGGGAGGTAAGTAGGTTTGTTTTTTTTTTCCTCCCCACCCCGCCTTTTTTTATTTTAACAGAGGTAACTGGGAATTGAACCCAGGACCTCGTGCATGCTAAGCATGTCCTCTACCACTAACCTATACCCTCCCTTCCTTTCTCTCACTGATTTTTAATTCCATTCCATAATGGCCAGAGAACATACTTGGTGTAATTTCAGTTCTTTTACATTTTTTAACATGTGGCCCAGCATGTGGTCTATTACTGGTGGTTGAAAAAAGAAATGTGCGTTCTGCCATTGTGGGTAGAGTGTTGTACAAATATCATTTAGATCCTGTTGGTTGATTGTGTTGTTTAGGTCTTCTATGTCTTTACTCTTTTTCTTACTGTTAGTTCTATCAGTTGCTGAGAGGGGGATGTTAAAGTCCCCAGTTACAATTTCAGAGATCCATGTTTTATGAGAGATAAATTTTGGAGTCCCTGTTAAAGAGGAAAACTATAAAATTTGAGTATAAATTTAGATAAGGAAGTGAATATTTATTTAGGATGAGAAAATAAATGACAACAAATTACAGACTTTGGAATGCTGACATAAAATCCACAAACACAACAAAATCCGAAAAACAAAATAATAAGTTTATTATCTTACTGCCTAACATACTTCTCTAATAACTTTTCTCTACATTTTTTGTCTAGATGCTCTTTACTTGGCTCTGCATATGACGGTGATTTTGTTTTATCATATTTGTAGCAATTGAACAGATCATTCAGTCTTTTTTTAAGCATGGTTGAACAAAAATTTTTATATTACTGATAGTTCTTTTTTTCAGTTTGACAACTTGTAATTTTTAAGATTGTAGTCACATTTGAGAAAGCTTCTGTTAGGTTTCACTTATATGAGCTATATAATTTGAAAGAATTTTCTACAGACTAACTTCTGGCCATAGGACATGTTCATATTGCAACAAAATCTCTGGCCCTGCTCCTTGGTGTTACAATGCTGGGAGAGTCAGGCAGTGGGCTGGATGAGTACTCCTGGAAGCTGTTCCTCCATGAGGGTGGTTAGCAATAAAATGCTACCAACAGAAGTGACTGTGAATCATAAAAATATCCTTCCACTCAATTCAAACAAATTGTATCCCAAAGTCAACTTCCCTTCAGCTCGATTCCCAAAATGACTCCAACCACTTTAATATTACCTTACTCGAGGAGGATGGGACAGAGGGGAAATTAGATGAGAAAGAAACAATGCCCTTAACCAATTGTGGTTGAAATATATGACTTTTTGCAGATTTTGGAAAAACTTGTGAACACTTGGACATATTGCTAAGGCACCTTCCAGGAGCTTAGAAAGGGCCTGTGCAAGTGGGGCCCTTTGAAGCTTAACCTTTGTTAGTTTCATTGAAAATTAAGGCCTGCTGTTGACATTTTAAAGGGGTACAGAGAGAAGGGAGGTAAACACGTGTACTTAGTATACTATCATAAAGGAGAAGTTTCTTGGATGTCTTTTTTTTTCACTTTTTAATACGGAAATTTCCAAACATACCCAATAAGAGTGAGAATAGTGTAATGGATATTCATGGTTCTCATCATCCAACTTCTAAAATTATCAAATTTTGCTCATCTTGTTTGTTTGGGTGCTTCCAGTTCAAGACGTTGTTGAGGGGTAGATACAAAGATGAGTGAGACATGGTCTCCACCCTCATGTATGTACCTGGTGCAGAAGATGAGGCATGAGCCCAACAAACCATGTCATCCTGCCCAAAGAACTCAGGACCGTGGAAGGAGAGAACACCTCAAGCCTGAAATGGTCAGTAAAATCTTTAAGGAAGAAATAGGCTACTTAGGAAACAAGTACCTATCTTAATGTGTTCAAGCTGAAACAGAATAAAAATATCTGAAATATATATTTTTGGTTTTTCCTTCTAGAATGTTCCTCCTGGCTTTTGGGAAATAGTTCAACCCTCTTGCTGTTTATCTAGATCTCTAAGACTCAGATTCATTCAGATTCAAGCCACACATTTTCACATACATTATTTCACTTAATCCTCACAACAAGCCTGAGAGATAGAGATCACCATCCCATTCCTGAAGATGAGAAGAGAAATCCAGAGGGACAACTTGCTTAAGGCTGAACAAATAGGAAGCATAGCTAAAATCTAGGATTCCAATTCTAATTTTAGTGTTCTTAAAGTTACACCCACATCCACATGGTTTTTTTTTTTTTTTTTTTTTGGCATTTTTGGGGGGGGGTAATTAGGTTTATATATTTATTTTTAATGGAGGTACTGGGAATTGGATCCAGGAGTTCATTGCATGCTAGGCATGCACTCTGTCATTGAGCTATACCCTCCCCGCTGCATGGTACTTTTAAACTTTTCAAAAGATTTCCCCAGTTCAGAAACCTTCAGTGGCTCCCAGTCACTACATGATAAGATTAATAATAAAAGTCCTTATGCTACTATTTCCCTCTCTCTACAATCCAATCTTTGTTTTCCTTCAACTTTATCTTCCATTTGCAAGACTGTATCTGAACCCTTATTCTCTCATTATGTTCCTCATCTACAGATAAGGAAACTTCCCTAGTTGGGTTGAGGGACTGGCCCAAAGTCTTGTAGCTGGTTTGCTGCCAAATTGAGACAGTAGCCCAGACCTCCTTACAGCCCATCGCCATATTTTTCTTCTATTTCAGGCCTATATATATATATATGTGTGTGTGTATACATATACATATATATATATACTCACACACACATACATATACACACACACACATACATACATATACATATATACACACACATACACATGATGGTGTTTTAGTTTCTAGGGTTGCTATAACAAATTACCACAAACTGGGTGGCTTAAAATAATGGATATTTATTGTCTCACAGTTCTGGAGGTTATAAGTCTGAAATCAAGGTGTCAACAGGGCCATGCTTCCTCTGAAACCTGTGGAGAATTCCTTGCTTGCCTCTTCCCAAATTCTTCTGGTTGGCCAGAAATCCTGTGTTCCTTGGCTTGTGGCTGTATAACTCCAATCTTCGCCGTTATCATCCCCCTGTGTGTCTCTTTCTTTATATGGCTGTCTTATAAGTACATTAGTTATTGGATTAAGGGTCCACCCTACTCCAGTATGACCTCACTATAACCTAACTAATTAAACTGCAATGATCCTATTCCCAAATAAGTTCATATTGTTTAGTTCTTGAGGTTAGGACTTCAGCATATCTTTTGAGGGGTGGGGGAATAGTCAACCCATAACAGATGGTAACCGTTAAGAGGAGAGAATACCATAGAAACCAAAGACATTGCCTTGATTCCAGGATTTATTCCAAGGAGGAACCACACTACAGTGCGGGAGAAGGTGGGTGGAGGGGGTAGTGTTTTTAGGTATGTATTCCCACCTACTACTTGGTTTGCTGATGGACTCACTGGGTTTGATTGACAAGTGTATGTTACCATGGGTTACAGTGTACCACTTCTTTCATATAAAAACTGAATGGCCCTGGATATAAGATAGCAGCCCCATCCTTTCTAGTTCTCCGTAGCTATCCTGAGACAGCTATCCTGTTTAGAGGGAAATGATGGTACATAATTCTGATGAGTAAATGGGATAAGTGATTGTTGTGGTAAGCCTGTCACTCTGCCAGAGAACTATCTTTGATGTCTAAAATGTTACATGCGACCTAGATGAAAGAGCTAGTCATACAGCAACAAGACCAACCAAGGGGATGCAGCTAGCATTTAGGAAATACATCCATATTTCTGTATCTCCCCTTTTCCTTTGATGAAACTTGTAAAAGTCATTAATAAAAAGAAATACAAATTTTAAAAAAACATAAAAAAGAAAAGGTAAAATGAGCTCTGTGCTAGTCCAAAAGAAAAGAATAACAGCAGTTTCCAATCAGGCTCTTTGTTGAGATCCTACATAAGAATGTCAATATGATTGGAATGCTTAAATGGTAGTAGCTGAAATTGCTAATGAAAGCCTGCTAATGACACAGACTTAAATCACTAAACCAGCCCATCTCCAAGTCCAGTTTCTCTAGATGGGTAGGGCATGGGCTTTAGGGTTGACACTATCTCTTAATGTATCACCTTGGGCAAGTGACTTAATCTCTCTGAATTTTTCTATATATAAAAATGAGGATAACTACCTAGCAGGGCTGTGTTGAGGATTAAGAATCTAGCATAGTGCACAGCACATGTAATAGGTGCTCCATTAAGTTGAAGCCTTCCTCCTCCCAGACGTGCAAATATATGCAATACAGTCTCTGCCCACTTCCCCAACATCACCCCCAACTTCCCTCTTCCTCTCTTTCTTTTTCCAGAATTCCTATTTATAATCTAGCAGAGGAGACATAAACAGGAAATGACTTGCATTTAATTTTAAAAGCCAACAAGTGCAAAACAATGTAGTATACCATTGACTACTTAGGTGCTGACAAACTTCCACATTTATTGATACAAAAAACACATCTTATGTGACCACCCAAGGCATGGTGCTAGTTATGGGGATATTCACTGGTACAAGAAACATCTTCTCTCCCTAATGGAGTTCACAGTTTAGTGGGGAAACAGTGAATATATAATTTAAAAATACGTTGAGTGCCCTGGAAGAAATGATAAGGTGCAATGATGGAGACTAATGAGAGGGCAGGAGGGAGACTTAATTTAGAGAAGATAACGTTTCTGAGGTGACATTTAAACTGAACCCTGGAAAATAACAAGCTGGACACATAAAGAACAAGAGTAAGGGTCTTCAAGAAAGTGGAATCAGCATGTGCAGTGAGGCGGTCAGAAGCTGGAAGTGTTTGAGGAGTAGTTTGGGCAGTGTCAACAAGATAGAGGGGTCACTGAGAGTAAAATCCAACTCCTACCATAGCCTCAAAGCCCTATCTAATTTGGACCCTGCCTCCTCCTGACCTAACCTAACCCTAACCTGCTGTTCTCATTCCCACATCAGGCCTTTGCTTTTGATGTTTCCTCTGTCTGGAAGGCTCTGTCCCAGATCTTCTCATGACTCTTGGCCCCTATAGTCAGTCAGACCGCAGACCAAATGTCATCTCTGGAGAGAGATCGCTAATTACTGCCCCTCACCATCCATCATCTTTGGTGGTTTCCTCTCTTCCCAACACTTACCATTATAAAACGTTATTTTGTTGATTTCTTTTTATTGTTTTTTATTGTCTGTTCTCTCCCCTAGAATGTAAGTTCCATGAGTGTATATTCCTTATTCCTTACTGCCATAAACCTAGAATCATATCTAGTGTATACAGAAACCCAGTATTATTTGCTGAATTAATGTTGAATGAAATAAAGCTAGCGAGGTAATGCAAGGTAAAGAACAGACCAATCCGTGTGAGGAGTGGTATGTTTTCATAGGGAGAAGTATGTTTTGAATTAAAATTGTGGTGGCAAGAGAGACGGTGGCAAAACAAGATTTTAGGGAATTACTAGGTCATCTCCGTCTTTTTCACAAGATTATGAGCATCTTCAGCGTTGGAGTCGAGTTTTACTAATCTATCATCAGCGCCTTGCAGGGGAACTGGCACATAGTAGGCACTAACTAGGTTTTTACAGAATGACTGACTGCGGGTGCGCAGAAGGGTCTATTAATTTGGCTGCAGTACAGTTCAGGAAAGGCGAGTAGGTCTGGAGACGCAGAGTCTAGTGCCAAACAACGCGTGCAAGGGAGATAACCGCGAAGCGGAAGAGCGCGGCGGCCGATGCGGCTGCGCACTACTGTCCCCTCTCGGGGAGGCTGGGGACGCCGGCAACCTCGGCGCACGCCTGCGCGCTGCAGTCTTCCCGCCTCCAACAAGATGGCGGAGGCCAAGTAGCGAGGGGGCGGGGTGTGGCCGCCGGAAACCCGGCCGCGGCTGGGGGAAGCTGCGGGCGAGGGCCCGGGAGCAGCGGGCTGAGGCTGGCGGGATGCTGTTCCCAGGAAGCGTTGTCGGCTACCGGTGAGGAAGGTGAGGCACGGAGTTGCCTTCCCGAGCACCAGGCGCCCCTTATGTACGGCTCCATCAGCTCGGGTCTGGTCGCCCCTTTGCCTGCTTCTGTACCACCCTCTCCTCTCGGGTCCTGGAGCTCCGGCGGCGGCAGGGGCTGTGTCCCGCAGGAGAGGAGGCGCCCCGGCGGCGTCCGTGCTTCTGTCCGCGGGGCGAGCGTCTGGCAGGTGAGTGAAGCTCCAAGTTCCGGCGTCTCCTCCCCCGGCAGAGAGCTTCCTCGGCTTTGCCCCGCCGTTGCTCGAGACCGTAGTGGTGTTCGGCCGGACTCTGCGGCTCTCTTGTCTCCCCGTCCCACCCTCTCCTCGCCCCTCGCCCCTTTTCAGGCCTCCAGTTTTGCAAGTCCTCCATTCTCACCCGCTGGGTGGTGGTCGCGACAACTGCGGCTCTCCGCACCCTTCCTGGCTCCTGGCGAAGCTTCACCGCTGCGAGCGGTCTCTCCTTCGCGTTAGGTGGGTGGGTCGTCTGCCCCTCCTATTTCAGTCGCCTTCCCATCTTCCTGGTTTTGACTCTCTTGCTTCCTTTGAAAGTTTTTCACCGTTATGGGAAGCTTACCCGATAGCCTGGCATATAGAGTTACAAAGAAAAAGCTTGTTATCTAGAGGTCAGTGGATTTTATTCACCTTGTTGGGGTAATCCAGTCCCCAGGACTCTGGAATGGTTTGGGAGAGTTTGACTCCTTGGCCCATCGAACTCCTGCAAAGTAGGGGCTTGATGCCTGTGATGGCAAATGATTGTTAATCTAAATTAATTTTTTTCTGACTATAGCAAACCTTTGGTCTTTGAACTTTTGAGGCGGGGGCGTCAGTTTTCTATATCTAGGTAAAGAATTTGAAAGTGTTGGTTTTTAAAAAGAAGTCTTTATGAATGTAGGAAATGTAATAGCAGAAGGGTGGTTTAGTGATTCTTTTATTCATTGTTAGTTTAAACTGTCCACTGAAGCTTTAGAATCCCGTATTGTCCAAGCCCTTTGTTTTATTTAGAAAGCATGAAAGGAAGGAAAAGCTTTTTAAACTCAAAACTTCTCAAATTTCTTTGATTCTCATTTGTTGCTACTGCTTAACAATCCTTATAGTACTTGATACTTTGTTTGAAAGTTAGGCTATGCCAGTCTCATTTCTCCTTTTATTACTCGGGAAGAGTAGTCAGAAGTAATGGTGTAAGAAGCTGTTCTAAATAACGTGGTATCTTGCCAGAGTTTATAAGTGCAACCTGCAGGATGGAAGTGATAGGGAAGGAAGTTGCCATAACTGATTCTCCCATCTTCTCCTGTAGTTGGATAACGTGTGCCAAAATTGTAAAAACTGGGGTAGTAAATATAAATGGTAGCTTGTCCATTGAGATTGCAAATGGGTGGGCCTTTTAAAAGTAACAATAAATTGAGCAATATTTTGTTGAAGCGATGCTGGGTGCTCTCCAAAGTTAGTAAAGCACAAATAACATTGCCCTATTGGAATTCTACACTAAAAATCTTTAACATACGGGTTATAATTGACCTGACAGATTTGTTAACTTTTCATTCTACCTCATGACACGCAGTCTATTTTCTCTTTGTTCTAGACTTTTGACCTCCTAATGAATTTCTTCAGTTTGAATATAGAATTGTTTGTTTTAAAAGAAGAGGAGATATTTTAATGTTTGATTCCTCTATGGGCTAATTCTTTCATTTGTTGGTAGCCTTCACTTTTCTACAACCAAGGACTGCACGTTTTTATTGCTGGCTCGCTCTCAGTTCTGTGCTTTTAGGTGAAAGCATAGTAGGCCTGCTGAGCTGCAATCAGTAGCTCAATGCCTTTGGCAAAATAACTTGAGGCATTTTGTCAAGACATCTTTGACCACAATCACTCTTATGGAACCTGTTTTCTCTCTTTCCACTCCCTCTCTCTGTGAACCCACCCCTCTTTGTCTCTTTATTCAACCCATTGGCCAATTGCTGATTTCATTTGCCTCCCAATGTAACTAGAAACCCAGGGTCATCACTTTTTACTAAGCTGTCATTGATGCCTTAGAATGCTTTATTTTCTGTAGATTTACCTTTCTGGTCCCCAGTCCAGTACAAACCTCATCACCAGCTTTGTCAGTTTCACCTCTGAAATCCTAAAGGATGCAAGAAAGTTATGTAAGGATATTGGTTAGCTTTCATACCATTTAGTGTTCTGCTGTCTGCTGGGTCTTTAGTGTTGATTGTGTTCCTTTTTGTCATATTTCCTGAAGATTTTTATAGCAAATAACTTGATCTCTTCCTTTCTTGAGAAAAATCTCAACCATCTGAGGTATAATCTTTTCCATCTTGGTATCATCTCCTTATTTGCTCGTATCTCAGAAGAAATATCCTTCTTTTTTCAAGAGCAGCCTCCTTCAGATGTGTCCATGATCATTCCTCTCCGTCTTTCTCCATAACTGTCCATCATCACACCTTCCATGTCTTCCTCTCTAGCCTACGTACATGCTGATGTATACATACCTTTTCCAGGGCTGCCGAATATAGTGCTGTGTGCTGTGCAACTCAGGGAGGCCGGTCTGACTCTTGAGTCTGCTGTGCCATTGTCTTTTTATTCTTTAGTCCCAGGAGCCGGGTGTAGTAGGAAGAACATTGACTTTTGAGCCATGTAGATCCAGTTTTAAAGTCTGTTAAAACTACTTGGTGGCTTTGTGGCTGTGCGCAAGTTAGTACTCTGACTGTATTCTCAATCTATAAAGTAGAATGTTATCTTTACCTCGCAGGGTTGTAATTGGTGGGGTTTAACACATGTTAAGTGTCTTTCCAAGTGTTTGGTATGTTGTGGAGTTCTTAAAAATATAAATTATTCTTTCCTTTGCGCTCTGACTTCCTTTACCATTTCAGTACTGAAACTGCTATTTTAAAAGTCACCAATGACTGTCTTGATTACCAGATTTAATTGCCTTTCCTCAGTCATCCTTGGCTTTCTTAGACCATTTTTCAGATATTTTCTCCAGGAATAAAATGATCTGATTTCTTGGTTCTTATGTATTTCCTGATTTTCCTACTTCTCTGCAAGTTAACTTCTTTACATTTCCTTCACTCTCTTGATTTTGCTCTTACCCCTGAACATAGCTGTTTCCTGTATCAGTTAGGACGGAAACTGGGTTTAAAAACAAAAGAAATGTATTAGCTCAGGTCACTGGCAAGTGCTTAGGTAGAACTGGTTTAAAGAGCAGTTTGTTCATAGACTTATGCTATCAAGACTGAGATTCTGTTTTTCTGCTGTTCTGTCAACTTTGTCTTGCTATTTGAGCTTCACACTCAGACTGGCCTCCCTCCTAGAAGAAGACAGCTATCAACAGTGTTCATGTTACAGCCTTCTTCATTGATTTCCAAAGGGAGAGAGAAGGCTTCTCCTCTCCTAGTCTTTTCCCAGTAGTCCTATGCTTTACTTTGATTAAACAAATATCATGTTGCCAAGTCTGTCACCATAGCTTTGTTGAGAGGGATGGAATGATTCTAATTGGCCTGACCAGTAGATGAATCCTACCCAAAATGAAGAGGAGGTAGAATGGATCATGGGGAGGTAACCAGCATTCTCAAGGGTCTCTTTGCTTTTCACTGTGTTCTTTTGGTGATCATATCTTTTTTTAAATGTTATAAATCATCATTTTTGTGTGGATGTTTCTCAGTGCTGTAACTCAATTTCTCACTTCCACCACTTGCTGTATATCTGTATCTTAGATGTACAACAGTAAGCTTAACTAATACCAAACTAAATCAGTTTGATTTCCATCCACACACCCTCACCTAATGTGTCTGCGTGTGTGTATATGTATTACACTTCCTCCTGATTTCTCTTCTCTAATCATCTTTCTCTCAGCCACCCAGTCTTGAAACCTTGAAGTCATCTTGGTTCTTCCACTTTCAGTCAGTTGTCAGAGGTTGAATATATCTTGTATTAGTTGGGCCTCAGGTTACATAATATGGAACTAACAGTGATTTAAACAGTATCTCACATTAAAAGGAGGCCAGAGTTGGAGGATCCCATGGTTAGCAGTTTAGCAGCACAATGATGTCACCAAGGATCTAAGTGTTTTCCATCTTTCTCTGTAGTGTGCTGACCTTTGTGCTCAGGTTTATCCTCTCATGCGTGGTGCCATACTGCTTTTTCTACTCCAGGCATCACATTCTCACACAGCCACCAAAGACAGGAGGAAGCTTGCCCTCCCATCTCTTGATTAGGCAAGTAAACCTTTCACGGAAGCCTAGTGTCAGATGTCATCCTAGCATGCATATGCCCTGGTTGCAAGGGGCTGGAAAAACCAGTATCTGGCATTTCAGTCTAGAATGGCTGGAATTAGGTGTCTAGAATTAGGTGAATGGCTGAAGGGAAGGTAACCAACAGTGTCAGTGACATAACTTGATAGTATTGTATGGAGAAATAAGTTTAAATAAATGAGAACTTTCAGATAGTAGTAGCAAACTTAAAGCACTACTTACCTCAAGAGTTCCTGTACCTAAGATTTTGGCCAATCATTTAGATAGTCATGGATGACTGAATAAAACTGGGTTATTATGTAAAACTAGGATATTTGAGTGGTATATCCCAGTTCTTTTAAGGTTAATGTTAAGTACATTTAAACATACACATTGCATATAACAAGTATTAGGGAATAGATTTTTGCTGTTCCTCTTGGGAATAGGAGGCATTTGGAAATATATGGGGACATTTTTGGTTATCACAATGATTGTGAGGTTTTACTGACAATTACCAGGTAGAGACCAGAGACACTAAGTGTCCTGTGATGTTTGCCCACAAAACAAGAATTGTCCCTTCCAAAATCCCCGTGTTGCCCCTATACACTCATATAGCAAATGCTTTGCTTTTTTTAAAAGAGTTCACTGAGATTCATCTGTATGCTTATGTTGCAAGTGACAAAACCAAATTTGAACTGCTTAAACAATAAAGGATATGATTAGATCTTGTAGTTGAACTTCAGCTAGGGCTTCCTCCATCCTGAAGTCATCAAGGACTTGGCTCAGTTTCTCTGTGATTCGTTCTGCTCTGTCATTCCACTTGTTTTGTTTTCATTCTCAGGTAGCTTATCTCATGGTAGCAAATTACCAGTAGCATTTTTAGAGTTAATACCCTCATTTCACATATAAAGTAAAATGAATATCTTTTGTATTTGACTTTGCAAGTGTTTGTTGAGTGTTGTTACTGTTGAAACTTCCCTAAACACCTGCCCCTGAAAAGTTGATTACTTCCTCTCTTGTGCTACAACGTTATATATCTCTATTACATGTCATGCTCTGTGGGTATTATTTTTATATGTCCCATGTGTTACCTTGTCTTAATTATCTTTGTATTCTTAATGTCTAGAATACTCTTTAGCTTAGTGGTACATAGTAACCATTTATGAAAAGAATTAATGAATGACACAAGAAGGAAGGATATGGGAAGGGTCAGAGAAGTATGAGAAGGCCCCAGTCCTTCAGTAGTTGTTACTGAACCCTGAATTGTGAACATTGTACTCCTTCTACCACCAAAGTAAGTATATAATGAATGCTCCTGTGATAGAGTATGAATTCATTTGAAAGCCTTTCTGAATTCTAGTTTTTTCATTATTTTCTCAACAAAACTAAAAGCAGTTACCATCATTCATTCCTTCAACAAGTATTTTTGAGAGTCTGCTATTTGCACACAACATGCCAACAATGGTGAACAAAACAGAGCCTGTGTTCTTTTTGATCGTAAATGTTAGTGAGAGTCACAGTAGACATTATACATGTGTGTGCACTCAGCCACACACACACACACACACATCAGGTGGTTAATAAGTTTTGTAAAATGGGTCCAGGGGATAAAAAGTGACAGAATACTACTTCAGGTAGGTTGATGAAGGAAGGGTTTTTTGAGAAGCCCTTTGAGCTGAGAGACCTGAATGAAGTAGAGTAAGTCCTGGAACTATCTCGGGGAAATTTTCAGGTAGAGGGAGGGACAGCTTGTGGGATGGAAGTGTCTTTGGCAGGTTGGAAGAACCACAGGGAGGCCATTGTGGCTAACGTGGCGTGAGTGCAGGGGAGATGGTAAGACAGATGGGCAGAGGTTAAATCAAGTAGAATTTTGAAGGTCATTAAAGACTTAATTTTATTCTGAGTGAGATGGAAACCACTGAAGGATTTTAAGCTGGGCAATATCCAGATTTGACTTGTTTTTTAAGAGGATTGCTTTAGCTGTATGTAGAAAATAGATTGTATGAGGTAAGAATGGAAGCAGGAAAACCGGTTAGGAAAATCTTACAATCATTTAAGTTGGAAATGTGGTGCTTGGACAAGGTGGTAGTGGGGGAGGAACAAAGAAGTGGTCAGATTTGTGACTTATTCAGAAAGTAGAGAAATTAGAATTCATTGATGAATTAGATTCAGAGTTGTGAGGGAAAGAGAAGTAAAAGATTACTCGAAGTTTTTTGACATGAGCAACTGGGTGAAAGGTTGTACATCTTATGGAGATAGGGACTATGGGGGGGAAGAGGTTGCTGGGAAGCAGGTATGAAGAGTTAAATCAGGAGTCTTGTTTTGGATGTGGCTGTATTTGAAATACCTACCAGATAATCAAGTGGTGATGTTGAATAGGGATATATATTAGTTAGGATTTTAAGGGAAAGGTAGAGCTAGAGATAAACATTTGGAAATTACCAGTGTATCGATGATATTTAGAGCCATGGGACCAGATGAAATCACCTGGGGAGTGAGAATGGAATTCATGAAACATTTTGATATTAAAAATAGTTTCTTATATCAGAGATTGGGAGCTACTGTTTTGGACAATAGTAGTTAGAGCATTCCAAGTATGGAGAGGATAGAGGTAGAGGTGGGACTTGACCGGGACTCCAAGGGATAGACAGGATAGAAAAGGCTTTTTTCTTCTCTCATGCCAAGCTCAGTGCCTGGCATACAGTGAGCATTCTCCAGCTGCTGGTGAATCAACAAAAAAATCACTTAGGCTGGGGAACAGGGGAACAGCTTGAGCAGAGGTATGGCAGCAGACATAACCTGGAGTGTTTTAAAAGAAAGTCAGAGAGCTAGAGAAGATAGTTTGTGTTAACAAGTAGTGAAAAGTAGGGTTGGATTAGTCTATTCAACGCGTTAAATGCTAGTTACATTTGATCCTATGATCTATTGATTTTCAACTCTGTTTCTATTGTTAGCACAGTGCCTCTAGTTCCTGGTCTCTAACAGATGCTCCGTCAATATTGAATAAATGAATATGCAATTCCCAACATGTAAGACTCATCTTTATAGTTTTTTCTCCCTCTCAAAGTATACTGGGATGCAAACTACATTAAGTGATACAGGGATAATCTTACGTTTGCTTCCATTTGTTATTATTTCTAATGACAAACATTTAAAACAGTTACACTTTATTATTGATATCAAATTACTTGATATTAAATTACCTCACAACTGTTCAGAAAATACCAGGGTATTGGCAACACCAAGTTTGAAAATTAGCTGCCCAAGAAACTGAGGAGCCATTAACAATCTTATATTCAGAGATGAACAGTCATTTTGTTTTTATAGGAGTGACTACTTTGAAGCCTGTTTGTGGATCATTTTCTCCTTTAGCTGTCTAGGAGCAAACTAGTTGAGGATTATGGGAATGTTAGCAAGAAAATTAGAGATGATATATCTTTGGAAATCTATTATTTGTTTTTTTCAGTTGTACTATTTTAAATACTAGATATAATGAGAAATTATCTCTGCTTTAAATAATTAGCATATCATAGACTTACAGTTTTAATGTTAGAAAATAATTTACCTGAATGAAATAATACTGAGATAAAAATGAAAAATTTAAAGTTGCATTTTGAAGTAACTGTTTTTGTATTTAGGATACTTTAGGTTTGTGATTATTTTCTTCAGTTCTTATATACCCCATTACTAAAGTTTTATATAGTCGTTAAAGAAAATGTAGGAAATGCAATAAAAAGTTCAGATGACATTCATAAACTCATCATATGAAGAAAACCAGTGTAGTTTTTGTCTCTCCCAATCTCTCCCTCCTTCTTCCTTTTCCCCTCCACACTCCTCCCCCTCTCTCTCATTTTCTTTTTTGTCTGATCCTAGGACTTTTTTCCAACTTTAGTCATAGTATAAATATATATGTGTATATATCTCTAATTAAAAAAAGAGATCATATACATTTCTTGGTATGTTTTATAAATCTTGTTTTTATTAATTATTATATTAATAATTTCGTAAGTAATATAAATGTTATATATAAAGTAAGTGTTTTAATTTATAATCTAATTGTAAAAATTACTTTTCTTAACCATTCTTTATAGTTGGTTATTTAGTTGTTTTCCATTTTATCATCATGTGGGCAGTGAACATCTTAGCACGGTACGGGTTTTTTCTCTTTATCTTGGTCCTTTTCTTTAGGATAGGTTCTTAGTCAGTGGAGTTACTGGAATGTATACAAACATTTTTAAGGTTCATGATACATGTTGCCAGACTGTACAATATCTTATAGGCCTAATAAATGTTAATTGGTTTGAAAGTAATGATAACGGGGAAAAATTAGGACCCCCCAGAGTCACCGAGCTTGAATTATAACCTAGGTCAGCCTTTTGTTCATCTCCAAGTATTTCCTTCTTTTTTGTCTTTAACATATATTTCAAAGTGTATGTGAAGCGTAAAATGAAGAACTTAACATATTATTATATGTAAACACACATGAAGTCATTACCCAAGTGAAGAAGTAGAACACTGCCATCATCCCAGCACTCCTCTCCCTTCTGCTTCCTGGTCTCAAAGGGAAAACTTTGACTGTTTCACTCCAAGTATGTTTGCTTAAGGTTTGCTTTCTGTTTCATTTTGTTTTTGTTTAAGCTTTTATCATGTTAAAGAAGTTCCCGTCTATACCTGGTTTAACAAGAATTTTGTGTTTTGTTCTATTTGTTTGAATTTAATGCTTTTTTTTTTTTATTGTTGAAGCTTTTTATTACCATATGAACTTCTCCTTCAGTTTGTTAATATATTGAATTATATTTTATTTTAAATGTTCAACCTAACCTGACTCCTGAGATAAACCTAATTTTGTTTTACCATTATGCTTTTTATATATTGCTGGATTTAGTTTATTAATATTTTGCTGATGGTTTTACATCAGTGTTCATGAGTGAGGCCTGTATTGTCCTTATCAGGATCTGAAATCAATGTTCAACATTATACTAGCCTTATAAAATGAGCTGACCCTCATTTTCTATTCTGGAAAAGTTTATGTATGATTGGAATTATTTCTTTGTTAAATTTTTGCAAAAATCTAACAGTAGTGTCTAGGTTGGTAGTTTTCTTTGTGGAAAAGTTTGTTTGAATTTCTCATTTTTAAACCTGTTCAGGTTTTCTGTCTCTTAATTATTTTGGTAATTTTTTCCCCTAAGAGGTCGTCTTTTTCATCTAAACTGTTTAATTTACTGGCTTAAGTTGTTTATAATAAATATTGTTGTTATCCTTTTAATGGCTGCAGGAAAGAATTACCTTCCCATGTCTGATACAGACTATGTGTGCCTTCTCTTTTTCCATTATCAGACTCACCAGAGATTTAGTAGTCTTTCAAAAGAACCAAATTTTGGATCTTGCAGATCCTTTTTATTATATCTTTATTTTCTATTGCATTGATTTTCTGCTTTTTATTTCCTTCCTTCTTTTTTGGGATTTACTTTTTTGTTCTTTTGCTAACTTCTTATAGTTCACACTTTTCATTATTTCTTTTAAATATATGCATTTAAGGCTAAGCATTTCCCTCTAAGCACTGTTTTAGCTAGTTATATTACTCAAATTTTAATATGTAGTATTTTTATAATTCACTTAAAAATGCTGTCTAATTTTCATTGGTTTCTACTTTGACTTTTGGATAATTTGGATGTATTGTATTTCTCAATTTCTAAACACATGGAGATTTTCTAGTTATTTTTTAACTTGGTTTTTATTTCTAACAACATTACAGTGTAATCAGAGAACACTCCCAGTGTTTCAAAGTTCTGTGATTTCAGTCTTAAAATATGAGATCTGCGTTATGGTCCAGTATATTATCCTTTTATTCTCTGCAATTTTTTTTTTTTCTGCAGTTACTGAATGTGGTGTTCTGTATATTTTCATTAGGCTTTGCTTGTTAATTCTGTATTTTGAATCTTTAAGTCATTTGTGATCTTTTGTTTGCTTGTGTCAATTACAGACAAGGGTGTAAAACATATCCTATTGTGATTATGGATTTTTCCCCTTGTATTCTCTCAACTTTTGTTTTATATATTTGAGACTGTGCTAGTAGATGCACAGAAGTGTGTAGTAGTGATGTCCTCTTAGCGACTTACCACTATGAGGTGTTCCTCTTTCATTCTGAAAGTGCTTTTTGCATTAAAGTCTAGTTCGTCTGGTATTGATATAACACTAGTTTTCTTTTTATTACTGTTTTCATGGTGTATCTTTTTCCATTCTTTTATCTCCAATCTTTCTGTAATATGTTTTAGGTATGTCTTTTGTCACATGATTGGATTTAAATCTCCCATCTTACCATGTACTTTATATCTGCCCTATTTGTTAATTGTTCCCCTTTCTCTACTTTCTGGTCATTTAGATGAGTTGGCTATTTTATCATTTCAGATTTTTCCCCTTATTATTTGGAAGTTATGACCTCTTTTTCTCTTCTTTTAATAGTTACTCTAGAAATACAATATGCTTTTTATAAAATCTAATGTTAATTGATGTTTTTATCCTCTTCCCAGAGGATACACTTAAGTTCTGTTTACTTACAAGCCCTACTTATATAGTATTATTGTGCATTTTAATTTATTCTTATTTATTCTCTTTCTTGTTGTTACTGTTTTACACTGTCAATATTCAGTTCAGGTTGATGCATGTATTTGCCATGTCATTATGTTTTCTGTGAACTTCCACTTAGGGCCATTTTTCCTTGATCTTGAAGAATCTGCAACATGCCCTTTAGAATTAACTTTAGTCTGTTTGCCTGGAAATGTATTTTTTACCTCATTCTTGAAGGATACTTTTGCTAGCTACAAAACTCTAGTTTAGCAGCTACTGTATTTCAGCACATTGTAGGTTGGTGGTTACTTTATTTCAGCACATTCTATTGCTGTTGAGATCCTGTGTCTCTTTTTCCTTTAATAAGAAATCTGATATTTTCCTTTGGATGCTTTAAAGATTTTTATCTTTGTCTTTGGTTTTCTCTTGTTTTACTGTGCTGTGATATTGGATTTTTGGGGCTTCCTAAATGTGTGGATTGGTGTCTTTTTCAGTACTAGAATTTTTGTTTGATTATTTTCAAATCTACTGTGTCACTTTTATCGTTTTTAGGTCTAAGCAAAAATAATTAACCTTGACTTTTACACCCTTAAATGTAGTAAGCATAGTTATTTTTTAGTCTGTGTCTTGTAATTCCAATATTTTGAAATCTCTATAGGTCTGATTCTGTTGTCTGTTGTAGAAATAATTTCATGTATAAAATGAAGTTAAGTTTTCTCTAGAGAAGATTTTCATTTGCTGTTGCCAAGAATATGAGACCATTGTAATCCAACTTCAAGTGTTTACCTTTCCTTCTTACTCTTCTTACTGGTGCATCCCTCTGGAGTCCCAGCCCAAAGCCAAGGTTGTTTTTATTATAGTCCTTACCTTTGGTGGGTCCCAGACTCTGACTTTTGTCCCCGAGTCCTGCAAGGCAGGCAACAAATTTTTTAAAGCTCAGCCTCTTAAATACTTATTCTTTATTGACAAACCCACAGAAGGCAAAAGCTGAGTTTACTTTTCTGAATTTTGACTAATGGTGGATTTGAGCTAGTTACTCATTCCTTACTATATTGGTAGTTATTTGATGCTTTTAAAAAGACTGCTTTAATATTTTGTCGAACATTTTTAGTTGACTTCAGAAGGATAGTTGATTTGAATTACATAGTCTACTGTTTCTACAAGTGGAAGTCCAAATATTTCTTTAGCTAACTGTCAAGGAGGACTTGACATTTCTACATTATTCAGTCCTTTGTTTTAAGGCACCATTTGTGGTATAAACAAGATACCTGGGAAAGGTAAACATTAAGCTCTGGTTGCCTTTTAATACTTTAACCTGTGTTGTGATAATCTTTAGTTCCTGTTTGCAAAACCCCAAGGGAAGGAGGCAGAGGATATTTTATTTGACTGGAGAAGTCAGAAATACTTTTGTAGTATGTGGGTAGTGCATTAGAGTAAGAATTGTCCTTTGTGTGAGCAAAGAGAATATATAGTGAACATTTTTGAAGTGAGGATTTGTGAACAAGGAGGAAGAATGCTTTGAGCTGAGGAGGGACGGCAAACAAATTTGTCCTTTAGTATTTTTGTTGGAAGCGGGGTACATTTCTGGTAATTAATGTGACAGCTCTGTATATGCCATGTTTTGTTTTTATTTTCTGTAATATTTCTTGTTATATCTCATGGACAGAATATAACTTTTGAATCTTTTTGTCTCCTACTTAAAATATTATAGGTATAATTTGCATTTCTGAGATTAGATCTATTAAATAGGAGGTTAAACACACAGGTCAGAACTCATATTAGGCAAACTAAGCTATAGCAGTCTTTACATAGATTGACATTCTTCTGTGGTTGAAAGGGTGTTGAAAATTTAGTATAACATACCAATATATTTTTATTTTAAAGACATTTGACTTGATATTAATCACAGCTCTTAGTATGAAATGCCATCCATCACTTTGTGATTACATTGGTGCATCAACAAAATACAAAAGCAGTTCTCTTATAAGGAAACCTAGAATTCTTGTATTTGTTTACTTGATTCTTTTTTTTTTTTCCTCTGCTAAAAGAAAATACTAAGTTGAAGATTCTTGTTAATTATTATTCCCTTCACTTCCCTTCTATGTTAGATTTAAAAAAGTCTTTGTTTTGGGTTTGCTTACCTCCCTTTGGAAAACTGAAGGATGAAATGAGGTGACAGAATTTTAGAACTAGAAGAGACTGTAGATATTAATTCTTGTATGTGCCCCTCTTTTCTACTTCTTTCCCACTTTAAATATGTGAAAAACAGAGGCCCAAGGAAGTCTGGGTGACTTGATTTGCCTAAAGTTATGCTGAATTGATATTCAGATCTCTTCTTCATAGTTTCTTGAGGTTCTTTTCAGCCATTAGACACCATTAGCTATATCAGACATAGCTCAGATGGTGATTTATCAGTAAGTGTTAGGGTAGCTAAAATATTAATGCATGTTGATAATCCACATATTTATTGCAAATGTAATTAATTTTATACTTCCTAGATTCAATTCGTGAGTCTACTGTTTAATTTCTTAAACTTTACTGTCTATGACTAAATTCAGATGTGAATCGGTCTTGCCATTCAGCCTCAGCATTTGTTAATGTTTATGCTATTCCTTAGTTGGACTCTTTATAATATTTTCTGAAGATTTTTATTTCTGTCATATCCCCTGTAAAGCAACTCTTACGTTAGAATAAGTACCTCAGACAATGGATGAGTGATAATATTCTACTACGATAACACATTTAGTCATTGTTAAATAACTCTTACTTGTAAAATCTTGCAATGCTTGCCACACAAGTGTAACACATTTTCCCTGTTACATTCATCCTTGTTCATTAGAGCTTGACTTTAGTACCTCTGTTTAATTAGGCCTATGGCATTCTTCTCATCTCATTCTAGTCGTTCTTTAATTTCTTCTGTCTTCTTTGTCTTTGCCATAGTTTAATTTCAAAGATGCTGATATCTCTTCTAATATTTCAGTAGCATTTCTTCTATGGTTTTGGAGTTCTAACACAAGAGTTTTTCCTCTGCCTTCTCTAACAAATATCAAGTTACATATTATTATCACTGAAAGATGATATTAGCCATCAGTTAGGAAAATAAACTCACAGGTTGGAAAAATGTCACACTGAACAAAATACAAATATATTTTAATTATTGCGCACATTTGGTTGAACACTCATATTACATGTGTTTAATGAATTACTGAGTTGGGTCTCAGTTTAAACTAAGTTATGAATTTTCACAGAAATTGAATGCTTCCCCAAAAATCAAAAGTCATATGGGAGAAAAATCAGTTCTGTTGTACTAGTGTAATGTATTATGCCAGCTTTAAAATCCAGTTTCTGCTTCACTTTTATAGAATTTACATGCTATCTTTTGGAGGTACATATTGGTAGGATTTTTTCCCACAGCTTCATGATATTTTATGATGAGTTGCTACATGCTATGATTTCCTTTTAGTTTATATTGGACTAATGAGATTCTTCATTTAGTATACAGTTAGGTCTTCAACAAAAGGTTTACATCTCAATTCAGGTAGCAGCCAGCTAATTGAATGTTATTATTAGGACCTTGAGGACTGGACTTGAACCATGACAATTTTCTCCCCAAAATGTTAAATATAAGGAATTGAAAAGAATAGCTGAATGGGAAAAAGAGTTCTTCTCGTCTTTTGTAACCAGTGTTTGGTACACTGCATTACTACATGCCTGAGAGAAGTAGATTATTGTGGGTAATTTAAAATTCTGTTCCTAATCTATCTCACCATTAGTGAGTTACAAATTAAAATCTTTTATTTGGCTTTTAATTGGTTCTTAATGAAGTTGAGGAAGGCACTCTGTAAACCTAGTATTGGAGGCTTCTGGTTTTATTGCTTAGGTAACCTGTATTCATCAATTTAACTAGGGTATTTTACACAGGTTTTTTCATACCTGACACATATATCCTCATCATATTTGTCCATGTTTTTATTAAGGACCAACGAGGGGTTTAGGAAGACATCTCTTTGTTAAAGATAAATATATTTAGGTTTCTACATCAGGAATAATTTACTTCTGGTCGGTGAAAAATGAAGCCTGGATTCAAGTTTGGCTCTGCCTTTAACTAGATCAGGACAAGTCACTTAACCTTTCTGTGATTTAGCTTTTACATCTACAAAATAAGGACATACTATGTTTTAACTATGCTTTTTTTCAACTATTTTTCTGAAGTGATACAGGGAGCAACTATCAGATAACTTTTCTAAAGCTGAGCTACATATTAAATTTTAAAAGTCATATTCTGCTTTTGTGTTATCAAAGTTATCAGAGTGTTTCTTGTCATATCATCTTTATTGTTTCCAGAATTGTAACATGTGACCTGATTCTTGGCCTCAAACTTTATTGTAGACACTAGTAAGATACTGTGATAATGCCTTCCTTGGTAGACTTAAAAAAGTGATGAGCATGCTTTTGAATAAGTACAAAAGTTGTTTCAGGTCTCTCTTCTTTTACACATTTAAAAGATGTAGTTTTGTCAGGACAAGAGACTTTAAAATATTATATCCTTGAGTAGATATTACATGCTCATGGTATACATTTCAAAAAGTACGAGAGAAAATGGAATGAAATGAAATAAAAATAAATCTCCTACCCCTGTCCCTCAGCTACACACATCCCCTCCACAGAAACAATCACTGTTACCAGTTTCTTGTTTAGCCTTTCAAACTGTAGTCCACAGAAACCCGAATCTCACAAACATAAATGTTGGATGTTCTTTTGAAGGGCAAATATATATACTATTGTGCTAAAGTCTAATTTTTATTTTCATCAAAAGGTAGCATTCTGGAGCATGACATGCTTAAAAATTTCAAATCATGATAATAACTCATTCAAGCTCCAGAACAGTCTTTTTACTTCAGAAATTACAGAGCAGAGACTGGAAGGGGATAAACAGCTTTCTACTTAAATCTGATTATCTAGCTCTTTAGTGTTGAAATCCTACTGGTTTGGAATTTAACAAAAGTGGTCCCATGATTAAAGATAATTTGGAAAAATCTGACTGGGTAGCTTATCTGCTCACTACACGAGAAAGTGGTTGTGAGAAATTTCCATTGTGCATTACAGTAAAGTGAGAGAATCTGTATATTTTGCTTATTCCCTGTCTACATGAGCAACAGATGTTGACTGGGGCTAGAGGATCTGCTTCCAAGGGCACTTACTCATTTGGCTGGCAAGTTTCTAGTGGTTTGGGCCCCCTGTTTTTACCTAAGTATCCTAAACGCAGAGGCTGGCTCCAGAGTAAGCAATCCAAGAGACCAGGGTAAAGCTACAGTGTCTTTTATGACCTTGCCTAGGAAGTCACACACTTCTGCATTATTTTATTGGTCACAGAGGTCAGCTCTATTCAGCATGGGAGAGCACTATAAAAGCGCTTGAATACCAGAATTTAAAGGTCATTAGGGGTAATCTTGGGAAGTGGCTGTGGTGCCTCTCAACTATAGTTCCACCCCCATTTAAATAAGGATTGGATCAGAGTCTTACATTGTTTCTGGTAAACTTAAGGTGAATTTATGCAAAAATTCTGATGCTTTTAGAATGCTACACACCTTTCTGTTATTTATTAACTACTCAAAAAAATGCTTGCTTGATTTGCCAAACTTTTGATGTATTTTTTTATTGTGTTTGATACCAGATGAGAACAAATACACATAATCTGACAATATCTAGAGATACTAATTCTGGCTTCTTCTTGGAATATGTAGGATACATCCTCAGGCTTTAACACGTTGCTGAAATCTTGGCTACCTTGTCTATTGATGTTACTGCTTTAATCTAGCCGTTGGATCTGGGTGTCATCCAGAAACCTGAGTGGATATAGGGCATCTCTCATTCACAAAAGAGTGAATTCTGACGATAGTCTTCAGAAGCTTAAGATACTGGCATACTTATGCTGCTGGGATTCTGTGGAAGAATAAGGCTGCCATTGTATGAGAAAGAAAAAAAGGCCATGTGTTATTTTTGAGGGAAATCTTAAAAGGAGTAAGAATTTGAAGATTTAAGTGTAGTGCGGATGGACAGGGACGTTTGTAGGTCAAGTATCTGTTTAGTTTAAATGTTTCAGGTATCCAAGTGAGATATCAACTAGATAGTTAGATATTCAGCGAAGAGGGTTAGGATGGAGATACAAATTTGAGATTTAACATCATAAAGATGATAGTTATAAAAGCCTTGGGACTAGGTGAGAAAACAATGAAGAGAGGAAAACAGTCCTAGTATAAGCCTTGAGGCACTCGTCTTTTAGAAGACTAGTGAAGAGACAGAACTAATAAAGGAAATTAGAGGGAGAAGGAAAACCAGGAGAATATGTCAGAGAAGCCAAGAGAAGACATCTTTTTCAAGTAGAAGAGAGTATCTTCTTGGTCTAAAGTTACTAAGAGTTGGTTGTACTAAGATGAGGGCAATGGAATTTTGGCCACGTGGTGGTCACTGGTGACCTTGATAGTTGAGCTTCAGGAAATTGTTTAGGATTAAGGTAGGTTAAAGAGTGAATTAGAGGTGAGGAAATAGAGCCAGGAAATGAAAGCCACTAGATAAAGAGGTTTTGCTGTGAATAGAACAGAAAAGTGGTCATATGTACTGGTGGAGCACACAGGGAGCTAAGGTCAAGAGAGGGATTTATAAAGATGAGTGATACTAGAGCATGTTTGTGTGTTCATGATAATGATCCAGTAGAAAAGGAGAAACTGATTATACAGAAGAGAGGAGCTAATCAAAGGTCTTCTTGAAAAGACAAGAGTATTTGGAATCCATTGCCCAAGTAAGGGCATTGGTCTTTGACAGGAGTAGGTGTGCTTTTTCTGTTTTAATAGGAGAGAAGCAGTGTAGGCTTGGTAGGGAATTTCTCTCTTAATGGAATGAAGTAGATCTTCAACTGAGTGTGGCATAGGTAGGAAAATAGGTGTATTTCAGGACTGAGGAGAGAAAAAAGGTATGGAGAAGTTAACTCAGATAATGGGAAAGTGGACTTTCTAGGAAACACAGTAGTCCTGCCAGGTAGTGTTAAATATTCTTCTATGTTTATGGTTAATTTAAAGTGCAACCAGCCAGCCGTGTTATCTAATTCTCCCCGACCCCCAACACAACACATAATAAGCTGCTCTGATGAAGGCATGCAAAAGTTGAATAGCTCATTCAGTTTAACCAGAGTTGGGGTTTTACCAGGTAAATATAATAAAGGGAGAGAAGAATGAGAGATTTAAGTGAAAGGGAGTGGTTATTGTTGGGCTTTAGGAGGAAAGTAAAGATGAAAGTGATAGTGAAAATTGATGAGAACTTGGGATTGAAGAAGCCAGTGAGGTAAAAGAATGTTGTATTTGGAGATGGTAGAATAAACTAGAGGAGTAGGAGGCATGTTTCAGAGGCTGGAACTTTGGAAATTGAGATTTTTTTTTTTAAGATTTTGGAGTTGGTCCAGGTGGTCCTTTCACTGCACAGAAGCCTTTTTTTTTTTTTTTTTAAATAAAAGAACTTTGTGTTCTCTATTACAAAAGAACAAGTATCAAAAAGATATCTTTTCTATGAAAGTTCCAGGTGTTTTATTGAGCAGTTCTGTTTGTTTGAATTAAATGGCTGACGTTCTTTGGGAAAAGATTAAGAAAATGCCTTTTTCATATGTATCAGGTATAGACTGGTTTGAGAATCAAGATACTTATTGATTGCTGATGTCTGTTGAGGAAGGTATTCAAAAGTGAAATGAAATTTAATCGAATTCTTAAGAAATCTTACTGTTTGCTTCTATAAAGGCTATGTGACACTTCAGAAAATTCTACTCAGTTTTGGAGGACTTGGCAAAGAAAATTTTTAAAGAGACTTACAAACTGAATTTGAAGTTTTAGTTTTAAAAACATAAATCTAACATTGAAAGAGGGAATTAAATTTATTAGTTTGCCTTGATTTTCCTTTCTCTCTTCCCTTTTAGAACATAATGTTCAGTATTCATTTTGACCTCTTATTGGGTGACTCATTCTTCTAATCTTTAAGATAAATCTTTATATTAGATACTATTGTGTGTAGTCCAAGTGACCAGAAGTTTCTGATTTTATTGACACAGTACAATAATGCTGTGTAGGTTTTATTTTTTCATTTTACTTAATAATAAATTTGGGTTATTTAGCCTACAGTAGCAAGCATTTATCTTCAGATACCCAGAAGTGAAATAATTTTCTACTGTATACTTTGCCTTATATATTAAAACTCAGCATAAAGCAAGAAGGAAGGAAAAGAAAGGAAATGATATTATAGAATTAGGCAGTACAACTTGCAGTTTATATATAGGATGTTCTTTTCTCATCCAAGGTAAGAATCTGGGGATATTGTATGAGAATAAGATCAAAGATTTGGTTTAAGTTTCTAATAAATAAACACCATGATTATGCCATAAATTTATTCTTTCATGTACACCAAATTTGTTTTTTTCCTTATATTTTTTTTCTACTGTTTGCTTTTGTTTTATTTGTTTTTATTAAAGTATAGTTGATTTACAATGTTGTGTTAGTTTCTGGTGTACAGCATGATGATCCAGTTATGTATATGTATATTCTTTTTCATGTTTTTCATTGTAGGTTATTCCAAGATATTGAATATAATTGCCTGTGCTATACAGAAGAATCTTGATGTTTATCTATTTTATGTATAATAGCTTGTATCTGTGAATCCCAAACTCCTAATTTATCCCTCCCCTGCTTTCTTCTTTGGTAACCATGAGTTTTCTATCTTTGAGTCTATTTTTGGTTTGTAAACAAGTTGATTTGTGTCATTTTTTTAGGTTCCACATTTAAGTGATATATAATATTGTTTTTCTCTGTTTGACTCACTTCACTTTGTATGACAATCTCCAGGTCCATCCATGTTGTTGCAAATGGCATTTCATTTTTTATGACTGAGTAGTATACCATATCTTCTTTACCCATTCATCTGTGGATGGATACTTAGGTTGCTTCCATGTCTTGGCTATTGTAAATAGTGCTGTTGTGAACATTGGGGTGCATGTATCTTTTCAAATTAGAGTTCCTTCTGGATATATACCCAGAAGTGTGATTGCTGAATCATATGGTAAGTCTATCTTCAGTGTTTTGAGGAGTCTCCATGCTGTTTTCCATAATGGCTGCACCGAACTACATTCTCACCAACAGTGTAGGAGGGTTCCTTTTTCTCCACACCCTCTCCAACATTTATTGTTCATGAAGTTTTGAATGGTGGCCATTATAACTCATGTGAGGTGATACCTCATTGTAGTTTCAATTTGCATTTCTCTGATAATTAGCAATGTTGAGCATCTTTTCATGTGCTTCTTGGCCATATGTATGTCTTCTTTGGAGAAATGTCTCTTTAGGTCTTCTGACCATTTTGGGGTTGGATTGTTTGCTTTTTTTGTCATTGAGTTGTATGAGCTGTTTATATATTCTGGAAATTAAGCTCTTGTTAGTCACGTTATTTGCAAATATTTTCTCTCAGCCTGTAGGTTGTCTTTTTGTTTTGTTGATAGTTTTCTTTGCTGTGAAAAAGCTTGTAAGTTTGATTAGGTCCCATTTGTTTATTTTTTCTTTTATTTTTATTGCTTTGGGAGACTGACCTAGGAAAACATTGCTGCGATTTATGTCAGAGAAGATTTTGCCCATAAATCTCTTCTAGGAGATTTATGGTGCCCTGTCTTATGTTTAAGTCTTTAAGCCATTTTCAGTTCATTTTTGTGTATAGTGTGAGGGAATGTTCTAACTTCATTGATTTACATGTGGCTCTCTAGCTTTCCCAACACCACTTGTTAAAAAGACTGTCTTCTCTCCATTGTATATTCTTGCCTTCTTTGTCAAAGATTAATTGACTGTTGGTTGTAGGGGTTTATTTCTGGGCTTTCTGTTCTGTTCCATTGATCCATATGTCTTTTTTTGTGCCAGTACTACACTGTTTTGATCAGTGTAACTTTGTAGTATTGTCTGAAGTCTGGGAAGGTTATGCCTTCAGCTTTGTTGTTTTTTTGTTTTGTTTGTTTGTTTGTTTGTTTATTTGTTTCCCCTAAGTATTGCTTTGACAATTCTGGGTCTTTTGTGATACCATATAAATTTTAGGATTATTTTTTCTAGTTCTGTGAAAAATGTCATGGGTAATTTGATAGGGATCACATTATATCTGTGGATTGCTTTGGGTAGTATGGCCATTTTAGCAGTATCAATTCCTCTAATCCAAGAGCATGGGCTATCTTTCCATTTCTTTAAATCATTTTCAGTTTCCTTTATCAATATTTTATAGTTCTCAGCATATAAGTCTTTCACCTCTTTGGCCATGTTTATTCCTAAATATTTTTTTTTTTTATGTGATTTTAAAGGGGATTTTTTTTATTGTCCTTTTCTGATATTTCATTGTTAGTGTGAAGAAATAAAACTGATTTCTGTATATTAATCTTGTATCCTGCTACCTTACCAAATTATTTTATCAGCTCTAGTAGTTGTTGTGTAGAGTCTTTTAGGGCTTTCTATATATAGCATCATGTCATCTGCATATAGTGACAACTTTACCTCTTCTCTTCCAGTTTGGATCCCTTTTATTTCTTTTTCTTGTCTGATTGCTATGGCTGGGACTTCCAATACTCTGTTGAATAGCAGTGGTGAGAATGGGCATTCTTGTCTTGTTCCAGACTTTAGAAGGAAGGCTTTCAACTTTTCACCATTTAGTATTATGTTGGGCTGTGGATTTGTCATAAATAGCCTTTATTATGTTGAGATGTTCCCTCTATACCCACTTCAGTGAGAGTTTTTATCATGAATGGATGCTGAATTTTGTAAAATGCTTTCTCTGCATCTATTGAGATGATCATGTGATTTTTGTCCTTTCTTTTGTTGATGTGGTATATCACATTGATTCACGTATGTTGAACCATCCTTGTGACCCTGGGATTCATCCAGCTTGTTCATAGTGTATGATCTTTTTTATGTGTTGTTGGATTCAATTTGCTAATATTTTGTTGAGAATTTTTGCATTTATAGTCATCAAAGATATTGGCCTGTAGTTTTCTTTTTTAATAGTGTCTGTCTGGTTCTGGTATTAGGGTGATGGTGGTTTTGTCAAATGACTTTGGGATTGTTCCCTCCCCTTCATTCTTTTTGAAGAGTTTGAGAAAGATTGGTATAAGTTCTTTGTTCGGTAGAACGTCCCAGTAAAGCCATCTGATCCTGGACTTTTGTTTGTGAGGTGTTGCTGTTGTTGTTGTTGTTTTTATTAACAGATTCCATTTCACTTCTAGTGGTCAGTCTGTTCAAATTATCTATTTCTTCTTGATTCAGTTTTGGTGGACTGTATACTTCTAGAAACTTTTCTATTTCTTCTAGGTTGTCCTATTTGTTGTCATATAATTGTTTATAGTATTCTCTTATGGTTTTTTGTACATCTATGATATTAGTTGTTATTTCTTCTCTTTCATTTCTTATTTTGTTTATTTGGATCCTGTCACTTTTCTTCTTGGTGAGCCTTGTCAGAGGTTTGTCAGTTTTGTTTACTCTTTCGAAAAACCAGCTTTGGTTTTTATGAATTTTTTCTGTTTTTTTTTTTTTCAGTCTGTATTTTGTTTATTTCCTCTCTGATCTTTATTATGTCTTTCCTTTAGGTTTTATTTGTTCTTCTTTTTCTAATTCTTTTAGGTGGTAAGTTAGGTGGTTTATTTGAGATTTTTCTTGTCTTTTGAGGAAGGCCTGTATTGCCATGAACTTCCCTCTTAGGACTGCTTTTGCTGCATCCCATAAATTTTGTTTAGTTGTGTTTTCATTGTTATCTGTTTTAAAGTATTTTTTTAATTTCCTCTTTGATTTCATTGTTGTTCCATTGGTTTTTTAGTAGCATGTTGTTTAGTCTTTATGTAATCATTTTTTCCTCGTTTGTCTTTCTGTGATTCATCTCTAGTTTTATGCTATTGTAGTCAGAAAAGATGCTTGAAGTAATTTCTGTGCTCTTAAATTTGTTGAGGCTTGTTGCGTGTCCTAGTATGCAGTCTATCCTGGAGAATGTTTCATGTACATTTGAAAAAAAAAAGTATATTCTGGTTTTTTTGGATGTAATGTCCAAAAATATTAATTAAGCCTAACTGCTCTATTGTGTCATTTAGGATCTCTGTTGCCTAACTGATTTTCTGTCTGGAAGATCTGTCCATTGATGTTAGTGAGGTGTTAAAGTCTCCTCCTGTTATTGTATTCCCATCACTTTCTCCCTTTATGTCTATTAGTATTTGTTTTATGTATTTAGGTGCTCCTATATTGGGTGCATCTATAACATCAATTAAATTTTTTGTTTTTCCTTATCCATTCTGATGGATTTCAAGGGCTGATTTGTGTGTTATAAGTTGATTGGTAAATGACTTGTGAATTAATCTAAGTATTTTATGATATTTTTACATGTTAAAGTGATGGTGAGTTTTAATCATGTTTTCCTGGGAGAAAGACTGTTTTTAAAAACTCATTTTATGTGCTCCTATATCTTGAATTCACAGTGATACCATAAACATTTGGTGCTGTTTTGGTGACTGAAGTCACTGAACACTTTAGTGCTAAAATGTTATCTTTATGAATAGAGTTGATAAGTTTATATTGTAAATTGTACCTTTGGGAGCAATCTTATAGTTGTTTTAGATTTTCAGTAAAGATCAAAGCTAAAGACATAAACAAGACTTAAAAACTCACACACACACACACACACACACACACACACAGGCAAGCGCAAGATTCTGTTTTAAACAGTTTTTTCAAAATTAATCAGAATGGTTGTTTTTTTTTTTCCCCCCTTTCCTAGGGAAAGGATAGCTTAAAGCATTGGATGCTCTGAAACTGGAACTTTACGCGATTAGGACATATTAAGAATTTAGAAAAAAATTTTCCTCTACTTATATGGAAATATTAGAATATTTGTTAATTGGGTAAAATTGTTGCCAAAGGTGATTTTGGTGGGGTTTTTTTTTGTCTTATTAACAACATAAACTTAATAAATAAGTGTGTTGTGAAAATTGCCAAAATAATACCGAATAAAATTTAAATTCTTGTAGAGTATAAAATTTGGTGGGTTTTTTGTGGCATTATATTTTCTATTTGAATAAGTCTTTGGCCATTAAATTTAACTATAAGTTAGTAGTAGGAACTTCTTGAGTAGGGACTAGCAACTAGTTCTGTTAATTTTTGTAGGTCTTAACTCTAATTACGTATCCTTCCTTATGTGAAACATCTATAGTTTTTATTGCCTATAAGATGAAGTCTAAATTTTTTAACCTAACAGGCAAAATCGAAATCTCTCCCCTAAAAAAATTCCTGAACATCTTTGAAGGCTAGTTCTGTTGCTACTTTCTCTCTGAAATCTTTGTTGATTACCTAGCCAGAAATGATCTAATCTTTCATCCTTTGATATACATGTTGCCTTATATTAAAACTTCTGTTGTACGTGTTTTAGGTCCCCTACTAGATTGTAAGTTGATGTTTTATTCATGTTTATATCATCTACATTCATTTGTTTAACAGTATGTGTTGGATGCCTACTGCGCAGCAAGCACTGTTCTAGGTGTGAAGGAAACAGCACAAGAATCTAGGTTCCTGTCCTCATGGAATTTATATTCTAGTTTGGGAAACAATGATAAGGGAGACAGAAAATCAAATAAATAGACAACTAGATATCTGAGCCTTTCAGATCTTAAATGGTTTAAGGAGAAAACAGTATGATGTGATAGAAAGTTTAAGGACAGTACCAATGTTGATTAGGTGATCATAGAAGATCTCTTTGAAGATGTGACATTTATGCCAAAGCTGAATGATACGATGAAACAGTCATTTGAAGATTTGGGAGCAGAGTTCTCGAAGCTGAAGGAAAGGTAGTGCAAAGGAATTAAAGAGAGGGAAGAGATGGGGAGGCAGGGAAGGAGGGTGGGAATGGGAAGATGAGCTAGGTTACACAGAGTCTTGTAAACCAAGGTGAGAAATTTGAAATTATTCTAATTTCATTTGGAAGCCAGTGAACATTTTTTTAGTTTTGAGGGCTTTTGTGATTGCATTGGGCCCACCCAGGATCATCTCCCCTCCAACCCCTTTTTTTTGTTGTTCAATAACCATTACTGACAGTGTACTCCATAACTAGTTAGCTCAGTATTAGACACTGATGTGCATTATTGAGCAAGTAAAGTTTTTTAACCCAAAAGTCATAAAAACAAGGAAAAAGTGACCTGCATTCTCAAGGAATGTCCATGTCAAAAGGCCCAGGACTGTGACACTCTTGAGCGGGCCTACTTGAATTGCAAGAGTTTGACTACAGCTGTAAGAGTTATTCCTTGCAAGTTGTAAGTTTCCTTTCTCATGTCTCCACATGGTTCTTCTTCTGCAGTAAAGCACTTATATTATTAGATCCATACTTGCTTCAAAAAAAGCAGATGTTTTCAATACCATTATTGAATAAATTTCAGCTAAACAAACCAAAACAAATCCTGCCATTGATCTCTTCTGAACCTCTGAGCAAGGGTTACAGTGTTATGGGGCTCACCTTCCCCCTATAAGCTCATTCTTCAGTGTGTGTTCCCTCCTTTAAGGGTACAGGATACCATGTGGTGTGCAAAGGAAGTGCCAAACAAGTGATAGCTAGTAAACCTCATCTCCCTATTTTAAAGTCAGCTAATTAATAATCTTAATTACATCTGCCAAGTCCTTTTTACCATGCAGTTTAGCATATTCACTAGAATGACACCAGGGCATATTTAGCCTAGTACATTTTTAACTTATTTTACATCATACTATGGCAATGAAGCAGAATTAATGCTGAACAGAGTAGCCATTTTTAAGTCATTCACAGTTTTTCTGATTTCTTTTGTCTTTGCTTATGTGCCCACTACCAGGCATTACTTTGATTGGCCACACTCCCATAAGACAATCCCAAACTCTGTTTCTCTTTAGTTATTTAACTAAATTATCTTGAAAATGTCTCCTGAAATTGTAGAAATCTTGTTTTAGATATCTTCCAGAGAAATTTGTGGTTACCCATTGATAAAAGTTTGTGGTTCAAGGGGATTTATTGTGGATTCCAAATAGGCATTTTTCAATCTGAGTTTTCTTGTTTTCACTTGTTCTGATTATTAAAAATGTATTCATTCAATAAAATATTTATTGAGCACTTACTGTTGCAGAGCCAGGTGCTGCAATAACCATCAAGATGATAGTAATTGAACAAGTAACTTTTATGAAGCATGGGGCTCTAAAGGAGGGATGTACAAGCTGCTTTGGGAGATAACACACATTGTCCCTTGGTATCCACAAGTGATTGATTCTAGGACCCCAGAGGATACCAAAATCCGAGGATGCTCAAGTCCCTTATATAAAACAGTATAGTATTTGCCTATAACCTACACATGTTCCTCCCATTATACTTTAAATCATTTCTAGATTACTTATAATGCCTAATACATTGTAAATGCTATGTAAATATTTACCAGGCTGCTTGACAAATTCAAGTTTTACTTTTTGGAACTTACTGGAATCTCTTCTCTTCTGAATATTTTTAATCCACAGCTGGTTGAATCCACGGTGGTTGAATGAAGAACCCAAGGATGCAGAGTATCTACTGTACTTAGATCTAACTTAGTGTAGGTCTAACATGAAATGCTCAGGAGACCTGGAGGATGAGGCAGTGTGACCAACACTGGCTTAGGAGTCACACTGCCACGTCATGTGTGTGAACCTAAATGAGTTTTGAAATTTCTCTGAGCCTCAGTTCTCTATATATGTGAATGGTGATCTTTTTAAAAATCTCTACCAAAATTTTATTAAAGTTAGATGGAATTCTGTATATTTGCTGATCATAATGTCTGCTACTGGTTTAGGAGAAGGTTTATCATGAAACTCATGAAATTTAATGCACCTAATTGCATAGGCCCTTCCTAGGCCCTTTTGCAGTGGCACTAGCAATTTTGAATTAATTTGTATATTCCTTAAGGAAGGCTCCCCCACAATTTATTTATGCTCTTGGCCCCCACAAAATCTGGATCTCCCTTTGGCTACAAGTTAGATGAGAAAGAAATGTTAATTTCTCTGTCAAATGTAGTAATTTTAAATTGTGTGCAACTTAGTGGTATTTAACTTTCAAAAAAAATACAGAACTAATGTGTGTTAGGTTGTGGAAATTTTATAAAAATTTAAAAAATTACAATTTCTATAATTTCCACACCCAGGAAGGACATTTGATATTCTGGTTATGTTTTTTAATCTTCTCTGTGCACATATGTAATTCATTAAAAAAAATGCTAGTTGGTATTATGTTAAGCATACAGCATTCTATATTTTCACTTAACATTACATGAATTACATAATGTCCTCTGTTCCATATCTTGTTTTCATTTCCTTTGGATATATACCCAGAAGTGGAATTGCTGTATCATATGATAGTTCAGTTTTAATTTGTTGAGGAACCTCCGTACTGTTTTCCATAGTGCTGCACCAGTTTATATCCCCACTAACAGTGCTCTGGGATTCCCTCAGCAATACTTGTTAAGATGTCTTTTGATGACAGCCATTCTGAGAGATCTGAGGTAATATCATTGTGGTTTTAATTTGCCTTTCCCTGATGATGAGTTTGTTGAACATCTTTTTATGTATTTTTTGGCCATTTGGATGTCTTCTTTGGAAAAATTTGTTTTTTTAGTTCCTCTGCCCATTATTTATTTATTATTTTTTCCTCTGCCAATTTTTTAATTTGATTGTTTGCTTTATTTGCTATTCAGTTGTGTGAATTTTTGAATATATTTTGGATATTAACCCCTTATTAGATACATGATTTGTAAATATTTTCTTCCGTTTAGTACATTGCCTTTTCATTTTGTTGATGGTTTCTTTCGCTGTATAGAAGTTTTTTAGTTTGATGTTGTCCCACTTGTTCATTTTGCTTTTATTGCCTTTATTTTTGGTGTCAAGTACAAAAAAAAAATCATTGCTAAGACCCATGTCAAGGAGCTTACCTCCTATATTTTCTCTTAGGAGTTTTACAGTTTCAGGTATTAAATGTTAAGTCTTTAATCCATTTTTAGTTGATTTTTGTTTGTGGTATAAGATAGGGGTCCATTTCATTCTTTTGCATATGACTGTCCAGTTTTCTCAACACTATTCATTTCTCAACAGTCATTCATTTTTCCTCATTGTGTATACCTGATTCCTTTATCATAAGGTAATTGACTGTATTTGTGTGTGTTTGTTTCTGGGCTCTCTGTTCTGTTCCTTGCTCTATGTGTCTGTTTTTATTTTAGCACCATACTGTTTTGATTACTGTAGTTTTGTAATATAATTTGAAATCAGGATGTGTGATGCCACTAGCTTTGTTTTTTTCCAGGATTGCTTTCCAGGATCTTCGGGATCTTTTGTGGTTCTATACACATTTTAGGATTGTTTGTTCTCTTTCTGTGAAAAGTGCCATAGGAGGTTTGAAAGGAATTGCATTGAATTTGTAGGTCACTTTGGGTAGTATGGACATTGTAACAATATTAATTTTTCCAGTCAATGAGCTTGGAATTTGTGTCTTCTTTAGTTTCTTTCATCACTGCCTTATAGTTTACAGTGTCTAGATCTTTCACTTCCTTTGTTAAATTTATTCCTATGTATTTTATCCTTTTTTATGTAATTGTATATCTGGCATAATTTTAATTATCTTTAAGTGTGCCAAAAGTATAATTAACCAAGCTGCTGTTATCAATCATCAAAGTTGTTTCTAAAATTTCACTAGTGTAAACAATATTGAGTTATCTTTGAATATAATATCTTTTGTGCATATATCTGATTGTACATTCAATAATTTCTTTTAACTGGACTTATTTTAGTATAAGCATTTTAAACATTTTAAGGACTTTTAAAAGCTACTACCTTTTTTTTTAAATGTATCCTCACTGAACCACAATATTATTTTAAAACATCATTGTCTACTTAATATGTGAAAATGATACTCTTTGTTTCTAGTTCTTTGATTCCTTAATGTGGTAGGACATTTTGTGTATATTTATTAGTCTTACATATTTTTTTGCACGTTAATTGCTAATACATGCCTAGGAAGCTTTTTGACAAGAAAAAGGAATTTTTTTTCTCCTGTTGTCAGATGCCTCAGGCAGTACAGCACTCTAAATTAAAAGGCATTTCAAAATGGTCTGCCTGCCATAGTGCAATAGGGGCTTTGACAGCTGAAGCTAGAGTGGTGTGTGGTGCCTCTCAGTCCTGGCAGCACACACCAATGCCTGCACCTCATCCTCAGAGATTCTGACTTAGTAATGTTTTTAAAACTTCTCTAGCTCCTAAAGTGATTCTATTGTGCAGCCATTTGATCTCAAAAACTTAGCTCCAAGACTGGATCACATTTTCTTCATATGCAGGGCCCAGGTTGTTATTTAAAGCATTCCTTTTCCTCTGCAGAAAGTTGTATTTTGCAGTAATCACTACTCACCATTTGCTCTACTATTATTCCATGAGGGCATCTGCATTGGATGCCCTTTGGAGATTAATTTAAAATCATTCCTTATATGAACATTCCTTTAATGAACACCTGTTATGTACAAAACATTATGGTACACACCATGAGACATACAAGGTAAAGTCAGGTGTGGCTCTTCCCTTGGATTCTTATAGTCAGGAATGGGAAAGAAGATTTACACACAGAGGTGCAGAATGTGTTTGTGCCATAAAAGAGGTAGGAACAGTGGGGAGAAGAGGAGGGTGAATTGATTCTAGGTGGGATGGTAGATTACTTCATGGAGATAAATATTTAAGCTGAACCTTAATTTGGATCAGAAGAGCAATTAATAATCCTTTACTTTTAAAAGGTATTTCACAGTTTATAAAATGTGTTGACAATTACACACTTGATCCTTACAACAGCTCTATAAAATAAACCAAACAGTTGTTCTCATATTACAGATCAAAGAGTAGTCAAGTCTTAGAATAGTTAAGTGAGTTACTCAGTCATAGAAGTACAAAATGAACGATTCAGAACTTTGAACAGTCTTTAGTCTTTATATGCTGGAGCCTTCTACCTTGTCACCTTATAGTAAAGACAGAAAGTTCTGTGTTCAAGGTGAGTTTTAGAAATGGCTGTGTTTAGTTCGATTGGACTGTTAATATGATGCAAGTTCTGAAATAGTTGAAGATAAAGCTGTAGTGCAGTAGGCAGAATGATGGCTCCCTAAAGATGTCCAGTTCCTAATCCCCAGAGTTTGTGAATATGTTAGATTATGTCACAGAAGGGAATTAAGGTAGCAGATGGAATAAGGTTGTTAATGAGGCACTCTGAAAGCAGGGAGATTGTTTTGGATTGTTGAGTTGGGCCAATGGAAGAAGGGTCTTTAAACTAAGTCCTTAAAAGTGGAAGACGGAAGCCAAAGAACAGGAGTCAGAGAAAGAGATGATGATAATAGAAGTAAGGTCACAGTGTTGCAAATTGAGGACTTAGACCACAATTTCTAACTTTGAAGTTGGAGGAAGGAGGCCTTGAACCAAGGAATGTAGTTGGTCTCTAGAACCTGGATAAGATAAGAAAGCATATTCTCCTTCAGAGCCTCCCAAAGGCAGTACAGCCCTGCAGACACCTTGATTTTAGCTCAGTGAGACCAATTTTGGACTTCTGGACTACAAAACTGCAAGATAGTAAATGTTGTTGTTTTAAGCTACTAAATTTGTGGTTATGTCAGCTATAGAAAAGTTAGTACATGGAGGAAGCCTTTTAGTGTAGGAATACTAATTAACATGCCATTCAGGGCACTCTACAATTTAACTCCAAACTATCTCAGTTCCACTGTCAGTAACAGAAAGCCATGAAATGTTCTTGAGCAGGGGTGTAAAAACTATTTTGATATATATGCTAATTAGAGAGTAGAAAGATTGGAGGGAGAAAAAACTATTTAAGATTCTATTATTGGTGGCAGGAACATTTCTTTTGAGAAACTTTTGCTTTTTGAGGTAGCAGAACACACATATTTGTCTGACTTATAGAAGACTGCATATATCTGCCACTTAACTTACGTCACTAAAAATCCCATTGTCATTGCAACGTTTTAGCTCCTTCCCATGTCCCATGAAAAGTAAAGAAAAGATAGAAGAATTGGTCTTCAAAACCAATTTGGTCTTTGAAATCTGACCCACTTTATTCTCTTCTTATGCTTTTTTGTCATACCCTAACCCAGTACAGATCTAAAGACTGGAAGGTTTCTAAATGAATTTGAGCTTTGTTCAATTGCTTAGCACTGGGAAAACTTAGATTTATACTAGCACATAACTATTTTTAAGAAAAAACTTTTATTGATCTCTATGTAGGCATAATCTATTCTATATATCTGAGGTCTCCAGTAAAGAAAGAGTTGAGTATTAACAAAGCACAAGAGTCTAGAGAACTGAATTCAGAGTGCTAATTTTAACTCATTTTGTACTAGTTGATATTGTTGCCCATATTCTTGTCAGTTTTTAAAAATCACAAGTCTAAAATTAGGTCTAACATGTTTGTGTCAGAATGGAATGCAAGGTTTAAGATGTTAAGAATCCTATTTCTGTTTATTCATTAATTTTTTTTTCAAGTTACAGAAGGGTCAGAGGTTTGTTTTTCTTTTTAAGGTGAACTATGTGTTCATATTTATAACATTTAATTATGAATATTTATTAGAAACAGTCAAGGTAGTCATAATGAGCAGAGATGTTTGAAATCAGGGACATGTTTGTCAGTGTAGTCTTATAATTTAATTTATTTCTATATTAAACAATTTATTTCTGTATTAAATTTTGATCAGAAAATACTTTTAATGCATACATATGTATGTAGTGTGAATAATAACATTTTTATTTAAAAAAGAATGGCAGGAGCTTTATTCTGAGATACATATAGACCTCATAGCTTAAGTGACCTCCATTGTTTCCACATTTGGTCCAATACATTTTGATTGTATATGGTTTTAATTGTAGCTAAATACCTTTTTTTAAAAAGCTAAATATATTTTTAATACAAAATTCAGTTCAAACTTTTGTGGAATCTCTGAGGAAACTGGTTTGAAAAATATTTTTTTAAATATAAATTTAATACTGTTTTACTTCTCACAATGTACAGTTGATAGGACTTGTTCATGCATCTTCACTGGCATCTGGGGCATCTCCACCACTTGGTGTTCCTAGTTTAAATCACTTGAGCTCTGTGATTTGAAACCAGTTTAATAAGTCCTTTACTAAGGAGCTCCTGAAGGGCTGCCCTGGACAGGGAACCACGAATCTTCAGTCTTTTAGAGATGACAGCTGGGGTTATAAGCTTATAGTTTGAAACTCCCTAACAGAGTTTGTCATACGTCACCTTGTGAAACAAGACTAGGTTATTGAGCTGTTCAAACTGCCTTTGGACCATTTCTTTTGGGCCTTGCCCCCAGATTTGATCACTGGATCCATGTCTTTCTTGGCCAACTTTCTGGCATCTTTCTTCTTGTTGCCCTTAGGCAGCATAGTGAAGCCGGGAGAGCAGCTGCTACCACTGCCACCTCACTAAGATGTAGCACAAAAAACTGGTTTGAAAAATCTTACTGAAAAATTCAGTAGGCAACCTTGTAAAATATTAAGTTTTTAGATTGGCTTGCTTTTGATTTGAATTATAGTGATTCATGAGCATGTAATGGTCATAGCTTTCTTTAAAATTTTGTTGTTTGAATCACTGATTAACTTTTACAACACATGTAATAAAAATTTAGACAAATTCTGTGGCTGCAAACTGGTTTACTAAATAATAGCTTGAATCATAGTCTGAGTCAAGAGTAATAGAGTTGTTTCTTAGGGTACTAAGAAGTTATTTTTAAGAGCTTCTAAAATATATTCTTTGTTTAGAAGGGTGCTTTTTCTTTCCAGAAGTTTTAGGCCTTCTGAGAAGTTATTCTGAATTTGTCACAAATAGATGATGACTGTATAAATAAAGTCTTGTTCAGTGAATCATGTCCGTTCAGTAAGAGAATCTTGAAAGCCTTTTGTAAAACTAAGTCATCTTGACAAAAGTGATACTTAAGATAGAACCAAATTGATTCATGTTTCCTTTATTTCACATATCAAGGGAAAGTGTTTCTAAATATGTTTAAACTTTTAATATATAACTTTTCTAATTACTAGTAATATATGATCAGTATTTGTTCTTTTGTTCATTCAGCAACTATCTAGGGGGTATTTGACATATATCAGGCATTATAATGCAGAGATAAAGAAAAAAAATTCAAAAGCAGAAAGGAAGAGCAGAAATCACTCCATAATCCCACTTTATGGGGATAACTGCTGTGAACAGCAGTTATGTTTACATCTATGAGCATTTTGCTGTTTGTCTGTTACTTCTCTAATTTATAGTTATCAGTAAAATGGAATTGCTTCAAATATGCTGTTTAATAGCTTGCTTGCTTCTTGCTATTAATTTGAAAAATAAGAAAAGATTATAGTAAATACATTTATTTTAAAACTCTGAAGTTAAATATACTTCTAAATTTGAAATAGACCATGAAAACTGATTCCCTCCATTTAAACCAGAATTTAAATACACTTTAAATTTGTGGCAATTTGGATTTTGTTCTTCTAACTCAAAAATTAGTCATTCAAGCTTCACTTGGTTAAATTTAAGTGAAATGCAGAATTTGCATTAAAATATTAAATTTAAGTCTCAGATTAGTAGTGACTAACAGCATTTACAGTGTCAGCGTCTGCTCTAAATACTGCTTCATATATATTAACTCCTCTATTCCACATTTCTACTCCCATTTTGTAGGGGAAATTAAAGCACTGAGCCTTTAAATGACTAAAGCCACACAGCCAGTGATAGGAGCAAAGATTTAATCCAGAATGTGTGACTCCATGATTTTTATCTCAGCTACTCTACTGTACTGCCATCATACATTTTCTGAAAACTATTTTTTTAAAAATGTTTTTCTTTGTTGTTTTTCTTGGGAGGGCGGTAATTCAGTTTATTTATTGAAATTGAGGTACTGGAGATTGAACCCAGGACCTCTTGCATGCTAAGCACACACCCTATCGCTGAGCTATACCCTCCCCCCAGAAACTCTAATTTTAATTCAGACATAGTTTCAGTGATTTACCTAACAAATCGTTGATTTGTAATGTAACATTGTTCATTTTAATATATTTAGTAGAATTCTTTTTTTGTATGCTGCAAGATGTAAATCTTAGCAAATAGCAAATGAGATGTAATTTATTACTCACCCACCCACCTCCACTATATCGTGTTAATCTTTCTGTCGTGTGGACCTCCCCCACCCTAACCTATTATGCTTGTCAGCTTCCATCAGCTTCAGTGGGTTGCCAGGAGATAGAGCCGGTGAGGGCATATCCACCAACTAGGTGCGGGCTAGGGCTCCGAGCTGTGCGGCGGGGCGGGGCCCTATGCACTGCTGCGAAGTGCGGGTCGGAAGCCGAGCGTGAAGCAGCTGTGTAATCCGCTGGATGCGGACCAGGGCGCTCCCCACTCCCGTCGGGCACCCGCTGATTGGCTGGGCGTGGGCACACGTGACCGACATGTGGCTGTATTGGCGCAGCCCGCCTGGGTGTCACTGGAGACGGAATGGAGGTGCTGCTGGGCTCGGAAATGGGGTAGGTGCTGGAGCTACGATGGCCTGACTTGCTGCCGCGGGAGGGGGAGGCGATTTTCCTTTGCAGTGTCTTAAACCGGTGGCCTTTCCTTGGCACAGGGTCCACTGCCACATGCCAATCGAGGAGGCAGGGGCGTCTCCCCCCTCCCCCCCTACTGCAGCACAGGAGATGGATTTCCTGTGCTTCTGATCCAGGGTTTTTGACAGAAGAGGAAGAAGGGGGGAGGGGTAGGAGTGTTAAGGGGAGTCTGGTGAGAAAGAGCTGTTTTTAAAGCTAGAAGGAGGTTTTGGTTTTATAATGCCTGTTGACAGAGTAGAGAGGAATAACAGTATCTAAGGAAACGGGTAGAAGACAACAAAGAATGGAGCATATTCATGGCAAGGAGCAAAAGCTCTAGCCCACTGAAAGGCTTCTTTTCCTCCCTGGCCACAGGGACACATGCAGTGGTAGCCAAGAGGGGATACAAAGCTGCTGCTGACGGCTGATGTGAACCTAGTGGAAAGGGCTACTTGGGAGAGGAGAAAGAGGTGGAGGCAGGTACTGCAGAGCTTGAGTGGTGGTTTTGGTTGATTGGTGAAATTTTGGTCACCAAAAGTGCCTGCTTTTGCAAACTGTCTAAGTGAACTGCCTGTGAATAGGGTGGCAAAGAGATACCAGCGTCTTTGTTAGTTGCAAGACGCAATGGTAGTGTCTTTTTGCAGATGACTGCTGCAGTGCTTTTCTTCCTCCCAGGCTAAAAAGATAACTGCAGAGGAATAAGAGCCCTTGCAGCAGTGCTGGTGGTAGAAGTCTATTTACAAGAAGCCATAGTTTATAATTGCAACCTGAATAGAAGAAAAAATTAGTTTTTTAAAGTAGGAAGAATATCAAGCTATGAATGTTTTGACTGTGAAATGTATCTCATACTTTGATTCTGTATCACAAAAGAGATGTTCAAATTCTTTGCTTTAACATAAATCCTATAGGAAATCTTGATAAATTATGTATGAAGCAGTGGATCTTTTCCTTTGTTAGTATAGCTTTATGCCATTAAGTTATTTAAGAGTAAGTCATTTTATAATATGAATTACTTCGTGAAAAATTACAGTGATAAATTTTTCACAGGCTTAATATTTAAGAACTATACTTATTAAGTAATTTTATATTGCTCTCTGATCACTTTTAGATATTACTGAATAAAGTCTACAGGCAAATATTTCAAATTAAAGCACCATGGTTTTTCTTTTAGATGTATTTCTGTTTAGTGAATACTCGTATACTCTTGATATGGAGTGTTTTCATTGCACTGTTTTTTGTTTGTTTCTTTTATTAGATGTCTAAAAACATGTTTTCAGATTGAGTATGATTTTAAATGCCCTATCTTTATGTATATTTATGATAGCCAGCTTGTCACACCTCCCTACTCTCTGAACAGAATGACAGTAGCTTTGTAAAGCCCTCCAGGATCAATGTCTCTTGAATAGTATTTTGTAATCCAAGGTCTTAAAAGAACCTATAATTTTGTCTTAGTCTTATCTTTTTTTTCAAGATAATAAGGAATTGGACTTGAATAAAACTAAATTATGTAAAGTTTTCACTGATAAATAAGCAACTTTATTCTTTATATAAAAATGATTTTTGCTTTAAGAATTATTTAATCATGAATATTAGGGTTAATGGTTCTTAAGCTCTCTTTTTAAAATCTCTTGGAAACTGTCTAGAATTAGAGATGTTACATTAAATTTTCAAGTGAAATTTAACAGCTATTACCCGAATTGGTATAGTTTTTGAGAGTTTTTGATTCTCATCTGAACCCAAATTAGTATAGTTTTTGAGAGTTGATGATTCTCATTTTAACATAAATTATTTCACTTTACTATTTAAACAGCTTACTGTAACATTTTCATTTTAAATGTTAGATTGTTCCTAATTAGGTATGTTGTGACTTTATTCAAGGTCATGTATAAGGATATAAAGAATGGAAGCCTTCTGTTTTGTTCTAACTCTGTAAGACTATTTTATAATGTCACTTATTATATAACATACAAAATAGTATATAACAGAAATTGTTTGGAAAGCAGGACAAATCATTCATTAAATGAAAAAGAAATCTTACTTGGTTTTGAGTTTGGGGATATGATATAAGAATACTTCATAAAACACCTGGTAGCTAAGCAAGTGGAGAGGCAGCACTTTTCATAATAATATTCATAACATTACTTCTTTTAAGGTTGTCTTATTAATCATATGAAAACTTCTACTGAGTAGAACATTAGGTTGTTTTTTGGGAGGAATTAAGTAAGAAATACAGAACTAAAGTAAGAAAAGTTGATTTCTTTCCCCTTATGGTCTGAAATACTTAATATAAGACTGTCCTGCTGGCTTTATTGGTCTTTGAAATTATTCATTGTTAATTAATATGGCCAGAATTGAGCTGTTAAGGAATTCAAAAGATAAATATTCATAAGTATGCCTAAGAACTGAATCAAAGCTATAAATTGCAGTCTTTCATGTATAACTGTATAGATTTTTATGTTACCATTTTTCTGGTTTTTTTTTTTTTTTTTTTTACTGATTTCACATAATTTAACCAATCTTTTATATTAAATGTTCTCTTTAACATTTGTTAAAGAGTGAAACTTTGAGAGTGAAACTTTATGTAGCACACAAGATGATGTAGAAAAGATTAATGACACTTGAGGAAATACGTTTACACTATATTTTTGAGTACCTACTAAGTGCCAGACCTATGAAAGTTGCTGTAGAGTCAAATAATACATGGAAACTAACCTCTAAGAAACTTACAGTAGAACTATGTGAAATATTATTACTGTTGCAGTGAAAACACTGATTGCCTTGGCTGCTCCTAGGATCTTTAAAGATTTATATTGTCTAAAATATCTTCTAACTTAAAGGAATGTGGTGGTTTGCTCTTTGAAACGCCATGCATTGTAAAATCTACTTGGAATAGCAGATAATTCTGAAAGGTAAATTACTTTTGAAGTATTAAGTACTTTGAATGTAAAATGAAGTTAAATGAAGCAATTTCTAGATCTTCCAGTCTAATAGTCAATAATCTGTGATTCCTGATTTCTGTAAGTCGCTTGTTTTGGTATAGGCGACATCTCACATTCTTGAAAATTGTTTTTATAAATCAAATCCTGACATCGTCAGTCCATATAAGACAAGCCTTTCCCCCTTTATTCAACCATGCCCTTCTCCCAGTCCTTTCATAGGCACTCATTCAAATGTCTTCTTAAACATGCGTTAATTCTTGTGAAATATTAGCATCATTTTGTGTGTCTATTTTTATAGTTGAGGTTTTTTATTGAGGTAAAATATACATACATAAAATTTACCAACTTAACCATTTTTAAGTGTATATATAGTTCTCTGTCATTAAGTGGGTTCATATTGTTGTGAATGTATCATAAACCATCTCTGTATCTTTTTCACATTCCCCAGATGAAACTCTACCCTTTAAACCCTTAACTCCCATTACCTCTTTCCCCTCAGTTCCTGGCAGCCACCATTCTATTTTCTCTCTCTATGAATTTGACTTCCCTAAGAACTTCATATAAGAGGAATCATACAATATTTGTCCTTTTATGACTGGCTTATTTCACTTAGCATAATGTCTTCAGAGTTCATCTGTGTTGTTGCATGTGCCAGAATTTCCATCATCTTTGAGGCTGAATGATACTCTGTTGTATATATACCACATTTTTTTTTATCTGTTTATCTTTTGATGGATGCTGGGGTTGCTTCCACCTTTTGGCTTTGGTGAATAATGCTGCTCTAAACATGGGTGCACAAGTATCTGTTTGAGTCCCTGCTTCTGCTTCTTTGGTTTATGTACCCAGCTTTGTTTTTAATTTATATAACTTTTGAACATTTTAAAACTCAGTCCTGTTTTTAAGATCTCTATCTATTTTACTTTATGTCCATCTAGTTTGCGATGCTAACTATGCTGTATAATGTTCTGTAGTATCTATCAGGTGTGAAGGCCCTAGGTTTTTTCCAAATCTCTTGTACCACAAACTTTGCTGTGATATACACCCTTGTACATGACTTCTTATAGACTATGTTAGTTACAGATCAGTAAACAGTAAATTACCCCAAATCTTACTGGCTTAAACAACAAATATTTATTATTTTAGAGTTTAGGGGCAGAAAGTTAGGAATGTCTTAATTGGGTAGTATGGTTCAGAATCTCTCTTAAAGTTACAATTAAGATTTCAGCCATGGCTATAGTCATCTGAAGGCTTGACTAGACTGGAGGACCCACTTCCAAGATGGCTCACTCAGTCTGTTTCTCCTGACTGTTGGCAGAAGGCCTCAATTCTTTGCCATGGGCCTCTACATAGGGCTGCTTGAGTGTCTTTGTGACATTGCAGCTGGCTTCCCCCAGTGATCCCAGAGAGAAAAAGCAAGAAGGAATCCATTTATAACATAGTCTCTGAAGTCTTACACTATCACTTCTCCCATATACTCTTTATTAGAAGTGAGTCTCTCAAGTCCAGCCCATATAAGAGGAGATAAATTAAGCTGCAGTTTTTGAAGGTATAAGGTCAGAGAAATTGTGAATATATTTTAAAATCACTGCATGACCAATGAGATTTCACTGGAGTTTATCCTTTGGAGAAGGGTCACTGAATCATTGGGCATTTTTTTCCTATCAAAACAATGTTTAAAACAACCCAAATTTATTGTCTTACAATTCTGGAGGTCAGAAGTCTAAAATAGTTTTCACTAGACCAAAATCAAGATAGCAGCAGTGCTGTACTTCCTCCAGAAGCTCACGGGGAGAATCCATTTCCATGCTTTTTTCCATCTTCTAGAAGACAACTACTTTCCTTGGCTCATGGCCTCTTCCTCCATCTGTGTGTGAGCAGCACAGTAAATCTCTCTCTGACTCTGTTTCTATTGTCTTATATCCTTCTCTGACTTTGACTCTTCTGTCTCCTTCTTATAAGAACCCTTGCGGTTATGGTAGGTCCACCTATATAATCCAGGAAAATTTCCCCGTGTTATGATCTTTTACTTACTCACATCTGCAAAGTCTCTTTAGCCATGGAAGTTAACATATTCACTAGTTTCTGGGGTTAGGACCTGGACATCTTTGTGGGGCCATTATCCTGTCTGTTACAGGCATACACATAAGAGTTCTTTTTTTTTAAAGACATACACATACATTTCTTTGTTTTTTTTAATTTTTTAAACATTTTTTATTGATTTATAATCATTTTACAATGTTGTGTCAAATTCCAGTGTTCAGCACAATTTTTCAGTCATACATGGACATATACACACTCATTGTCACATTTTTTTCTCTGTGAGCTCTTTGTTTTAAGCTTAAGGGTTTTTCTTAAGTTATATTTTTGTGAATGAATGTTACTTTTTGGGGTAAAGTCAGATTTTCATTTACCAGATTTGTTTATAGTATTGTATGTAATGGTAACTAGGGTGGGAAGCAGATATCCATTGAAGAGTATTGAAATATATTTTCCACTAGCTATTTTTAGGTTCTTGGTTTTATTGTCACTTAATTTATATCGGTATAATAGTTCTGTCATAGTTTATAGTAGAAACTGAGAAACGTTAAAACAACATGGCCTTGTACCTTTTAGGCTTGTTATCATACCATTTCTGTGGGTACTCTGTCCAAACCTCATCTTCCTCACATTGTGAAGTCACCTAGCCATAATGTGGTTCTACTCCATATTTATGCTCTTATCTCCAATTTTTCTCAGCAAGATATAACTCCCAGAGACTCTATCAATGCTTTTGAACCCAAACTTGCCTTTGAATTGTAAGTTATTTGTATCTTAGCCTGGGTCCCCTGTAAATTAGGATCTTGAGGCAAAACCTTCTGTGAAATACTTGCTTTGGGAAGTGATCCAGGAACAGGAGTAATGGCCTAAAAAGAGTTAAATAGCAAAGAGGGACAGCCAGTATAAGTACGTACTCTCAAGTTCGTCACCACTTGGGACAATTTGGAAAGTCCTGAGAGCCAGGACTTTTAGAGGAACTATATGAATTGTCCACCTAAGGAAAAGAATTACATGTATTAGCTCCTTTCCCTTTTAGTCAAGGATTGCCCCATCAAGTGTTCACTGTTTTATAGGTTGTACATACATGAATGTTGGGGGCCCACACTAGGGTTCACAGAGGTCCTAGAACAGAAAGCAGAAGGATATCTGATGCAGCTGACATGCTATCAGTTTATTTCTGCAGTGAGCTGATTGATGTGGCAAGGACTAGAGTTAGAGTGAGCCAAGAGAATGCAAGGTGGGACACAAATGTGTGATATATTTGTGTACTGATCTTATTTACCCTTTCTCCTGGAATACTACTTATTTGCTAGATAATAAGATATTGGAGAATAATGAACATATCTGTTTATCTTTTCCCCTGTCTTGTGGAGCTGCTGTGACAGAGTGCCACACATCAGTGGTTTAAAACCGTAGAAATCTATTCACTCACTGTTTTGAAGGTGGAGGTACAAAATCAATTTGTCTGCAAAGTTGGTTCCTTCTGGGTACTCTGAGGGAGAATATGTTCCTTGCCTTTCTCCCTAGTTTGTGGTGGATGCTGTCAGTCTTCAGCATTCCTTGGCTTGCAGCTGCCACACTCCAGTCTACCTCCATTGTCACATGGAGTTTTCCCTGTGTCTCTGTATTCATTTTTTCTCATGGCCTTCTTTTAAAGATGCCAGTCATTGGATTTAGGACCCACACTAATCCAGTAAGACCTCATTTTAACTTGAATACATCTGCAAAGACCCTGTTTCCAAATGAAGTCACTTTTCACAGGTACCGGAGGTTAGCCACCTGTGTTGAACATATTTTGGGAAACACAGTTCCACCTGCAAAACCTTATTATGGTATTTGCGTACTACCTTGTGAATATTTAAGTTTTCAAATGTTTGTTGATTTAAATTAACATAGAGAGAAATCCATTATCTTACTCTTTTAATGGAAGAGTCATATTGGACATTATCTAAATTTGTGTGCTCTTTCTTTTCTTCTTTGTCTTACATGGCTGATAAAGTGCTATTTCTGTTTATTCTTGCATGTCTTTTCATGGTTATCACTGAGTAAAACATTTACAAATTACAAAAGCTAAGTATTAGATATAAACCTTGTCTTAATGGTGGAAAACAAAACTCGCCAAAGTAAAATGGAGTAACTGAGAACACTTGAACCAAGTTGTCTAGTATTTACTGTACAATCAACAGGAAGACTCATTGGCTGTAGGAGACAAGAAGGTTTTATGTAAGGCAACAGAACTGGGCCGTAAAGTTTGGGAATGTGTTACAACAAAGCAGAGGGAAGAAGAAAGGGGCATTCAAAAAGGAGATGAATTATGAGCAAAAGTACAAAATAGTTTGTATAGAATAGTGAGGAGGGAATTACTTGAGAAGGGTTATGCTGGGACTTAATACAAAATAAGTTCGGAACATAGATTGCTATTGGGTATAACAGATCATGAAAGCCACGTAGAGGTAGTAATACATGGTCTTAAGAGTATGAGCATTGGGAACAATTATGAGTGTGAATCCTGGCTTAACCGCTTGATCTACATTTTTACTAAAATTATTTGCCATTTTGAAGTCCTATCTTCCTTAACTCTAAAATAAGAAGTGATACCTACCTCACATTTGTAAAGATTAAATTATATATATACACGCACACATATATATACGTAAGACCCTTATTATAGTACATGGCATGTTGTAAGTATGCAATAAGTGGTAGGCTTTCTAAATTTCACATATCAAATAAAAAATATGAAGTTATATAGAGGATTTAAATAGTATGCTCCAGTCACTAGACATGTATAGAATTTTGAGAACTTTGTAGACTTTTTCCTTTTTTTAAATTTCAGTGAGATATTTATAAAAATTAGTCTTATTCTTGACTACAATGCAAACCTTAAAAGAATCTAAATGGTAGCAATTTTATAGGCAACAATCTCCAGTCAATCTAAAAAACAAATTAAGGCAATAAAAAGATGACTCAAAAGTCATCTTATACACCTAGTAAATTGAGAAGAACCTTTGAAGTATCACCAAGTCAAAGAGGAAATCAACATTGAAATTATGAATTACCAGGAAATAATAAAGGGGCAAATACTTTGTATTAAAACGTATGAAACATGACTAAGGCTGTACTGAGAAGAAAATTAGTACCTTAAATATATATATTATTAAAGAAGACAGTGACAAATGAACATGTAAAGAAAGTAAGGAAATAAATGAATTAATACTCAATTTAACAATAAAAAACAAAATAAACCAGTGGAAAATAAGAGGATATAATTAGTAAAGGTAAATGCAGAAATGAATAAAATAGAAAACAAAATAGTGGAAAGGACATATAACACCAAAAGTTGATTTTTTGGGGGTAAAGATCAATAAAATAGATGAAACCCTACAAAGGCTGTTTAAGGAACAAAAGATAAAAAGCATGAATGGGAAAGGAGACGAATTTTTAAAAGAATATATACAACTCTGTGCTAACATACTTGAAAAGCTAGAGAAAATAGATAATTTACTGGTGAACTATTAATGAATCAGATTGGTACAAGAAGATGAAGAAAGCATGAAAAGACTTAACCACAGAAGAAATTTTAAAGTACTCAAAAATCTTTCCTCTAAACAGTCACTTTCTGATCTGCATTCCGACTGACTTTCCCAAAGGCTAGACAAATTATTTTTCATACTATTCTAGAACATATAAAATTAAGATGAGAAACTTCCTACCAATTTATTTTGTAAACTTAGCATAAAATTAATACCTTATTTTAAAATACTATAAAAATCTTAAACTGGTTTCTCTTATAAAAATTCCACATGAAATACTGAAAAATAAGAACAAGCAGGGTTTATTTATTGCAGGAATGGAAGATGGGTCAAAATGACAAAATATGGTAATTTACAGCATCAGCAAATTAAGAGAAAAAACTGTGGTTATATGTTATATGAAAAGGTGCTATAAAATCATTTGAAGCCACTCCTAATACAGTTTTTTAAATAAAAGAAAAATACCTAAACATGTTATAAATAGTTAACTGAAATCTAAGATTATTAAATGATGAAATACTAAACCATTCCTATTAAAATCAGGAATAAGATCACTATTGTTCAACATTATTTTGAAGTTTCAAGCTAACGAAAAGATAAAAAGAAATGAAGTGTAAATATTGGGAAAAAAGAGACAGTGATCTTTACTTACAGATTATATGATTGCCTACCCAGAAATCTACAGGAAAATCTGTTAGAATTCATAGGATAATTTGATAAGGTGGGTCCGTAAGGGATATGTATTAAATAAAATCAGCTTTTATCTGTACTAGCAATATCTGGTAGGGAATGGTGGTATTTCATTCATGGCAAATCAAACAACAACCAAAAAAAACCCAGAAATGAATTTGATAAAAAATGCACAGGACTTTTTCTTGAAGAAAGTAGAAAATTTGACTGAAGGACCTGAATTATTCATGACACAGAGATGTAAGATTTAATATCATAGGAATGTAATCTATCTCAAATTAATATAAATGTAGCACAGTTACAATTCTATGTATATATGAGAATTTGGCATATAATAAGATACACATTTCTGTCCAGTGGGAAAATGTTTTGGTTAATGAATAGTGCTTATGTAATCAGTTATCCATATGGCACACAATACAGTTAAAGAACTATATACTCATACTATTACAAAATAAAAATTCTATATGAATTAAAAATCTTAATGTCAAAAATACTTTCTGACACAAGCTAGTGAATTAATCATTTGCATTTATCTCCTCTTTCTCTTAAGACCGCATTATAAAGTGATAGAAAAAAAGATTCAAAGAAATTATGTGCTTACAGTACCATACCACAGAGTGAGAGGGAGCCTGATCAAGATTGCAACAAATTTCTGGAAGAAGAAGAAATCATGGAAATTAAAAATGATTGCTGAAAAATAATCAAAAACCTTAAGACTTCCTAGGTCTCCATTCTTTCCAGCACAGCAAGTTACTTCCTGTTATTTAAAAGTAAAGTATTAATTTTGAGAATTTCTTCTTAATAGCCTTTGAAATTATGTGGGATACTTGGGGTGTTTGAAAGCCATAATTGGGAATTCTTGCTCTGGGTGAGAGGTCAACAGATTGCCACCAGTTTTGAAAAAACTAAGTTTTATTTGAACTCGGTCATGTACATTTATTTATGTATTATCTGTGGCTGCTTTTGTGCTACAGCAATAAAGTCAAGTAGTTGTAACAGAAATCTTATGGCCTACAAAGTCTTTTTTATTATCCATTCCTTGCAGAAAATGTTTGCCAACTCCTATTCCAGGTGATTTTGGTGGCCATCTTGGAGCTTGCCCTCACTTGGGATGGTCTTGGGTGGAGTCCAGCCAATGAATGTAGCCATTTACAGAATGGAAAGGAAAGGAAGGCATGGGGAAAGAATATAGCAGATACAAGACTGAATATCACCACCTACAGGACCTTAGTAGAGAAAAGGAAGAGAAGTAGAATGGAGAGTAAGGACATACATTGGTTGTTAAATAAAGAAAAAAGAATTAAAAAATAGGTGAGGTTCAGTCTGATTTTCTTTTTTATCTAACTTGTTAAATTTTCATATTTCTTTAGATTTTTGTTTTGTTTCTTCCTTTCCAGTTGTTTTTCTTTCCTTTTTAAAAATTTACTATCCTAATTAGAACTGCCATGACTGTGATGAATAGAAGTAGTAATAGTAGACATCCTTAACTTGTCTTTGATTTTTAAAAGAATGCCTCTAATATCTCACTATTAAGAATGATGTTTACTGTAAGTTTTTGGCGTGTTCCCTCTGTTTCCAGTTTATTGACTTTTTATGTTGAATAGATAATGACTTTTTTTCAAATATTTTCTCTTTGACTAATGAGATAATCATATGGATTTTCTTTAGTATTTTAATGTAGTGAATGACATATAAATTATCTAATGTTAAACTCCTTGCATTCCTGGAGTAAACTCAGCATGATTCTGCTATAGACTTTTTTTTTACTGTGTACTGTTATATTGTTTCCTGATATTTTGTTCAGGATATTTGTATCAGTATTCATAAATGATGCTAGCCTATGATTATTCTTTTTCACACTACCTTTGACTTTTATAATTGTATGGGCCTCATAGAATGCATTGGGGAGTATTTCCTGTATTTCTGTTCTTGAAAAGTTTGTATAGTTGGAATGATTTATTTCTCAAATGTTTGGTAGAAGATATCTGTAAAACCATTTGGATCTTGTATTTTTTGTGTTGGGAGGAGGGGACATACTTAACTACTGTTTCAGTTTTTCAATAGTTGTAGAACTGTTAAGGTTTTCTGCTGCTTCTTGAGTCATTTCACCCCTACCTTTGAATTTTGTTCATTTTAAATGTTTGGGCTCTTCTGTCTCCATAATCATGTTCAGTCTTTTCAAAAAAACCAACTTTTTGCTTTGATCTTCAGACCGTACAAAAAGTTACAGTGAAAAAGAACACTTCATGGGGAACTATGTTCAGAATCTTGTAATAACCTGTAATGAAAAAAATATGAAAACGAATATATGTGTATGTATGTATGTAAGTATGTATGTGTGTGTATATAATGCATGACTGGGACATTGTGCTGTACACCAGAAATTGATACATTGTAACTGGTGGTACTTCAGTTTGAAAAAAAAAAAAAGGAAAAGCCTCAGCAAACCTGAGACCTTTTTCCCAGAGTCAATGGCTGTATATTTGTATATCCTTTCAATGACATTTTTATCTTTATACAGTCCTTTTATTTTTTACTAGAGCAGGATGGACAATATGAGACATAGTGATCTGCACTCTCTTTTTTTGTTTTTGCCTTTTTTGTTGTTGTTGGTTTTTACATCAACCTTATTCTTTTAATGCCAATGTAATAATTCCACTGCATGGATGTATCATATTTATTTTAAAATAGTTATGCTTTTATAGCAAATAAGTCTTTCCTGTTTGTTTGAAGTAACCTAAAAATCCGATCTGTTACTCCTAGCATAGTAATTAGACATCACCACTTCAGAGCTCCAATAGGCCCTCCATGTGCCTTACACCTATTAACAAATCAGTTAAGATTTAAATGTTCATAGCTCCATAATAGCCTATTTGGAAGAGGCTGTATTCCATTTTAGTATCCTCAATTTAAAAGGGAGCTGTTTTCATAATTTAAATGCCACATGATGTTTTTAAACATTTAAATTCCTTGTCCTTTTGTAGTTTCTCCTAGTGTATAGTATAAGGAATAGGTGCAGTTCTGTCTGTTTCCTCATGACTGTCCTGTGTCCACTGCCACTTATTTAAGTTCATCTTGTCACATGTGTTTGAGATGTTACCTTTTTCATGACTAAATTTACATATATTTACTTCTGAAATTTTTTAAAAAATGTATTCCCTGATTGATCAGATGCCAGTATCATAGCTTTTTAATCTATGGGCTTTGGAAAAATAGTAGAGAATTCCCATGAACCCTTCACTCAGCTGCCCCTAATGTTAACATCTTACACATTCATAGTATAACAGTCAGAACTAAGAAATTAACTTACTGTTACAAAGCAGTTAACTACATATGATTTTAATTATAATGGTTTTGTACAATATTTTAATATGTGGTAGGTAGGTCTGCTCCTACTCTTCTCTTTTCATATTTTCCTTTTTTTGCTTCTTTGATTTTTCCAGTTGTCTAACTGCAGAAAACAAAATTTTAAAAAAATCTTGTATAGTATTTTTATTGGAACTGTATAAAATTTATAAATTAACTTAGGGAGAAATGACATCCTTATGACCCTGAATCATTATATGCACAAACAAGGTATGTCTTCCCATTTGTTGAAACCTACCTTTTTGTCTTACAGAAGTGTTGTAAGATCTTTTATTCCGTTTCCTCTTTACTTGGTTTCTCTTTGCACATATAAAGGAGAGATTTCTGTATATTTTGTACCACACTAAATTACTGAATTATCTTATATTTAGTTGATTCTTTTTTATACTCTAGATAAAGAACTATATCATCTACCAGTGGTATTCCTTGCTAATTTCATTCTTTAGTTGTGTTGACTACTATAATGAGTGAGAGTGGTAAAAACAGCTTTCCCTGACTTTAGGAATATAGTATATTGAGTGTTTCCACATTAAGTATGGTGCTGATTTTGGGGTTGACATACATTGTGTTAAAGAAGTGTCTTTCTGTGTTCAGTATTTTCAGCAAGAATGGGCATTGAATTTATAGAGTCTTTTCATCACCTTTGGTATGATAATTTTTTTTTCTATGTAGATCCATTAATATGTTGAATAATGTTATTTTCTAATAGTGATTTTTATTGTAAATTTTAGATTTTCCATCTTTATGTGGTTTGTTTTGATAAATTACATTGTCTGATTATCTGTTTCATTTAGGTTTTCAAGTTCATTTGCATGGAATTGAACAAAGTAATGTTTTATGATTCTTTCGGTTTCTTCTCTTTCTATTGGTATTTTCCTCTCCTGTCATTTTACCATGTAAAAGTACTGGCAAATACATCTTTTCTAATTCATTAAAACAAAACAATAAAAGCTTGACTAATTTTTAAAAGTTGATTGCAAATTTCTTAAATTATGATAAAGAATCCTCCAGATTTAATTCTAATTGAGTATCCCTTGCTTGCCTAAACTTTTCAGCCTCTTTGCATTAATTTCTAAGGATACTTGTAAATTTGTTCCGCAGTGAACATTTGAGTAAAAGCGTAAATGACAGTCCTTTTGCTTTCTTCTCCCCTACCCTACTCTTAAGGGGTAAAGATCTCTTTAGTGGGCATCTTTACTGAAAAACAAATTGAGATGTTTGTATACTCTCAGTAAAGTGAAAGATTCACAAGTTTTCTCCATTTCATGAATTAAATTTTGATTTTTTTAAAATGTTGCCAAGTGGCCTGCATTTAAGAAATATTTGATATGAAATTCTTGTAATTGTATAAAAGTCATTCTAAAGTAAATTAATGATTTCTTTAATTTTTCAGAAAGCAGTTTTGTTAGGGATGGCTGCAATATCCTAAAAGGATATAACGCAAAATATTACTCTCATTTTTCCTGTAAAATTTCATGAAAAACCTTGCTGTCTAGAGCAGAAAAGACTTAAATTTGATTTGATTCTAAAGGGGAGGAAACAATGATTGAATGTTTTAATTGTCCATCTGAAGGAATGAATTTTTTTCCCTCCAGTAAAGCGCACTCTTAGTAGTCTCTTCCTCATCTTGCCCATCTAGCTCTTTTTGTGGTTGGTGTGTAAGAGCTCTGTGTCTTAACATACTTCTGTGTACCTATCTCTTTCTCTTTGTTACTGCCTTTTCTTGGTATTATTGTAGTGCAAAGTAACCTGTTAACATTTTATTTGAAATGAAGAATTTAGGGCTTAAATTATTAAATACTGTCAGATTCCCCACCTCTGTCACATGGTTTTAAATGTGCTATCTATTTCCAGATCTGCTTATTAATGGTATGGTGTAAAACAGATAAGTGATCCCACCTATGAATTCCTCCTTTATTTTTGAGGCATCTCTTCTGTCTTTTCAAGAGAGTGAACTACTTCTTTACCTCTTGTCCATTGGTCAGGGGACTGGGACTTATATAACGGTAGGTCAAAGTTAGGTCTTTCTAAGGAAGTTATGTTTCATATGTATTTTATAATATAACATACTTACACAGCACTTTTATTTTTAGACCTTCCTTCTGTAACTTAATTTTAACAGTATCCCTGTGAATTAAATTAGAGCAGATAGTAAATGTCCATTTTACAAATGGTGAAATGAATTAAAATAAAAGGGCAAAGGTAAAACCATGACCAAGACTGAATTTAAGACCCAGATCTCCAAATACAAGTCTAGTGCTCATTCTTTTCAGCCTCGAAGACTTTTGTGAGTGATCCCAACTTCCCAGGACTTCTTTTCCTCCTCAGGTGACAGAGGGTTGCACCAGGATTATCATTGCCTCTAGCTGCTGGAGAACAGATGAGACTTGAGTCCCCTAATTTCTCTTGTTAAGGACCTTCCAGTTGCTGGACTCCAATTTTGTCATAACTAGCCAGTGTTTTAACTTGTCTGCCTTATTTTATGTAGTGCATTTTTATTATAGAAACTTGTTTTTATGTCCATATCTTTAAGTATTGCTTGAGTACAAACTTTGTTATATTTTTTATTTCTTAAGGATAGGTAGGATTTTATTTATTCCCAAGTGAGTTTGAGATTAAACTAAAAAGAACATCATCTGGAACTTGGTTGGTCTTAAGATAACTCCTAGCATTCTCTAATACTTAAGACCAAGGACCTCTTACTACCTGACTATCTTCTATATCTTTCTTTTTTCCTTCTTTCACTGTCATATAATTAATTGCCAGGCTCTGCTGCACTTCTGTTTGAGTCTCTACTCCTAAAATCATCCATTTTCCTTTAACTGTCTTTTGGCCTCAGTCTGAGCACAGTGGTCCCAAGACACATATGCCATAGCATGGCCTATTATGTTCATTCTTTTGGATAAATGTAATAGAATTTTATATTAGTAATTATTATCATCTTTCTATCCAAAAGATTTGAAGCCTTGGTCTAATCCTTTCCCTTGTGTCTATTTTGTTAAATGACTGCCTTTTTAATGAGGCCTTCTTGGAACTTCATATTTCCCTGTGGAAAATGTTTAAGATTAGCCTTTTATCAAACAAGAAGTGATAGAATGCAATACCTTATCTCATTCATCCATTCTTGCTGTAAAATTATGTGACTATTGGACAAAATCCAGAAAGAAATTAATATTACCAATATAAATCAATTTCTTATCAATGATTGTATTTCCCAAGTTTTGCCTGTAAAACCATTTAAAATATCTTAAAAACCTTGAAAAAATTCTAACCTAAGAGAAATCTCATCCACCTGTGAAAAGGAAAATGTATTCAAACACTAGTGAAGTTCTCTTCTGTTTTAGTCCTGTTTGTCTTCAGTTAGAACCCCAGTGTTCCGTTCCCTTAGAAAGACGCTGTTACTTGCACAGTGTTGTTTTAAGACTGAAACTACCACATTAACACAATTCTTCTTATTAAATGTCCCCAGGGTTTTGTTTCTTTTTCCTTTCTTTGTAAACAAGCAGCCACTATATTTTTTAGTAGTGAATTTCAAAATCCTTTTTAACCTTATAGGTCCAAGGGTAGCCAAGGATGGCTGCAGCTTCATATGATCAGTTGTTAAAGCAAGTTGAGGCACTGAAGATGGAGAACTCAAATCTTCGACAAGAGCTAGAAGATAATTCCAATCATCTTACAAAACTGGAAACTGAGGCATCTAATATGAAGGTATCAAGACTGTGACTTTTAATTGTAGTTTATCCATTTTGATTCAGTACTCCTTCCTATAAACTTGGGGTTAGACACTTCACTTACCTAAAAGTGTGTTTTAAGTTAAGCAGTAATATTTAAGCTCTTTCTGGCAAAAGTTAACATTTATATTTTTAAACAAAATGTTCTGAATTTATCCAGCTAATCATATAAAGAAAATGATTGTAAAATCCTAGTGACTAGTTAGTTATTTTTAAGATTAAAAAATGAGGGACCAACTTTACTATCACTATAGAGAGACTGGGTGTTCTGTGTAACTCATAGAAACTAGCCTCACAACTTTATAAAATATCTTAAAGATATTTATAAAGTATCTTAAGTATAGTCATCCTCCCCAACTCTCAGATCTTGTCTTCACTTAAGAGCTGCAATGGTAGATGATCAAGAAAATCAGGGTGCCCTAGTAGGAAGAGACCTGAACTGAAAGTCAGTACCTGGTCCTAATTCCTGGTTTCGCCGTAAACTGAGCTGCATCACCTTAGACTTAAGTTGCCTTATTTGGAAAATAGTCACTGCACTAATGGAGATGATTTCCATAACACGTTACTTCAGCCCCTGAGATTGATTTGCCTTATCACATTGAAAAGCTGTGATAACCTCCAAGAAAAATTATAAAATATTTAGTCTGCAGTGGGGAAAATATGATCTGTTTTCAAAATAATTGAAGTTAAAACTTTAGCTGTTTTAAATTTCAGCTATTTAGGCAGATTCTCTTCTTACTGAATTTAATAATTTTATAAAATAGAGATCATCAACAAAACTGTTACCTCATTCCCTTTTTAAAAATTCTTCCTGATACGTGTTATTTCTACCCCTCAGCTGTTTTAACATCGGGGTTCCTGACCCTGTTCTTCCTGTCTGCTCACTACTCTTGTTCCTTAATCATTCCAATTCTCTTCTAGTTCTTTTTCCATGCATATTGAGGTCTCCCTTATTTTTCAAGCTTCTGTATATCACTGAACTATTTTTGCTTCTCTTTTACCCTTTGTAATCAATATCATAACAGTTCTGCCTTTTACTCATATGTACTATTCTTTCTATCCATCTGTCTTTCTGTCTATGAATCTTTTCTACTCTTGTCTACTTATTGGTAAAAACTGTCCTCAGCAATGACAGATCTCCGAGATACCTACCTCAAATCCTTTTGGAAATAAGGTAGAGTATAGAGAAACATTTTTTCTCACCTCAAACTATGGGTGACCTTAAAAACAGCTGAATCAATTACCTACTGGGTTAAAAAAGAGGAGTTTGGTATTTTAAGCACTGATCACCATAATATATCTAAAATTATTATGCATGGCATGTGGTTTAAGAAGTTTAAAGATACAGAATTTAAAATTCCCAGCAGGGCTACTCTTTCAGCTACTGTAGAAGTATATTTTGCAGAGAATTCTTCCTGGTGTGCCTATCTGAAATGTCTCTTTTATAGTGCCAAATTTTGAGATCCCTTTTAAAGTTTTTTTTTTTAACTACTTGAACAAATTCAAAACTCATTTTTGGGAGACATTTTAATCTATCTTTAGATCTATCTCCATGTGAAGTGAAATGTCTCTCAGAGTAACAATACAAGTCAGATCCTTAAATTTCTACAATATCAGATTGACCACTTACCAATGTGGTATAATATACATGATGAATATTACTATTTAAGATATGCCTGAATTCAACTGTGAATTGATTATTACTCAGCAAGTGCTTTTACAGATTTTCTTGCAAAGCCGTCCATATTTCTTTAGGATTGGGCGTATGGTATCATAGCAGTTATACCCTTAAACTAAAATTATTTATGTTATCTCTCCTTAAGAAGCTTTATGCTGTTGAAGAGCAGAAACTAAGACCTGTTAATTTTGTCTTAGAATATTGATTTGTGGAAAGACACTTGGATACATTGACACTTCCTACATTGGATTAAAGTTAATTTGAAACAATAGTTATTGCTCCCCCCTCCCCAAAATCACTTATTAGACTTTGGAATACATTATATGATCTGGAATTATGTTTCCTGATCATTAATCTATTTACCTATAGAAGGCAAAATGGGTCTCCTCCAGCTAGATAATATCAGGATTTCTGAAATTTATGCAGTAGTACCATCTAGTGGCAAAAGAGAATACTGCTTTGCTGTTGATTATGTGTCATTGATACTATAAAAATATTTTGTGTGAGTATGTGTCAGTCACACAGGGAAATGTACAGCAGTTAGGAAAATGTGAGCACTGTATATTTTATAATATTAAGGAGACGTTTATTTTTTAGGTATCATGATGGCATTGTGGTTGTGTTTAGAAAGAATCCCTATTTAAATATACATACTGAATTTTTTACAGAAAAAATAATATAATGTCTCAGATTTGTTTTCCAAATAAATTTGAGTTGGTGGGGAATGGAGGAAGTGGTTATGGGTGTAGATGAAACAAGCCCATGAGTTGATAATTATTAAGGCAAGATGTGAGGATACACAGGTGTTTGTTACACTGTTCTCTGTATTTATGTGTTTGACATTTCTATAATTAAAATAAAATACAGATTTCATCAGATTTAGATGACCTGGAATCAAATAAATACAGACGTTATAGCTAAACTTAGAAGAAGTTATGTACTGTATTTTTACTCCAGGGCTAGAACTCAGTTTGATTTAGTTGAAAATGCTGAGCATAGCAGTAATTTAAATATGGTGAGATGTGAAGCATTTAAACCAAGAGATGACATGGTATAGAAAAAATTATCTGTAGGTAAAATATTAATTAACCATTTGTATCTTTTTTATATTTTAGCAAAATGATGTATTTATAAATATTCTACAAACTGTAAAGCCATATATATGTAAAATATCTTTTCTTTTCAGAGTATAAGAAAAAATGAGAAATAAAAGCCCAAATCGACATACTTCATAATTTTGAAGACTTAATTACCAAGAGTACTTGTATCTGGTAATGAAAAGAATCTGTAACTCTGATATATTTAGGAAAACAGGAGTGAGTCAAGTAGCAACCCCCTTGAGATGACACAGTTACTCATCAATAAATATTTTCTATTCTCTGATCTCACCACAGCACATTTCATCTCTAATAAATAATTATCTGATGTTTCTAAAGCCTTAAAATTTTTTAAAGTAATGTATGATTATATAATGTAATTCACTAATTTTTTAAAACCAAACTTCCAGAATTTATAAATACAAGTGAATATTCTTGCTTTAATATTACATGTTAATTTAAAAAGCTATCTTTTCTCAAAACTCTTTTTGAAATATTTTATTTGGAATTGCTTTGCAGTTGTGTTGCATTTTCTTTTAAAAGCTCTTTGAAATTGAGGGCTTCTTTTAGGTTGTATGCAGCCCCAGGCAATCAGCCAGCCCTACTGCAGCAAATAAAAAACACTGGATAAAAAACAAAAATCATACTTACAAAGATATTGGAGAACTGTGAAGTCATCAAGGATTGTATTAACTAAAATTCCCAAGAGGAAAGAGCCCTTTTAGATGAACTGAGATCACTGGTGATTTTCTTCTACAGGGATATTTCTTGATTCTGGGTACAGACTGATGATTCTTCATTGGCACAAGCATAAGGACTCCACTGGAGGAAAGAAACTATTGGAGGTCTAGACAAACATTTGGGCAGATGTGAAGTATTGACATTCAGAGGAATTCCAAATGCATGACTGGTTTTCCCATATTTTCTCCAAAGGCATGGGACATTGGCTGAGTCTTGCTTTGGTGAAGGATGCTGGGGATGGATGAGGAGAGCAGAATGTTAGGAAGTAAGGTCCTGCTAGAGGAATACTTCCACACAAGTTTCAGTCTAAATTTAAAGGAGAGAGACATTCAAGGAACTTGGCGAACCAAATTAGATATGAATTTCACTTACACTGCAACTGCAACCCATTTTCAGTTCCTAGTTGGATGGAGAAGATCAGACCTGAGTGGTGGAAAAGGCAAACTCTCCAAGAGAAAATCTGATCTTAAGTCTTTCTTGTTCTTGGTATCATTTGTATGATTGGCATTTAAAGTTACAAGAAATACAAAGAAACAGGAAAATGATAATCAAGAAAACAAGGAGATAATAGAAGCAAATCCAATAATCCATATGTTATAATTAGTAGTCAAGGACTTTAACATAATTATTATAAACGTCTTGGAAAAAAAAGAAAAGATTGATAAAGTGGATGAAAAGTCAGAAAATCTTGACAGAAAATTGTGCTCTGTAGTTAAGAAGAATCAAATAGATATTCTAGAACTGAAATATTTTTGACATTAACTTACTGGGTGGGCCTGACCACAGGTTAAACATAGAATTAATGAACTAGTGAGAAGACAGGATTAGTGAACATCTAAAAAGGTCAATAGAAAATAAACTGAAGCACAAAGAGAAAAAAAAGGAAAGCAAAAAACAGTATGTAAGAGTTATGAAGGACACAGGCAAATAGATACAGGCAAATGTAATTAAAGTCTCAGAAGGGTCAGGGAAGTGAATGAAGCAAAAGTAATATTTAAAGAGGTGGTGGCTGAGAATTAATGTAAGGTTGTTGTAAAGTTATTAAGACAGTGTGGTAAGTAGAGTGACAGACCAACAGAAACAGAGTTGAGAAGAATACCTACACATATATGTCACCTGATTTATGACCAAGGCATTCCTGCAGATCAGTGGAGAAAGGGTGGTCTTTTTGATAAATGGTGCAGGGGCAATTAAATATATGTATGAAGGGAGAACAAAAACAAAAAGAACCAAGAACCCTACCTCAAATCATAAGCAAAAATTAATTCAAGAAGGATTATAGACCTAAATGTGAAAGAACAGTTTCCTTCTAGAAGGAAACTTAGGGAATAGCTTCATGCCTTAGAGTAGGCAAAGATTTCTTAAATAGAATGCCAAAGCACTAACCATAAAAGAAAAAAAAGAATAAATTGGACATCATTAAAACCAAAAACTTTTGTTAATCAGAAGACTCCTTTATGCTTCTAGAAGCAAATATAGAATAATATCTCTTTGACCTTGGTGTAGCGAAGATTTCTTAGTACACATAAAACACTAGACATAAAAGAAGAGAGATGTAAAATGAACTTCATCAAATTTAAAACTTTAAAATCTTTTCAAAAGACTCTGTTAAGAAAATGAAAAGGCAAGGCATAGACTGAAAGAAAATATGTGCAATACGTATATCTGACAAAGGACTTGATTCAGAATACAAAGAGTAAAAGTCCAGTTTTTAAAATATGGCAGAAGACTTGAAAAGACAATTCAGAAAGGAAGGATAATGGTCAGTTAAGCACATATAAAAGGATTTAGCATTCTTTATCCTCAGGGAAGTACAAATATCATTTCATTCCTACTTAAATCACTAAAATTGAAAACGCTGGTCATGCCCAGCATGGAGCATCAGGATGCTTATACAGTGCTGGTAGGAGTATAAAATGGTACAACCACTTTGGAAAACCATTCACCAGTTTTCTTTTAAACTTAAAAATCTATGATTCAGCATTTAAACTTCCAGGTGTGTAATCAAGAGAAGTTGAGTGCATATGTCCACCTAAAGATCTGTACAAGAATGTGCATAGTAATGTTCTACATAATAGCCTCCAAACTGCTGACAACCCAAATGCCCATCAAGAGGATAAAAGCTTAATCAGTTGAGCTGTAATCAGACAGTGGATAACTACACAGCATTAAAAAAAAATAACTGATACATGCAATAGCATGGGTGAATCTCATAGGAATTTTGGTGAGCAGAAAACATGAAACACAGAAGACTATATACTGTATGAGTTCATTTATATGACATTCATAAGCATGGCAGCTAAACTGATACAAAAATCAGAATAGTGGTTACCTCTGGGGAGTGATATTGATTGGTAAAGGGCAAAAGGGAACTTCCTGAGGTACTAGAAATGTTCTGTGTAGTGATTACACGAATACTTAGATTACATCAGAAACTTAAGATTGGTGTACTTTTCATATGCATGTTTTATCTCAGTAATTCAGAGAAAAATTTAAGGCTAATTTTTATTATGAAATAGTCAAACTATTCACAAGAAAGTAGTGAGTAATGTAGTCATGCTGGATGATGTCATCTTGAGGCAAACTAACTGGATGTGACTGTAAACATGTGCAATTTTTTTATGAGGTTCATAACTCAGAATTTACAAAAATAATTTAACAAAATATCATTGGAATAAGTAGCTTCCCAAGCTGGCTTCTTTGAAAGTCTTAAAAAAAATTTTTTAACATTAAATTTCAATAGTTTTATTTACTTTTATGGTTACAGCATTTATCAGTAGACATCTTACAATATGCACAGAAACTTTTTTAAAAGTTTGTATTACAAGTTATGCATATTCACTATATTTAAAAATTAGAAAATATGGACAAACAAAAAGAGGTATCAAAATCATCCATTGAAAAAAATTTTTAATACAAGAGGTAACCTTTGGTAATGTATGTATTTTTGTCTCTGTTAGCACGTTTTATGCAGGCATGCAATCAATGGGATTATATTTTGCAGCATGCTTTTTTATTTAATATAGTCACCTTTTCATATCATTAAATATTTTATAATATTTTCTGAGTTGTATAGTATTCTATTATATGCCTAATGCCATACGTTTATTTAATCTTTATTGTTGGACATCCAGGTTTACATGGCCTTTTAATTTATGGTTTTAGTGGTTTTTTTAATATTTTTTCCTTATGATTCTTTAACATATTTTTTAAAACACCATTAATATACCAGTAGTTTTGAAAAATTAGGTATATGTCCTATGATGTGCCAAGGATTTCTTTTTATTGTTGTTTTTGAATTCTTAAATCTTTGTACCTTTTCGAAAAACAACATTTTTTGTAGTACCTATTATTTTAAAATTAGGAAACAAAAAACAAGCCCCCCAAATTGCTTATAATCCCAACTTCAATAGAATACTACTGTTAACGTCTTGATTGTTCCCAGATCAGCATTACCTGAGAATTTATTGAAAATGCAGATTCCCAGTCTTTACCCTAGACTTCAGTGAATCAGCAGTCTGTTCTAATAAGCTCTTCAGGTGATCCTGATCCTCTCTGAAGTTTGAGAACTACCACTGTAGGCTCTGGAGAAGAATCTTGTATAAAGAGAGACCTGAGCAGAACTGTGCTTTAAAAGGCTCACTGATAGTTCTGTGCAAGGTAGGACCGTTTAGGAGATTGTTTTAGTAGTAAGCAGGTGGGGTTAATAACCAGGATAGTGACAGTAAGAATAGAAAAGGGGTGACTATAAGAGAAATCATAGAGGTAGAGTATAAAATTTGATAACTGATTGGGGATGTGAAGGAAGTGATGCTAAGGATTTGAACCTGGAGGGAAAGGAAGTTACTGCCATTTAACTGAAAGAATACATGGCAAAGAACAGGTTGTAGTGGCACAAAATGATAGTTTGGACTTTCACATATGAAGTGCATATCATCCAGATGTAAAGCCTCTCTCAGTCATACTGGGAAAGTAAGTCTGCAGCTTGCAAGTGAGTTTATGATTAGAGACATAATTGGAAGTTATCTGAGAAAGGTAGTTGCTGAATTGTGAGACTGCAGATTTTAAGAAATAGGGATAAGATTAAAAAATCATTGAAAGAGTACAAGCAGCAGTGGATGGAAGAGAATCAGGATCCTGAAAACTGCAGGTAGCCTATAGTGATAGTTCTCAAACTTAATGGAAGAGATGGTGTCCTGATGTTTATAGTACACATTTTAAAGTAATCTGCATTCATTTGAGAAAGGCATCCCTGTGCAAATTTATTCCCTATCCCACAGTTGTGATACACTCTGACATAAGTTCTGAACATGATAATCAGTCACTTCCACGTTCCCACATCTACTCATCTAAGCCTTTTTCCTCCAACATGGTCTATTATTTGAAGGTTAGATCTTAAGGTTACAGACTATTTCTTGTTATTAACATAGGAATTCTTTTCTTAGTGCTTGCAGTGTCACTGTCAAGATAAACCAGAGAAATTGTCTTTGCTACAGTCACTCATTTTTTTTTTTTACTGATTTCCTTTTCTGTCTCTTTATGGATAATTTTCATATAAAGGAACACTGCCCATAGCTGTAAGATCATAAATATTCAAATATGTTGTCTTACAATTTGGAAACCTAATTGGCTAACAGAAGACTTTACTGTGAACTAAAATGGAATGCCTCAGAATATGTAAAATGTAAAGTCACACAAATTATTATTGAGGAACATACAGAAAAACTAGTAGAAAATAAAAGTTAGTTTCCAACATTCTTTGACAAAAATGTATCAAGGATTTAGATGGGAAAGGAAACAGTGGGTCAAAACTCAGGAGATGGTGAGCATACAGTCATTTAACTATCTGCTGAATTTCAATTAAGTGTACTAGTAGAATGTACATAAATGTGGTATAGAAAAGCTTTGCTATTTATTGGGTTGTTAAATAAAATAGCATATTATAATGTGTTGTTTTTCATGGCCATGGTGGTATAGGCTTAAAGAGATAGATTCTAAATAAAGCTTTTGTGGCTTGGGCTAGTCTTTGAGTCTCAGTTGATCTGTCTGAAAAATGAGAATAATCCATTTCATCATATTGTTTCAAAAGCTAGAGATAATGTATCTTAACTGTTCCATATATATATAATATATTGCATGGAGACTATAAACACCATCATAAAATATTACTGTTGTTGGGATATAATTTATTATTCATAATTAGAAATCAGTAATATATGTAGAGTAATTTATAGTCTATGATGTTTTCAGATTGATCTGAAATAACTTTTTTTCCCCAGGAGACCTAAATGCCAAGAAACTTTGAATCATGTCTTCAGAAAGTTACTTAGAATTTTGTCATGTTAATATACTGTGTTCTTTTTTACAGGAAGTACTTAAACAACTACAAGGAAGTATTGAAGATGAAGCGATGGCTTCTTCTGGACAGATTGATTTATTAGAGCGTCTCAAAGGTAGATTTTTAAAAAGTGTTCTAAAGTAATTTCTTTAGACTCCAGTTGTCAACTTTAGGTGTATGTATCTAAGTACAGCTTTTCTTGATTAAAAGAGTGTTGGTATCAGTTTTCTTGTTATAATAGCCTTACCTATTAGGATGTAATTGTTAAAGTACAAATATGTGAAAAGTGTATTTGCTTGTCATTTTTTCAGTTAACATTTAATTGGCTTTGAATAAACTATTTTAGATTCCTTCCTTGATAATTTTTAGCTCCTAAAGCTCTTTGCTGTTCTGCCAGTCACTAAATAGGCCGTTAGTAAGCTGTGTACCACGGACTAGGCCCATTGCTTTATTTGAAGGAGCAGTGACCTTCTTTGTTTCATCCAGGATAGAAATGCTTTATCTTCTCATATATAAAGGCTATTTATAAGCCATTTTTAGTAGAATTTTAAAAAATGTCTTTCTTATTTTATTGCTTAAAAATTCAAATGTCAAATCAGGTAAGTGCTTAATTATAGTTTAAGCTAGGCAGAGAAATTACCTTTGGACCCCAAAATATATTCTTATCTAGCAGGAATTTAAGGAAGGACATTTTGTCTAATTTTCCCTTAACATCCTCCTTTTTCCCCTACTGACTCAAGCTGATTTTGGAAGGAAAGTTTAGCCATTCTGTTTCTAAATAGTGGTTTATTCAGTCATGTGTATTTGTGGCTTCCTCTGTTAGAAATCTAAAGTTGCAAGGTTCTAAGCCAAAAAGTGAACACTTTTTTTTAATGATTCAATATTTGTGTATATTGCAGAATGATCACCGCCACTTTCATATGTGCTTTGGCCTTACTGTTTTTTTTTAGGACTGTGTCTCTTCTTCTCTCTCCTACCTTTACATTTACCTAGAACCAGGAATCAGTGAATTTCTCTGAGCATCAGCATTTCTGTTAAGGATTTCCTCTGTTTCCTACATAAATTGCTGCTCAATAGTTGCCATAATTTAGTACTTCTCAAGGCTTTATGTACTATGTCTAATGTATTTTAAGTTATATTAAAGTCAGTTAAAATTTGAGATGTAAAATGTGAACCTAAGATATCACTTTTAAAAGATAATATACTTGAATTAGCAATATTTTAGACCACTTAAAGCAGTTGCTTTATAAAAACTTGTCTCTATTTTATTTAGAACTTAACTTAGATAGCAGTAACTTCCCTGGAGTGAAACTGCGGTCAAAAATGTCCCTCCGTTCTTTTGGAAGCCGAGAAGGATCTGTATCTAGTCGTTCAGGAGAGTGCAGTCCTGTTCCTATGGGTTCATTTTCAAGAAGAGGGTTTGTAAATGGAAGCAGAGAAAATACCGGTTATTTAGAAGAACTTGAAAAAGAGAGGTAACTTTTCTTCATTAAATAGTAAACTTTAAAAAATAAATAAAGAAATAAATAGTAAATTTTTATGCTCTAGTTTTTGCTATTATTTTGCAATAATATAAGATGGGAATTACGAAGTTATGTATGGTGGACTTAACACTTAGCATGTTGTATTTATTAATTCAAAAAAGTATGTTACTGGGGGAGGATATAGCTCAGTGACAGAGGACATCCTTAGCATGCATGAGGTCCTGGATTCAATCCCTAGTACCTCCATATATATAAATAAACAAACAAATAAATAAATAACCTAATTACCTCCCTCCCAAAAAATAGAAAAAAAATTTTTTTAATAGTATATTACTGATTGTGCTTAGGTTAAATCTAAAAATATAGAGGAGGCAGTTTTCTTGGGATTCTAAACTTCTCCTTTGTCACTTGGCTACTTCAGATCCTCTGTACATTGAGTAATACACATGATCACAATAGTTATATCTGGTTAAAGTATGTAACTGATTTTTAATTGAATTTCTAATCAGAGATGAATCTTTTGAAATGAAATAACTACTAGATCCTGTATAAGGTGACTGCTTCCATTATGAAAGGCCTATTACAGGTGCCCACAAATGAATCATTTTTTAGTTTATCAGTTTCATTGTCTACAAAACATTGTTTGACGTATAGAATGAGTTCTGGTTTCTCACAGCTGATGTATGAATTCTTTTCTTCTTAAAGTTAAAATCATCCCACTACAAATAGCAGAATCTATATCAAGAACTTGGTCAGGTGTTTTTTTACCTCCTAAATGATTATAAATTCCTTTATGCGTGATTTTTACCTTATTGTATTTATATTCTTAAAAGTTCTGTTAGACTTTCAAGAAATGTTCAAATGTATAAATGTTACTTGTTAGCTCTGAGGCCTTGGTCAAGTCATTAAGTTTTTGTGTTATTCCCTTCTATAAAACAGAAGTATGGTTCTACCCTGTGGAGTTAGGGAAATTGAATATTAATGTGTGGAAAATGCCTCACATATCTCACTGAGAGGCAGAAGACCTTTTACTACTTTCTCTCTGGTTGTAGGTGTGTCTATCTATAAAAATAGGGATAATCATCTGGACCAGAAGTAGTGTTAAGCTTTCTTAAGTGTTAAACTCTTGAGTTTACATGACTTTCTGTTTCTTACCTTGAACCAGGACTATTTCTGTCTGACAGTGTAGGAAACACTGTCCTCAAAAATAAGACGCTAGCCAGGGTCTACAGTCTTCCTTCTCTTTGTCCCCTTTGAGCTCTGTGAAGAGGTAAAGGACATGTGAGCATACTGACTTTCCTAGGAACTTACTTTGCTTCATGTAGGTGAAGTCCTGATTTTATTAGCAGAGAGAGAGGAAGGAGAGAGAGAGAGAGAAAGAGAAAGTGTGTGTGTGTGTGTGTGTGTGTGTGTGTGTGTGTGTGTGTAGTTCTGGTCTATCTTGTGTCCTCTTGGTTCAGATGGAGGTAAATTTAGTCCTTGCTAAAGATTTGTGACAAAATGTTTATTTTGTTCTCACACTTGATTGTTAGTTTGGCTAGGAGTAGGCTCAAACTCATTTTCCTTCTTCATAATCAGTGTCACTGATAAGAAATTTGATACCAGTCTGATTCACATTCCTTTGTAGGAAACCATTTTTCTTCTTTTGAAGCTGTTAGAATGCCTTGGTATACAGTATACATGTTTTCTTAATTTACCATGCTGGATATTTACTGTGCCCTTTTGATCTGGAATTTAATTTTCTTTAGCTTTTGAAAATTCTGTTATTTCTCGATGATTTTCCCCCTCTGTTTGTCTATTTCTTTCTAGACGTCTCTTTAAGTCATAGATTAACTCTCTCTTTGTCTCTTTTTTTTCTTGTTTTCTGTATTGCCCAAGATAAGTGAGATAAATGTTAGAAAGTAGTCAAGCCAGGACTCACACCCAGGTCCATAACCTTTTTGAACCTATTTTCCAGACTGTAGAATGAGCATAAGAATAACTGCCTTAAAAGATGTTATGAGGATAAAGTTAGGTTTTTTTATAAGTACTAGGCACTACGTCTTGTACATTCAATAAATGTTAGCTATTGTCATGTTAGCCATTAAAACAGTTAACATATATTTGTTAAACACCTAATATATGTGTGCCATGCTCTTCTAGATGACCTTGAGTTAGCTAGAGGACTAAGAAGACATGATGATTACATTTTAAGGAAGACTGTTGACAGTCACTAAATAAGCCTTTAGTACACTAAACCATAAAGACCCACGAGCTTCTGGGTCTAGATCTTGTTTCAGTTTTGAGTCTTAAGCACTGTTGTGGGAGTTACAAGATGAACTCGTATCATTTAACCACTTGTTACCATTTTGGTTCAAGGCACAATAACCTTGGCTTCCAGAGCATTTTGCCGCAGTTCTATTTTAAGCTTGATAGTAACAACCTACCCTTATTCTCCCTAACCTTTTCCTCATTCCACCACCATTACTAACATTAGCCTATCAATTTAAGTACTTCTAGTACCCAGATCTTATTTAAATAAGCCTGTTTATTGGAGAGTAATCAGAGGAAGTAGCATCTGTCCCTCATTTCCCCACCTTAGTCCTGGTAGGTCCTGCAGGTCCTCACCAGAGAACACTGAAGAATAAAATCACATCTCATTCTTATGCTAATTGTGGTATCCAGTTTGTGAAAGAGGTTCAGGCTTTCTCTATTGCTTTCTCTTGCTTCTTTTGTCAAAAATGGGAGGGAGGGGGCTGTTTCTCATTGGTCTACACTCAGCTTTTCATATCATAAGCAGGGGCTTGCTTCCTCCCCATGAATTCCCTCACTACTGAGGTTGCCACATCAAAAGTGAAGGCTTATTTCTAATTTTTTTTAATGCTTCTCAGTAAAGGAAAGGGAATTTTAGCAAGATTAGAACCTTCCACATACTCACATGCATACATATTCTCCAAGAAAACACAATCAAATAGAATTTTAAAGCAATAATATCAGAGTGGGGAACAACTCTCTGTGTAAGAGCAAACCCCAGAAGCCATAATAAAAAATATCCTGAGATCTGACTACAGGAAAATCAAAATTTTCTACACAGCAAAATCATTATTAACAAAGCTTAAAGACAAGTGATAAACTGAGAAAATATATTTATAACTGACAAAGAGCTATCATTCTTAATATATGAGTTCCTATAAGTAAGAAAAAGTCACAGAAAGGGAAATACAAATGGATTTTAAACTTGAAAAAATGCTTAATTTCACTTTTACTAAAAGAAATCAAATTAAAACTACAGTGATATACTGGTTTTCTTAAACCCTAGATATGTAAAAAATTTTTTTAAGTTTTATAAAACATTTACACTGGTGAAAGTGGCAGGAGCATAAATTGGTGTAATACCTAATAAGGGCAGTAAGTTAAAAATTCACATATCCTAGGCATTGATCTTTATACATGCTTGCACATGTGTGAAATGAAGTTATTATAAGGCTGTTCAGTGCAGCATTGTTTATAATAGCAAAAGATTAGAAAGACCCCAAATGCCCTCTAACACAGAACCAGTTATAGTTTATCCCTTTGTGGATTCATGAGTATCTACATAGCTGGCAAGAAATACTATAGGACCTTTTTATGTTCTGATAACAGAATGATCTCCCAGATAGATTTTTAAGTGGAAAAAAAAAGTTACATGACAGAATACATAATAATATGCTACTGTTTATGTTTAAAAATTTCAATGTAAATATACACATACATCCATTCATTTTTATAGAATATCTCTGGAAATATACACAAGAGAATAGTAGTGGTCACTTTGGGAAAGAACCACACGAAAGGAGGTAGATCACATACTTCTTGTACCTACTAATTTTTTCCTGTTAACATTCTCATTTTGCATTTATAATGATCGGATATAGAGCATCTTGATATAGATTGTTATTGAGGACATCATCAATTGGGTTGTCAGAAATTATGTAACAAATTTGTCTTCAGATTCCAAATTAAGAAAATATTTCTCTTCCGCAGAATAACTTCTTATTACACAGTGACAATATAATTATTATTTTGGCTGCTGAGAAGCTGAAAGCTACATCTGTGTCCAATGCAGTAGTTCCCTATACTCTAGGTTTGGTGGGTTTTTTTGGGGTTTTTTTTTTTTTTTTTTTTTTTTGTATAATTACTGCTTTTCTTTACTTCTTTATTAAACTTTTTATTCTTGTATTAATTTGGGGTTTTTAATATCTGTACTTCTTAATCTAAACCATCATCAAATTCTTAGGCTATAAATGTGAAGAAAGCTTTCAGTTGAGATGTAAACATTCTAGTAAGAACAGTTACCATCTTATTTAAGTGAAAAAGATTAAAACTTTTTATTACTCAAATTTGAATGATTATAATATTCCAAGTCCCACCTTTAAAAATCCAAAATTAATAAAATGTTCATTTGTTCATTATAAATAGTTACATAGAGAACATTACAATTACAGCTGATAAGAATTGCTATTATTAGGGGGGAGGGTATAGTTCAGTGGTAGAGCACATGCTTAGCATGCACAAGGTCCTGGGCTCAATCCCCAGTACCTCCTCTAAAAATAAAGAAATAAGTAAACCAAATTACCACTCCTCCCCTTGCCCCAAAGAATTACTGTTATGTGCTCTATATTATCATTGTATGAATTTATCTTTTTTTTTAAAACAGATCATTACTTCTTGCTGACCTTGACAAAGAAGAAAAGGAAAAAGACTGGTATTACGCTCAACTTCAGAATCTCACTAAAAGAATAGATAGTCTTCCTTTAACTGAAAATGTAAGTAAATTGGTAATATGACTTACTTTTATATCTAAAAGTATATATAAATTTATACCTACATTTACAGTTATTTGTAAACTGTAATATGTTTAATCCAACTTTAAACCTAAATATATAATAATTAATAAATTTTGTTTATAAAGATGGTGAAACTTCATTATGCCCAAGCATATTTATTTTAAATACCTTCTTAAGAAAATCTCTTAAGTTTGATTACTAAAGGACTCAGGATTCAGCTAGGCAACTGATTTTTTATTCTGTGTATTGAATTATCAAACATACTCTGTTCAGATGCTAATTACCATCTCTGTTTTTTGAACCATATTATAGGACTCATGCCAGATAGTTTTTACAATAAAAGTTTTATCTTTGAGATAATTTGAGTTCTGTTTCAGTTATTATAAATGACAGTAGCTTTTGGCATGAATCTTAGGGCTTTTTGCAAAAACTAAAATTTGTTTTGCAAGTAGAACTATGTAAAAAAATAATTTAATCCTGTCAGCCTCTCCCTCCCCACCCAGTCTCTCCATGTCACCTATTTTATACATGGGATGGCACACATAAGAACATTTTTGAAGTACATTAATAATTTTAAACAAGACTATATTTTTACTGTTGTCCATAAATTTTTTAATGATTTTTAAAAAGAGAAAAATAGACTAATTAAAATGTTATCTTTCACTCTTAGCTTAGATTTTTCATTTTCTAATAGCATTTTTGAGAGAACATAATAAGCAAAATGCAAAACTACAAAGAAGGAACACCTTTTCCAAAACACATAGTTAGCCACTTTCTTGTGTGGGCAGTCTGGCGAGAGGTAGAACTAGAAGCTCAAAATCCGGGATTTTGAGAGGCAAAAAATCCCCCTCCTGATGATGTCCTTAATATCTTTTGGGGCATTAAGGAGACATCGCTAGTGAAAGAAGAGTTCACCGAGATTGTTAGCACATGAGGATTAGGAACTCAGGAGCGTTTGCTGGGATTTTTACTTAAGAAAATATCAAAGCATATTTTCCCTTACCATTCACTTTGGTAATTGGAGTATACAAAATTTAGGGTCCAACTGTCTGCATGCAGTCATGTATGTGACAACTCAAGAGATTGGTTAATATCTGAAACAAAAATCATTCCCATATTAATTTATTAAATAGCCAATCACATTTATTTAATAGGATATGCAAGACATTATGGACATTGGCAGCCAATGTGAATTGCTTATATTTCATAAATATTTTTTAATTTCACAAAACTTTGCTTTTATGTTGAGAAGCCAAGTTAAGAACACTTCCATATAGAAGTACTTATCAGGATATTAGGCATTGTTTAAAACATCAGATCTAAACAAGTTTATACTGTATAGCACAGGGAAATATATTCAATGTCTTGTAGTAGCTTACAGTGAAAATGAATATATGCATGTTCATGTGTGACTGAAGTATTGTGCTGTGCACTAGAAATTGACACAACATTGTAAACTGACTATACGTCAATAAAAAATAAAAGACAAAAATTAAAAAATAAATAAATAAAACATCAGATCTAAACCAAGTTACTGTAATGTACTATGTCGTGTAGCACTTTTTTTTTGCCAAAGGTTTTGGGAAGAAGAGGACAAATAAGTGGAGTTAAACTAGCTCATTGGGAATTAGAAATAACATGCAGACTAATTTCATCTAGGTTGCAACCCGTAATTTGGGTATGCTTATAGGAATACATTCTGCATGTGAATGCCATCTGTATTTGCAGGGGAAAAGGTGAGAGCTCCTCTAACTTAACTAACAACACAGTTTAGAATCCTTGGACCTACAGAATGCTATACATGTGCATGCAGCTTCCCACTGGGCATAGAGAGTGTGAAAATTCGGCAGCACTTCATTATTCCCTTTACGGCCCATTATAACTGTTACCTATCATTGTCTAATTGTATTTTAGCCTTTATTACTTGTTGGAGCATGTCTTTTTAAGTTTCTTTACCTTGTCCTTTTCATCCTTTTTTATGCCTAGCAGTTACCACAGTAATTTCAGTTTTAATTAGAGGGCTAATAAAATTTTGAATGAATTAACACCCACTTTGTGAAGAAGTACTTTTTTTGTTGTTTTAACTTTGGTTCACATTTGAATTTTACCAAAAAGTTAGTATTGTAATTTATGATTATGTTATTTAAAAGCTTTTCCTTTTCCCATTTTCTCCATGTCACAAATGAGAAAGTTCTCTCTGTTTAGTCTGCATATATGAAACAATCCTTACCTTAAACTGAGGTATAAACTTAAGGATGATGGACCTGATTCTTGATTTTTCTTTGTGGTCTACACTAATATGCTAGTTTTTAATGATTCAAAGTAGGACCTTGTAGTACCTTGTAGTACCTCTTCAGAGCAGAAGGATCATAGGTAACTGAAGATAGGCTTATCCTAACTGAACCAATTATATATTTTAAATGAAATAGTACAATTTAATTAAAGCCCTTTGTGACTATGGGGCAATAAAAGTATCTCAGCTCTGCATTTCACATCAGGGATCCAGACTGGGCCTAGCACTGATAATCAAGTTTTAGGACTCTTTGGAGTAAAAAATAATTTTCTTATGCACAATAATTTATATATTTACTTAATTATTTTCTTTATTGGTACTTATATGCCTTTTGGTTTTTACTGATAAACACACGAGATATTAACATTTTAATTTTATTTGTGGTTTTAGTTTTCCTTACAAACGGATATGACCAGAAGGCAATTGGAATATGAAGCAAGGCAAATCAGAGTTGCAATGGAAGAACAATTAGGTACTTGCCAGGATATGGAAAAACGAGCCCAGGTAACTTATTTATTATTAAACTATGAAGCAGCACTAGCTAGAGATCTATGAAGAATGTAATGAATTATAATTCTGTTAACACTGATTAAATTTTATTATTAAAGATGTTTTAAAGTCTGTCTTTACTTGGCACTAACTCAAAATAAGAATAATTTACCTTGACTTATGGGCAACATAACCAGTGTTCACATAATTCTGCCTTCATATTTCATTTCCCTGATACTGTTCTGCTGTGCCTTGGAATTGTAAGGGGGGAAAAGAATTAGATGCTGGTCTAGTAGCTGATTGCTAGCTTCATTTATTCTTGGAGACTTCTGAGTACATATAATGACATTCAGAATACTTCCATGCTATTCAAGTTGTAATATAAAAAAGAAAGCTCTCATTCCAGGAAAGTAGGAAAAAAAACATAGAAGGAAAGCATTCGGAAGATGAAATGAGTAGGGAACACATTTCCCATATTTCTACCCTCAACTATGTCAAGAAAGAATATTAAAAAAACAACAACAGCTTTGGGGACAAATTGGAAAAAGAACATTATTTGAAAGATTTTTTTTAAGTAAATAGCTGATGTAAAGGAGAACTTATATTTGTATATGTGGTATAAATATATTTTTGTGTTCTGCAAAGTTTATTTCATAGTTTTAAAGTCACTAATACAAGACATTTTACATTCCCCAAAGTTTAGTCTTTATCTTTTATGTAGTAGCTTCCTAAATATAATCTGTATTCTTTTTATGCTGGAGTTATAGTAGTAGACTAAAGAAGTACTTAAACACAAGTACCATGGACATTTCATAGTCCATACCTGTCAGTTTCACAGTGAGGCTAGAGGCTCAACTAATATATCCACATATTAGTTAGTTGTATTATAATATGTACAATTGACCCTTGAACAATGCAGAGGTTAATCCACATATAATTGAAAGTTGGCTCTCCACATTCACAGATTAAACCAACCACAGACCATGTAGTACTAGTATTTATTATTGAAAAATACCCATATATAAGTGGACCCACACAGTTCAAATCTGTATTGTTCAAAGGTTAACTATATATATAAATACATAACATTCCTTTTTCTTAATCTCCTCTCACCCCCATCCCATTCAGATTAATGTCTTAAATTTCAAAAATAAAACTTTAAAAAATAAACTGTGTAGTAGAAAATATACATGAATATCTTTCTAATATTGGAATAAGAAAGGATTTCTTAAGACATAAAACTTAATTATAAAAGTAAGAATTAGTACATTTTGCTATGTTAAAATTAAGAATTTATCTTCATTAGGTATCTTAAAGAAAGTAAAGATAAGTTACAAATAGGGAGAAAGTGTTTATCACTATATAACATAGAATTAAAATTAAGAATATATAAAGAATTTCCAAATATATTTTAAACTGCATAATAAAATTAATACAAATTCAGTATTTGTAGCATATGCTATTTTCATGGAATTATTTTAAAACATCAGGCAGGTTTTTTTGTTTACTGAAAAATTATGAGAAATTTTACTTTAGTTTATATGAATTTGCATTTTTAGAATGTGAATATATGGAACACTATATACAGAAGTTAGTTTTTCTCTATTTGTTAATGTATTTTTAGACATATTTAAGGAACAAAATGAAATGGTAGATGTAAAAATTCCTTGTTATAGAAATACAAATAAGTGTATTCCAGATGGTTTAATCTATACTCTAGAAAAGAAATCAATTTGAGTTCTTTCTTAGCCATTTTGTTCAGCCGTGTACAGATACAGTCATTGTAATTTTATTCTAGAATACAGTGTTCTTCATTTTGTTAGTTAATATTCTGAGGAAATTTTATCCCATAGTTTTACAAATACAGCAAGCATTCATTTATTCTAGAAATAGTCATATAAAGTTTAAGGTTAAAGAAATATTGTAGACAGAGTTAAGAAGGGAAATAATGGAAATGTTTATAGTATATATGAGGGGTTAAATATTCCTAATATACAGGAAGCACCTACAAATCAATTGCAAACAAGACAACCAAATAGTGAAATAGTCAGAAAACATGAGTAGTCCAATCACAAAAGTGCAAGTGGTTAATAAACAGTTGTGAAAAGATGCTTAAACATCACTAGTCACCAGAGAAATGTAACATAAAATAATGTTTTTTGTTGGTTGTGGTGGATTTTTTTGGTTTGGTTGGTTGGGTTTTTGCCTATCAGACTGGCAAAACTTTCAAGTTTAATGACATGCAGTATTGGTGAGAGTGAGAAACATTGTGTATCTGTTGTAAGAATAAACTGATACATTCGTGAAGGACAACGTAGTGCTACCTGTTAAAATGAAAATACTTGTACCCTCTGACCTGGTAATTCTGTAGGACTCTCAGAACATGTCTTCCAGAAACACTAAAGCAACAAGAGTATAGGTATAAATTTTATGGTGTATATTGCAACATTATTTGTAAGACATTAACAAAGAGAGACAACTTCAATGTCCATCATTTGGGGCATTATTTAATAAATTATTAAATCAGTAATATGCAGATATTACAAATAATAAGGTAGTGGGAGTAATAGAAATACATTGTCCGGATGCTTCTTTCCCTCCTGACTCTCAGCTTTAGTGACTCCACATGTAAAAGTAAAACTAGAATGGCCAGCTTTTAGGCCTGAAAGTAGATGTCAGGAGGACCTGAGTCCATGAGAAAAAGATGTGAGATCTCATTTGGAAGGAGACAGGATGGATAAAAAGTCTAAATAAAATAAGAATAGAGTGAACTTTTTTTTTTGTAAATAATTACTTATCAGAAACCAGAAGCCAATTTTATAGTAATTTGAGAAAATAGAGAAAATAGTAATAATATTAGTATTGCAGTCACATAGTTTGGTACTTGCTGTTATCACTATTGTTTAACTTTGTTTGGAGGCTCCATTAAAAAGAAAACAAGTTGTATAAATACTACACTTCCTTTCCAACTAAAAAGGAGGAAAGCAAATAATTGTCATTTGTAAATTATATGGTTATTTGCCTAGAAAAATCCTAGAGAATAAACCAAAAGAGTATTTCAAATGATGAGAGCATTGAGTAAGGTGGCTGGAGTTAAGGTACATTACAAAAGTTGGTAGCTTTTCTCTAGTAGCAATAGGAACCAGTTAAAAATGGAAATGGGGTAGAAGGACCTGTCACAGTAACAGGAAACTTTTAAAGTACCTGAAATAGACCCACATAAAGAAAAATATAAAATTGCTAAAGGGCACAAAATGTGACTTTAAAAACAGAGAAGCCTAAGTGAGAAGACTTTAAATCCTAAAAATGCCTTTCTTGTAAAAACTAGTATATAAATAAAATACAGTTTCAAACATAATCTTAAAACTTTTTTGGAGCCTGGAAAAATGATTCTAACATTTGTAAAGTAAGAATTTCTAAAAATATTTAAGAAAGAAATTATAACGAGTAGGGATTTACCTTACCAATTGTTGAAATTTATTGTAAAAGTGTTACAGTAATTATAGTGTGATAGCACAGGAATAGACATAGGCAAATAAAACAGAATAGCAACTAGAAAAAAATATAAGAATACATAAAATATTTTAATGATAAAAACTATATTATAAGTTTGGGATGAAATGATAAATAATTCAATAAATGTACAGATATAACTATGAACCTGTTGGGGAGAAGTTAAATTAGATCCCTACCTCACATCTTGTACAAGAATAATTATAGGTAGATTAATCTGAATGTGAAAGACAAACATAAAATTAATAGAAGAAGATAGAGGACAATAGAGATCTTGAATAAGAATGGAAGCTCAAAAGCAATAAAGGAGGGGGGGAGGGAAGCAATTTATTTCATAAAATTTTAAAATATTGATCCTGCAGCAGATAAACTAAGGGAAAATACTTGAAACACATAAAGGGGAAAAGGTTAATATCCCTATGATATAAGAATTCCTACAAACTAATAAGAAAAAGACAATTTTTTTAATGGACAGAGGATGTAATCATTCAACTTATTGAAGAGAAAACGCAACTGATTAGTAAAACATACAAATGGCTGGTGAACAATTTCAGGAAACTCTATAAACAAAATCCACTCTTCCCCATGCCTGTGTTGAGTTAGTCTCTACTTATCTCTGTTAACAGTTTGGTTATTTATTTATTTTCTCCTTAATTTGTTCAATGTATGTTTGGGTACCCAGTATGGTAGTCCCTACTCCCCTCTATGCCTGTAAGCAAAGGTTGGAAAAATGGACATCAGGTTGTTCATAGAGCCTGTTCTGGGGAGTGGAGATTGGTAGGGTAAGGTTACTTATACTCTATTGCTGTAATTTTTTTATACTTAAATGGATATTATAGTTCAGTGTAGTTTTCCTGTTTCCTGGTTGACAGACATTTAGGTTATTTATAATTTTTCATTGTTAGAACAACTTTGATAAACACACTTATTCATATCATGTAGACATGCGCAACACTTTCTCTAGGTCGAGTCGGGAATCTTTTTCTTAAAGAGCCATATAGTAAATACTTCAGACTTTGTGGGCCATATGGCCTCTATTGCAACTACTCAGCTCTGCCTTTGTAGCAAGAAAGCAACCGTAGACAACAGTATGTAAGCAAATGGGCAGGACTGTGTTCCAGTAAAACTTAATTCATAAAAACAGATGGCTAGCAGGCGCTAATTTGCTGACCTCTGCTCTAGGGTATGTACCTAAAAGCATAATTGCTGGCCTTAAGGTATGAGTGTTTTGAATGGTGTTTGCCAGATTGCACTCAAAATGATTTCATTGATTTACCTTTTTCCTAGTAGTATGTGAGATTTCCTGTTTCTTTTGCATGTCTTTTTCAGCAGTTGTGAGTCATACTTTATAATTAACAATCAGTGTCAAATGAAATATTATCTTGTCATTTAGTTCATACTTACATGAATATTACTAAAGTTGACTATCTTTTCATTTATTAGACTCTTGGATTTTCTTTTTGTTATTTTTTCATATCCTTTGCCCATTTTCTATTATATTAAATGTCTCATTCTTATATATTTGAGAGATATTTTAATATCCTGTTGCTACCGCTCTGTTACAGATGATGTCTATCACAACCCCTCCCTCCCAAATCTGTTATGTCCTTTAGCCTCATGATAACAAAAATTAGTTTTTGTTATAAAGCTAAATTAATTGTATTGCCATATTTGTGCTTTCTTTGACTTACTTATATTTTTTTTCTAACCTCAAAGATACCCTCCTAATATTGCTAATAGTTTAATGTTTTATTTTTACAATTATAGTCTAATTCATTTCAGATTTGCTATTATATAGGTTTTGGAGTTAGAGATCTAATTATACATACATATACTTTTTATATCTGTATATAATTATTTGACATATTTGTAATAAAATATTATTAAATAATTGTATAATATTATTTATATATATATATAATTACATATACACACACACACGTGAACATATACCCAGATAGATGCATATATATGTTGTTAACTAAATTTCCCATTATCATTTATTGGCTATTCCTCCGTTTTCCCATGGATTAGTAATGCTGTCTCTGTCATATGACAAGTTTGTATTTGCTGGATATTTGTGGACTCTGTTCCATTTTAGTTTCTCTATACCTGCACTGATACCACATTTGTTTTATTTGCTATAGTTTTATAAATCTTGGTACCTAGTAGGGTGAATCCTTATTTTTGTTTGTAAAATGTGTTTATATTCCATTTCATTACTCATTTGAAATTTAGTATCTAATTCAAAGAAAAGCCTGGTGGGCTTTTGATTAGAATTACTTTGAATTTATTAATTAATTTGAGGAGAATTTGTATCTTTACAATGTGAAGATTGGTTCTTGGTTGAAAGGATGGACTCTGGAGCCAGACCTCCTGGGTTCTAATTCCTGACCTGCCACTTATCAGCACTGTGACCTTGGGTAAACTATCTGCCTCAGTTTTCTCACTGGTAAGATACAGATAATGATACCCTGTAAAATGTGAGGATAAAATGAGTTAATACATGTAAAATACTTAGAATCCAGCACATAGTAAACACTCAGTAAATATTAAGTATTGTTACTAATTTTATATCTCTCCATTCATTTAGGACTAATTTTATGTTCTTCAATACAGATTTGTAATATTCTCCATAAAACTCTTACACATCTTTTTTTAGATTTATTCCTAGATATCTTACAGTTTTTATTGCTATTGTGAATGGGATTTTCTTTCCTTATATTACTAAATTTCATTTAAGTTATATGTGTCCATCAGTCTTTCTGAACTGTTTTATTAAATTGTCTCAGTAGTTTACAATTTTCTTGGATTTTCCATTTAAACTGTTATATTGTTTACAAATAATAATTTTATCTTTTCCAGTTTTTTCTCTATGTTTTGAATAGGAACTCTAATACATTTTTGAATAAAAAATATTGATTGGTCTTCTTGTCTTGACTTTAAAGGGATCCTTATGAAATTTCTCTATTAAGTATGTTGTTTAGTCAGGGCTTTTGGTAGATACCATTTATGAAGTTAAGGAATTTACCTTCTATTTTTAATTTGTTGAGTTATCCTGAATTTATATTGAACTATATTACTGTGTACTTTTTCAAATCAGTTTTTCAGAAGTCATACCACCTCCATACCCCTAAACAATTAAGCATTTTTTATTAAATGTAATTTCATAAATATTCAAGATTGTCATATAGACAGTGGAAATATATACTACTGGCTTCTTCTATTTTTCGTACTGAGAAACAGAATCGTAAAAGTTGTCATGTCAGAAATCATCAAGGCATAGACTTGAGTTCAGGATTTAGTGACATAATAGTAATACAGAAATGTAGTGCCACGGAGATGAATATTAGATATTATTTCCTATTTTCATCCTCTAAATATTAACATTTTTGTTTAGGACTTTATTGGTAAAAAGAAGCTAGTTGTGTAGAGAGGAAAACAGTAAAATATTACAAAGCCACTAACTGTTTCTGTAACACCAGGAAATATTTACTGTCTGATGTAGAATTGATCACTCATCTTTGCAGTATCTTTAGAAAGCTGCAAAAAGTACAGGCATTTCTTCCTTAGCATGTTTTCATGATGTAAATTGGACATGGTAAAATCTCATAGTTAAAGAATATTATTTACCTTAAGTTCGCTATTTTCAGAATCATGGTAGAGAATCAGCATAGTTGGTAGGTATTACAAAGGAAGGAAAGAAGAGAGGGAGGCAGGTTGGGAGGAAGGATTCTTTTTTGGTGAGCACAACTTTTTGAACTTTTCTGTGTTTGTTTATTGTAACATTGGATAATAGCAACAATAATCATTTTTTCTATGGCAGTAAAATCATGAGGACATTGTATTTAAGCAAAAGTAGTTATGGTCAAAGGGTAAGTTTTGTATATAAGTTTTATAACTATATATACTTAGAGCTATCTGTTCCAATACTTTCATTATTTATCTCTTGGGGTATACATAGTCAGAAATCTTTTATTGGTGGGTGCATAATCATTAAAGGTTTGGAAACAACTCCATCCAGCTTCTAACACTTAATTTCCCCATTGAAACAATTACTCTTATAATACAACTTTCAATACCAATGTTAAGATTCCAACTATAGAATTTTTGCAGAAGACGATACAAAATTGGCAGTATTTGTTTAAAGCTTGTTAGATACTTGAAAACACTTTTCCCACCTTTTTTCATTTCCTCATTGTTTGATCTGTAGTTTTTACTTTGTCTTCACTTGATGGTCTCAGGATATGAGGAAAGTGAAAGCTGTTACCCTCATTGTGGATCTTAGTGTTGGAATAAAAGCAGTGTCCAGCTGCAGTAGGTATTTGGGAAAGCTAAATCTGAAAGGTACTAATGACTTGTAATAGAAATAACTTTGAGGAAGATTATTCCTACTATTTAAACCCTGAAGTTTATTAAAACAAATCAGACACTCTTTCCCTTTTCAGGTATACCACGATTTATATAAATCCATTGTAGTGTACTGACATGGATTAATATAAAGTATTAAATTCAGATGTAATTCTCTGTTGAAATAGTTTTTGAGAATAGCTTTTAAATACCAATTTCACACTACATGCATCATACAATTTGATATATGGCTTGTATTTGTACAATTTTCCTAAACATTTTGAGATCTATTGTAAAAAGTTAGATGTATTAAAAAATTGAATTGACCCCAATAGGTCAACAGTGTGTGGTTACATATACATATTTAATTCTTATATTAGAGTGATTTGGAATACCCCTAAGCTGTTAAATGGGAACCATAGCATTGTTATTTAAACTAATGTTTTTAATAAAAATAGATTTAATTTGGTTGCTTATTTTATTTTAGCGAAGAATAACCAGAATTCAACAAATAGAGAAGGACATACTTCGTATACGACAGCTTTTACAGTCCCAAGCAACAGAAGCAGAGGTTAGTAAATTGTCTTTTATTTGCAGATGTGAATATAGGTAGTTGTTCTAAGAAAAGAAAATACATGTAATTAATGTGGCATCATCATCAAATTAGATGTTCTTCTAGAGAATTGAGACACTTCATAAGTTTTGGTATTTAAAATTTATAGAGCCATAAATATAGATATCTTACTTCATTTATCAGTTTACATCAGCTAACTAATTTAATTTGGCTATTATCCACAAGTAAATAAGCTTTCTCTTTACGTGTAATCCATAGTAAAAATTGGTCATATACATTTTCTATGCTTACTCCACAGACCCCGTTAAAATGACGGTAAAAGGATAAAATGGAAAAGCACAAATACCGGGGAGATGACATCAAAATTTGGGCTAGAAAACAGATAAACAAGTGCACTCTTGTAGCATATAGTGGAGAGTTGACCCCTAAGTCAGCAGTAGGAAGTCCCAAGCAACCTGTTATATACTGTGGAGTCCTGAGAGTTTCCAGAATTGGTTACACTAAGTACCTCTGGATGTGAGGATTAAAAAGGGGGTTAAAGGAAAGAGGATGGGGTCAGGGAGAACAAGAGGATGATTGAAAATTTGTTAAGAAGCCGGTGGAACCTCCAGGACCACTCTTCTACTCTGCATAGCTGAGTGACTGGTACTTTTCAGTCTCAGCAAAAGATGAGAGATTTATTCTGGAAAAGGTAAAATAAAGGGTCTTTTTGATTAGGGGCAATCCTAGTATAATTGTAGTTGAGGGGGGTCCCATACTAAGTAAATAAGTGAAAATTTACTTACTGAATGCTGAAACCCTCACTGGCATACAGGTTCCTAATACAGGGAAGTTTCTGGTAGCAACTTCTCTAAGAAATACGACTAACTCCAGAAGAAAGACCTAGAGGTACTGACATTGGAGGATTCCCCAATAAAACGACACAGCTAGACTACCCTACTGGATGGCTATAGTTGACAAACTCCATTCCTCAGGCATAGAGTTTCATAGGTAGCCCATTCCTCAATATGGCTGGATAGCTCACAACTACTGACATTTTAAGAAAGTTTCTAATAAGAAAAATTTAGTGGAAATAGGGACTATGCAAGAAGAAAACTTAAAAAATAAAACTAATGTTAATAGTCTGAAAATGAAAGATAAAGCATCCATAAAGCAAGAAAATGGTGGTATACAAAAGGAACATTCAGAAGTTTTTAAAAAGAAATGGAAGTTAAAAGTGTAATAGCAGAAATGAAAAATTCAATAGAAATTTTAGAAGATAAATTTCTCAGAAAGTAGAACAAAAGGATAATGCAGTGATAAATAAAAAAGATAAGAAAATGAGAGACTCATTCTAGTAGGGTTCAATATCCAAATAAAAACTGGTTCCAGAAAGGGAATGGAGAAACTAGAGGAAGGAAATCATAAAAATAAATTAAAATTCCCCAGAATTTAAGGGCATAGTTTTCCAAATAAAATGATCTCTCCAGTACTCAACACCACAGATGAATAAAATGGCATCAGGATGAAGTAAATGTAAAGGAAAATGTGATATGAAGGACAACAAGGACTGGGGGGGGGGGGTAGCTGAATAAAAATCATAAATAACATGAAAAGGCAGGTAACCATTGTTAATACCTCCTTGTTTTTCTAGTTTAGCCATTTGTTTTGTGATTTTTAGTATATTCTATATACAGATTTTAATAATTAGAGAAAACTTTTGTATGTAAAACAAATCTGTCATGTCCTATCATCTCCAGCATGTATTTTCCATCCATGTATCTGTTCTCAGAGTATTCGGTCAAATAATGAACAGTTCTGTTTTAAATCAAAAACTTACTGCAGGCCCATTTATACACAGGGAAGACAACCCTGTCTAATGTTTAAAAGTGTAACTTTTGACAGTGTAGAGTCCTTTTAAAGAATGTTTTTATCCAGGCCTGACTTTTTTAATAGCTTAGGAATTTTGACTTTAGTACGTATGAATTTGAAGTAAGTAGAAACGTGTATTTGCTAAGTAGGCAGTTTAAGTACAGTGTCACAGTCGTATTTCTAAAAGTAGTTTAACCTGGCTGTCTTAAGCCAGTATAAACCACATATTTGTAATATAAGGAATAAGTGTCCTTTTTGCAGTGTTGACTTACAAGGACCATTTAAAAGAAACAATATCTCTTTGCTCCTTTTTCGATGTCATTGTTGTATGTAGCATTCTGATTACTGTGACCTCTTTGGCTTTCCAGTGTAGTTTATCTGTGTCTCTTTTTTCCTTGATCAAACTTACTATGCTGTAAAAAATTGTTTTAAAAAGCAGCTTTTGTTTTTATTGTGCAACACTACATTCATACTTTCTTTTTTAATATTTTCTACTTTGAGTTTTTGCTGCTGTGTTTCTAGCTTTAGCTGTATAGTTTTATTCTCCTAGCTTTTTAATATTCTGATTATTACTGTTTGGCTACCTCTGGCAGTTTTTTTTCCCATTTCTAAATCAATATTTACATTTATTTTTTCTAGTTGATTGAATCTTTTATTTGTATGAAATGGACTCTTACTCCATTTAATACTCTTCACCTTGAATTTAGGTGTTAAGTTTATTGCAGGGTAGGTGCTTCTTTGTGTTTTTTGTATTTGTTCAAAATTGTATTTGTATCATTGGATTTGGAGTTGACTGTCTATCACTATGACCTAATCTTTTCTTGTTTCTTTTTGTTATAAAAATGGTTATATAATTCATAGCCTAAAATGGTTATTACATTTATTCAGTGAATGTAAACTGAAGGAAGGTGCCATGTCACATTTAAGAAAGAAACAAAATTTTTTTTTTAATTTGGCTGCTTGAAGTTTCTTTATTCCGTTATTGTCATTCTTATAGATCTGAGGGAGAAGCTAGGAAATAGAGAAAACTAGGGGTCGGACACTCATGTGTTAGTTCACATGCAGTGTAGACAAGAAAAGATGTCTGCCGAATAATTTCTCTACCATGAAGCATCTTATAGCTCTGTCTTTGCCCTACCTTCTGACAACTCTGAATTAGGGTCTAGATGCTGGACATAATTCAAATGATGTAATTATTGCACATGATTCAAATCTCAAAAGTTCCAAAAGAATATGTGAGGCAACCAGTGCCTCTGCTTTCTCATGTATCCTTTCAGACAGATTATTTATTGACAAGCAAATACATTTGGGGCACTCAAAGGTATGGGAGCTGTGAGGAAAATTATAGCATGGTTTAAAAAGCTCTAGGAAATAGCCAGTGAGAAATACTTATTAAAGTCCCATGCAAACTATTCTCACAGCTCATTAATAAGGACACAAGCCCACTTAAAAATGGGCAAAGGATTTGAATATACATTTCACCAGAAAAAATACAGAAATGGCTAGTAAGCACATGAAAATATGCTCAGCATCATTAGCCATTAGTGAAATACAAATTAAAACCACAATGAGATACCACTTCATTAGGTATGGCTAGAATCATGAAGGAAATCATAAGCACTGGCAAGAATTTGGATAAATAGAAACCATCATACATTGCTAATAGGAATGTAAGATGGTTTAGCCGCTTGGAAAAGTTGGCAGTTACCTAAGTTTAAAGCGTAGAGTTACCATACAACCCAGCAATTCCACTTCCAGGTATCTAAGAGAAACAAAAACATGTCCACACAAAGACTTTATCTTGAGTGTTCATGGCAGTATTATTCATAATAGCCCCAAAATAGAAACAGTGTAAATGTGTATCAACTGGTGAATCAATAAACAAAATGTGGCATATCCTTAGAATGGCATACTGTTAGGCAATAAAAAGGAACAAATTGATGGCACTTACTGTAGCATGGATGAACCTCAAAAACATACTAAGTAAAGGTAGCCAGACACACAAGTCCACATTTTCCGTTTATAATAAATGTCCAGAAAAGACAAATTCATAAAAACAGAAGGTAGGTTCATGGTTACCTGGGGCTGTGGATGAGAATAGAGATTAACTATAAATGAGCACAAGGGATCTTATTAAAATGATGAAAATATTCTAAAACTGGATTATGGTGATGCTTGGTAAGTTTATTAAAAATCGTTGAATTATACACTTCTGTGATAAAAGCAAATTTTGTGATATGTAAATACCTCAACAAAATTGTTTTGTCTGTTTTTTTAATGTTTTCAGTCCTAGGATAGAAAACTTTGGTAAAGTTGTCTAACAACTATGCAATGATGAAACTAGTTAGGATTTTTTTTTTTTATAGGAATCAGAACAGTCTCTTTGTTGTTGGTGTTAGCAGTAGTTATAGATAGTGATTAAAAACCACAGACAGGCCTGTAGCCTAGGATCAATGAAAGAATAAAGGGAAATAAATAAGTAAAGGAGAAAGAGTTTTTTAAAAAATGGATATAAGTGTTAAGTACTAGTTTAGGCTCTGGAGTCAGACTACCTGGGTTGTGATACCACCTGTAGCTCTGCCATCTACTAGGTATGTGACCTAAAGCCATACATTTATCTTCTCTGTGCCTCAGTCTCTTCATCTGTAAAATGGGGACAATAATGGTACCTACTGGGGGGAGGGATATAGCTCAGTGGTAGAGGCCATGCTTAGCATGCACAGGTCCTGGGTTCAATCCCCAGGACCTCCATTAAAATAAGTAAATGAATGAATGAATGTAATTACCCTTCCCCCAAAAAAAACAGGAATTTTTTTTTAATGGTACCTACTTCATAGAGTTGATGTAAGGATTAAATAAATCAATAGATACCAAGTGATCAGTGCATAGCAAACATTAGGGGTTTTTTTTAAACTTCATCATATTCATCATCATCACATCGTCAGCTGGGCCTGGCAGCCCTGCAGGCCTACTGTGTTTCTTTGGATCTCACATTCTCTCTCTCCTAGAAATGACTGTTTCAACCTTCTGCTATTTCTCCTCCTCCTCCTAATAATGGTACCTCCTCCTTTACAGAGAAAACAGTAGCTATCATTGGAACTCTCCTTCCTACCAGGAACCATTCTGCACTCCTTCCTGTGCTTTGGATTTTCCTCTCCTGCCTTCTCAGGGACTTTGTACTCTTACCTCTTTTCTCTCACTTATTTATCTTCTTCCTCTTTTGTGACATGTTTCCATTGGCATTTAAACATGCTTACGTCTTACCCTTAAAAGTATGAAATGAACCTTCCTCATTTCCATCTCTTCCTGCAACTGTCTTAATCTGTCCCCTTCCTTTCCTTATCGTCTTTTCCTAATCTTCACTCCAGTGGTGTTTCTAGATTCCAAGTCTATATTTCCTCCCCACCATTTATTCTTAACCCTTGCCAGTCTAGTCTCTGTTCTCTTAGTTTCACTGAAATGGATCATCGATGACTTGCATATTAATTAAATTGACATTTTCAGTCTTCATCTTGGTATTTTCCACAGTGTTGAACATTTAACTGTTGCTTGAAATATTCTTCTCTTGACATCTATGACAGCACTTCTCTGGTTTGTCGGCATTCCTCAGACATATTTCTCTTTTTTGTCTTTCTCTCCCTCCCTGAGGTCACCTTATTTATGCTTAGGGCTTCACTTACCATCTATATACTATTGGATCTCAGATTCATTTTTTGGCCCTGGATTCCAGACTCCTAAATTTATGTACCTGCTCTGCATCTCTGCTTAAGATGTCTCAAAGGCATTTTAAATCCAACATATCCAAAGCATAATTAATGATCTCCTCATAAGTCCTCCTTATAACTCCACCTCCTCCAAAAAACCCTCATTCTATTTTACTATTACCTGTCTCTGTGAATGACAGCATCATTATTCAATTGTGTGAGCAAAGGAGTAATTCTTGATGCCAGATCCGTTCATCCACTCACCACATCCAGCCTGTCAGACAGTCCTTCAGATTTACCTGTCTCCACTTCTTTTATCTCCATCACTGCTTCCCCTGGTTGTAAAGTACCATCATCTCACACTTTTAACATATAGTCTCCAAACTGGTCTTTTCTGTTTCCTGCCTACTTAAACCACTTAAAATTTGACTTTAAAACATCAAAATATACATATATCAAAATTCATCAAATTGTACATCTGAAATATGTATAGTTTACAGGAATCATACCAAAATAAAGGTGTTAAAAATAAATAAATAAAAATGCATGCAACTTTTTTCCCTTAATATACTAGTATTATTTATGTGGAGGCAAGAGTGCCTTCTGAGAATGACACTATAATTCAACATAATCAGTAAGATATTTTTTCAACCATCTTTTTGTTCTACTATTCACACTATGATTCTTTGATGTCCTAGAACAAACCATGCTTCCTCCCACCCCCAGTTGTGTATGTTCATCTGTTTACATAAAATCTTCATCCTCTACCCCTATACCACTTTCTAGAACTCCTGTTTGTATTTTAGATCTCACTTGAAACAGCACTTCCTAAGAGAGCTCTTCCCCAAACTCCTACACTGTATGACGTCCCTGTAACACGTATCCTAATAGGACCCTGTATGCTTTTTTCAGAGTATTTGTTAAAGTTTAAGCTTTATTATCTCTCTCATTATTTGATAGTTTCCCTCACTAGGCTGAAGCTTGAAGAGTGCATTGAGCAAGTGTGGCTGTGCCAGCATTTGATTCCTCGGCACCTAGTGCAAGTGACTACTGTTGCAGATGCTCAGTAATTACTTTTATATTGACATCTTCAGTTATGTTAGTGTCAGATCTTTGTAGTTTCAGTGGTCTTTGACTCATTTTGTCTCTAGATTGACTTTGTCTTCTCTGCTTTTGTTGATTTTGTTGACTTTTACAGAGGGATTTTTCCGATGGTCATTTTTCCTTCTATTTCTGGATTTTTGGAACTACCTCTCTTTTGCCTGTATAGAACTTACACTCATTTATTGATGGAAATATTGGATGTAAATTAATTTTAAGTCACATTTTAAGTGGTCTAGAAAGCCTGAAGTTTACAGAAATTCCGTAGAAGCCATTCTGTAATATAGTTTTCCACTATGATGTCAAATTTTTTAAAGTGTAGATTTTATTTTTGAGTGTCATTTTCCTAGAGCAAGCACATTTATAATTGTTTCTATAAAAGATAATGGAAAATTATTTCATTTCTTTGATTCTGCACTGATTTTTTCAGAGTGACTGCTTTGTACTGGGTATAATCTATCTTGAAATAACAGCTTTTACTGGATCTAATCTGTCACTTTCATTTTACATAGCAGATGGTGGTTACATTAGAAGAGGGTTTTGGTCTTATTCATATCAGAATCTAAGAGCTTATCTGTTGGTTTCAGATGACGTTCTTAGCAGGAGATATGTATATGTGTGTATATCTATATATTCTATGTATAAATACACTTACACAGAAGGTATTTGTAAGCTTAGGTAGTAGTTTAACTGTCATATTTGCAGCTCCATTAAATGCCAGAACCATGTGACCTTGCAGAAAAGACAGTTATTTGTTCTAGTTGGGTTGTATCCCTGATAGTGATGTGAGCACAGCTGGTGGAAGATGGTGTTTCTGTGAGTCTCAGAAAATCCTTTGTCTTGTGCAGCTCTAATGCTCAAGGGACACACTTCACTTTCCTTTTACCGAAATAGTCGACTGCCAGCCCTGCTGGAGGTTATGAAGTATAAAGTGCAGTTCTGTCCTTTTGTAAACCTGTATAGTTGATGTATTCAGAGCTTTAAAACAAGAAAGAAGAAAAGCTGAGGGCTAAGAAAGCATACACCATTTTTGTATATAATGATGTTAACTCCATATTAACAGAGGTCATCTCAGAGCAAGCATGAAGCTGGCTCACATGAAGCTGAGCGGCAGAATGAAGGTCAAGGAGTGGCAGAAATCAACATGGCAACTTCGGGTAGCGGGCAGGTAAATAAATTGTTTCATTGGGGTTTCTCCTGATTAAATATTTGCGTATTTAAAAAGGAATGTTCAGTAAGACGATCTTCAGAATGATCTGCAAATCTTGTCTGTTTCCTTAGTCCCAAAAGGATATCTAGAAGGATTCTGTACCAAAGTGCTATGTCATTTTTCTTTATTATACACAACAATAATGCTTTCAAAATTTCTAAGAATATTTTATAGCTGTAAATTGTGTGTCTCTGTTTTAGTCTAAAATGATTAACGTGAGTAGAGTTTTTTTGAAAAATAAATACTAAGCTGCATATTGGTTATATGTGATTTGACCTAGTTATTATTGCTTACATTGAATAAGTTTGCTCTTTCTCTGGCATTTTCGTACAGACATTTTTATGTTTTTAAAAGTGATCATAAGGACTTAGTTATAGTTTTTTTTTCTGTTATACTTCAAGATTATATAAATCTAGAAATGCAAATCCTGTCTTTGGAAAAGGTGATTCTAATACTCATAAAAAGTAGAAACATAGCCTAGTCATACTTATTATTATTTCTTTTAGCAAAATGATGGAAGTCAATTTGACTTTTTTTAAAATGTAGAACTTATCTTGTTATGCTGCCATCAATTTGCTGTTAGGCTTTTCTTGGAATGCATCCTAATATGACAGTATTTTTCATTGGAGTGTTCTGTATTCTCCACATTTTTTTCTATGGCTATTTTTACATATTGTAAATGAATGATTTTTTACAATAGAATTTCACTAAGTTGATTTTAAGGAAATTTTCTAACTGTTGATATAAAATATTCCTTTAGTACCTGCTACTTTTGATCATACTGTTTATTTAAAAAGAACATGCTTTTGTTAGTACATCAGAATTTAAAACTTAAAATGTCTCATACTTATGCATGACTGGAACATTGCGCTGTACACCAGAAATTGACACATTGTAACTGACTGTACTTCAATTAAAAAAAGAAAAAGAAAAGAAAATGTCTCATACTTAAGTATTTAAATTCAGTTTCCTGAGTTAAAACAAGAGAATACTTTATTTTACTGTTACTAGTTAGCATTGTACTGGAGAAAACTGTATAGATGGTAAATTAGGGCAGAAGAAATTATATTTAAATAGCACATTTGGGTTATTTCTTTGTTGTTTAGGGATTTGGAAAGATTGTGTGCTCCTACACATATGTAGAAGGGAGAAAAGTTCCATATTCTTAACAGAAAAAAATTTATTTACTTACAATTAGACCCACTATTAGTGCTTTGGGTCGTATTCCAATTATTATGTACTTTAAAGCCTCATGTATCCAGTAATATTGGATATTGATTTTTTAAAAATTTAATCCCTAGCACACTTCTTACATCAGAATTAATTCTAAGTAGATTAGATTTAATGTTGAAAATGAAAACTATTAAAAATACTAAAAGATTAGAAGAAAATGTGGGTAGAATTTTTACAATCCTGAAGTGGGTAGGAAACCATAAAATAAAAGATCAGTAGGTTTCATATAACAATGTAAAACTGCAGTATGCCGTAAAAAATCATAGCAAAATTATAAGACAAAAGCAAGATCACATTAATGAAGCTACAGGTACTCCTAGATCATAATGTAGATGAGTGATATATATCTGTATGACTGTAATTCAGTTATACCAAAATTCCTTTCACCTGTCCTAGCAGGATCTATACATATGACAGCCTCTTGGGGTTTGTTCATTTGTTTTGTTTTATTATTTGCTCCAGAGACAAAAACCATTGAGACTAATTAAAAATGAAAATAATCTCTTTGACTGTCTCAGGACCACAGTAGCATGATCCACCAAAGCTCCTATCCTGATGCCTTGTCTCTACCACTGTGTGGAAGTTCATTGTACATAGCCTGGTTTCCTGCCCACGTCCACTCTGCCAGAATGATCTTAACAAGAGTAAATCACCCTCTTTGTTAAATCCTTTGTTGACTTTCCCTGGTTTTGGAAAAAGGTAACCTTTTATTATGACCTGTATAATCTGGTTCCTACCTAACTTGTCAGCTTTATGTCACACTTTGCTCTCACCACTTGAGCCACACTGACCTTTCAGGATCTCACCTTCACTGCGCTTCTTCTTTCTGTAGCCTGAGCACACTCTGTGCCTGTTGCATATAGTGCTCTTCTCATCCAGTGCACTCAGTTCATGTGTGTCTGAGCTTAAGTGTGACTTTCTCAAGAGTCTTGAGCTGTTCATCCCACTATTACAGGCTGTCCTAGCATGTTCTTCTCCTCTAAAGACCACCACATTTGCCGCTTCACATTTATTTGTGTGATTATTTCTGTTTTCCCCACTGGACTGTAAGCTCCACAAGGGCAGAGATTCTTTCCACTTTTACCCAATGTCATATCCCCATAGTATCTGATAAATAGTAGATAGCAACAATAAATGTATGTTAAGTTGGAAGAAAAGACTAATATCCCTTCTAGAAATAGGATTTCTTTATCTGTCATTAATCTCCCCTGGAAGTTAAATGAAAAAAGAAAGCTAGAGGTAAATTATACAGTCAGATCCCTGTTTACTTAGTATATAGCTATGTGTGTAATTCAGATATGAATTGATTCTCAGATTTTCTATTTAATGTTTAGAATCAGATCGCTAGTGATATAATCAGTAAGTAGTCATAAAATTCAACCAAGAGTGGGAAAGAGATGATACAGTAAGAAAACCTTTTCTGCTGCCAATATGTGTTTTTAAACCTTTTATTATGGAAAATTTCAAATATGTACCAAGACAGACAGAATAATACAGTAATCCACATGTACCCTACCCACTTTGCCCTCCTATTTTATTTTTGAAGAAGATTCCAGTCATCATCACCATTTCTTGCATAAATATTTTACTGTGTATTTCCAAAAGGTAGGAGCACTTTTTAAAATTGAAGTATTGTTGACTTACAATATTGTGTTAGTTTCAGGTGTACAGCGAAGTGATTCAGTTATATATATATATTTTTTTCCAATTACTTTCCATAATAGGTTATTGCAAGATATTGAGTATAGTTCTCTGTACTATATAGTAAATCCTTATTATCTGTTTTATTTATAATGATATTTATCTGTTAATCCTATACTCCTAATTTATCCCCCCCCACCTTTGATAAACATGTTTGTTTTCTACGTCTAAGAACTCTTTTTTTTTTATCGAAATATAATTGATTTACAATATTGTGTTAGTTTCTGGTATACAGCGAAATGATTCAGTTACATTTCTTAAAATTATTTTTCCATTATAGGTTATTACAAGATACTGAACATAGTTACTCCGTGTGCTATACAGTAAATTCTTGTTACTTATCCATTTTATGTATAGTTGTTTGTGTCTTTGTCTGTTAATTCCATACTCTTAATTTATTCCCCACCATGAGTTTGGTAACCATGAGATTGTTTTCTGTGTCTGTGAGTCTGCTTCTGTTTTGTATATACATTTATTTTTATTACTATTTAGATTCCACATATAAGTGATATCATATAATATTTGTTTTTCTCTGACTTCATTTAGTATGATACTCTCTAGGTCCATCCATTTTGCTGCAAATGATAATATTTCATTCTTTTTTTGTGGCCAAGTAACATTTCATTGTATATGTATACGACATCTTCTTAAATCACATCTTCTTAAATCAGTTGTCTCTTGATGGACACTTGGGTCATTTCCATGTCTTGGCTATTGTAAATAGAGCTGCTTATTGTAAAAGAACATTGAGGTGCACGTATCTTTTCAAATTAGAGTTTTTGTCTTTTCAGGAAGTATGCCCAAGAGTAAGATTGCTGGATCATGTGGTAACTCTATTTTCAGTTTTTTAAGGAACCTCCATATTGTTTTCCATACAGGCTGCACCAGATTACGTTCCTACCAACAGTGTAGGAGGGTTCCGTTTTCTCCACACCCTCTCCAGCATTTATTGTTAGAGACTTTTTGATGATAGCCTTTCTCACTGGTGTAAGGTGATACTTAATTGTGGTTTCACTTTGCATTTCTCAAATAATTAGTGCTGTTGAGTATCTTTTAAGTGCCTGTTGGCCATCTGTATGTTCTATTTGGAGAAATGTCTTTTTAGGTCTTCTGCCTATTTTTTGATTGGGTTTTTTTTTTAATTGAGTTGTATAAGCTGTTTGTATATTTTGGATATTAACCGTTTGTCAGTTGCATCATTTACAAATATTTTCTCCCATTCTATAGGTTGTCTTTTCATTTTGTTGATGGTTTCCTTTGCTGTGCAAAAGCTTTTAAACTTAATTAGATACCATTTGTTTATTTTTGCCTTTATTTCTTTTGTCTTGGGAGACAGTTCTAAGAAAATACTGCTATGATATGTCTGAGAATGTTTTGCCTATGTTTTCTTCTAGGAGTTTTATGGTGTTATGTCTTATATTTAGGCCTTTAAACCAGTTTGAGTTTATTTTTGTATATGATGTGAGGGAGTGTTCTAACTTCACTGATTAACATGTAGCTGTCCAACTTTCCCAACACCACTTGCTGAAGAGACTGTCTTTTCTCCATTATATATTCTTGCCTCCTTTGTCATAGATTAATTGACCATAGGTATGTGGGTTTATTTCTGGGCTCTCTATTCTGTTCCATTGATATATATGTCTTTTTTTTTTTTTTTTTTAGTAAATACCATACTGTTTTGATTACTTTAGCTTTGTGGTATTTTCTGAAGTCCCAGAGCAGTCTACAGATTTAATGCAATCTCTGTCAAAACGCCCATGACATTTTACACAGAACTAGAGCAAATGATATTAAAATTTATATGGAATCACAAAAACCCAGAATTGCCAAAGCAATCCTGAGGAAGAAGAACAAAGAACACTTTTTAAAAATACATAGCTATAGTGTCATTATTACACTCCTAAAGAAACTAACAGTAATTTCTTAATAGCATTAGATATCCAGTCAGTCAGTTTTGCAAATGTTTTATAAATGTCAAAATTTTTCAATTTATTTGACTCAGGGTGAGATGAGGTTCATGCAATGAGATTGGTTAATATGTCTTTGAAGTCTCTTTTAATCTATAGATTTTCTCTTTATCTTTTAGTTTTTTGTTGTTTGTTTGTTGAAGAACCAAAGTTGTTTATCTTCTAGAGTTTTCCATAGTCTGTCTGGATTTTGCTGATAATACCTCCATTGTGAAGTTTGACATGTTCCTCTGTCTTCTGTATTTCTTATACACTGTCTTTTCAGTCTAGAGATGTGATCAAATTTGGGTTAAACCCTTTTCTTTTTTCTTTTTTTTTTTTTTTTTTTGACAAGACTTTTTCCTAGGTGGCATTGTGTTCTTCCATCAGGAAGCATATAATGTCTGGTTGTCTGTTTTTTTGTGATATTAACAGCCATTGATACTTACTGCCTACCTAGCTCCATTAATTTGTTAAAGGTTACAAAATTAGCTGTAATATTTCTTTAAAGAGAAACTTCTCCTTATCTATACTATTTGATTACTGCCAGGGACAGTTTGTATGAAAAAAAAGGCAGGGCAGGGGCAGTGCTTGCTTCTCCCCCTTTTACGAGAGGTTTCACAGTGATTTGGACACTGCTGCTACCTTTGCAGTGAACCCTTCTGTGTCACTTTCTAAAGTGAGCAGGAGAGGACAGAAGAGGGGCTCCGACCCAGCAAGTGTAGCTGAAATTGACCCTGTCCCAACCCTACTAATTTTAATGCTCAGACATAGTCCTTTGAGGGCCCTCAGCAAACATTTGAGGGCCTGTAATAGCAGTGGATATTTAAGGGTGAATAAGGAGAATCAAAATAAAAAGATGCTCGATTCTGATATATAGTGGAAAGGAATTGTACTTACTTGAAGGGGTCCCCTCCAGCCATTCATCTTATCCCCACCTCTCTACTCCCCAACCCATTTTTCACTCTGTTAACTTTTTTCCTCACCCCTTTCACCTGAAAGATATTATAAAACTCTTTCATCACTGTTCAGTGTCTGTTTACTAAGCATCTGCATTATGCAAAGACTGTTCTCAACCCTAAGGTGTGGTGGTGAGCTAGATAGATGCTACCTTGTCCTCAAGAAACTTATACTCTAGAAGTAAGATGGATGAGCACTTTCCACAAAGTGTGTTATGGTGTGGAAAGTGTGGATTTTGGTCCTAGAGGAAGTTACCATTTCATTTATTCTAACACCTTTAAAATGGGTAAATTAAGTATAGTAATGTAGGTAAAAGATGACGGTGGCTTGGGAGTTAGGGAAGAACTGATTTGAGTCAGTCAGCAGATACCTGAGTATCTGGGAAGATTTAGGAAATGTAATCCATAAAGTTTTAATGTCAGATGAGAGGGTTGAGGAGGAAGGAGAAATCAAGAATGACTTCCAGGTTTTTGTCTTAGGCAGCTAGAGGGATGGTCATGCATTTCAGCGCTAACACTAGATAAGGAGCAAGTTTGTCGGGGAAAATAATCTAGTTTCAGAAATGTTAGGTTTAAAAATGTTAAGCTGGACAATGAAGTAGAAATGTCAGATAGGCTATTAGATAATAGGTTTGGAATTGAACGGAAGGGTGAAAATGTGAAAATTAAAGGTATGGGAGAGTTTTACATCCCCTGTGATTATAGAACGAGATTATAGAACAAGAAGATGGAAACCCAGGTTAAAATCCCAAAGCCAGAGAACAGTATTGTTCCAAAATAGAGGAAATAGTTAACAGTGTCCACCATTGACCATAAGGACTGAAAAATCTTTTGAGAGGTTTCACCAGATAAAGAAGTTAGGTGCCGATCTTGGCAAGAGCAGTTTCATTGGCTTGCTTTCTTCTCTACCTTGTCGTACTGGAGTGAATAAAAAGTAGAAGAGAGCAATTTGAACTAACTCCAGAAACTCTGAGTGTAAACTGTCCAAGAGAGAAAAGGCCAATAACTGACACAGAATAGTTTTGAGAGAAAATTGAGAGATTATTTGTTGTTGTTGGTTTTTTGGGTTTTTTTTTTTTAAGGTAGAAGAGACAAGCATGTTTGAATGATAATGGGAAGGAGCCAGTAGGAAGAAAGCTTGAAGATCCAAAAGAACAAAGAGAAATAGGGAGGGCAGGGATCTAGAGCACACCTAGTAGATGGGCCTTAGATGGAGAGAGAGTCTCAGAAGCAGCAGCAGCAGAAGGTGGAGATGGATATGGAGGCGGGTGGCTTTGTCAGCTTGGTAGCAAGAAGTTTGAGGCAGTTCTGTCCAATGGCTTCTATTTATATGTAAATTAGAATGTAAAATTATTTGTGGCAAAGGAAGAAGGGCCACGTTTTTATACAAAAGGAAATATATCTAAAATAGCCACTGTGAGAAAATTAAGGAGAGTGACTTTGGAGATACAAGGATTGCAGGTGGGGTACTAAGGGCCCAGGTGTACTGGTGACCATAAATGTTATATGGGCAGCATCCCGGAGAACTGTGTGACATTCTCGCATGCTCAGATTTCTCAAATACTGCTCAGCAGTCCATATTAGCATGTAGGGAAATCAGTTGGATTTATCTGCATTCTCCGTGTTTCCAGACAGATGGAATGGAATAACCATGGGGCAGAGGTACTGAAAAACTAACAAGAGAATTATGGAAGTGATGGACCACAGTATATCAAAGCTGGAGATACTTTGTAGTCCATCAAGAGATTCATGCACTGGGTGTTCCAGTCATTTCAAAGAAGCTTTCTTGGGGATGGTTAAAGGAGATTTCCAGAAGAATAGGTTATCAGAGTTACAACAAGCACATTATTCAGAGTTGGCACATTTTGGGGTAATGGAAATGGTCCAGGATACAGCCATAGATGTCAGTGGCTAAGATGGAGTAGAGGAGGAAAATGTCATTGAGGATACCAGAGAACTGAGAGGCCAAGGCTTTGAATGGGACATAAGTTACCCAGAATGGTGGCAGTAATTAAAGTAGAAGGAGGTCAGTGACCATTGTGCCAAAGTTACTTAATGATTGAGGACAGTGAGTGGGTGGTTAATAGATGATAGCACTGGGCAAAGGGAAAGGTGATTATAACACAAGGAGGTTTGGGGTTATTACAGGAAAGTGGAGGAATGTGGTGCTGAAGCGTGAGGAGAACATAGGATTGTGCTTCCTCCTCACTCCTAGGTCGCAGGGTGTAGGAGAGAGGGCTGCAGCAGGGAGTGGCTTCCTATGAGAGCTAGGTTTCAGGAGTGAAAGGAACAGTATGTGAAAAGTTGAGGATGTATGGAGTGTGGAGCCGGAATTTCCAAAGGAAGTTTGGGTAGGAAAGAAAATAGGAGATAGGGTCTCACACATAACATTTTTGGACTAAGAGTTAGGAACAATATGGAGAATACTTTTATGTTTGGACAGTGAGCAAGGCCGATTTAATGTATGTGCAGTATGACTGTTTTAATAGGTCTTGAGTTTGTGAGTTAATCACACTCAGATTTCTTCAGAATTTAGTCATGAGTTGGGTGGGAAACACTTCTTAGGAAGTTACATTTCTTGCAGGTTACCATTTGTCTGCTACCTCTGAAAGATGTCAATGCAGACCTGGCCATAATAAAAGCACCCAGGAAAGATTCTCAAGGCTCAAGTTCTAGGCTTATAGGTAGAGTGAGTATGGGAATATGCTCTTGAAATCTCCTTATAATAAATGCATCTGGATTTCTAGCTAGGTAGATTGGGAGAAAAAGGCGGGGAGTGTCCCAAAGCCAAGCTTAAAGACAATTTGGTATCTACACTGAAATGAATGTCAGAAACACATTTTATTGTGGACATAGGTTTTCCTTTGTTTCAAGATTTAACCCCTTGCTTCTTTTTCTGTTTCAAGCAGTGTGTTAGTTATCTGTTGCTGCTTAACAAATTCAGCAGCTTAAAACAACCAACATTTATTGTTGTTTCTGTAGGTCAGGAATCTTGATGCGGCTCAGCTGAGCACCTCTAGTTCGGGACTCACAGCTCGCAGTCTAGGTGTTGGCCGGAGCCACGGTCATCTCAGGAATTGACTAGGGGAAGGTCTGCTTCTAAGCTCACTCATATGGCTGTTGACAGGCCTCATGTCCTCAGTCTGTTGGCCAGAGATATCAGTTCCTTGCCACTAGGGCCTCTGCAAAGGGCAGTTCACAACATAGTATCTGGCTTCCCTCAGAGAGAACAAAAGAGAGTACCCAAGATGGAAGCCGCAGTCCTTGTAACCTTGTTTTGGAAGTGACTTTGCATCCCCTTTGCAGCAGTCTGTTCACTAGAAGCCATTCACTAAATCTAGCTTGTACTCAAAAGGCAGGGGGATTACATAAGGGCATGAATACTAGGAGACAATGATCCTTAGGGTTTGTCTTAGATCCTAACTACCAGGAACAGTAAAAATACGTAGGTATCCTCTAAGATAATATTTTTCCTTCAGGATAAGGAGTCATTCCCCTTCTACTGTTGACCAAGAAAGGTCTGTTGCTTAAATTTCCTTAAGTCTCCTGACTATTCTCTTTACCTTGAGTCTTGGTCCTTCAAATCCCTCCTCTTTATTGCAATCAGAATAAGCTCTTTGTCTCCAGATCAGTCAGTCAGTCTATCTATCTGTCTTTCACACACACACTGTGTTCTTTCTGACTCCTGGTCTGGGCTGCCCTGTGGCTAACCCCCCTCTTATTAACTAGTAGTTCAAGTCCAAAATCAGATAGCACTTTACCCTGTACTCATTGAGTATATGCCATTCCTCTGTGTTCACACGGCCTCTGTCAAAGCACTTACTGCTGTGTACTTACATGTTGAGCAACCTGTCTAGACTCTGTGTGCAGTGAGGGTGGAAATGTCATATTCAGTTACATCCCTAGTGACTAGAACTGCACCCAGAAAGTAGCAGGAGCTCAGTAAATGTTGTTACTTGGTTGCATGTGAATTGGAACACCACCATAGAAGCATGCAGTAGCTGGTGGTTGTGGAAAGGGAGGCAGGATGAGTCTTTCTCTGCCAACCCTTCTCTCTACCCTGAGGAGGTTCCTGCTCCTCCAAACTGAGAAGAACCCCTAGAGGACTAATCAGCATGAAGCATCCAGAACCACATAAGGAGAAGAGACTAGAAAGGGGAGCCACACTGGGGTTCTGTACCAAGATTCTTACTCTCACCCTAAATTTCCCTATGTGGGTGTGTGTAAGTGGGTACTCATATGCTTCTATATGGGGAGACATCAAAAAGACCTCTCGAGGTGTGACTTCTTAAAATCAGTTTTATTGTGGAAAGAGTAACATACAATAAAATGTACCCATTTTAAATACACAGTTGAATGAATTTTACATTTACAGTTTTTTCCTACAATTACATTTACAAATTTAATTTTCTCTTAAAAACGATATTTGTTGTCTTTGATAGAATGAATCGCCATTCTGACAGATGTGAGGTGATAACGTTTTGATTTGTGTTTCTGTAATAATGTGTGATGTTGAGCATTTTTTCATATTCCTGTTGGCCATCTGTATGTCTTTTTTGGAGAAATGTCTGTTTAGCTCTTCTGCCCATTTTTTGATTGGGTTGTTTGTTTTTTTGATCTTGAGTTGTGTGAGCTTGTTTACATATTTTGGATATTAACCCTTTGTCAGTCACATCATTTGCAAATATTTTCTCCCATTCCAGAGGTTGTCTTTTCATTTTGTCTGTGGTGTCTTTTGCTGTGCAAAAGCTTTTTAAGTTCCATTTGTTTATTTTTGCTTTTATTTCTTTTACCTTAGGAGATAGATTTAAAAAAAATAGTGTTTCAATTTATGTCAGACTGTTCCGTGTTCTCTTCTAGCACACTCTCCATATTCATTGCTTTACTCAGACTTCCATCTGTCTGCTCCCAAAATCCAAGGCCTTTAAATGTTATTTTAAATAGTTTACAGGCAATAGTTGTTTCTTCCTGTTTTCCATCAGTATTATGGTGTTTATGCTGCCTCAGCTCTCTCAGTGCAATTATGTTTTCATGTCTTTCTCCAGTAGACATTTCATGCAGTCTTCTCTGTACTCTGAGCTCCTGGAGAACTTGGACTGTACCAAATTCACAGTTTTGTGGTAATTTAGAGCATTTCATCACTCAGTAGAATGTTCTGTTAATCAATTTATATTAAACTGAATGTGGTTTCATGCCTTTTGATTTGTGAAAGAATATTACTCTAGGATTTCTTCAGTGTTTGGTTACTTCTGTATTGTACTTTAACTGTCTTTTGCAATAGTATTTTTTTTCCTTCTTTTTCTCTGAAGTCTACTTACGTATATAGGTAAAAATATTCATTTTGAGCAGTTACAACGTTCACACTTTTAATGGTATATTTAGCTGTTTACCTAAAGACATTCATTTGGCATACTTTAATATGAACTTGGCTATATTTATCTATAATCTAAATTATACTGTCTATCATTTGCTTAATTTCTAGGGTTCAACTGCACGAATAGATTACGAAACAGCCAGTGTTTTGAGTTCTAGTAGCACGCACTCTGCTCCTCGAAGACTGACAAGTCATCTGGGAACCAAGGTAACAGAGTATAAGCCTTGTCACTAGTACTAGTACTCTTAATACTTTATTAAAACATTTGTCGTTCATCTTTTAAATTCAGCTAGAGGAGAATTCTGTTTCTATCACCACAGTCTCTTAAAGAAATGACACCACTTCTCTGCAAGTAATCTTAAGCTCCAGCCCAGCTGCTTCCCGATCACTCCCGGTGACTTTATGCCTCTGGGCCTTGCCTGCAGTGGCAAACACCACTCCTGCCCCACCGCAGAATGACTGTCAGAACCCTAGCCAGCCTTCAGAACTCTTCTTAGGCTTTATTTCTCTACAAAACATTTTATGACTTCCAGGGTCCTCTCTCCTCCCCATGCAGTCTGGCTACCTCCTTTGAATCACTACAGTTGGAGCACAGGGACTGTTTTTTATTTATCCTTTATAGCATCTAGCTCAGAGCCTGCACATAATGAGGGTTTAATAAATACTAATTTAAGTGGATGGAAAATTATTGACATTGAATGTTATCCACTGCTGATAAATGAGCTTTCTTAGGGTCTCTTAGGTGTTAGTAAATATTTTAGGACTTGAGAATAGAATGTTTGAAAAGAAAATAGTTACTTTTATTATTGTTTTAAAGCCAGAGGCTTTAATATTGTATGAACAAAGATGAAATTCTGGTATTACTCAACAATATATTTTCAGTTCAATCTAAATAATTGCATTAGTTGTTTTTACACCATATTGTACATATTCTTCATTTACTTTAATAATATAATGGCTCTTAGGAAAAGCACTACTGAAATAACTAATACTGATTTAAGAAATGAATTTTAGAGTGTCAGTGGTATTGTTAATATGAGACTTAATCCTTTTAATAACTCATAATATCTGCTGCTTGGGACCACTAGTATGCCAGTAACTGTGCTAGAAATTGTATGTTTATTCTCTATGATCTTGTCGAAAATCCTTTGAAATATTCTTGTCCTTCTTTTCAAAATGAGAATACTGGAGCAAAAAAAGAGGTTCAGACAGCTGTTGTGTAATTAAATTGGGATTCAACCCCAGAGCTGTCCAACATCAACAAGTAGCTTTTACTATAATGGAAATTTCTGATGCTCAGCAGCACTGTTGCATGAACACTGGCAACTAGAGTACCATTTCCTTTTCAAGTGATTTATGATGGTAATACTAAGACCTTACTAGATTTTTGAATGCCAGTTACCGTCCTATACATGTATTATTTCATTTAATCTTCACAAAGTAAACACTATTAGGTAAATTTCTCCATTTTGCAACTGAGGTAACTGGGCCTCAGAGAACTCCAATAACTTGGTCATGTCACGCAGCTCACTCGTAAATGGTGGCGCCAGAATTTGAAAGCCTGTTTGTCCTCAGTTCTGTACTGCCTTCCCAAAGCTTTCATATCTAAGAGTGGTGTGTGTTTGCACTTTTAGAGTAGAGTTTCTCAACCTCAGCATTACTGGCTGGACAATTCCTCATTGCACTGTAGGATATTTAGCAGCAGATATTCATCTGGTCTTTACCCACTGGATGCTTGTCGCTTTTCCTCCCAAGTTGTGACCACCAAAAATGTCTCTAAGACGTTGCCGAATGTGCCTCAGGGTGGTCAAAATAGCCCCTGATTAAGAACCACTAATTGAAAGACTTGATACACGTTTTATATGATAAGCCTCTACTTTTACGCAATAGCTCTAGCTCCTAAGTAAAGTCTTAGAACTCATTGTCAGAGAGTAATTGATGTTTACCAGCTGCTTTAAAGAGAAAGTTGAATAAGAATCCTCACTTTGTACCCCTATATGATCAGGGCATTTTTCATTTTATAACAGATTTTTACTTGTATAAGGGAGAAATCATAATTTTAACGATATTATAATTGTAATCTGGTGAGGTTTAGTGATTGCTGGAACTAGTACTTAGTAAATAATAATTGTTAAAAATGTTTCCTATTTATTGATCATGGTTGTAGATTTTAAAAAATTAAAATTTTAATATGTAAAGAATTTAGATAAACCACATTTCTAGCTGTGTGTGTGTGTGTGTGTTTTGAGAGAGGGAAAAAAAGTTGATTGTCGTTCATTATAATCAATGAATTATCACCAGCTGATCCAGACAAACAACAATTTAAGTATGCAAGAGCCTACTTTGTCTTTCAACACTATATACTACCACTACTAATATTTACTCATAAACAAATTTGTGATGATTATATGGATTTTGAAATAACGCTCATTACTTCATCCTGGAGAGGGGTTTTGATTTTGTTTTTGTTTTTTTAATGAGTTACAATAAATATCCCATTCATCACTTCATTGGTGTTGACTTTTGGATATTAAAGTCATAATTTTGTTTCTAAACTCATTTGGCCCACAGGTGGAAATGGTGTATTCATTGTTGTCAATGCTTGGTACTCATGATAAGGATGATATGTCGCGAACTTTGCTAGCTATGTCTAGCTCCCAAGACAGCTGTATATCCATGCGACAGTCTGGATGTCTTCCTCTCCTCATCCAGCTTTTACATGGCAATGACAAAGACTCTGTGTTGTTGGGAAATTCCCGGGGCAGTAAAGAGGCTCGGGCCAGGGCCAGTGCAGCACTCCACAACATCATTCACTCACAGCCTGATGACAAGAGAGGCAGGCGTGAAATCCGAGTCCTTCATCTTTTGGAACAGATACGAGCTTACTGTGAAACCTGTTGGGAGTGGCAGGAAGCCCATGAACAAGGCATGGACCAGGACAAAAATCCAAGTATGTTCCCTATAGTGCATGTTACAAAGCAAATGCTAAAGTTTCTGAAATGAAAACTTTTTTAGTTAGGATGGTGTCTTTATGAATAGGAGTGGGAAATTCATATTACCCATCTACACTGCTAACATAGTTTAAAGCTTAATTTCTGTATTTCCCTAGAAAAAATCAGCAAAGGAAAATGTTACATGTACTACAATGCAACCAAAAAAGAGCAGAAAATCAAGACAGACATATAGAGTCATAGCATAGAAGATCCACAAAGAACTTGAGCACTTAAGTTGTCCATCTCTTTCATTTTATAGATTAAGCTCAAGAAAGTGACTTTACATAAGTTCCTTCAGCTATTAGTGTCAAGTCATAATCTTTGATATTTGCATATCACTCTACTCAGTGGTTACAGAGCTGTGTTATATCTGTTATTTGATCCTCACAACAGCCTTGTGAAGTAGGAAGGGAAGGTATTATCATCTCCATTTTACAGATGAAGAAACTGAGGCTCAGAGAGGCTAAAAGACTTGCCTGTGGCCTCACAGCTAGTAGGTGGTGGAGCCATGATCAGTGGCCAGATCTTCTGACTCTCAGCCCAGTGCTCTTCCTCCTGCACCACCCTGCTTCAGGCGATGGGGCCCCAGTTGCTGGGGGTGATCAGCCACCCAGCTCTTTGCTCAGGGAGAAACCCTTGGCCTCAGGAGCAGGGAACATGGGAGTTGGGACCCTTGGGGACCTAACTTACTTCATTCCTGTAGCAAGAACCAAAAGCAGTAAGTATATAAGGTAAGACCTTCCTTTCACCTGATAACACACACATGCACACACACACATGACAAAGGACTGTTGTCAGCATCTTGATTTTGGGGAGCAGGAGGAGGAGTGATGATGAGAGCATGATCCATAAAAATTTAGCAGATTTGTTTTAGGTTAGGTATAAAGACGAATTTAATCAAAGTTTAAAACTTTTCGAGAATAAGAGAACAGCAGATGTAGTCCTTTGTATCTATTCGTCCTAGGGATGAGGAGAACTAACAAGGTACTTTACTGGGGAAACACTGTGTTTCTGGATTGTTTTCTTTGGTACCCACAACTACATACTGACTTGCATTTTGTGCTCTTAATACCTGTTCTCAGAAAAGTTAAACAGAATAAATATTACTACTTCTGAAAAACAGACTTGCTTTTAAAATTTTTGTTTCAAGTAACAGTTTTGAAACTTTGTGCATAGTATTAAATGTGGAGGTACATTTTCTTGGACACCTTTTCTTTAAATTTTTGTTTACTATCTAGTGTCTGTGTAGATACTAGATACTTTCTCTACTAGGTTTATACTAGGTTTCTCTACTACATTTGTATACAACCATGTGCCTTTAAGCCATAGTCATGACAATAGTTTAAATAGAGATTATAAATAGAAAGTTTTATACCAAAATGTTTTTATTCTTTCATAGAGTCATAATTTTAAGTTATTATTTGAGTTATAGCATAAACTTGCATAGGACTTATTCTAACAGACCTAGTCAAAGGCTGATGAGAGCTAAACATTTTTATGGAAGCAAGAAAAACTCTTTACCTATATTTTCCTTTCCATGTTTATGGTATTCATCTATTCAGCAAATTTTTGTTGATTCACTAAACTGCTATGCATTGGGGATATATTCGTGAGCCCTAAGTATTTTTTAAGTATAACAAAGCTCGCTGCTTTAGAGGAAACAAAGCGCTACGGTTTATGTCAATTTTATTTTTCAGTGCCAGCTCCTGTTGAACATCAAATCTGTCCTGCTGTGTGTGTTCTAATGAAACTTTCATTTGATGAAGAGCATAGACATGCAATGAATGAACTTGGTAAGACAAAATATTTCTTAATGCCATGGAAGAATACTGAAGATTTTTCATCCTTGTGGTATTGGGATACAAGGCTACTAACTTCTAGTACCACCTGCTTCCCTCTTGTACCAAATGACCATATTCTGGTGTCCAGAGGAGAAAATGTCCTAAGTGACAGAAATTGCTACCCTGTTATAACCTTACTTGGATTTTTAATATCTTAGCCGAAGATTAGAAAAAATACTAAATGGGCCACTCTTGCCCCTCTTGTCAAAGTAGACCTTGGCTGACAGTTGATGGGGAAGGTAATTTGAATTGTTTTGAGACGTGGAGCTGCATGACTATTCTTGAACTCAGTCACTTCTGATGGATACCAGAAGAAATTATTACTAAGATTCTCATTTATCCTCATGGTTATCAGTACTTTACTGGCTTTTCATGATAAGCAGCGTGGTTATCTCTGAAACTGGTTAATATAGAACAGCATTACACTCTAATTTATGTTAGAAACATTCCGTTAATTTTGCAAAGATTACTCTTTTAGGTATGTGTTATCACACACTCTGAACCTATTATAACCTGCATTTGTGCACCCCATTTTTCATGTAATGGTTTTTCTTTGATTTCTAGGTTCATTTTGCACGTGTGGTCTTTATAAGTTGCATTATGCTGAGCCATCTCATGTGAACTGGATCTCTCTAGTCATGCCACAAGCAAGAACCATGCACTGAGTTCCCATCTTAGTGTAGCTGTGCCCTTGCTTTTTGTGCTGTTTGTATACGTTATGTTCCAGCTTTGTATTCCTACCACCTCATCATTGTGATTCATCATTTATCTTAAAAGTGACAAAGTCATGAGACTCTTAAACACAGAGAACCTAAACGGCAAAATTGAGTGTTGTCTCCTTCAGAGTCATCACTTTGGGAGGCTCTGTGCTTTGTGATTTCAGGCCTGCCCTCCAGCCATGCTTTTCTTCCCCCAGGCCCTAGCGGTGGGCAGCTTGATTCTCTTTCCTTCCCCCATCCCTCCCAGCCTCCTGTGGAACTGAGTATGATCTTGTGAGTTCTCCCTACCTCAATACAGTCAGCACTGGTGAAATTTTTATGTTAGGGTGTTTTTTTTTTTTTTTAACATTAGTCATAATGGGGGAAATAATGAATAAACAGGAAAACTAATCAAATTTTAAGCTCCAGCAAAGGTTTTTGGTTTGGTTTTGTTTTGTTTTTTTTTTAATAAATGTCCTGTGTTCCAATGAACTGTAGACTAGGACTGACACATTAACCATCTGAATTTCAAAGTAAAACCTAGACTCAGTATTTGTTCCTCTTCCTTCTTCAGGTAGGAAGGCTCCCCGGGGCATTTCATCACAGGAGCTAGGGCAGGGGCTTTCAGGTGAGGAGCAGGACGGGGCCTCTGGGGGTGTGACTGCTGGGGATGTAGCCACAAGGGATGACCTTCTCACTCCTAGCCTCTGCATTTGCACTGGAGCAAAAAGAAGGATCAGGGTGTGTGGATTGTGGGGAGATAGAGTAAGACAGCACAAGTGATCTGACAGTGGGGGATAAGGAGGAAAGAAGTCCGGTTAGGTAAAGAGAAGTTCCTGGGACTGTTACTTGTACATATAGAAAATTCTGTAATTATTAGGTTGATTTAAGTTTGCATCTATGACTATTACAAATTTTAGACTATAGTATCAGTGAGGTATACATTTATTAATTCTCGGCTCTGTCCCAGAAACTGCTAGGTACTAGGTACAAAAATGATTAGGACGCGGTCCTGACTTTCAAGGAACTAGTAATGTATTTGCACTAGTATTTCCCAAACTAGATCATAATGGTCACCAGAGAGGCACTTGTCAAACCTTGTAGGTTCTCTGGCCCTTGGTAATCAAACTTAGCAAAATACAATCTCCAGAGGAGGGAACCTAGTAATCACATCTGAAGTGGCCTAGGTGATTCTTATGATCAGGAATTTTTGTGAAACACCACTGTATCAAATGTTGATGTTGAGCCCCTAATACCTATTTTAGAATGAGACATTTCATGTTAATGAAATGTAAAAGAACCCAGTAAAAGAAGAATAATATACTTCTAAAAAATTAAGTGTCATCTTTCTGTATCTTTTTTGATGTTTAAATTAAGGATCCTGTTAAATGTCCCCTGAAGCCATTGATCCTGTACTATCTATAAAGTTATGAGATACTATCTGGGGTAATATTTGGTTCATCTGGACCACTATTTTCTAACACAGACACTAAGAAAAATGTGCAAGCATATGCTCATCACCTCTGCATTACCTTGAAACATCCTAATTTTCCTAAGGGCAACCTGTTTGTCATTCTGTCAATCATGAATTCACATCATATTTTTGTGAATCCATTTATAGTTTTAACATGTGGATTCTTTGCCTTAAAATTCACTGGAAGTTTTCTTTTTATTTGCCTGAAATCATTAAGGGCTCTCTCTTTTATATGATAACCTAAATTTTATTGTTCTTTTTTCATTAGCCACGTTCTTCGTGGTTTTGTTGGCATGGACTATATCCTTCTTTAATCTTTGTTTTCATAATCAAGTCCTAAGATTTTTGTTTTTTCCACACAAAAGTACTCAAGTGCCTTCTTGGGATTTTCCTCAGATCATTTCACCTTTCTTTAAAAAGTACCACAGATACTGCTTTTCCAGACAGGATTTTATGTAGGCACAAAGCATGGTATGTTTTGTTTTGGCTTTGATCTTCTGCTTTATAATCCTCAATTTTGGTGATCTCATCAGTACACTTGGCCAGTGCCTTCAGGCTCTCAGGTCGATTTCCTGGATCAAAACTCTCAGTTCTTTTATTGGTTCCTTCGTCTTTACCCAGGCATTACATAGTAGAATGTTTTGAAGCTCTGTGCTGGGCTTTCTTCCCTCTCTCCCTCGGCAGTATCCTCTACTCCATGGCTTTATTTACAGTGTTTTTCAAATTTACATCTTAATCTAAGTTCTTTCTCCTGAGATTTAGACATATTATCAGACTATTCATCTAACATCTTCACTGAGATGATTTTTCAGACATTTCTCACTCAGCTGACACAAACTGAGTTTACTGTCTGCTCCATCCCCAAATCTGTCTCTTCCAGGGTTCCTTTTCTCAGAAAATGGCATTCCAGGCAACCCAGTGGATGCAGCCAGAATCTTAGAAGATATCCATGACTCTGTCCTTATCCCCTATATCTCGTAACTGCTTCAATTCCCGTTCTTAAATACATCTCAAATCACTGCTCTTCTTTGCATCTCCAGCCCAAGCAAGCCTGTGTCATCTCTCCTGCTCTGCAGTGCCTTGTCTTAACTTGTCTCCTCACTTCCAATCATAATCCATTTTGCAGCCTGTAACCATGGAAACTGTTTAGAACATGTATCTAATTACTCCCTCCCCTGCCTCAAATCCTTAGTGTGGCACATAAAGTCTTGCATGATCTGGCCACATCTTGTGATCCGCTCCTTGTTGCTGTATATTTCAGGGCCAGTAGCCCTTGTGCATGCTGTTTTAGCTCCTAAAATGCGTCTTTATTGTCCCTGCCCCACCCTTTTAAGATATTCATTCATCCTTGAGGTCTCAGGTTAAACATTATTTCCTCAGCCATTTTCGTGATCCTCCCAGTCTTGGTTAAGTTCACCTGTTAACTTGCCCTGTGCTTCTACACAATCCATTACACTTAATTAGTTGTTCAGTGGCTATCTTTGCTCTAATCTGTAAGTTCCACAAAGATAATGACCATATTTTGTTCATTAGCTGTTTATTTTTCTGTCATCATGGGTGGATGGAGGAACATCTTCCTAAATATGGTTTGGATTTTCCCTAAGCAAATTAATTTTTCCTTAGCTACAGTCACACTCATCTGTCATTACTGCTAGTCATAAAGATTTATACAAATGTTCTAACAGTTAAATCCCCTGGCCTGGAATTCTTAACCCAAGATAGAACTTGGTCTCTTACGCAAACTTGCTAATCCCTCTACATACTGGCCCTTCTGGATCATTTACAAAAATATTAAATGTACAAGTCTTCTTTTAGATTAATGACCTGACTGTTTAGACTTATAAAATCCAAGAATTGCCTGTTTCTATTCATCTTCTTTTTTTCTAAGCTGCTTCTCTGTGACAAAAAAAATCCCCAGTCCCATGATGATTAATATTGATGATGAATAATATTTTGAACAGCCTCCATGTGCATTTTTATTTTTCCCTTTTATTCACTCCCTTATCATCTTGCTTCACCTTTTGTTTTTGTTTTCTTTTCTTTTTGTTTTTACTACCCCTTCCTTTATGTCTTTCCCTTTGCTTTCCCTTCATTTTCCTCCTTGCTGTCCTGATGTTGACCGCTGTGGGCATTGTTGAGTATACCCCGTGGTGGGAATCAAGGGGAAAGAAAATACTAAATCCTAGTGTTGGTATTTGGCACTTTGTGAGTATCACAGAAAAGTAAGAAAAAAATTTTTTTAAACATAAAAGGTGGTTTTATAGAGCTTAGTAATAAGTTGAATAGGTAATTCTTTTTCACAAAAAAGTAAGCTTTGCTTCATGGACAGTTTGACTTAGAAGTTTTAGTATTCCTAAGGATACTAAAAATTATTTGGGAGATAAAGTAATTAGGCCAACAGTGTGTAATAATGAAGAGTGTTTATAAAGTCCTAATAATAAAAATAAGTTACTGCTTACATTTAGGAAGACTTAGTGTTAGAAAATAGCCTTCATCATTGACAAGATACAGTGTATGTGCAGTAAATAGAGTATAATGCTCATTTCACTCAGTAAGACAAGGGGCTGGAGGGTGGAGAAACTGGCAGAAAATGGAATAGTTGTCACTTGCACTTTATAAATATATTACACAAAAGTCCTTTATAACATTTTTTGTAGCTTGTTATTCTGAAGACAAATTTAAGCCATATATGTTCATTCTTCGAGTTTTTTTCCTAATAATTAATTTATAAACTTGGTACCAATTTGTTTTATTTTAGATTATTGTCTTTTTCCTCTTGCCCTTTTTAAATTAGGGGGACTACAGGCCATTGCAGAATTATTGCAAGTGGACTGTGAAATGTATGGGCTTACTAATGACCACTACAGTATTACTTTAAGACGGTATGCAGGAATGGCTTTGACAAACTTGACCTTTGGAGATGTAGCCAACAAGGTATGTTTTATAAGATCAGTTTCTTATGATATCTCTGGTATGAGTTATTTTACTTTCATACAAACTACTTTTCATTCTCTTTCTGTCACTCGCCTTGTTGAACACTGACTAATAAAAACCTATCATGCGCCACTATGTATCCTTATTCATTTAGTTGTCTTATACCTAAACAAAGGCAAAAGATGGAGCAGAGTACTGGATTTATGTAATCACACTTAAAATGCTATTCCCAGGAATGATAGCAGAAGTCTGGAAATCTTGATGACTGACACAAAAGTCCACAAGCTTACACACATATTGGTACCATCCAAATAAAAGACTTTAAAACCCTTTGCTTATCAATTCTTACCACTTACTCACTTTATTTTTCCATTTTGCCAGGGGAAGAACAGATAGCAAAGGATTAGGAGGGTATTTACCTTTCATTTATGTAATCTGTTTCTAGTTCTTTTATGGGTAAAATATTAGTTAGGATTAAGATGAGACAATTAAAACCGGATTTGAAGGGTACTAGTCAAAAGTAAAGCACAGCTTCAGTTTGCCTTGTTGTTGACCCTCTGTCCCGTGTCTGATTTTACAGGCTACGCTATGCTCTATGAAAGGCTGCATGAGAGCACTTGTGGCCCAACTAAAATCTGAAAGTGAGGACTTACAGCAGGTACTACTTAGAATGCCACATTTTTTTTTTGACATTAGTGCATTAATATTCCGCGTAGATTAAATTAAGCAGTGGCTCAGTATTTGGCAGCTCATGTTTAAACTGTGGTTATGTTAACACCAAAAGAGAGGAAAATAATTATATTGTAGGAATTCCTTTTGGCACCTTACTAGCATTTAGGAAGAATTTCTTATTTGAAAGATTCCTACTCTTTACCATTAAGAATAAGAAAGCAACTAGTATAAATAATTTTATATACAAATTATTCTAAAATTGATTTATTTGCAGGTTATTGCAAGTGTTTTGAGGAATTTGTCTTGGAGAGCAGATGTAAATAGTAAAAAGACATTGCGTGAAGTTGGAAGTGTGAAAGCATTGATGGAATGTGCTTTGGAAGTGAAAAAGGTACCTTTGAAAACATTAAGTCTTGCAGTATGGATTTCATCCTTGGATACTTTTTTGCTGGTCTCTCCCACCCCTGAGACTCACTAATTTCTGACCTGCTTATCTCACCAATCCCCCTAGTCTCAGACACCTCCGAATTTGTAAAATATTAAGATGGAAAAGATTGTACAAGGTGGCCTAGTGTAAGTAAGTTTTTCAGACTCAGCACTGTTGGCATCTTGGACAAGGTAATTCTTTGTTTGGGGGGACTGATCTGTGCCTTGGATGTTGGTCTTTTGCCTGCGAGATGACAGCACACCCTCCCCTCAGTCATGACAATCAGAAATGTCTCCAGATATTACCAACTGTCCCTTGTAAGGGAAGAACAGAATCACTCCTACTTGAGAGTCACTGGTGTAAGTGTTAACATCTGTGCTGTCCAAATCTCAATCCCACAAAGTCCTCAGATTTTGATAGTAATCCTTATCAAGAGGTAATCAAACCTAAAGGTGAGGAATCCCTCACATAATAATTTGTTTACAAAAGGAAACTATCTCCAGGTGGGATATCTTCTTCAGAAGCTAAGCTAAGTTTTCTTTTTAAAATTGAAATTTGAGAAGGACTAAGCAAGTCTTTTTAGCTAATCTGGGCTTCCTTTCACCCAGCCAGTCCCCTTGGATTCACAGCCTACATTTTTCTCTTCAAAATTTCCTTTCCAGAGAAGGCAGAGTTGGGGGGGGGGGTTGGTTTATGTATTTTTTTCTAAATTACATTGTTTACACTTAGAAAACCTAAGATCAGCTGAAAAATTATTAGAAATATTTCTTATTAGAAATAAGAGTATTCAACTAAATAACTGGTTATAAAGATAATATTCAGAAGTGGTCAAAAGGTATAAAATTCCAGTATAAGATAAATAAATACTAGGGATATAATACACAGTGTGATAAACATAATTAACACTGCTTTATTATTATATATGAAAGTTGTTAAGAGAGTAAATCCTAGGAGTTTCTCATCACAAGGAAAAAATATTTTTTTCTATTTCTTTAGTTTCGTGTGTATATGAAATGATAGATGTTCACTAAACTTATTGTGATAATCATTTCATGGTGTAAGTCAAATCACTATGCTGTACACCGTAAAACTTACACAATGTTATATGTCAACTGCATCTCAAAACTGGAAAAAGAAAGGTAATATTCAAATATACTTAGGGTCTGCATAAAGGTACCTTTAAAACACTACCAAATCAGCAGAACACTTGTACTGACACTGCAGAAAAGAATGACCAGTGGAGTACTATTTGGCCATAAAAAAGAATGAACTACTGGCCCATGCAGTAATCTGTAATGACAGAACACAGATCATTAGTGTGGGGTTAGGGGTGGATTACAAGGGGGTACAAGGAACTTTGTGGGGATGATATAAATGTTAGATTGAGTGATGGTTTCTTGGATATACACATACATCAAAGTGATCAGATTGCATGCTTGAAATATGTGCAGTTTATGGTTCTCTAACTATACCTTAACAAAATTATACCAAAAAATTAGTGCCATGCACACTTTTAAGATTCCTCTCTAATCAACCCTGTGTATTTTCAGAAAGATTTAATTTATTTGTATGTATTATGGGAACTTGTACTACTGCTGAATAGTTCAATACTATCTCTCAAGGACTTCAGAGATCTACATACAAACTAAATGCTACAAACCAAGAAAGTTAAATTAAAAGACACATAAAAGAAGACTGTAATAAGAGGAAAGACATACCCTTTTCTTGTAAAGGAAGAGTAGTAGTTTAAAGATCATTTCTCCCTAAATTCATCTATAAATTTTTAAGGCAAGCCCAATCTTGGAAAAACTAGCCCATCAGAAATTTATAATACCCATTTCTGGTTTGGGCCTGCTTCTGGTTAGCATTATTAGAATTTATTTTTCCCTTTTTCTACATTCAGTGCAACAGGCATTATGAACATTCTCTTTCTCTTTTTAATTCATCATCTCTTCCTTCTCAGCTTCATTTACTGCTGATGATTGAGAGAATCAGAACTACCTTCTATGTTCCCCGTGTACTGCATCATTTTACCATCATTCACTGGCTCTGTCTTCTGCACAGCAGAACCGTTCCTTCACCTGCACTCTGCCCTTAAGTGTTGCTGTTTACTCGGAGTTGTTAGTCCCTTACTTTTGTCTTCTATATCTTCTCTCCTGGATGTAGAGGAGGAGGCTTTTTATGTTTCAGCTTATCTATAAAAACCTGATATTTTGAAAATAAAAAAAAAAAAAGTCCTCTGTTGCTTTTTTAACTTCTGCTGTATTTCTCTTTTTCTTGTAACAACCAAAACCCTGAGCAGGTAGTCACTTGCTGCATTTTTTAACTGGCCATACCTTTTTTGGGCCCTTCTACTTTGCTTGTAACAAAATCCATCTTCATAGATTAACTAGTATTTTTTCTTTTCTACCTACATCTATATTTGATATTTTTTGATCATGTACCTTATTGAATTTCTTCCCTTTGTTTTTACTACCTGTACTTCTCCAACTTGTAATCGTTTCTTCTCTAACTGTAAAGCTGCTTTGAAACAAAGCCCTTGGCGCTCTATATGTAGTCTCAGAGCAACTTGTTTTCCTGCTTTCAACCCTCACCTCTAGGTCAGTTGTCAGTTTAGCTCACCCCTCTAAACTCTTGCCATTTTTTCTGTTCTCAGGACACTCTGTCCCACCTTTACCTCAGTCAGAATGTGATTAAAGTTGATTGATGAAAGCATTTCTTCCCTGACTCCTGATAAATAGTACCTAAACCTGCTCCCACATTGTTTTTTTCATTTGATTTCCTGATGAAGATATTCCAGTGGCTATCTCCTTTTGGGTTAGGCCCAAAATGTGTGCCATGACATTCAGGGCCTTCTTTTACCTCTCTGACCTTACTTCTCACAGTGCCCCAGCATGGACTTTGATCTCCTCTGTGTCTTCTCTTTGTTCTTTGGGCCTCCCTTGCTTATTCCCAGTTCCATGCCTTTCCTCATTCTGCTTCCCCTGCCTTCTATCTTAGTGTACAGGTCTTTTATACAGAGCTGCTCTCCTCCGTGAAATATTTTATTTATTTGATTAAATTTGGGCAGCAATAAGCTTTCCTTTAGAGTCTTTGCTTCATGTACGGTTTTGCATCCTTTTTTCCTCCACAGTAAATAAGCACTTTCAAAGCAAGTATAAGTTTGCTATGTTTGTATCCTCTGGAGTGCCTCAAATTGTGATAGGCACAGAGCAGATTTGTAATGAATGTTGGTTTGTTCCTTGATCGATTTGTAGTAAGAAGAAAGACTGACATCAGGATTATGGCAAGTTTTGACCAGATATCCTTAACTGTGTACTCAGAGTGCTTCTATGGCAATTATAATTTGACATTTTACTATGATACTGTATACCAGGGAGTTCTGGTTTTTGTAATTACTTTGTTTCTGTTGGAGCTTTAAAAAGTTGAAGTTTTTCCATTATACTTTCTTTTTAATAAGTTATATTGTTACTTTTGAATCAACCACATATAAATATGGTTTTATACAAACAGAATATTATACATACTTCTCCGCACCTGCTCTTTTCATTTAATAATACATCTCAGATGTCTTTCCATATCAGCATATAGAGGGTTTTTTCTTAGTGTGTTTTCCCCTGAAAAATGTTATCTTTTCAGAATACGCATCAGTTCTGTTTCATATTTTAATATAAGCTCTTGTAAGATATGTGTACACTTTCTAAACACTTAGAGTACGGTTAATAAAGGTCATTAGTTTAATACTGCATTCTGCTTTTTTCATGGGGATATCACTGACTTAAGTTCCATTTGGTATTTTATGAAGTTTTTCAAAATGAAGAGTTTCTAATACTTTACCGGTGAGGGATGGGCAGCAAGGGAGATTTTAAAAAATAATAATAAGATAACTTACTCAAGAGAAGTATGTAAACAGAGAAGTTATAAGAGGGAAATTCCAACTCTAATTAGATGACACATATTCTACTTCTTAATAGGAATCAACCCTCAAAAGCGTATTGAGTGCCTTATGGAATTTGTCAGCACATTGCACTGAGAATAAAGCTGATATATGTGCCGTAGATGGCGCACTTGCATTTTTGGTTGGCACTCTCACTTACCGGAGCCAGACAAATACCTTAGCCATTATTGAAAGTGGAGGTGGGATATTACGGAATGTGTCCAGCTTGATAGCTACAAATGAAGACCACAGGTAAATACAGAGTTTTGTATTACTTTTAAATGAATTTGTAAAATTCATGCCCTCAGAGAGACTCACTATAAGCAGTGTTTTGTGTAATTATTCAAGTTCTAAGTCAAATTACATTTATTACAGTGAAAAATGTAACTATTCTAATTTATTAATTAATATATTCTAATGAAAGTTCAAGGTATTGTAAAGATGTCTAAAAATAAACAGATGGTACTCGAAAGGTATAACCCATGTGTAGAGGGGGAAAAAAAGTCATAAATATTACAGAGAACAAAATCCCTTCCTGTATGTTAGTATGGCTTAAAGGAATATAAGGCTTATAAAAAACAAAAACCTATGGGTATGATCCAGAGAGTACATGGTTCACATTTTTCTAGTGACCTCATAGCATCAGTAATTCATCCAATCTTGCAGAGCTGTGACATCTGAGAGAGCACCTCAGATGCAGGGCACATGTTTTTCAGAACTTGGGCTCTGTATTATCGCAACAAAAATATGGGGGCCTTTCACAGCATTTAAAAAAATTTTATCCTGTATTGTTCCTCTCTCATTTTCAAAAAGACCATGAGGTAATTTTAGTAAAAGGGCTTGTAAGAATGCAAACACCTTTTCTTTAAATTTTTGATGCACAAACTACAAGCCTTATACCCCTTTCAGCTACTCAGAGAAGACTTCTTAAACTCAGTAAGCACGCAGGTGTCTTCTGGTGCTGAGAAAGCCACCATGTTAAAGTTCATTGCACTCTTGCCAATCAGTTTTAAAGCCCACCAGGGCTGAATCTGCTGTCGTTACACTTCAGTTTACCATGCACTAAACAAGCCATAACTCTTTCAGACCCTAACATTCATTATGCTGATTCTTAACTCTTGTTTTTAGGGTTACCTTCAAATGTTTTGAAAACTTTTTTTCACTTTATTTTTTTTCACTTTTTTTTTATTGAGCTATAGCCATTTTACAATGTTGTGTCAAATTCCAGTGTAGAGCACAATTTTTCACTTATACATGAATATACATACATCTATTGTCAAGGGACAGGCTGGGATTTCAAAATGTAGAATAGAAAAACAAGATTGTACTGTGTAGCACAGGGAAAAATATACAGGATCTTGTGGTGGCTCACAGCACTTTATTTTTTAAAATAACAACTACACACACAATTTGCCAGAGAACAGTTGTAAGGGGGAATGGCAGCATTACAAAAATCAAGTCAGAGACAGAGAGATTATCTGAAAAGTCAATTTGCTGACGTCGCAGCTGACAGTCCTTCCCGACTATGTAAAGATCTATTGATTGATTCTTCTGTCTGCCTCTTCTAAGAGGTCTCAATTTAATCTATGGATGGGTGTCATGTTCCCATTCATAGATTAAATTACCACAGAGTCCCTGTTCAGCATAAAATTTCATAATATATGTATAGTCTTTAAACTGAGATAATCTGTCACTGTGTAAATAAAGTAAATATATCTGCTCAAGAAAAAATTTTAAAAGCTCTTTGGTCAGAATAGGAAATGCAAAATAGATTAAAATTAACACTTTTACTTCTTTTAGTCAAACAGATGAGTACTTTAAAACAGTAAACACTAAATGAACTAAGAACAAAAGGAGCTATGCAGAGCTTGAAATGTATAGTATAAGTTGGCATAATTTTTTTGTTGTTTTTCATTTTTCAGTTTTATTAAGTAGAATTGTTACAGTTTACACATATACAATATATTGCATGTAAATACATATATACAATATACTGCACTTTTTAAAATTTACATATATGTACTGTTCATTGTTTCTGAGAACGTTTAGAGCTTTAGCTTTTTAAACTTACATAGTTATCAAAGGAATAAAGCCAATCACAAAATAAGACTTAATTCAAAAAGATACATATACTCTGCAATTAATAGCAACATTATTTATAATTGTAATTTGGCATAATTTTACTTTGCCTGTTGTTAATAGGTTTTAGTAGTTATCTTTAGACTTAAATTTGTTTTCTGTCCCTTTATTTGTTGTTACTACAAACAGATTTTTACCTTACTTTTGTGATCTCTTATTTTTATTTCAGGCAAGTCCTAAGAGAGAACAATTGCTTACAAACCTTATTACAACATTTGAAATCTCACAGCCTGACAATAGTCAGTAATGCATGTGGAACCTTGTGGAATCTCTCAGCAAGAAATCCTAAAGACCAGGAAGCGTTATGGGACATGGGGGCAGTCAGCATGCTCAAGAACCTCATTCATTCCAAGCACAAAATGATTGCTATGGGAAGCGCTGCAGCTTTAAGGAATCTCATGGCAAACAGGCCTGCAAAGTATAAGGATGCCAATATCATGTCTCCTGGCTCAAGCTTGCCTTCTCTTCATGTCAGGAAACAAAAAGCCCTAGAAGCAGAATTAGATGCTCAGCACTTATCAGAAACCTTTGACAATATTGACAATTTAAGTCCCAAGGCATCTCATCGTAGTAAACAAAGACACAAGCAGAGTCTCTATGGGGACTACGTTTTTGACACCAATCGACATGATGATAATAGGTCAGACAACTTTAATGCTGGGAACATGACTGTCCTGTCACCATACTTAAATACCACAGTGTTGCCCAGCTCCTCTTCATCAAGGGGAAGTTTAGATAGTTCTCGTTCTGAGAAAGATAGAAGTTTGGAGAGAGAACGAGGTATTGGCCTCGGCAGCTACCACCCAGCAACAGAAAATCCAGGAACCTCGTCAAAGCGAGGTTTGCAGATTTCCACCACTGCAGCTCAGATTGCCAAAGTCATGGAAGAAGTATCAGCCATTCATACCTCCCAGGAAGACAGAAGTTCTGGGTCTACCACCGAATTACACTGTGGGACAGATGAGAGGAATGCACTGAGAAGAAGCTCTACTGCCCACGCACATGCAAACACTTACAACTTCACCAAGTCAGAAAATTCAAACAGGACATGTCCAATGCCGTATGCCAAAGTAGAATATAAGAGGTCTTCAAATGACAGTTTAAATAGTGTCAGTAGTAGTGATGGTTATGGTAAACGAGGTCAGATGAAACCTTCAATTGAATCCTATTCTGAAGATGATGAAAGTAAGTTTTGCAGCTATGGTCAATATCCAGCTGACCTAGCCCATAAAATACATAGTGCAAATCATATGGATGATAATGATGGAGAACTAGATACACCAATAAATTATAGTCTTAAGTATTCAGATGAACAGTTGAACTCTGGAAGGCAAAGTCCCTCACAGAATGAAAGATGGGCAAGACCCAAACATATAATAGAAGATGAAATAAAGCAAAATGAGCAAAGACAATCAAGGAGTCAAAGCACAACTTATCCTGTATATCCTGAGAGCACTGATGATAAACACCTCAAGTTCCAGCCACATTATGGACAGCAAGAATGTGTTTCCCCATATCGGTCCAGAGCAGCCAATGGTTCAGAAACAAATCGAGTAGGTTCCAATCATGGAATTAATCAAAATGTCAACCAGTCTTTGTGCCAGGAAGATGACTATGAAGATGATAAGCCAACCAACTATAGTGAACGTTACTCTGAGGAAGAGCAGCATGAGGAGGAGGAGAGACCAACCAATTACAGCATCAAATATAATGAAGAAAAACATCACGTGGATCAACCTATTGATTATAGTTTAAAATATGCCACAGACATTCCTTCTTCACAGAAACCAGCATTTTCATTCTCAAAGAATTCATCTGGACAGAGCACCAAGACTGAACACATCTCTTCGAGCAGTGAGAATACATCCACACCTTCATCTAACGCCAAGAGGCAGAACCAGCTCCATCCAAGTTCAGCCCAGAGCAGAAGTGGTCAGACCCAAAAAGCCACCTCCTCCTCTTGCAAAGTTCCCTCTATCAACCAAGAAACAATACAGACGTACTGTGTTGAAGATACCCCAATTTGTTTTTCACGATGTAGTTCATTATCATCTTTGTCATCAGCTGAAGATGAAATCGGGTGTGATCAGACAACACAGGAAACAGATTCTGCTAATACTCTACAAATAGCAGAAATAAAGGAAAACAGTGGAACTAGATCAGCTGAAGATTCTGTGAGTGAAGTTCCAACAGCGTCACAGCACATTAGAACCAAATCCAGCAGACTCCAGGCTTCTGGTTTATCTTCAGAATCAACCAGGCACAAAGCTGTTGAATTTTCTTCAGGGGCCAAATCTCCATCAAAGAGTGGTGCTCAGACACCTAAAAGTCCACCGGAGCACTACGTTCAGGAGACTCCACTCATGTTTAGCAGATGTACGTCTGTCAGTTCACTTGATAGTTTTGAGAGCCGTTCGATTGCCAGCTCTGTTCAGAGTGAACCCTGCAGTGGAATGGTGAGTGGCATTATAAGCCCCAGTGACCTTCCAGATAGCCCTGGACAAACCATGCCACCCAGCAGAAGTAAAACCCCTCCTCCCCCTCCCCCTCCAACAGTTCAAACTAAGCAAGAAGTACCTAAAAATAAGGCACCTAGCACTGAAAAGAGAGAAGGTGGACCTAAGCAAGCCGCTGTAAATGCTGCAGTGCAGCGGGTCCAGGTTCTTCCAGATGCTGATACTTTGTTACATTTTGCAACAGAAAGTACTCCAGATGGATTTTCTTGTTCATCTAGCCTGAGTGCTCTGAGCCTCGATGAGCCATTCATTCAGAAAGATGTGGAATTAAGAATCATGCCTCCAGTTCAGGAAAATGACAATGGGAATGAAACAGAAAACGAGCAGCCTGAAGAATCAAATGAAAACCAGGAAAAAGAGGCAGAAAAACCCACTGATTCTGAAAAAGATCTATTAGATGATTCAGATGACGATGATATTGAAATACTAGAAGAGTGCATTATTTCTGCCATGCCGACAAAATCTTCACGCAAAGCCAAAAAGCCAGCCCAGACTGCTTCAAAATTACCTCCCCCAGTGGCACGGAAACCAAGTCAGCTGCCTGTGTACAAACTTCTGCCATCACAGAACAGGTTACAAGCACAAAAGCATGTTAGCTTTACACCAGGAGATGATATGCCACGGGTGTACTGTGTAGAAGGGACACCGATAAACTTCTCCACAGCTACATCTCTGAGTGATCTAACAATAGAATCCCCTCCAAATGAGTTAGCTGCTGGAGAAGGGGTTAGAGCAGGGGCACAGTCGGGTGAATTTGAAAAACGAGATACCATTCCTACAGAAGGCAGAAGTACAGATGAGGCTCAGAGAGGGAAAGCCTCATCTGTAGCTGTACCTGAACTGGATGATAATAAAACAGAAGAAGGTGACATTCTTGCAGAATGCATTAATTCTGCTATGCCCAAGGGGAAAAGTCACAAGCCTTTCCGTGTGAAAAAAATAATGGACCAGGTCCAACAAGCATCTGTGTCTTCATCCGGAACTAACAAAAATCAATTAGATGGTAAGAAAAAGAAACCTACTTCACCAGTAAAACCTATGCCACAAAATACTGAATACAGGACACGTGTAAGGAAAAGTACAGACTCAAAAAATAATTTAAATGCTGAAAGAACTTTCTCAGACAACAAAGATTCAAAGAAACAGAACTCGAAAAATAATTCCAAGGACTTCAATGATAAGCTACCAAATAATGAAGATAGAGTCAGAGGAAGTTTTACTTTTGATTCACCACATCATTACACACCTATTGAAGGCACTCCGTACTGTTTTTCACGAAATGATTCCTTGAGTTCTCTAGATTTTGATGATGATGATGTTGACCTTTCCAGGGAAAAGGCTGAATTAAGAAAAGGGAAAGAAAATAAGGAATCAGAAGCTAAAGTTACCAGCCACACAGAACTAACCTCAAACCAACAGTCAGCTAGTAAGACACAAGCTGTTACAAAACATCCAATAAATCGAGGTCAGTCTAAACCTGTCCTGCAGAAGCAATCTACGTTTCCCCAGTCCTCCAAAGATATACCAGACAGAGGGGCAGCAACTGATGAGAAACTACAGAATTTTGCTATTGAAAATACTCCAGTTTGCTTTTCTCGAAATTCCTCTCTGAGTTCTCTGAGTGACATTGATCAAGAAAACAACAACAACAAGGAAAATGAACCTATCAAAGAGACAGAGCCCCCTGACTCACAGGGAGAACCAAGTAAACCCCAGGCATCAGGTTATGCTCCTAAATCATTTCACGTCGAAGATACCCCTGTTTGTTTCTCAAGAAACAGTTCTCTCAGTTCTCTGAGTATTGATTCTGAAGATGACCTGTTGCAGGAATGTATAAGTTCTGCAATGCCAAAAAAGAAAAAGCCTTCAAGACTCAAAGGTGATAATGAAAAGCAGAGTCCCAGAAATGTGGGTGGCATATTAGCAGAAAATTTGACACTTGATTTGAAAGATATACAGAGACCAGATTCAGAACATGGTTTATCCCCTGATTCAGAAAATTTTGATTGGAAAGCTATTCAGGAAGGTGCAAATTCCATAGTAAGCAGTTTACATCAAGCTGCTGCCGCTGCGTGTTTATCCAGACAAGCTTCGTCTGATTCAGATTCCATCCTTTCACTGAAATCAGGAATCTCTCTGGGATCACCATTTCATCTTACACCTGATCAAGAAGAAAAACCCTTTACAAGTAATAAAGGCCCACGAATTCTAAAACCTGGGGAGAAAAGTACATTGGAAACTAAAAAGATCGAATCTGAAAATAAAGGGATAAAAGGAGGGAAAAAAGTTTATAAAAGTTTGATTACTGGCAAAGTTCGATCTAATTCAGAAGTTTCAAGCCAAATGAAGCAGCCCCTTCAAACAAACATGCCTTCAATCTCTCGAGGTAGGACAATGATTCATATTCCAGGAGTCCGGAATAGCTCTTCAAGTACGAGTCCAGTTTCCAAAAAAGGCCCATCCCTTAAGACTCCAGCCTCCAAAAGCCCTAGTGAAGGTCAGGCGGCTACCACTTCTCCCAGAGGAGCCAAGCCATCAGTCAAGTCAGAATTAAGCCCTGTTGCCAGGCAGACGTCCCAAACAGCTGGGTCAAATAAAGGGCCTTCTCGATCAGGATCCAGAGATTCCACTCCTTCCAGACCCAACCAGCAGCCGCTAAGCAGACCTATGCAGTCTCCAGGGCGAAACTCAATTTCTCCTGGTAGAAATGGAATAAGTCCCCCTAACAAGTTATCTCAGCTGCCACGGACGTCATCCCCAAGCACTGCTTCAACTAAGTCCTCGGGTTCTGGGAAAATGTCTTACACATCCCCAGGCAGACAGATGAGCCAGACAAACCTTACTAAACAAACGGGTTTATCCAAGAATGGTAGTAGTATCCCAAGAAGTGAGTCTGCCTCCAAAGGGCTAAATCAAATGAGTAGCAGCAACGGATCCAATAAAAAGGTAGAACTTTCCAGAATGTCTTCAACTAAATCAAGTGGAAGTGAGTCTGATAGGTCAGAGAGACCTGTATTAGTACGCCAGTCAACTTTCATCAAAGAAGCGCCAAGCCCGACCTTAAGGAGAAAATTGGAGGAATCTGCTTCATTTGAATCCCTTTCTCCATCTTCTAGACCAGATTCTCCCACTAGGTCCCAGGCACAGACTCCAGTTTTAAGTCCTTCTCTTCCTGATATGTCTTTGTCTACACACTCATCTGTTCAGGCTGGTGGGTGGCGAAAACTCCCACCTAATCTCAGCCCCACCATAGAGTATAATGACGGGAGACCTGTAAAGCGCCATGACATAGCCCGCTCCCATTCTGAAAGTCCTTCCAGACTTCCCATTAACAGGTCAGGAACCTGGAAACGTGAGCACAGCAAACACTCATCCTCCCTTCCTCGAGTAAGCACTTGGAGAAGAACTGGAAGTTCATCCTCAATTCTTTCTGCTTCATCAGAATCCAGTGAAAAAGCAAAAAGTGAAGATGAAAAACATGTGAACTCGATTTCAGGAACCAAACAAACTAAAGAAAGCCAAGTATCCACTAAAGGAACATGGAGAAAAATAAAAGAAAGTGAAATTCCTCCCACAAGCAGTTCTCAGACCACTTCCTCAGGTGCTGCAAATGGTGCTGAATCAAAGGCTCTCATTTATCAAATGGCGCCTGCTGTTTCTAAGACAGAGGATGTTTGGGTGAGAATTGAGGACTGTCCCATTAACAACCCTAGATCTGGAAGATCTCCAACGGGAAATACTCCCCCAGTGATTGATACTGTTTTGGAAAAGGGAAACCCAAACGCTAAAGATTCAAAAGATAATCAGGGAAAACAAAATGTGAGTAACGGTAGTGCTCCCGCTCGCACCGTGGGTTTGGAAAACCGCCTGAACTCCTTTATTCAGGTAGATGCCCCAGACCAAAAAGGAACTGAGACGAAATTGGGACAAAGTAATGTCCCTGCATCAGAGACCAATGAAAGTTCTCTCACTGAGCGCACCCCGTTTAGTTCTAGCAGCTCAAGCAAGCACAGTTCGCCAAGTGGGACTGTTGCTGCCAGAGTGACTCCTTTTAATTACAACCCGAGCCCTAGGAAAAGCAGCGCAGATAGCACTTCAGCCCGACCATCTCAGATCCCGACGCCAGTGAATAACAACACAAAGAAACGAGATTCAAAAGCTGACAACACAGAATCCAGTGGAACTCAAAGTCCCAAACGCCATTCCGGGTCTTACCTTGTGACGTCCGTTTAAACAGAGCTGGAATAATGAAACTAAGAATGTGTTATGTGTTAATTACAACTGCTATGTAGAAATTTTGTTTCAAATGAAACTTTAAAAGACTGAAAATTTTGTAAATAGGTTTGATTCTTGTTAGAGGGTTTTTGTTCTGGAAGCCATATTTGATAGTATACTTTGTCTTCACTGGTCATATTTTGGGAGGCACTCTTGATAGTTAGGAAGAAAATGGTAAAGCCAAGTATATTTGTACAGTATGTTTTACATGTATTTAAGTAGCATCCCATCCCATCATCCTTTAATTATTGCTTGTCTTAAAATAATTAACACTACAGATAGAAGATATGATATATTGCTGTTATCAATCATTTCTAGATTATAAACTGACTAAACTTACATCAGGGAGAAATTGGTATTTATGCAAAAAAAATTCTGTTTTAGTCCTTGTGAGTCCATCTAACATCATAATTAATCATGTGGCTGTGAACTTCACAGTAAAATGGTTCCCGATGAACAAGTTTACCTAGCCTGCTTTGCTTTACTGCATGAATGAAGCCGATGGTTCAATTTCAGAAGTAATGATTAACAGTTCTGTGGTCACATGATGTGCATATAGATAGCTATAGTGTAACAATTACACTATTTTGTGCTCAAAACAAAACAAAACAAATCTGTGTAACTGTAAAACATTGAACGAAACTATTTTACCTGAACTAGATTTTATCTGAAAGTAGGTAGAATTTTTGCTATGCTGTAACTTGTTGTATATTCTGGTATTTGAGGTGAGATGGCTGCTCTTTTATTAATGAGACATGAATCGTGTCTCACAGAAACTAAATGAACATTTCAGAATAAATTATTGCTGTATGTAAACTGTTACCGAAATTGGTATTTGTTTGAAGGGTCTTATTTCACATTTGTACTAGTAATTGTCAAAAGGGCCTCTTTTAAAAGCTTATATAGATTTTTTTCTTTAAATTCTATGCATTAAGAGTAAAATTCCTCTTACTGTAATAAAAACGATTGAAGCTGACTGTTGGCATTTAACCATTCCATGCAGTGGCACTTAACCTTTCTTGAAATTTATTTTTTTTTTATATGTGATTAGCACTTCCTGATGTTTAGTATTTTTCCACTTACTTTTTTTTTTTCTTACTCCACTGGAGTTGATTTTAAGAATTCATATTACAGCAATGTGAACTGCCTAGCACAGGACTGTGCATTGAACGTAATAGGCCCACGTAGAATATTTCTTTTTTCTTAATAGAATTCTATACCTGAGAAATTAATTGTTCTTAGGTATAAGTAGTCTCTTCCAAACCTGTCTTGGAAGGTAACTGTCTTGTCCCTTTATCTTCTCCCTCTTGCTACTGGATCTGGAATGAACACCTTTTATCACTGTATATGTTACAGCAAAATTCCAGCAGTCAAGTATAATCAGCACTTTGCCATGCTCAGAAAATGCATATCACATTGGAACTTCAGAGGTAGATTTAACACTATTAGGATATTCAAAAGACTATTTAAAAACACTTGCCTGTTAAGGAAAGCTTTGTTTCTGGTGGGTAGACTTGTCGGGTGTGTGTTCCAAGTGCACCTTCCTCACAGCAGGGAGAAAATCCTTCATGAAGGAAGATAAACTGATAGACTTATTAAAAAATGTAATTTAATATATCTTCCCAGAATTTGTTCTAAATGATTAGAGAGTAAGGATGATGATAAATGCTCACATAGTTGTTGAATAAATGAAAATGTATTTTTAATAATAAAATTCATGCACTCTGCATTTGGGGAAGGGAAAAGATATTTAGATATGGTGGGATGCTGGGAAAAGGGGGTGAGAAGGAGTTAGCACATCTACCTGGTGTCCTTGAAATCACATTATGTAGTTAATTATCTACCACTTACCTGTGTTTATCATTTACAACTAATGATTTTTTTTTTAAGCTAAAAATGCCAGTAAATAAGTGCTATGACTTGAAGTAAGGCATTTGACTCCAAAGCCCATACTCTTTCTACTGGACCACTTTGCAAACATCTGAATTACTGATCTTTGGAATGTATCTACATTTAAATTTCTTATCAAATTTTATCTGAAGGAAAGTTTGCAAGAATATTAATTTTTCCTGTTTTTCTCAAAGGCTGCCTTATCCAATAGGGATACATGGATATGGGTCTTACTCTTCCTCTTCCTTTAGTCCTGATTTTCTGTTTTTCTGAATTACTGCATACCAGTTTTTATAAACCACTTCAGATACTTTTATGGAAAGAGATGGAGTGTAAGTCAATTCGAATAAAATTGCCTTTCTCAAGGAAGGAAAAAAAACATTATCAGTGCTGACAATGAAGAAAGGGTGCCTTCCATATGCCAGAGAACTCAGGAATTCCTGTAGAGGACACCTACCGGGAGAAGGTGCATTCAGTCTGTTGCCACTGAGAGAAAAGTTGCTGTATAAGACCCTCTAGTTAGAGATAATGGCTCTGGGTCAGTAAGGGAGCAAGTCTCATTTCTGCTTTTAGAAGTTCACAGGGTGCTGCCATAACTGATAGCAGGCCAAATATTCCCAGTTTATGCTTGTTACAAATGGCATATAGAGCCTAGTGCTGGGGATTAGTTGAGTTGCAATTCCTGTTAAGAGAAGTAAGGCAGAGCCCTATCCAGGCTTTGAACTGCAGCAAACCCAATCCTCTCCAAGGCAGTGGTTTTCAAACTAGAGTGCATTTGAATCACCAAAAACGCTTATTAAGACACAACCCCATACTCTGATTCTGAGTGAGGCCCCAGGATTTGCAGTTCTAACAAGTTCTCAGATGCCGCCACTTCTGCTGGTCTTGGAACCGTACTCTGAGAGCTTCTGTCCTGCATGATGGTAAAGAATCTCCTTGAGTGACTGCCTTCAGTTCTAGCCATTCCTCAGCCACTGGACTCAACAGCTGACAAAGTATACAAAAAAATAAACCCCCATCTCCTTCAGGCATGAAAGATTTGAACATCGAGTTATACAATCTGATACAGCCCATCTCAACTCTGAACAGTAGACAAATTTACCAGATATCAATGAACAGTTAATTCTAAAGACAACAACTGTATCTGTAGGACTGACTAATGTTCCCTTCGGAACAGTTGTTGAAAAGGCAGTAACTTCAGCAAATATCTAATTTGGATTTGCAATAAGATTAAAGACACCAAAAAAGGACAAAGGAGAACTCTGAAGTGAGGGCAGACTGATTTCAGATGAAAGGAAAATGTGCCTGATTTGTTAGTATACAGACAGCAACCAATTAACTGTGGCAACTTGGTATTGGAGAATAAACTTTACAAGTTAACTTGCACCAAAAGGAAAGTTAATGAGAGGGAAATGATGAAATAAAAAATAAACCCAAAAGGGTCAAATTGCACCATACAGTCAAAAAAAATTTTCCCATGAACTACAGACTGTCACCACAAGGTTACTGAACTGAAGGGATACATCTTGCTGAAGAAGGGAGCCAGTTGCACTATATCTGAATTCATGTTATCACAGGGTTTCTTTGTATCTAAGATAGGAAAATAACAGTGCCAGAAATGCAAAAAGTAAGTTGCCAAGAGCTGCATATTTGAGTAGTCAGATCATGCAAACTTACCAAACAAAAATAATTTTCAAAAGTCATGGCTGAAATAGAGTATATAAATTATTTTCTAAATTTCTAATTCCTTCATATTATGCTGACTTCTAAATAGTACTTTGTAGTGTTGAAACCTATGGACTTTGACTCCTGTAAACACCAGATCATTTTCCTGCCATTCTCCTAACTCTGTTCTGTGGTCTATAAAACTATATTCTGGTTTTTGTTAGACCAGTGATACTTCTTTCCACCTGTATGTTTTTTGTGTATTACATTGTTCTTGGTGCTAAATACACATTCTTCTGATATTCAGGATAACTCTTTATATTTGTGTCTATTTTCTTAAGTTATGACAATGTTACTTTTTTAATTAAAAATACTCAATGTATGCTAGTGAAGGTGACCATTGTATGTAAAGCAACATTAGTGAAAAATAACTATTGAGAACATTGTTAACATTACCTGCTCTACCTACACCACCTCTTGGAAACCAGACACTTAGCCTTACTGTTCGTCTCTGACCCACATACCTGGTCTTTTCTCCTGACCATGGCTACACCAGAGGCAGATACCTGACCATCATTAACTGGACAGTGACCAAAGACTTGTAAGTCTCGTCCTTAAAAAAACGACAACAAAAACCAATTTGAAAGGAGTCACAAAGGAAATTTCCGGTTGGTGATTGAGTGCTGGAACTGAAAGATTTTGTAGAGTTAAGACTGAGGTCACTGTGATTGGCATCGTGAAGCTAAAAGAGAAAGCCAGCTGGTACAGAGAGAAGGACCAGATATGGGAGGAAGGTATAGAAAGCAAGTGAGACAGCCGAGTTGGAAGCTCCTGGTGTTACCTCTGTCCCTGCCTTTTCTGGGACCTACTTCTCCTTCTCCTTGTGTTTAGGGCATTTGTGAACTTATAAACCCACTTTGTTCCTGAAGTAACTTGAAACTAACAGAAAACTGCATTTAGACACATCTTAGTGAGTTTTTTAAATCTCAGATACAGAGAAAGCTTTCTAAAAACATCTGTGGAAATAGGCTGCCTACCACACATACACAAAAAAAAGTTGGCATCAGATTTCTTCTCTGCAATACTAAATGCCAAAAAAAGAAAAACAGTGGAACAATACACACAGCATTTGGAAGCGAATGGAATATTACATAAGAATTCTGAAACCTGCCAAACTAGCATTTAATGTACCTGGAATACTTGTACCATTTGGGATTCTTACTATAATAGTTGTTAACAAGAAGACCTTCTTTAAAAGACAAGACGTTCATTTAAGGTAGCTCACAAGAGCTGTATGAAGGCAGAAAAATCAGTCCTGGAAACTATACAGCAGAAACAACACTCAAACTATACTGTGAAACTGCTTCAAGTAAAGACCCACTTGCTGCCCCCGAGCCCTTGGAACCCTCTGACGCCACCCTCACCATAAATTGAGGTTATATGCAGCGCTTGCTTCCTCACAGTGTTCACTTCTAGGATTGAAGTCTTGCTTGAGTGGACGTGATTGGCAGAAGCTGTGTCACGTGGAGCTGTGGAGTCCAGGAAAGCTCAGTTGTTTGATTTCTCTGTTGAGGAAGCTGGATTCGTAACACATGAGTTCTCCAAATCTACGAGGGGCATTTCAAAAGCACTAGGCAACCAGAATCCGTGGCATGTCTCTACCGTAGTGTTCCCATTGCCCAAGCAATTAAAATGAAAGGAAAAGTATTAAGGAAACTGTGTGAACAATAAACCTTTAAACTTGAATAAACATGTAAATAATTGTGGTTAATCTGATAGTGAATCTCAGTGTGAATATCCATGTGACTCAAAACTGAAAAGATTAAATGCTTAACAGTTTTAGTAATCTTAAATTCCAGGTAATTCCAACCCAAACTGAAGAGTTACAAAGGAGAGAAGATAGAAAAGCATGGTAAATTCCTATCTTAAGTATAGAGTATCAAAAGATACTATTTTACTTTTAACTTGGAAAAACACAAATTCAATTTTTAAATTTAGTGGTAACCCCAATGTTAGAAAGAAAAATTTCCATCCAAATCATGAGTCAAAAGAGTACAAGAAATCAAAGAACAGGGAAAATGGGGGAGAGGGAGAATTAGCAACAAAGAAGCATAAATGACACAGTAATACCAAATAGTAAGTGGGCTAAACACATATAGTAAAATAACCACTCTCAAGTTGGAGTCAAGTAAAAAAATAAAATCCTCCAACTATAGGCCATTAATAAAAGGCACACTTAAAATGATCCAGAATGGATAAAACTAAAAATATAACCACATTTGCACAGGCATTGCAGAGGAAGAAGTAAAGGTAAATTTATGTCAGATAAAGTATAATTCTGGATAAAAGGCATCAAGCATAATAAAGATGAACATCAGTTACGATTTTCTTTAGATGTCAAATGATATAACATCAAGCATATGAAACAAAATTACCAACATAAAGAAATACTGACAAAAACCAGTGGAACCAGTGAGACTGTCAGTATTTGACAAATGACTCGGTCTATACAAAACAAAAGGAGAGTTATTATTTAAAATCACAACTTCCTTCCAAAAAGGGTGGATCTTGTTAAGGAAAGGGAAGAGTCTCAAAAGGTCCTTTTCTTTAGCTGAGGACCTTGATGGGTTTGGGATCAGTAAAGCCAAGCCTGGAGTTTGAGTGCGAGGAGGGTTAGAGCAAATATCATAGGTTTGCTTAAGAGAGGCAAGAACTTGACATTCTTGGGGTACCCGGGAATGGGGAGTTGAAGAGCAGAGGTGAGGGAGGACAACTGGAAAGAGGAGGCAGTAAAAACCCTGGTGATGCAGCAGCTAAAATGATTTTAGAAACTGAGACATACACTACTTGAGCCAGAACCTAAGTTCTCTGCAAAACCTCTGTTTCAGTAGTAATATATTCACTTGTTTTTAATTTTCAGAATCTTTTTTTTTAATAATTGCACTTATCTTCACCATCACCTTATCAATGATTATTTGATTTTAGTTGTAAGTTAGATGTAAGTGTTCACCATTGTTCACACTTTGGTTCTTTATGTTAATATAACTTGGCTTGGCTGGACTATGCCCTTAAATCGTCCCCCCCCCCCGCCCCCGAAAAGCTAATATACTTTATAAATCCTCACTTGTTTAAAATTGTTTTCTTTTGTCCTCACACAAAGGGTAATTTGAGTCACAACTTTGGTCACAATTCTTTTTCATCAAGACTGTTAACTTCTAATGTTTACTGAGGCTAAGAAGTTCAAGTATGAGTCTGAGTTCTCTTCCATGATAGGTAAAAACGGCCGACCTTGATGTTTTTTGGGTTTTGTTTTTATCCTTGAAATAAAGCAATTTTACTGGCGTAAGTCCAGCTGTGTGTCTTTTTTCCACAGCCCTGTCTTTTAATACTGAATCTCAATCTTGAGTCTTCAGCTCCGTAAATGTTCTCATGTTGTCTCTTTCCAGACTGACCAAAATTACCAAAATGGCCCTCTCCTCAGACACCAGGCAGAATTTTGGTGGTGTCTAAGTGGGAACCACAAGGTCAGTTCTTGGTGTCCAGAGGTTGCACTCTGTTCCTCTAGAAAAGGGAAGAACACCTGTCCTCTTTGGCATCAACATTTTCCCAGAAGAGTACCAAAGCAATACTGCTTGTGTTCAAGTGCCTTAAAGGATTTGTAATGAAACAGTTTCATTAAGAAATTTTACTTACATTCTTACCTCCCATCCCAAGATATAGATATGAATCCAACAGAGGCTGGGTATGGAATGTAAACAAATCATACTCATAAACACCATGTTATACTCTGAGTTTTCTCCAACAGTGAAAGTTGTGTCATTAGATCAGGTGGGTGTTTCTGACTTTTAGTGATCCTAGGGCAAGTTCTCAGTCTTCAGTAGAAAGTGACTTCTGACACTATAGTAGATCATATTTCCAAAGATTACAAAATATACCACTTGCTTTTTTGCAGTATGAGTCTATTTCCCCTCCTCTGAATCTCAGCTGGCTCTATAACTGTTCTGACCAATAAAATATGGAGGAAGTTAGAAGACCAGGCATTAAAAAGGCCTGCCAACTTCCACTTTGTGAGCTGCAGGAAGCCAGCCACCATGTAAGAGGTCCTGAAACTACCATGCTGTGAGGAAGCTGTTAAAGAAAAAGCCACTCTGACACTTGTTAAAATGGTAAGGAAGACTTTATTTAGCCTTATTACTTAATAGGGATATTGCAACAGAGGAAAAAGATCAGTTCAAATCCAAATGCAGCAAAGACAGCCAGAAATTTATAACCAAAGAACAGAGTGAGGGGGTCATCGGATAGAAAATTTACTAAGGGGATTCTCGATGGCCCTTAGACTCATGAGAAACTTGAGCAGGAGTTATTTCATTATTTATATCTGTATCCCTAGCCCCTCACAGAGGACCTGGCACATAGTAGCTTCGCAAAATGTCCTTGTTGGATTTGTTAGAGGCCACCAAGTGATCGGTAGCACAGCAATTACCTAGTCTATCATTTCTTCCCCTTATCACTTTTTCTGTCAAAGCTCACAGGTCATCTTAGATTTCCAGCAGTCCCCCTGCTGCCCTTCCCACACGTATAGTCCTCCCATCACCACCCTGTATCGAAAGGGGATGGAATCCGGGACCCCCACAGATGCCAAAATCTGTGGATGCTCAAGTCCCTTACGTAAAATGGTCGTATTTATGTAGTATTTGCACATAACTTACACACCTCCTCCCATATACTTTACTCATTTCTAGATCACTTATAATACCTAATACAATGTAAATGCTATGTAAATAGTTATAAATACAATGTAAATGTTATATAAATAGTTGCCAGCATGCAGCAAATTCAAGTTTTTGTCTTTGGAATTTTTTGGAATTTTTTTCAAATATTTTTGATCATTGATTGGTTGAATCAGCAGCTGGAGAACCCTTGGATAGAGGGCCAACAGTACATCACATCTCTTCCTTAATTTCTCTTCTGCTGCTGTCAGTTGTGACCCAGCTGTCTTAGCAAATTGTCCCTTGCCCACCTTGATCTTCTCTTTCCACCTTTGTGGCCTACCTACCTACCTAATGGCCTCAACCAAGGTTGATAGGTTGAATTTAGTGGCACATCTACATGAAGAAAAAGGAGACAGTTTGATAAAAATTACATCTGAAAACAAGTGCCATCAACCTCTAAAGCCGTTTCATCAGCTCCACAAGTTACCACATCCAACTTCATCCTCCTTTAGTTTAACCTGCTTTTCACAAGCATAAACATTTAAAAAGTTTGTATTCTATTGTTTTTTTAAATTATATCAATGTGGTAACAAAATTGCTGCTGTCTCCTCCTTCCCCTTTTCTTTGTATTTGCACAATATTTCAACAGTACTTTAGAGTTAAACAGGCATTACAACAAAGAATGGCACTCAGAAATATCAGCTCCATCGTTAACTCCCTTACTGTGTATGAACCAGGAAATACAACCAATTTTAATATTGTTTTTTTCTGTCTCCAATTATTTACATGGACCTAAGAAAACAACTCCATGGTAAAATAAGCTACTGCATGTATTAAACCTCAGACTACCTTGTTCATTTCCCACTTTTTCCATATGTAAACATAAAATGTTGATTTTCTGAAAGAAGTATTTGAATTTTCATGATGCAACTGAAGAATGAAAGCAAAGTCCTAAACTATGTATTTTAAAGTCTGGATTCATTTCATCCCTAAATGTTTGGTTTGGTTTGGTCATTGCATGCAGCCCTTTTTACAGGAATCTTGTGCATTTGGGAAAGAAGACATTTATATACATCAGCACCAAACTAATATGGTACTAAGACACTAGTACAAGGAAGATTGTGAGGCAGGAATTGAGGGGATGGAGAAAAAGTCAAGGGCTTTCAGTCAGACCAGCTGGGCATCTATGCTCGGCCATCATTAGCATGAATGGGCAAAATTACCCAACCTCATTGAGATTCAAGCTTTTGAGGAGATTTTTGTTTCGTTTATTTTGTTTTTTCATCTGTATAAGAGAATATTTTATCTTGCCCGTTTTTTTTGCAAAGTGTGGAATAAACAGTCCCTACAAAAATATGAATGAAGGTGTGTTTAGTTGAAGAATGGAAGCCTCAAACAGTGTTTCGGAATTAACCTAAGGTATGTAAAAATACAGTGAATTTTAGGGTAGAAGTTTTTAAAGGTGTATAGTAAAATTTCTAACATTTACATGGCACACTAAAAGCACAGTGCCAGTAATTTTGCTAGCTCCACCACTATAAAAATTCATTTTTGCCAAGTTGAAAGCAAGCTGCCCAGGATCGGTTATAGATTAAACATATAGGCATTTCCTTGCCTACTCCAACAGCTTGCTCGGAACTCACAGCTTACCCGCGGTGCAGAGCCCTACTCTGTGGGTGAGAGAAGTCAGCACCATCCAAACTAGGTTCAGTGTGAAACTAGCCGAGAAAGAGCCTTGGAAGAGTAATCCAACTTTAGAGACAGCGCATGCACCCCGAAGGCTGGTTTGGGGAAGGGAAGGGAAGAGTAGCGTTCGTGGATCCTCTCGCGAGAGGAGGAGGTTCCAACGCCACATCACAAACTAGAGAGCCCTGCAGCGAGCGACAGGTGCCGGAACAAACGAACTGTGAAAAGCCGCGGGCGCGTAGGCGTTTCGGGGGGCAGGACTTCCGCCGGAAACGGTGTGGTCTGGCCACTCTCAGGAGCCGAGTTCCGGCCGGTTTTTTACCTGCTGGTCGGGCGTTGACGCTGTCTGGACGCGTGGGAAGATGGCTTGCGCCGCCGCTCGGTCCCCGGCCGACCAGGACAGGTGGGTCCGGGGAGAGCAAGGGGCTTGCTGCGAGCCCGCAGGTGCTGCGCCGCCTTCCCCAGCCCTGAGGAAAGCTCCCCGGAGGAGCTCGGCACTAGCCGCGCGCAGGCTCCGGGCCTCTCCTCGGGCTGCCGTTCCTCCCTGAGGCCGGCTGCTCCAGGCTTTTCGCCGGGTCCCTAAATCCGACTTTACGTAGCTCATTGTTTACCTGTACGTGAGACGGAGGACTTTGGGTGCTCTGTGGACAGGACGTTAAGTAATCACAAAATGAAAAATCTGTACCTTTAGTTGTTGGTACGTTCAGAAAAGCTTGTTTACCTCTGACTCCATACTTTCTGTATGAGAGCGGGCCCCGCCCTCAGAACTTGACAGGCAGTTGTACCTAACTGAACAGTTACCCCATTGTTTTGTTTCTTTCTTCTTTAAAAGTTGTGTACACGTGGTTTTTTTTTTTCCTATCTAAGGTAATAGGTTAAAGTTTGTTTTTAAATAAAGGGGAGGGAATTTAAAGGAAAAAAATGAAGCAAGTAATAGTATAGGTGTACCGACAGTCCTGGTGATGATGATGAAAGAATGAATGAATTTTTGGAAATGCTGCTCTAGTAATACCAGCTGGGCTTCTTCCGTGGCAGGTTCATTTGTATCTATCCTGCTTATTTAAATAACAAGAAGACCATCGCGGAGGGGAGGCGAATCCCCATAAGTAAGGTAAGTGGGCTGGAACCTCTGTCCTTGAGTGGTTGGGAATCTTGTACACAAAAGTTTCTTTTACTGCTTTGGGGACTGGGGAGAACAGCAACCAAGAACTGAGGTGCTCTCGTTAATAAAGGTGAAATCAGAAGGGCACTAATTCATAACTGAAAAAAATATTAAGTGGTTCTTCATATGCCTGTGTTTGAAAGAAGGTGGGGTGGGCCGTGTTGTACGGTTTGCACGGTGTCTTGTTTTGTTTTTAAACCGAGGTTAAGACAATCTTCTCTTTAATAAAGGAAACCAAAATTAGGGCATTGTACGATATGATGTCCAGAATGCATTTGAGTTTTTAAACAAGACTTGCGGAACATTCAGATGTATTACGGTTTATAGTTTTATGTCCATTGTCATCATCATCATCTTCATATTCTTCCTTTTTTTGAGAGGGGTAAAGTTACTTTAAAATTAATACTTTTTTAAAAGTAGGTGTTTATAGTTTTAAAAGAGATGGTTTGTCCCTTGTGCTGTTTGAATAGAAAAAACCCAGATTCTTAGTTGGCCTGGTAACTTGACTTTGGAAAGTGCCTAGTGCCAAATGAAGGGTCTTTGTAGCTTTTTATTTTCATTTCAAAATTAATGTCATACTCTGTTTTTTAAAGAATCATTTACGTTTTGTAACTTAATGACAGATTTAAGGAACTCACCCTGAAGCAATACATTATTCTTTTGTTATTTAATATCTCCTATTTTGCTGCTTAAGTTGTAAAGGAAAGTCTACTTTGCTGCTGCAGGGTAAAAGAGAAGATGCCAAAGCACTGATTCAGACTAATAACTAACATCAGCCCACATAGACAGAGGCCTCTGGTGGCAAGCTCCCAGTTAATTTGGAGAATGATTGAATTTTTTTAACTTTATTGGTTTATAGCATACATACAGAAACATACATAAATCTTGTGTTTATCTTGATTAATTTTTACAGAGTGAGTACACATGGGTAACCAGCACCCAAATTAAAAAAAGAAAACATTACCAGCACCCAGAAAGATTCCCTTATGTCCCCTCCCAGTCACTGTTCCCGCCACATATACTCACTACGAAACATAGCCACTGTCCTGACTTCCAGCACCATAGATTACTATTGCTTGTCTTTGAATTTTATTTAAATGGAATTATACATTGTGTACTTCTATGTCTGTCTTTTTCAATGGACTTTAAACTTAAAAGATTTATGTGCCCTTTTGAGTATAGCTTGTTAAATCTCATTGCTCTGTAGTAGGGTTTCCTTACAGCAGCACCATTGACATTTTGAGCCATATAATTCATGGTTGTGGGGGCTGTTCTGTGCTTTTCAGGTTGTTTAGCAGCATCCTTGGCCTCTACTCACTAGAAGCCAGTGCCCTACCCTACCCAACTTGTGACAATCAAAAATGTCCCTAAGCATTGCTAAACGTTAGAGCACAAAATTACCTTGCTGAAACCAGTGCTCTGTAGTATTGCATTGTGTGAATATACCACAGTCTGTTCTACTATTGATGGATAATTGTGTTATTTCTAGTTTGGGGCTATTAGAAGTAGTGCTGCTGTGAACATTCTTGAGATTGTCTTTCAGTGAACATATTTTTATACATTTTTTTGTCTATAGACCCACTATTGGAATTGCTTGGCCATAAGGAATGCATATATTTAATTTTAGTAGACACTGCCAAACAATTTTCTAAAATAGTTAGTTACATCTGTAATAGTTGTTTAACCAGTATTCTTTGAGCACCTGCTATGGCCCAAGCATCATTCCAGGTGCTGGGGAATACGCTGGTGAACCAAACAGTCCTTACGCTTGTGAGGTTCATGTTCTTTTGGAATAGAGATGGACACACGAGTATGAACCAGTATGATTCCCAGGAATTTTTAAAAATTACAGTTGAAACAACTGTACCTAGTGAAAAAGGAAACCTTGGGTTTTGGTATATGTTTTGGTCATAGTGTTTGAAATGATTTACACAACAATGTAACAATATTCACTTAAAGCTGAGCTGTTTAGTGTTTTTCTTTTTAACTTCTAAGGCTGTTGAAAATCCTACAGCTACAGAGATTCAAGATGTATGCTCAGCAGTTGGACTTAATGTATTTCTTGAGGTATGATGTGGCTCTTCCTTCACTATTTTCCATATTCATCTCACTGATATAATAACTTTCTTAAAGCCTATTTTTTTATTTTTTTATGTTAGAAAAATAAAATGTACTCTAGAGAATGGAATCGTGATCTTCAGTACAGGGGCAGAGTCCGGGTCCAGCTCAAACAGGAAGATGGCAGCCTCTGTCTTGTACAGTTCCCATCACGTAAGCTTGTTTTAATGAATGAATAAAGTTTGGGATAGGTTACTTCTCTACCCTGTAACTAAAACCGACCTTTTGATAGGTAAAAAACAAAATCTGCATTCTGTAGATGAGTTTAGAGAAAGGACTACTGCTGATGGAGAGAGGTAAACAGTGCTTTAAATTTCTATTAAGTTAAGGATCTTTGAGAATGTGATGAAACCTACTACTTGTTTCTCCAAAAGAATTGTTTTGTGAACATTTTGTAAACCTCTGGAAGTCCGTCATTACTGTCAGGTTAGGAGTGTGAAATTATTAAATGGTCAGACATTATTGCTATTTCAGATCCTAGAGACCCTTGAGATCTATTATTAATCTCTATCATTAAAAAATCTAAAAAGCCATACTGAGTGAAAAAAGTGAGGGACGTGCATAGTATGGTATCACTTAGGTATAAATTTAAATACAAAGTATTACTATTTACTGATAGATGTATATACATTATTGTTTATTGATATTATATGTATAAATGTTTTTGGAATGGACTGTAAGAAAACACCAAGTCTTAAGGTAGCAGTTAACCTAATGGAGAACGGAGGGTGGGGAGTGGGCTCAGGGGTGTGATGATTAGAGACGACTGTGGCATTATCTCTGGTGTTTTATTTCTTAAAAAGCAACCAAGCAAAACTGGACACCAGTATTCCAAAATATTCTGCGTATTGGGAAGATGAATATTTATTTACATGTTACTATTTTCTAAATTTTTTTATTTCTAAAAGATATGTTGTCATTTTTTAATTGGAGCTATTAATTTTGTTTCTTGATACAGTAACTGCAAACTGACAGCTTAATTGTTTTTAGTTGAATAGAAATAATTGGTTATTACATACCAAAACCTGTTACGGTTGGTAAGTATTTCTAGAAACTTAAGGGTCTGCCTCAGGAGAGACGGGTAGTTTATTTACAGTGTGGTTTTTCTTCTCTTTGGCATCTTTCTATACTATCTCTTAAAAGTCAAAAGATGCCTCCCCTACCCCAACCCCCCAAAAAATTTTTGCTTTGACCAGTCAATAAAATAAAAGTAAAAATTACAGTTGAAAGGATGTTGTTTCCTGTTTCCAGTAAGACGGTAATAGTAAGAAAGTAAAAAGAGAAAAGCTGACAGGCTGGGTATGTTGAAAGCAGCTACTGGAACTGGCGGAGGTGGTTGGTACACAGAGCAGGGTACATGTGTGCATAAATCATCTGGGCATATGAGTAACGTCTTTTGTAGCTTAATGCCATTGGATTTGGGTTATAAGACTTTGGTTATAAGAGGCCCTGCGTTTCCAAGCTTAGGATAAAGATATATCCTGACTCTGTTTCCAGCTTGTTACGTCAGATAAGTCTCCTTTGGTCTTCAAATCAGTTACAAGGACCAAGAGCAAAATATTTTCAAATAAAGTGTTCTAAATTCTGGTTTTATTTATTTAAGTATTTCAGCATTGTTCCTAATACATTTTCTCCAGCAAAGGCCCTCACTTGAGCGCATCATTGTCTTCATAGTCATTTAATTTTTTCTTTTAAATTCTTCGCATGTTCTTGATGTGGTGATGATTTCTTGAACTTTATGGTATTCAAGTTAATGATCTTTCATGTCTTATTTCTCAGATTATACACTAAGCCTAACTTCTGGTTCCTAGGTAAGTCAGTAATGTTGTATGTTGCGGAAATGATACCTAAACTAAAAACAAGGACGCAGAAAACAGGTGGTGGTGACCAAAGTCTTCAGCAAGGAGAGGGAAGTAAAAAAGGGAAAGGAAAGAAGAAGAAGTGACCTGGTGTGAGAATCAAGGATGTGGTACTACTGTAAGAGACATGAGTGGAGGCTTCTAATTTGAGAGAAAACAGAAGCATCTTGTTTGCATCATTTAACTGAACTGTGAACATTTGCCTCCCAGCTTCAGCATCAGAATTGACAATGAAATAAATTCACATCAGAAGTTTGCATCTAGCTCTTATGCAGTATAAAAGAAAAAAAATTTTTTGGGCTTTTAAACACAGTTTTTGCGGAAGAAAAATATTTTTAAGTGGGCAGTCCACCGACTCTACCATAAGTTACTTGAAATCCTGTATCTGTTTGTCCTTTATGTGAACATGTTTCAGATAAATGAGTTTGATATTTGAAATACACATTTTCTTCATCTTTTAAGTTAATGAAATAAAATTTGAAACAGACTTTTAGCTTTTCTTATGAATTAATGCTGGTAGAGGAGATAAAGGGAATAAAATGGGTAGTGGAAGCTTAGTTTGAGCCTGAAACAGGAAACAGTGGTTAAATCCTCTTGGAGGTCTATAAACAGCCAGTCTGTAGATCATATCCTCTTAATCAAATACTGTAATTAAACTATTCAGTCCATTACTAGTTTGTTGACATATGGAAAGTCCTGGAGTTTACACTTTAGATTTGCTTATTTTGAAGACTTAAGAACATTATTTTAATTGGAGTTCTAAAATTAACAATGCTTTAGTACCTTGAGATACACTTTTTGTTTTCAAGAAACTAAATTGGATTGGTGATTCTGACTTTCTTTCAAAGCCGTATGTTCTAAAACTGGTGATTTTGTGTAAAATTTAAGAGATTCCTTATCCAGCCATATGCTTTTGTCTACTGAGCATCTCTTGGGGAACTGCCTTTTCTGATTGCATATACTTCTGGAAGGGCTGTTAATTACAAGACTGCATGTTGACCACAGGATATGACCCAAGCCAGGCCAGTCAATTATTTCTCGTGAATTAAACCTGGAGTAGAAACACAAGTACAGATGGTGTTGGGAGCTAAGAGAGCTAATGGTCTACAAATTGAACTGTCCTGATTCCTGTCTTCCTGAGGCCTGTGTAGCTCTTCTGTGAATTGTATGAGATGTCTCATATCCTTCTTTTGGTTTTTATTGCTTGAGAGCAGACAATTCCAACTGATTACAAAATAAACGAAACCAGAGTTTCAGACCTTTAAAAGAGGTTACACACCCAGATGATCCATTGTGTGCGGGAAGAAGTATTAGAATTGCTACTTTAGTTTTTTCTCTCTAACGTTTTTTGTTAATATGTTTTATAGTGAACATAATAGTAGAGCAGTTTATATATTTGACTTACAAATAAATACTGGGTTGCAAAACATGATTCATGATTCTTTGGGAAAGTTTATCACTTAGGAATGTGTTTGGCTGTGTAACAGAAAACTCTTGTTTAAGTGACTCATTGTTAATTTTTTTCAAATAACATGAAACCCAAAGATTATTATAGATGTTGGTTCAGTTGCTCAGCGATGCCCTCATATCTTTCTACTCCACTATCCATGGCATGCTTCTAACATACTTACAGTTGTTGCAAGCTTGTAATTGGGCTGATACCACTTGCAGACTGTGAGTTTCACCAAAGGGCTATCTGGCTGAGACATTTTGGGAGAAATTGCCAGGATCAGAGATGTTTTCTCTTAAGCTGATCTCTTTTCCCCAGAGAGGAGTCTGAAAAAGCTGCCATGAGGCTAAAGATCTGGGAGCCTACTGGGAGAAGGCAGAGTAGGGGAAGTGGGTCTCAGTATTTAATCACTCAATTCTGTTTTTAATGCATTTCCCCTCCCTTAACTCTCCTTGTGTCTCCTACTTTAAAGAGCCTCTTACTATCCCCAGAGGATAAACCTCTAGTCTTTACTTGAATGGGAATAGGGTGATTCTTTATCACACACTCCTTACTTTAGTCCCCACCTAACATTAAGATGCTCTTTGCAGTTATTTTTTTTTTTTTAATTGAAGTACAGTCAGTCAAATGTGTCAGTTTCTGGTGGACAGCATAATGTCCCAGTCATGCATATACATAGATACATTCGTTTTCATGTTTTTTCCATTAAAGGTTATTACAAGATACTGAACATAGTTTCCTGTGCTATACAAAAGAAGTTCTTTTAAATCTGTTTTTATATATAGTGGCTAACATTTGTAAGTCTCAAACTCCCAAATTTATCCCTTCCCACCCTGCGGTTATTTTGATATTAGGGGTAACTCTAATGAAATCTCTATACCCACAGAGAGTAGTTGGGGTAGGCAGAATGTGCCCCCTTCTGCACAAAAAAGAAAAAAAAAACCTGTGAATATGTTAGTTTATATGGCAAAATGCTTTGCATGTGTGATTAAGGATCTTGAGCTGGAGAGGGTAGTCTGGATTATCCAGGTGAACCCAATGTAATTATAAGTCTCCTTATAAAAGGGAAGCAGAGGTCAGAGTACTAGGAGCTGCAAACAAAGGAACGCACACACCGTCTAGGAGCTGAAAGAAACAAGGAAATGGATTCTCCCCTACAGCCTCCAGAAGTAAGAGAGCCCTGCCAGCCTGTTTCGGATGTCTGCCCTCCAGAACTGTAAGCTAATACATTTGTGTTGCTTTAAGCCACTAAATTTGTGGTAGTATCTTACAGCAGCAGTAGGAAACTAACACACCAGGCGAACTAATTTAAGAAACTCCAGACCTTGGAACTCTCGACCTTAGTAGTAGTTTCTGCCAGTAGTTCACAACCCTGGCTACGTGTGAGATTCACGTGAAGAGTTTTAAAATACTGGCACTGGGGAATACAGTAGATGAATGTCGTAACTTCTGGTAGGGGAGGCAAATACCAGAATTTTTTGAAAGCTGCTCAGGTGACTAATGCGCAACTAGGTCTAAAAACCTCTGCATACTAAGTGTAAAGACAGTATTTACCTAACTCAGTGGTTTTTATCTCAAAGTGTGGTTCCTGGACCATCCGCATCACCTGGTACCATGTTGGAAATACAGATTCTTCAGCCCCACCCCAGGCTCCTGAATCAGGAACTTTGGGGACCGGCCAGCATTTTACCAACCACCCCCTTCCCTTTGACGAGAAATCCTGGTGCGCAGTGAAGTTTGAGAACCATTGATTTGATCAAAGAACCTCTTTATTGCTCTTAATTCTCTATGTGTGTTACAAAGAGATTTTATAAGGTAAGGAGCCAGAAAAGCTTTTAATTAAGGTCATTAGCAAATATATTTACTTTCTCCTGCTGCATTATATAGAACTGTAGTATTTGATGGGTAAGTGTGTGAATTGTATCTGTTACTCTGAATACCATGATTCTGGACACACATGTAAAAGCGGATGGTAGCTGAAGCTAACCAAAGTACACCCCCGAGAAGTAGGTATTTTTAATAAAATCCCAGGTTCTTCTTTTCTTGGCCTCAAAGTATAGAATGATTTGGAGGCACATATAAGAAGTGTCTACTACAAAATACACTTACATGCAGTTATACACCAACTATTACGTTAAGAGAAAGCAGTACAGCTGACCCCCTCCCAGTCAAACATCCAGGTGTAACTAACTGGTTCTCCATCTGGGCATTCAGCCAGCCGCACGTGGCTCGTGTAGTGCAGTAGTATGTATTTATTGGAGAAAATGCCACAAGTGAGTGGACCTGTGCAGTTCAAACTCATGTTATTCAGAGGTCAGGAGCAGTTTAGGTTTCTTTTATAGCTAGTGCTAATTATTGGTAGAAACTTGTTTTGGTTGCTGTGTTTTCTTTAGGGAAAGTCTTTCCTCTGACAGGTACTTACCACCAGTGGGAAATTACAAGCCAGGTGAGGAATGGGGTGCATAAATGGCAGTGTTTAAAATTCAAATTTATATGTGCTTAAGATTTTGCTTAAATCATTCTAAATTTTTTAAGCCCCATAAAATAAAATGAAACTCTAACAACTCAATAAGATAATGGAATTTTATTTACATCCATTTCCATTTACTATATCACATCTTCAGGATAGGTGGTCACTTATTTAAAGGCTATGCTCATTTTCTTCAGGCTGTAGGTAGAAGACTCCCCAGAGTAGCAGTAGCTGTGGCTCTGAAGCTTTTAGGTAGAAGAAGTGTAGGAATTCGTTGACTTTACATATCCCTGAAATACCGTTCATGTACAAATGAGTGCTTGTCTTATCACTTGACACAGGCTCAATTAGTTTTTCAAATACTCTAGCCATGGCACTATATTATTTAGGAAATCTAAAATGAGACAGAATTGCTCAACTCATAACTTGTTATTAATATGTACATGTTGAGTGCCAGAAACAGTAACTAAAATTTCTTACAGAATGTGTAGGAAAAGCTTACAGAAAGTATAGGAATTAAAAAAAAAAAAAAGCTTACAGAATGTATAGGAATTAAAAAAAAATTGCACTCAGAATTTTCTTAATATTGTAGTTTCTAAACTTACATTAGCCTGTAAGTAGTTATGAGCAAAAGTAACTTCTATGCTTCCCCATCTTGCCTGATATTTTGTACACTAAAACTTACATATCCTGTATGCCAACAATCTGACTATATATTCATATGCTAGAAGTTGCTGTTTTCATTCTTCTGCCATTAAGAAAGGCATACTTTATTTATGGGGAAGGGGATTTAAATACTCCCAGAGGTATTTTTTTTTTTAACCTAAGGCTTGATTTTCTTCCAATAACAACTAATTGTTTGCTTTCTAAAAGTTTTTTTTAAGGTAAGTTTAATAAGATGCTGTACCATCATCATATCCCCCCGCCAAAAATAAATGCCTTCATCCCTAGTATAATATTTGGGTGATACTGTCTCTATTTTTGATACCTGTGATACTTTTTTACATAATGAGACATTGTTATGATTTTACCTAATCATTATCTAAGAGAATTAATCATCTTTGCCTTCAAAATTATTTTACAGGCCTGGATATTTAATTTTGTTAGTTTTGTTATACTCTTGTTTTAGTTAGTTTAGTCTGGTTCAGAAGGATCCCAGCAATCCCAGCAGTGTGGTGGGTGGAAAGTTCAGATTCTCCAGTACAGACAAGTTGTCAAGGTCCCTATAAACTATGTGGCTAATCAAGTTAGTGACATTAATTTTAACTTTTTGTTCTGTACTTGAACTATGAGGTTATATGCAGTTTATCAAAACAAAGCATAAAGATGAAGGCATTTAAATGGACTACAAATGATTCTGTCTTGTAAACTAGGGAAGCCTCTGGTGTTTGACCTTAAAGGCCAGGGAAGAAGGTGAGGGCAGATTCCTTAACCACTGCCAACTGGATTACGGGTTATATCATACTTCCCTTCATTCTCTGAGACTTGCTCGTAGAGCTTGGTGTCATCATTAGCATGTAGTTGCTAATGATAAAAACAAGAAGGTACGTGTGAATCAGAGGTGGGGCAAGTCTCTGGAGGTTCCTTGAACTGTTTATAAAAGACTAGGAAAGAAACAAGACTGAATCAACATGTTATGCAGCTATGAAGGTGAAACCAGGGAGGGTTTCCGCTATAGCATCTTAAAAACAGACAAATCAAAAGTTATCAGCCAATTTTTAAAAAGCTACAAGACAACATTACTAGTTCAAGATCTGGGAGCTGTGACGTATGTTTACATTTCCCCATTTATCACTAAACTGACTGCTTTACAAAGCTGTTCCACCTCATTTATCACTTAACTGTTCATCTGAAACATTATGCATTTGTATTAATTTCCTGAAGTATTGTTTTACAGATCACACCAGCACAATGGAACCCTCAGCCTTTGGCAGGTACTCCCATGAGCATTATGCATGCAGCAGACAGTAACATTTCCCTACATACTTACGCACAGATACATGAAAAACATTTAATACAAAATTGTACAATACATGAAGGAGAACCTTAAAGACTATCCTAAAATACACGTACAGAGAAAAGGCATGCAGAGAGAGCCCACTGAAGTATAAAGCCTGTGGGGTACATACACTTTTAAGTTTATAGTTCCTGCAGGATGGTAACGTCTTTTCCTACCCTGAAGTAAAACACATTTTCAAAAAATCTGGACACTGCCCATTGCATTAAATTTAAGTTAAAATGCTCTCTATGTATACAGACTGTAAAAGTAAGCAAAAACTTAAAACACATTCCTTTTTTTAATATATCAAAAATGCTTCCAAGGCAACATTATTAAAGTGATTATACCACAGTTCCTAATATGACATCAAGCTCTAACAGAAGGTACAGAGAGGGCAGAACGGTCCATCCGGTCAGTGGTTTAGGTGCTCTTCTTTTCTTCACCCAGTAAATTCACGGCAGCTTTCTTGGCTGTTAGGAGGAAAGAAAATTGTATCAAAGCATTTGCAAGACGAGCCCTATGCCTAATGTTGCTACCAGATAACAACTTGGATGAGTCATGTTCAGATGAGAACACAATTTTGTAGGCAGGGCTCGGAGAGTTTCCAGGAAATGGACAAGGGACCTCTTCAAGCACAAACCCTGAGTACTTACTAAAGTTACTGAGACTCATCTGGCCTAGCCCCCTTGTACTGAGTCTCCCCTCTGCTCTCCTTTAAGTATCGCACAGAGCAGAGGTTCTTTGAGCGTGGTGGTCCTCCGTACAATCAAATTCTCGTTTGTGTCTGGGTGCTGACCTGTACAATTTCGCTATGTCTCAGTCTGATGACAACTGGGTCACTTATCTATCTCATGGTGACAAAAATCAGAGAAAGTCATCATTCCCCAAGTCAAGAAATGACAGAATATTTATACACATGCTTATATTTTTCTGTTGTGCTACCATTCCCTTGTAGGATGGGAAGAGTTTGCTGTGAGTTTTTAAGTCTGTAGCAAGCCACTACATTCTTCAAGAAAATATTCTTATATCTGTGGGAGACTAAGCCTTACCTTTCCTAATTACCAAGTGTGATGTGTGTGAAGGGCTGGGGGACAGGAGAGTGTTCTGGAAGCCTCCAGGGCCTCCTGACATTCCACAAACTGCAGTTGTTCTTGATGGAGCCCAGAGTCCAGTGATGCCAGACAAGGCATCCCGCCTCATTCAGCAGCTACCTGACAGCCGCTCTCCCTTCACTCAATTAAAACTAAACAGTTTACAAAGAAACTGTAGCCTCCCAACTAGCCCTTTGTAAGCATTTACTTTTTGGAGACTCCAGAAGCTTTGAGAAAAATCTAAAATGTGTCAGCATCTAAATTCCTCTTATTTTCATTCTTACACCCTTATTTAGGAATGTATCATATCAAAGTAAAACTGGATTTTAAAGTAGTGAGATCTAAGAGAATCAAAGGCTGAGAAATGTGGGTGAACTCAACGGGAATTATGTCACCAGAGGTTGCTGGTTAGGCTGAGAGCAGGTAGGAGCAGTTAAGAAATCTCTTAAAAAGAAAATGGTGACCCCAAAGTGGGAGGCTATGAAGGCTACAGTTAGAACACACTGAAAACTGTAGAAAATACACTGAAGTAGACGGGAGCCCAGGAGCAGGAGTCAGGGGGAGAGAGCGCTCTGTTCAAGGACAGACCTCCAGCAATTTACCTTGTCACTCATCCGTTTTTTGGCTCTGTACTGGGTCATTCCTTACTAATTTTCAAACCTACTTTGTTTCTTCTGCCTTAAGAAAAAGAAAAGAACATCCTCAAGACCCTAGTGCCTTCCTCCAGTTACAGCCCCTTTCTTCTACGCCTCCCTGCATGAAACTTCTCACAAGGCTAATTTCCATTCTCTCATGTCCTTCCCTCCCGTCTCTCATATCCACTCTGATGGGGATTTTGCTCCTACCACTCCACAAAGTCCAGAGCCTTCTTCATTGTTAAATCCAATGGACAGTCTTCAGTCCTTCTCTGACTTGACCCGCCTGCATCACGTGACACGATGGATTACTCCCTCCTCTTTCAAACACTTTCTTCTCTGGGCCTCAAGGATACTACAGTCTCATGGTTTCCCTGCAGCCTCAACTGGCCACTCCTTGTCAGTCTGCCTTTTTGGTTGCTTCTCATTTCTGTAATTTCTAAACACTGGTGGCCACCAGGCTCAGTCCTCAGACTTCCTCTTTTCTAACTATGTTAGCTCTCTTAGTGGTCTCATCCAGTCTCATGCTTACTACACTGACTACATGTGGGTGACCCCCACCTTTCTATCCCGAGCCCAGACCTGTCTTCTGAACTCTCAACATCTATATTCCAACTGGCTGTGTTGACTTCTCTAGGTACTCAGTAGACACAAAGTTATGTCCTGAACTGAATTCCTTATTTTCTCCTCTAAACCTGTTACACCCAGTCTTCCCCGGCTCAGTGGCAATTCTGTCCTTCCATCTGTTCAGGCTAAAAGCTTGGCCTTGTCTTTGACTCCTCCCTCATACTCCACGCCTGATCCATAAGCAAATCATATGGGTTCTAACTTCAAAATATATCAAGAATCCAGTGACTTCTTACTTGCTCCTGCTACCATTACAACAAGCCACCATCATCATCTCTAGCCAGGTCACAGCAGTGACCTTTTCACTGGTCTCCTGATTTCCTTCTTGTCCCCCTTCAGTCTGTTCTTACTATGGTGGCCAGAGTGGTCCCACTCAAACACAGGACGAATCACGTTGCACACAGTTCTCCAACAGCACCCCGTCTCACACAGAGTGAAAGCCAAAGCCTTTACGACAGCCTGTGAGGCACTGCAGGCTCTGTCTCCTTCCAGCTCCACTCCCCAGCCTCCCTGACCCTGTCTCCTTCAACTCTCCCTCAAGATTACTGCCTTCTAATCATGCTGCTCCTGCTCCCGGCTTTTGCATGTGCTGTGTCTCCTATCCAGCGCATTCTCCCCCAGGATTCCTTCCCTTAGCACTTTCAAGTTTGACTCAGTACAGCCTTCTTTGTGAGGATTTCCTAAATCATTCTATCTAAAACCGTAACCTTCCCTTCAGACCCTGGCATTCCCTATCTTTCTGTCTGCTTTATTGTTCTCTGTGTCACCTGCTAACTATACCATATAATGTGCTTTTAAATTTTATTGTGTGCGTGGGTGTCTCTCTCTCTCTTAACAAGATTGTAAGCTTCGTAAGTTCAAGTAGTATATAGTCTGTTTGGTTCCTTGGTTCATGCCCAGTGCTGTGAACATGCTTGGCACATATTAAGCACCTCAATAAACAGGTATTTGCTGAATGAATGAATCAGGAGAGCTGACTGAAGGCATTCTCTTGGACCTCTAAGAAAAGCAATCTGAACAGCATCCTACGCAGTTCAACCTGAAATGAATTAATGAGACTGTATTCATATACAAATAGAGATGACTCTCTAAAATCTCTAGCCACCATAGGAAAGGCATTTTTCCTAATGTGCTGACTGAGTGATGTATTACGTGTGGCATGGCAGAGGAATGCTGGGAGGAGTATAGGCACCCAGTCTTGGTAAAGAAATCCCAGAGAATCTTGGCGTGTGAGAGGAATGCTGTTAGGACAGAAGGGAGGCAGCTTGTTATTTGGGCCCGGGATATCCCCTGTCCTGTCTCATGCTGAACTGAGCTGTCCCTCAGCCATACCTTCCTTAGTGATGGCATCTGCAGTCTCTTTGGCTTTGTCCTTCAAGTCATTCACCACACTGTCTAGCTGGGACTCGTGCTTCAGGAAGACAGGACGGATGAGGCGTTTGTAGAGCAGGTCCGCTCCGTTGGACGGGCTGGGAGCCATGCACCACAGCAGGAAGCCGCACTGCACGGGGGAGAGGCAGCAATGGTGATGGAGGGCAGGGGCACCTGACTACACACAGCCACCGCCACTCCGGGGTGGCACCGCCTCTGCTATTTTCTCCAAGAGCATTTCCAGTGTTTCTTTCAGGCTACAGCTGTGCTTTTCTTGGATGGAAAAAGCAGGACAAACAATGACCTAGTAAGGAAGAGCTGAGACTGAAAAAGAAAGGTAAAACACACCACGTCCAGCAGCTTAACGTCCTTCCTCACTTGGACCACTTTTTGGTTTAGAGCTACAAGAGGCTTTTTATTAATTATAACTCTTAATTAAAAAAACACAGTGTGTATCTGCGTGGGTAAACCCTGTTCATAGGAGCGTCTGTGAGGTTTATTCTCAACAGGCTTACCTTAGTAAGTCTCACGTTTATTCATCCTCTTACAGAAAAAATACCCTGGCCATTCTTGAATTCTTCCCTTAGTGGAAACTCAGTTTTTGTCAGATCTTAGCCTTCAAGTAGTCTTTACAGCCAGCTGTTAGTCATCTTTCCCCTTGACTGTAGATACTATTCCTGACTCTTTCTCTTTGACTCTACTTTGCCATTGAGATGACAAATTGACAAGAATTCTACCCTAAAAATTTAAAAAGCAAGAACTGTCACATTATGTTTGAGAAACACTTTAGTGTTTATTTAAATAAGTAACAACTCAGTACTTTAGGTTGTCCAAGCACTTTATTCCTCTATAGGATAATAAGCAAAAAAGGGAATATTCAGAATGACATGCTCATTTCCCTAGAATGTTTGATAAACAACATACTGTGTTCTTTCAGTTTAAAAGAGTCTATCTATATACTGTATTCCACACAGGCTAGGTGACTCTATAAAAAAGTCATTTTTTGAGGTTGCAAATCTGTAGTTTTTTTACCACTTCTCCCTAAAGTAGAAACCTCTCAATTTCTTGTGTCATAAATTTTACAGTATGGCCTTAGTCCTTGTTATTCCAGACCAAAGATTGTATTCAAATAATCAAGACACTACGTTGCTTTTCTAAGGTAGTCTTTGAAGTTTGCTCTAGAGATGCAAAGCTGGTCAGGAGATAACTACTCATGACAGGGAGTTAAGTTAATAAGATAACTACTTATTTCAGGGAGCTTGCGTTAAAATGCATACATCTGTACCCAAAGCTCACCCCAGCAGTCCGATGTTGGCACTGAGAAATTTCCTTTCCATTGTGAACTGCTATTACACTCAAAATACAAAACAAAGCAGGTTCTAAATAGATTACAGAGGGGCAAGCTTTCAAAGACAGGGGTTACTAGACTGGATTTAAAAAAGAAAAAAACAACAAACTCTGGCTGTTTGCATCTTATAAGAAACACACCTAAGACAAAAATCAATCAGGAATACTAAAAGAGATGAAAAAAGATGCATCTGACCGATACCAACTCTCAAAATAGCTCATATAGTAATATTAATAGTACATAAACATAAGACAAAATAGCTAAACAGAGTGATAAAGAAGAAAAGTAATTTGTCAAAAAGGAGAACAATTTGCCTGAATCTTTGAAATAATGTAAACTATATATAGCTTTGTGTTTTTTATATTTATAATTACATAATTGTATTTTTATAGTTATATAATTTATAATTATATATAGCTTCCAAATATAGCTTTGAAATATGTAAACTTAAAAGTCAGAATTACAAAGATAAATGGACAAAATCCACAAAGATTTTAACACTTCCAACAGAAATTGAAATATCAAAAACCTAGAAATTAGTAAGAATACAGAACAAAATACACAAAATTTAAAATCTTGATCTAAAGATACATACAGATCTCTCTATCCAATAAACTGTGATCTAAGAGAATTATGTGCAACAGTATACAGAGGCTAAGAGAACTGGGCTCAGAGAAGCTGGGTTCCAGTCTTGGTTCTGCCACTTAACAGCTGGGCGGACCTCGTGCAGGTTACTTAACTGGTTAAGTCAGTTTTGATTCTATAAGTATTAATAGAATTTTTAAAAATCTACCTCATACAGATTTTATAAGAAAATAAACACTTGGAGCATCCAGCACAGCAGGGGCACCTCACAGTCTCACTACAGCTGTTATGTGCAAGCACCCAGAACTCCAGCCTCACCGACACACAGTGGCAAGTAAGACCTTCTGTTTCAGGTCCAAGCACTTAAATAAAGACAACCCCTTGAAATACCCTCAGTCTTTAGTATGTGTGGGTAGTTCCACGTTCACTGTTAGTCTTCCCAGCAACTCTGCTCTAGCACACCCTGGGCTTGGCCAGTTATCTTTGTGAAGATGTTGCCAGAGAAGTCTTTCTGAACTACACATACGCATTAACCCAAAATGGAGAACTAAGTGTGACTGCATTTTTCGCTGGCTTTAGCTTTCATTTCCTCTGCTGAGAGCCAGGTTGGTAACAGGCAAACCCTACAGACCATCTCTTTAGTTAACATTTCCCTGTGGAAGACTTTTTTAGTTTTTAATACCCAAACATTCATGTTTTCCATTGGTTGCTTATACAGGTAATGCTAATACATACATACACACTGAAAACTCAGTAAAACACTGAACAAAAGGATGTGCAGGAAAAGGAGAACTTAAATCCTGGACACAGTATCAGATTTCCATGTGGACATTCTGAAGAGAATGCAGTGTCCCAGGGGATGTGCTTACAAAGCATTAGTTTCTTACCGACTAGATTAACTGTCTGAAGAGCAGAAACAATTTGGAGTTAGTTTCTAACATCTAACATCCAGTATGATATTTGTCACTTATATTTTGCTGTATTTATTAATATTTAGGAAAGTGGTATGGAGTTTTAAATTGACATGTAAGACATTTTAATTTTTACCATTTAAAATGGTAGGAAACAGTCTCCTGACTGGTATTCCTACACAGAATATCTGAATGTCAGGATTGGATCGTTGATGTCGAGACACATGCCCGTGTTATAACCACACGCCTCAAGGTGAAGTGGAAATAACGCACTGGATTAAGAATCAGGAGAGTTGGTACCAGTTTTATGACTTTAGGTAAATCAAACAACCTCTCTAAGAGTCAACTTCCTCTTCTGCCGGATTTGAGGAAAGTCACAAATTAATGTACTTGAAGGAAGTACATAAGGCAGTAGTAGGATTACCAATTCCTACAGTTCTTAGTGCTGTTGAAAATCTCTGAAATACTCTCAGAGCAAATATCAACCCTTCAGCAATTCAGAACAGCTGATTCATTCCCCTTTTCTGGATGAATTAAGCATGACTACCAGACAGGACCAGAGCCAAGAGTCGACACTTTTGTAGCTCTCCAGTGTGATTACTTTGGAGGCTATACTCCAGACTGCTCATTTAGTTCTTTCCGCTTCCCTCTAGCTATTGTCTTGAGACAGTAAAATAATTACTGCTCTTTACCTACATCCTTAGCATTCTCCAGTTCTCAAATGAAATAACTTCCTTGTATTAAAAATAAAGTTAATTACTCCTCGACTCTCGATGTGCTGTTCAGCTGCCAGCTTTTACAACTCCCTTTTCTTAATCTATATAACTACCAGGAATACTCTGAGCTACACAGATCTGGCCGTCCTTTTAATCACGCTGCCCTCAAACTGCCAGCTGACGATACTCCCAAGGACAGACACAAGCTCACTCTTACCTGCAGTTCACACAAAGAATCTGCTGTTTCAACTGAACTCTGGGCACTATTAGCACTGACACTAAATCCTTAAGTTATAAATTACAACAGGACAAATAATTCTATGATTCTAATGCTGTCACTGTTCAGTTTTCCCCTAGAAGATGTATTTCCAAGGTAGGGATACGTTTAATATGCACAATTTGAGACTAGCCTGCATGTGATTGGCAGGGACGAGGGAGGAAAGAAAGCTAAATCCTTATCTTCCAGTGCGAATCAAGAGCCAATGTGTAAAATAGAAAAATTAAAAGGTGGCTAAATAAGAATATGATTTAGAGACAGAGGCAAATGACAAAATCTGCCATAAGTGAAGGGATAGTGGTTGCTTTTAAGGAAGGCAACTCAGGGGGCAGGAGTGCAGACCTTCAGAACTCTTACAGAACTATCTGAGTCTTTAAACTATGTTGTGTGTAACTAATTAAAGTGAACACTTAAGAGTATGAAGGGAAAGAAGAGAACCCAGAATTCACTACTTCCCACACCTTGGGAGGTCTGGCTCAGTGAATCTGAGGCACTGTTTACATCCTATGTGACTAAAGGTATCAGGGATCCTTTCATGAAGACACTCGAATCAACTCAAGACAGCTTGTCGCATTTAGGGAAAAAGAGCCAACCACTCTATTAAAGGGTGTGAACGTTTTCATTCTCATTCACCGCTGTTGCAAGTCCAGAGTTGATATAGGTCCCATTAGGGATGAGCTTCAACTTCCTACTCCCTTTCCTGACGTAGTGGTAACCAAGGCCAGTCCTCTGCCAAACACAAGGTGTGGCAGGGCTGATCCCGGACTACTGCACCTGCCAGCATTATTAAAATGACTTCCTCAGCAAGCCCATTTCACATCTTCTTTTTCCAAACCTATATAGGAAATATGTATATTTTTCCCCAAAAATAGTGACTCCAGCACACCACTGTGAATAATCAATGACTTCATAAAATTTGTAATGCTCAGACAACATGGCATGAAGACAGGATCTTGGCAAACTAACAGCAGTGCTTCGGCTAGGTCACAGTATTACCATCCTTTATTATTATCAAGCACATCTTAAAGACACAATTGCTTTGGCTGTTTCCAAGGTAGTATACAAAATAAGTCAGACATGTTGAATCTTGTCTTCCTGTTTATATAATCTGAGGCAGAGCCACAGATGTCCAACATTCAAGCATTTGTTCCTATGCCTTGCACACAGGTCCTGAGATGGAGTTCATTTCAGTGGTAGGGAGGAAAGCAAACACAGAGATGGAAGAAACAGAGGCGCTCAGGAAAAGCCAACCTACCTTCAGCATGTAGTAGAAGGGGAACCATGACAAGAAGAGGTCAGAGAAGAATTCGACAATGCTGAACACACCATACACCACCCAGTAGGTCAGCCACTGGGTATCATCTTCTTTGTTGGGACTCTCTATGGCTTTAATTCTGAAAAGCAACACACAAGCAGGTGTATCATGTAAGATCTCAATGAAACATTTTCAAACATGGTGCTTTCACAACTGCCCTCCAGCACCAACTGAGAAACTCAAGTAAATGTACGTACCATGTCACCAGATGCAGGAGTACAACATGACCACAGGCAGCAGTGTGGAGATACGGGGACAAGCTGTTCTAACTAGTACCACCCTTCTGGTCACCAGAGAAACCAGCACCAGTTGTCCCTGGATCTCCACCTGCTCTAGCCTCCACCAGGGCCCCAGGAGATACTGCCAACCACTGGGAACTAGAGTAATCTGCACTCTCAAGTGGGGTCCCGACACCAGGGTTGTATCAAGAATTCACTCATGTAACTCAGTTCTTAAGCACTTTCAATAACTGAAGTACATCATGGGTGCACAGGCATTTCCATAAAAAACCCTTCTGGAACATAGTTTAGGCACTTTCCAAAGTTCATAACATACTTCATAACAAATAGGTGAGCACAAACATTGTGACGTCCGTTTGGTTCCAACTGTCAATGTGGTCCTCAGACTGATCTTTCCTCCCCTCATCAGTTAATAAGACTTTTTCAGTACTAAACTCTGCTTAAACAGAAGTCATTCCATAAATGAATAGAGCTAAATTTTATCTTCTTTTTTAAAATATTTTATTGAAGTATAGTCAGTTTACAAGTAGGAATTGGTAATCCTACTACTGCTGTGTCAATGTCTTGGTACAGAACAATACTTCAGTCATATAGGAACATACATATATTCGTTTTCATATTCTAACAATAAGTTACTACAAGATACTGAATACTGTTCCCTGTGCTATACGGTATGAACTTGCTGTTTATCTATTTTATATATAGTAGTATCTGCAAATCTTGAACTCCCAATTTATCCCTTCCCGCCTCCTTCCCTGCTGGTAACCATAAGTTTGTTTTCTATGTCTGTGAGTCTCTTTCTGTTTTGTAGATAAGTTTGCCTGTCTTTTTTTATTTTTAAGATTCCACATATAAGTGATATCGTATGTATTTTTCTTTCTCTTTCTGGCTTACTTCACTTAGAATGATATTCTCCAGGTCCATTCATATTGCTGCAAATAGCATTTTTTATGACTGAGTAGTATTCTGTTGTATAAATATACCACATCTTCTTTATCCAGTCATCTGTTGATGGACATTTAGGCTGTTTCCGTGTCTTGGCTATTGTAAATAGTGCTGCTATGAACACTGGGGCACAGGTGTCATTTTGAAGTAGGGTTCCTTCTGGATATATGCCCAGGAGTGGGATTACTGGGTCATATGGTAAGTCTATTCCTAGTCTTTTGAGGAATCTCCATACTGTTTTCCACAGTGGCTGCACCAAACTGCATTCCCACCAGCAGTGCAGGAGGGTTCCCTTTTCTCCACAGCCTCTCCAGCATTTGTTTGTGGACTTTTTTTTTTAACATTTTTTTATTGAGTTATAGTCATTTTACAATGTTGTGTCAAACTCCAGTGTAAGAGCACAATTTTTCAGTTATACATAAAGATACATATATTCATTGTCACATTTTTTTTTTTGCTGTGAACTACCACAAGATCTTGTATATATTTCCCTGTGCTATACAGTATAATCTTGTTTATCTATTCTACATTTTGAAATCCCAGTCTGTCCCTTCCCATTCCCCACCCCCTTGGCAACCACAAGTTTGTATTCTATGTCTATGAGTCTGTTTCTGTTTTGTATTTATGTTTTGTTTTGTTTTGCTTTGTTTTTAGATTCCACATATGAGCAATCTCACATGGTATTTTTCTTTCTCTTTCTGGCTTACTTCACTTAGAATGACATTCTCCAGGAACATCCATGTTGCTGCAAATGGCATTATGTTGTCAGTTTTATGGCTGAATAGTATTCCATTGTATAAATATACCACATCTTCTTTATCCAATCATCTGTTGATGGACATTTAGGCTGTTTCCATGTCTTGGCTATTGTAAATAGTGCTGCTATGAACACTGGGGCACAGGTGTCATTTTGAAGTAGGGTTCCTTCTGGATATATGCCCAGGAGTGGGATTACTGGGTCATATGGTAAGTCTATTCCTAGCCTTTTGAGGAATCTCCATACTGTTTTCCACGGTGGCTGCACCAAACTGCATTCCCACCAGCAGTGTAGGAGGATTCCCTTTTCTCCACAGCCTCTCCAGCATTTGTTTGTGGACTTCTGGATGATGGCCATTCTGACTAGTGCAAGGTGATACCTCGTTGTAGTTTTGATTTGCATTTCTCTGATAATTAGCAGTATTGAGCATTTTTCATGTACTTATTGGCCATCTGATGTCTTTATTGGAAAATTGCTTGTTTAGGTCTTCTGCTCATTTTTGGATTGGGTTGTTCAGTTTTTTGTTAAGTTGTATGAGCTATTTATAGATTCTGGAAATTAAGTCCTCGTCAGTCTCATCTTTTGCAAATATTTTTTCCCATTCCACAGGATGTCTGCTTATGGTTTCCTTTGCTGTCCAAAAGCTTATAAGTTTAATTAGGCCCCATTTGTTTATTTTTGCTTTTATTTCCATTGCCTGGGTAAACTGCCCTAGGAGAACATTGCTGAGATTTATGTCAGATAATGTTTTGCTTATGTTTTCTTCTAAGAGGTTTGTTGTATCTTGTCTTATGTTTAAGTCTTTAAGCCATTTTGAGTTTTTGTGTGTGTGTGTATAGTGTAAATCAACTTCATTGCTAAAATTTAAATACCCTTCTTTTACTTCTGAATCACAGAAATTTCTTCCAGTCCTGGGACTCCCTTCTCTCTAAACCTAAATTCCATGATTTTATCCTATCCTAATATATGTCTGGATATTTATCATAACTGAGCTGGACTACAACAGTAGACTAGAAGAAGTCTGAATATTGTTTAGCCTATGTGGTGTGTTAATTATTGAAAACACATTGGCTACTTGGTAAAATGGGTTCCCCAAAGAGACAGTTAGGCTGATGACTCATGCTGAGTCACTCGCTAAGAAAGCCTCTGAATTAATGAGAAGCAGCTATGGGTATAGGTGCGTGCCTGCATGAGTGGTTTAAGAAAATAACCAAGGAGGGGAAAGTTACAGCTATATGAGCTGACTGCTAATAATGTGAGGAAAAGGAGGAGAGGAAGAAGACATGCTTTGAACATCAAGAGTAGGCAAAGTTTTTCACCGTAGACACAGAATCATAAAATGACTTTAAGAGAGCTGATTATAAAATAATGGCTTGTCTCCTGCAAATTGTCTGTGTCTGTTAGCTTTCTACCATGGACACTAGCGGATGTAGCAGAAGGCCAAAGGAAGAGCACAGGCAAATACATGGACCAAAGAACTAACAAATGAGTGCCCTTTCCATGCAAGATTTTTTCCTCTGTGCTTTATCTGGTATAGAATATTCTTTACCTTTTTACATTTAAGTGGATTTCTAAAGTTATTAGCATGATAAAAATGTGTTTCTTACACATCCATCCCAGGCAAGGGGGATACATAATTATATTTCGCTTAAGGTCTCAGTTTTGGGAACCAGAGCAGTGCCTGACTCAGTAATCATACATGGCCCAGCAAACACATATATCCACACACAAGTATAAACTCAAATAAACAGTTCATGAACCCACTCTGGTATTTAAATTCCACTCTATGTCATTATTTTTAAGATGTTAGTCAAGATCCACAGATTCAGAAATAGAAAAATTACCATAACAGTTCAAGTTCCGTCCTTCAAGGAATTAAAAACAGTCGGTTCCCTAAGTTACTGATATGACTTCAAAAGTTTCCATGTTGACACACTTGGAATACTACATAGTAATGCTGAAAAGTAGGAAGAAAAGAACTGAAAATTGAACACACACATTAATCACAGCTTTGTAAAAAACCAAGGCCCAGGAAAGAAGACAGGAAAAGATCACAGAGTCTTATTAAGGTGAAGAGATTTTTTATAAATAGAACTACTTCTGTTATTAAAGCATTTAATTACTGTTTTAATTTAAAATAGCACAATATTCATTTTTTAAAATGTGTCTACATGTCATAACATCATAAGCTAGTCAGAAAAAGAACGAACATGAGAGGCAGTCTAACCCACTCAGTGTACAGTTGAGGAGCCTAAGACTTAAAAAAGTGAGAAAAGAACTTAAAACTGAGGTTTCCTAAATGATACTGACTTAGATACTTCCTTGTCCAAGTGAGTGGATGCAGTGTTGTGATTTATAAGCAAAATATTTATCTGGTCATTCAGAAGGCCAAAATATATTTCCCATATATATTTGGTCTTCATCCTGGGTTTCTGCACAGCTCCCCAAATCCTAGCAGTTTCTGAAGTGTCCAGAGTGATAAAGGTGTCTTTTGTTTGTTATGTTAACTTGAGACCTTTGGAAAGCACCTAAGGAGGGAGCTGGTTGTCAGTGGAGCCAACCGTGTGATTAGGAGCTGGAACTTTCAGTCCCATCCCTGACTTCCGGGATAGCCAGCTGGTCAGAAGCACAGGTTAACAACCTAGGCTCAAGAGTGGTGTCTGAAGTGAAGGGCAGTCTTGCTGGACTGGGCCTGTACCTGTGCAATTTGATTCTATCTCCAGGTAGACAATATTATATAAAGTTACAGATGTACAATATAGTGATTCATAATTTTTAAAGGTTATACCCCATTTATAGTCATTATAAAATATTGGCAGTATTCCCTGTGTTATACAATATATCGTGGTAGCTTATTTTATACATAATGGTTTGTACCTCTTATTCCACACCCCCTATATTGTCCCTTCTCCCTTCTCTCTCCCCACTGGTAACCACTAGTTTGTTCTTTATATCTGTGAGTCTGTTAGCATGTACTATTTTTAGTTAAAAAAAAAGACATGAAAAAGATTTCTATCTGGTGGAAAAAAAAACCATGGGGTACCAGACTTTCTATAACTACTTCCTCCCATGAGACTAATCTCTCTTTAGGGCTTTGTTAAAAGCAAACACTAAAATGAACATCAGACACATTCCTTTAATTGCTCTCTTGAGGAAACAGCTCATCATTTTCTTATAAACAAACTTCTCTGACAATGATCAGACACGATCTGTTGTGTTTTAGAGCATTAAAAGGCCTTCAATACACATAGACACAGAAGGAGAAAAGAAAGTCACAGAGCTTATCACATGAAACTGACTCATTTTAATTTTCCACTTAAAGCGGCCTATCAAAAAATATCACACTGAACTATGAAACAGCCAAGCATTTCCCTTCATTTCTTTCCAGTGCTCATCTGGCTTTACATCATTTCACCACCTTGGCTTGCATCTTTGTATCCTGGTTCTGCCACTTACTAGGTATATGACCTTGGGCAAGTCATTCTGGGCCTTAGTGTCTTCATTTGTCAAACAGGGATGATAAACCTTATTGTGTTGCTGTGAAGATTAACTCAGTTAATACATGTTAAGCACTTAAACAGGGTAAGCACTCAGAAATATTACCTTAATAGGTAATAATTATAATATAGTAATCATTTATTATTATCATAAGGAGGCAAGGGATTAAAACGAACAGAGAGCAGTAAGAACACTCCAGTCCTTCTGTCTATGTAGAGCTGGTAAAGGATTAACTGCATTGTTAATAAGGCTAAAAGGAGATTAGAGAATTACTCATGGATTTTAATTGTACCTCATTCTCCAAATCCCAAATACTACAAAGAGTAAAAGCTTAGCTGAAATGCCAAAATCCTATTGGCAAGTCAGTAGGAACAAATTTGGACACTGCTGAAAACATTTTACGGACCCATGCTGCACAGGAGGACAAAGTCCCCACATTACTATTGGATTGGTACCGATGTGGACGTAACCCACTGGCCGGCCCTCATCCAGACCACCCGGCCCTAGTGCCTGGTACTGGCTGCCTCCACCTTGTTGGCTTATCTAGTTCTTTCTTTGCTGTTTTCTAAAAGCAAGAGCAGGAACCAAAAACGGCCAAAGGATAGCATTAAACACGTGTGAAGAAAACCAAGTTTGAGCAGATACAGCCCTGGGCTACCAGCATTCTCTCCCTCCCAAATTGAGTCATCATTCACAAAATCTAAATGTTGCCTGACCCACAGACACGACCAAACTGCAAATCACCTAAGCACTTTGCCAGAAAGAAATCATGTAAACTAAGGACAGTTGATGGGATTACATAATTTTTTGAGGCAAAAGGAAGACATCCTAAAGATGAACTAGTTGAAAACTCGTTAAGAAGGGACAGCAGTCTTGCTATACCTTGGAGCAATGGGCATGGGGAGGAAAGCCAGCACTGCAAGGTAACCAGAAAAAAGCCTGAACCTCTGTTGCACCAGCTCTGGAACATCAGCCTCCAGACTTATGTAGGTAATTCGAGGTCTTTATCACTTAGGCCACTATTAATGGAAGCAGCTGACTGAACCCTGACATAAAAGGTGAGCAGCACCAGCAAAAACTTTCTAAACCAAACTTAGGTGAGATATTTAGATAATGGTCAGGAACAGCCCTGTTTCCCTTGCTGAGGTTTCATCTGTTAATTACATATATCATTGTTTATGGTCAGTGCTCACTTAGGAGGGCAGGAAAGAGATAACTCACCATACTATTTTTAGAATTATTTTAGACACAACACATCCATCAGAGAAAACATCCACCTTTACATATGTACTCTTAATTCAGATTCATGCTCTTAGTAAGCAAAATAGATAAAAATGCTTTTCTGTATATGCATTGTACAACCTATTTATATATTTTTAAATTCTTTTTAAGACAAAGTCCATATTTATTATGTGTAACATGCCTTCAGAGGTGTAAGCAATTAACAAATATAAAAAATAATATATCAAATAATATGCTACCCAACTTTTACCTGAATTTACTATTATACATATTCAATTGTTATATCATTAAGAAATAAAAACTAGCAAATAGGAAAAGCAGATATGAGGAGGAATGCCACATTTTCCATGCCTTTGCGATATTTGTCATACTTTCAGTTATTGAGATTTTCTTCTTCCATCAATGACTTTAGTTAAACTGTATCATTAGGATGGATGTTACATTCTCTTTGATGGAGTTATAAATTGAGCACTTTTGACACTATTAACTTTTTCAGGCTCAAAGGTTATTCCTGGTTAATGGGTATTTTAACACCTTCACCATGTCCATAAGTTGAAAAATGTCAATTTCCTGCAATAGAATGGAGTATAAATTGTGCCTATTATATTTATGTATTATAGACATGTTTGTCTACCATGAACGAGATGCATTAAGATAGATGAGAAATCCAAAAAGCTTGTTGGAAGTTCTGCAGTTACTTATTCCTACGTCCTGAGTTCCAAATGACATACTAAAGTACAGGAGGTAGCTTCTAACAGGGAATAAGACTCTCTGGCTTAATCTTCTTGATTTTGCTATAATTTTTCTTAAGATAAAAAGGAAATGAAAAAAATAAGATTATTCACTGTCAGTACAAACCAAAACCTGACTGGTTTATTTTTTTCCACCACATTCTTGGCGGTGGGGATGAAGTGAGATGGCCAGGAAGTCCCGTCTAGGTGACCCACCACAGACTGTCAGCGACAGACTCACTCCCATGCAAGCATGTACTGAGCACTGACGATGCCCTGATGCTGCTGAAGCTTTGGGGCCAAAATGGTGATGCTCTAGGACCCAAAGTCAACAGTTAAAAAACAGCTCCATAGCGGAGAGGGTATCGCTCAGTGGTAGAGCATATGCTTAGCATACATGAGGTCCTGGGTTCAATCCCCAGTACCTCCATTTAAAAAAAAACAACTAACAATAAATAAATAGACCTAATGACCACCCTACTCCAATCAATCAATCAATCAATCAATCAATCAATCAATAAAGCCAGCTCTGTGCATAAGCAGCACACATGTTCTTGGGGAGGGGTCCTGTGAAGGAGGTTACAACAAACTGGAAATCTCAATGGAAACAAAATGAAGTATAAAATAGATTTAATATTTTAAAATCGTTAGTTAAAATTATGCCCAGTGCATAGAAATATTTACACCACTGACCCAAAACATAAGAAAACCACTAGCCATACCACATATTTACAACTTGGAACAACAAAACTTTATTCTACTTTATTACTCTTAATATGCTCATGTCTTGAGTTGCTGAAATAAGTACAGGAGAAAAATAAGACAATGAATAAAAAAGAATAAGTGGAAAGAATAAGTGAAAGAAAATACTACTTGGGAGGTTTTCCCTTTATCATTTACAAGTTCAGTGGCCTGGAGTTAGAGAACCATGACTATGATTAACTCAGTTTTCTTCTTGCTAATTAAAAGTAACCACCCTTAATTAAGCACTTACTGAGATTTTGATTCTGTACTAATTGTCTGACATACACTATCCTTTCCTTTTACATATGAGAAAACTGAGTTTTATAAAAGTTAAGCTATTTGCCCATGGGTTAATTCAGCTAGTAATGATCAGGTCCATACACATACGTTTCTGATCACCCACACCAAAGAAACCGGGACACACCAGTGATACTGTACATGGTTCACATGTAACTTCCTACAGTTCAAACTGGCCAGGTGACGTAAAATTAAGTAATATTATATGTCTTCAGAGCACTGATTTTACTACTGAAACCAGCTGTACCCATCAACAGGATTTTAATTTTAATGAGTTGATTATATTACTAGACTTGACAGTGCATCCAAAAAAGCAGTTCATAATAAAACCTATAGCAATAAAAAGCTCTGAGATGTGCTGTTGGTAAAGAACAGAAAGGAATCTACTTCTGGTCTATTTACTTTGTTTTATTTCTTACATGTAAGTTATGTTTAATAACAAATATACCAAAGTTCAAGGTAGATTTCTTTGAAGCTTGAAAATGAAGAATACGGATCATAATGTTTATAATCCTTTTTGATACAACAGACACAAAATGTGACCGTCCGCAGCACAGGACTGCTTTTGGCTGTGTCTGTCAGAGAATGTGAAGTAGAAATTCTTGATAGCTCAAAATGGTTTTCCTATTTCCTGTTACCTCTGTTCAAGAGTCTACCATTGCAAATTTGACTTTTACAGTGTGTCAAACTAGAAGGAAAAAAAATCACATTTTAAAACATGAACGGTAGTTTGTTTCCATGCCAATAAGGAAAAGATTTTTCTTCTTCATGGGAAAAAAAAGATCAGAAACTATAGGCACTCAGAAAAGTACACTTGTTTTTCACTACAGAGTAGGTATGGTTTCAAAGCAAAAGAGAGAGGACCAACAGCAAGAGAGAAAACAAAGAAAGAAACAAACAAGCAAAAGAAAAGAAAAAAACTAAATATATAATAAAGCCAATTTGCTTATTCACTGTTTATATCATGCCTAATCCTTCTCCCCACCCAAAAAAAGATACGATCGCTAGCAGTGGATATACAGAAACTGTCTTCTAAGACGACTATACAAGAACAATGGAAAAAATATACCATGCTCCTTTACTCTGTAATATAGTATTCTCCTATAGAATAAAATGATTGACCCAATGAAATGCATAATATAAAATAAGCTAAACTCACAGGCAAATGTATTTTAAGATGGGTCTATAAAATACCTCTAATGGAGACTGAATTACAAAAAAAAAACAAAAAACAGTTATTTAGTAGTCAAATACTTTGGTGTCGAATTACAGTGATCTTATTCCCTAACTACCCACCACTTTATTTTTTAATGCAAAATGGAGGCTTCAGTCACAGTCAGACATAAAGCACGAGGAACACCGGCAGTGCGCAGGCCAGGGGAGTCAGGCACCCCTAGACCTACACCTGGCTGTGCCTCAACAGACTTGTGACCTGAGTCATGTAACTTCATTCTGTGGCCTTGGTTTCCAAATCTGTGAAAGGTGGCTGTAACTCCAGCAGCTTGACTTGTAAGACCTCTCCTAGCTAACATTTTATAACTCATTTTATAACAGAATGTATTAAACTATTTGATAGATGGTTAGAAAAAAATAACACCGAAGCAATAAAACAGCAGATGCGAATCCTGCAGGGACAACCCTCTGTCAATAAAATGACGGCTCTGTAAATATAATGTCGTAAAGTTTACCTTACCCTCAAGCACCCTTACAACCTACACAGCAACCTAAACTGAACTTTCCCAGACAGAGGAGGGCTCCATCAAGATGCAGAGAGCAGTCTAGAGTTACCCCTGACATGTAAGGGACCCCGCCACTGCACCACCTGGCCTAACTGCCCGCAGCGGCAGGATATATACAGTAGCCGTGTGAGGGGGCGGAGGATGGCTCCACGCCAGGAATCACAAGCGGGAGCGAGTGACAGAGCGAAGGCAGGACAGCTTTCTACAGCCCCTGCTTGTATTTCAACTGCTACAGAAAGTAATCTCATTAGCAATTTTTGAAGTTGTTTTTAAACTTCTGCTATACTAATTTGTTGTTCTCAAAATGAATTACTTGGTAATCTTATTGACAGGCACTAAATACCTTAAAATGTCCCATTTATATTTATACTTGATTTATATACTACCCGAGGATATTAAGTTGAAAACTCACTCAAAGTCAGTCCTGAAAAAGAAAACTCTCGGACAGGGGAGATGAAGGCATCTCAGAAGGACAAATAGACCCTATTTCCAAGACGTTCATGAAGAGAACAAAAAAGGTCATTACAGTTCATAGGGAGCACTCCAAAGCAGAGTATCAGGAATGAGCTTTCCCTCCACAATTGTTTTAGAGCCCAGAAACTAGGCTATGAATAAACCATTTAAATTATTCATCTTATTTGCTCCACAGGCAAAGGAGAAGAACAAAAACTTAACCAAATTGCTGGCTGTAATTATCCGCAAAATAGCCACAGGTTGTTAGAAGGATATTTTATTAGTTTTTCAATTTTCACCACAATTCCTTCATCTTAAAATAGTTCAGCAATACTAGAAGTCATACTAAGTGAAAACACAACCAGTAAAAAGCTGACAAAGGTAATATGTTTAAATGTTTAAGTCTGCAGAGTTGTTTAAGGCACCATCTACAGAATGCCAGTTATATTTTTGGACCCAGTGCCCAGCAGGCCAGAATATTTGCATGTGCTTCACTCCACCCAGAGAAGGAACGTGTGGGCATGCGCTGCTCTGCCCTGAAGCACTTTTAACAAAGAACACACAGTTGCAGAGAGACAAGCTGGTGTAACAGAACATAAGCAGCTTAGAAAAATAGATATTTGCTCCCAAGTGCCCATGATTAAAAAAAGAAAAGAAAAAGATAATTACAAGTTTTTAAAAAAACACAAGCAAACACACACACCACTTAGTAATGAGTCTATGAAGAGAACCACAAACACATCCTCCAGCACCATTAGGGAAGCCTCGTTCTGCTTCATGTGACTTGCTTCCGAGAAACAGAAAGGGTTCAGAACTGTCAGTCACACATGGCAACTTGCCCAAACTCTCCTGGTAGTGAGCCTCTCTGTTCAGGAGTCTACCCCTGCAAACTGTAGATTTCAACTCTTTTTAACCTATATTCCCTCATGTTAGGTGCTGTGCATCATTTGCTAAGAAGGTGCTGAAGCTTTTACTTGTGGTTGATTGTATTATGACTCTTGTAGTAATTCTGACAGCGTTTCCTTCAAACATTACCTGTCACATCTCCTTTTCTGATCTGACCTCATAGAGATCATCCCCAAACATCTCCCCCTTGAGATGTGTTGCCTTCCTGGCAAAGAACTAAAGGCAAGGCCGTATTCCCTTAGGAGATCCAATTCAGTATGCCATCTTTAGATGGGCTTGCACTGGTTAAAAAAAAAAAAAAAACAAAAAACAGGTCTCTGCACATAATGATTTATAATGCTGCTGTCGTAAAATGCTACATCGCAGCTACTGAGAGAGAACTTGTTAGTAATACATTCTAACTCATGTTCACAAAACACTGCAAATGACTACATGTGCAGATGTGTGATTTGGGATGGCAGTACCTTATTTGAGAAATACACTGCATGAAGTTCATGTATTTGTATTAACAGTCAAATTGATAAAAGAAAAAGTTACATCAATAGTTAATTTTCATCTCTATATATGATTATGGCTTGTATCTGTGGGACACTCAAAGAGCCATATGGGAAGAAATATACCAAAGTTAAAGACATGAACTGTGGGGTCAGATTCCCTTGGTTTAAATATTAGTTTCACCATCTACTGCTGTGAGACCTTAATCAAGTTACTGCTCTCTCTTTGTCTCCTGATCTGTAAAACAGGAATATATTATAGGGTTGTCATGAAGGTTAAATGAGCTATATTTGTAAAGCACTTAACCAGAGATATTTAAGTGTTGATTAAATAAAGTGCTGCACAGGTGTTCATCAACCCTGCAAACAGCTAAAAGCAGTAACACTCTTTATACTGATAGCAAAAGCTTAAACTGGGCTGATGAGGACAGACAAGATAAAATGACACATCACTGAGGTGGGTATGAGATTGGAAAAGTGTTGCCAAACATCAGATTAAATATAAACATTAAAATGCGGGGCTCCAAGCATATTTAATGTTTTCTAGCTTGGTACTAAAATATGCCTAAATGTGCTTTCACATTCCTGTGTAGTAACAGGAGGCTCCTGGCCAAGTCTGGCCTGTGTGTGACCTTGGAAAACCTTGTATCTCTCTCTGTCCCTGGGTCTTTTAAAAACTAAAATAATCAGACTACATGACTAATCTCTAAGGCCCAAGTCTGAAAGTCCCAGAGAGATGGCAGCCTAATCCTTAAGAAATATACAAAGTTAAAAAAAAAAAAAAAGAAAAGTAATAGACATTTTTATAGAATTTGAGCAAAAAAGGTTGCTGAGTTAGACAAAAAGCAAATCCTCCTCCCTTCCCTTCTCTGCAGGGCAAAAATAAAACCAGAAAACAAAGTCATTAGACTTTCCCCCATAATTCCACTTGAATAAGGAAGCAGTGACAGGAACAGCCCCCACACTCCAGGACCAGTGGGAGGAGGCTACTCTGGGTCTCAGGCTTGGACTGTGTGTGTGTGAGGGTGCTCCTGAGAGGCGTCTCAGACTCGTGTCTGTGCAATGCCAGGAAAAGCATGGCTGCACCAGAAACAAAGAGCCACATGTTATATGATTCCATTTGTATGAAATGGCCACAATAGGCAAATCCACTGAGACAGAGAGTAGACTATTGGTTTCTGAGGACTGGGGTGTTGAAGAAATGGGGAATGACTACTGATGGGTACGAGGTTTTCTTTTGGAGTGATGAGAATATGGAATTAGATTGTGGTGTTAGTTGTAAAACTTTATAAATATACTAACCACTGAACTGTATACTTTAAAAGGGTTGCATGGGAATTGTATCTCAGCAAAAAATAGGGAAAAGGGCAGGTCTACCATAATAATAAAGGTTCCTATTATTATCTAGCAGTCTGCCTTCTCTTATCAGAAACAGAAGAAAGTAAAGAGATTAAAGTCACTCTGTCAACAGCTCTTGATAATGAGAAGGCTCAAATTAGATTTCAAATTGCCTCTAAAGGGTGGCCAAAAAGTCTTGAAAACACAGAGGCAGAGGATTGAAGGCCCTGCTCTCAAAGGTAAATTATGTACACAGAAAGTAAGAGTAACCAGTAGGAAGGAGCTACCTGATAAGGCACCGCTTGCCCCTCCCTGAGCACTGGCCAAGTGCTCCAACACGCCAAGATCTGATGGAAGCCAGGTGCACCTGAGCCCCACCCAGAGGTTTCCCAAGGTGGTGAGCCACAAGAAAAACTAGGAAGCCAAATGAGCGCTTCCAAATTTTACTTCTGCACTCTGCAGCCTCTAAGCCCAATACTGACTTAAGCACAGCAGTGGGCCCCTCTGTGGTGGCCCAAGGAGAGGCAGCAGCAGGAGCAAAAGCTGAAAGGTGAGGAAGAAAGGAATCAGCAACAGTTTGGCATTTGATGTTTGATAAATAGTTGAGCTGTATTTTTAAAAATAACTCTGGCTGGGGAGAATTCCAAGAGACAAGAACAATTAAAGTGATCACACTGATTTGGGAGCTACTGATACCACCATTTTCACAAACTTTCTTTCTGACAATTATGCAGTTACATGGGCTAAGCAATGAACAGACTTAATTAGACTAATGTAAGGTGACTGCCTGAATGTTGACCTACTGGGGATCTCTATGCTTTTACTGTGCACACAACCCTACATCAGCTTGAACCTCCTTCACAAAGCAGAGGCCAAGTGGGCCTCTGCATGATGCCCAGGGTCAGCAAGCCATTCTCTCCCCTTTTTTCACCCCCTGCTTCAAATGTAGCAAGCACAGGTTCTGCTGCTGCTGTGCACCAAGGCTTCCCACTAGAGCTGCATGAGAGATTTTTTTTTTAATTCCAAAACCCATGCCACACCCCACACCAGTTACATCAGAGACTCTGGGGACAGGGCCCAGGCATTTTTTTAAGGCTCCCTAGCTAATTCCAATGGGCAGCCAAGGCTGAGAACCACTGTTTTAGGGGAAAGCTGAACAGAGACCAACCTTCACTAACCTCCCTTATGATAATAGAATCTTGTGTTCATTTTTAAGGTAAAAGAGTTGAGTCTACAAAAAGGAAGCATCCTATGAATAAATACTAATCTAGAGATACTCATTAATTATTTCCTAAATTATTATTTAAATCATTAAATTTCCCTTTATTAGATTTTTTAACACTTTCAACTCCTAATAAGGTGTACTACGAATGTCTCTTTTCCTCAGAATATACAGATAGAAAAGAAAATAAAGTGTATCTACTTAGTAATAGAATAATTCTAAAATATATAAAACCTATTTACTTGAACTACTCAGAAACATGACCATATCTACCATTTCATAGAATTCCTAGCAATAGACAGGGACCTTTAGCTTCTTGTAAGTAAAAAGGGCCAATAATATTCAATTGATTGTGTAAAAAATGAATGAAGGAATAACTTAAAACAAATGATAAAAAATTGAAATTATTTTAAAATATGACTTAAAAATTGGCTCCTACTAGAATTTGTGCCAGGTCAAGGAGAAGCAAGTTCAAGCTCTGTCCAACTTTAGTCACATCCACTTCTACATACATAGATTTACACATCCCACCCAGAAAGGGATTTTTACTTTTCTAAAGCCCATACCAATGATCTAATCACACCAAATAACAAGGTTATGTTTCTTACAAGATTATGATATGGAAGAAATGCTCTTCTATATTTTTAAAGATCCATAGTCTTCACTAGTTAGAAACAATTCACACAGCTGGAAAGTTACTAAATTTGATCAATAACATCTAAAGCACAAACCTGAAAAATGCTTCAAAATCTTTCTTACTAAAAGAACTCTTACAAGTAGAAGACACAAACAGAAGAAAAGTAAAGGAGTGTTCTACTAAGTTATTTTGTCCATTATCACAGACCCAGTGATATGCAAGCTGTTCTGAATCATTGCTGCTTACAAACTTTGTATATACACAATCTATTATTTTATAGAAAACTGCTATTTGTGTATCTTTTCCAATGATCTGAAAGCCAAACCAGTTTTTCCGGTCTGTCTTCAGAATCATTTGGTGTACACATACAGCATGGACAGTACTTCAGCAAGTAGTGCTAAATGTCGGAGAGGATCTCCAAATTCAAAAGCAAGCAGTGTCCTATTAGCAGCTAGATTTTCTGGAATGTCACTATGTGTATGAACCAGACTAATTCAGTAACTACTACTTTGGTAATTTCAATTTAAATGTTCAGGTCACAACGAACTTCTTCTAAAACATATTACCGCTTTCTAGTTAAATTGTAGTCTGGCTTATGATAGACTCAGGTGTCATAATGTGTCATCTGTGTCTTAGCTTTCCAGCTGAATTTTTTTTCCTCCTTTATTTTTATCCCTATGGTTGAGGAAAGTTGTAGAGACCAATTCAATGAAAGTAAAACCAACCAGCTTTCTTGGGAAGAGCTATAGAGTAAAACAAATTTCACTTGTGGGGTGGAATAATTCCTATTTGAATGAACATTAAAATGAAATTGTAGAATATTTTCAAAATAAACACTGTAGAGTAAAAACAATGTCAACTAGTAGAAAATTCAGGTTGTAATCAGATAAGATTCATTTGTAATTTAGATTAATTATATGAGTCATTTATGTAACCAAGGAGATATATTAAGGATGCATTTTATAAGGTTTGTTTTTGTTTCTATACCAGGGTGTCTCCCATTTGCCTGTAATAAGTGGCCAGTCGTTTTAACATCAAGAAGACAAAATTTCCCCGTGTCTGAATTAACATTAACTCTGAATTAAGGAAGCCCTAATTGCTGGGATTTTACTATGTACATAAATATAAGGTGAAATACACACTAAAATAATTCTTAAGGAGAAGGAAACGCCTCTCTGTACCGGTTGAGATCTGCGACCGGTAAAGGTCGACTTCCTTCTGCCTTCATTTGTGCCTCCGTTAGAAGGCAGACGCCCTGCCAGAAAAATCTGATTGAACATACATTTCGGCTAGTCATCAGACGATCAGGTGTCAAGTCAAGGCTCCAAAATGTGTAACCTTAAGCAGTCAGTTACTACTCTCTGGTCTTCGACCGCTCTCCCGGAGGAATGGGGATGTACAGCAACCAGGGCAGCTCTGGACGAGGAAAGGGGAGTTAAGGGGAGGAAGGGATGGTTGCAGGGGGGAGCCACTTACGAGATGTAGGCTGGGTAGCCGAATCCTATCAGGTTGCAGAGGAGAGAGGCTCCATAACCGAACACCAGGTACAAAGCCACCAGCCCGATGACACCTGTAGACATAAGGAGAGAAGTGGGTCGGGTGGCGCCACAGGAGCTCCAGCCGGGCAGCCCCTGCCCACACCGCAAGGCTTAGCCCATTCAGGCGACTGAGAAAAACAAACCGCGCAAAGGCTGGGCCTGCGCCTTCGCGGGGCTTTGCCTGCGGTCTGGGGATACCTGGCAGCCCCCACCTTTGTGCCCTTCCTCCCGCAGTCTCTTCTCCAAGGGCCCCCGCAGTGCGGCCCACCAGCCGGGGGAGCCCGACCCCCCAGAGGGTCTGGGGAGGCCCGGATTCCCGCGCCGGCCCGCAGCCTCTCCCCTTCCGAGGGGACACCCCTTCTCCGCGCCGAGCTCGGCAGAAGGTCTGGCTAGGACCGTGTACTCCTCCACGGCCCCCGCGCGCCCTCCCGCAGAGGCCGCGCCACTCCGGGCCAGCCCTGCGCTCGGCCGCTGGCACTCGGCGATCGGCCGCGGGGGCAGACACGTCAGCGCCGGCCAGTCCCCGAGCCCCACGCCCCGGGCGCCCCGCCACCTCGCTGCGGGCACAGACCAGCGCTTCCCAGCCCTGGTTTCCCCGGCGGGGTCTACGGTCTCTGGCCGGTCTTGACGGCCAATTCGGTCCCCGAGGATGCCGCTCGCCCCGTCTGTCACCCACTACCCCGGTCCGTGCTGGCTTCCCCAGCAGCGGATGCCGCAGCTGTTCTCGGGGCTGGGCAAACGGCGGGACCCCGCGGGCCGCAGCCCTGCACCCACCCAGCGCGATGTAGCTCCGGTTCACGCCGGTCTTGGCCTCGAGTTTGGCCAAGAGGTCTGTCATGCAGTTCTTCTGGTGCAGAAATTGGTCGAACCTCTGCCTCATGGCTGCAGACATGGCGGGGACCGTCGCGCTGCCGCCGGGGCTGCTGCTGGTGCCGGCTGGCCGCGGAGCGGGGTGACTGGGGCGGCGGCGGCGGCGGCGGCGGCGGCGGGCGGGGCGGGAGGCGGGCGCGTTGGTGCGTCGCTGGGCTCCCTCCGCGCCGCCCCGCCCCGCCCGCCCTCTTTCTCTCCCGCGCCCGGTGCTCGGCTGCCAACGCCACACCCGGGGCGGCGGCCCGAGCTGCTGCTGCGGCTCCCGGCCGGGCAGCCGCCCCTCTGCCTCTGTGGACGGGGTGAAAAGGGGGTGATGAGTCAGACTGGTGCAGAAAGGAAGTGGAAAGAAGGAGGCAGGCGGCCTTGTTGCTCCCCCCTGCAAAGTGGTGGGACTGGGTTGATGTGTCTGCTCTGCCGAACTTGCGAAGACATTTTAAATCTAAAAATTGAAAAGCATCGCCATCCTGAAAGAACTCTGGTTGCAGAACTGCTTATTCCTTCGTTACCAGAACTCAGCATAGATTTTCTCACTTACAGGTAGTCTTTTTGAAAAGACTCTGAAGAAACTTAACACACCAGCCTCTGGGGAACACCATTTCCAAGAAAGTACCACACTACTTAAACCTTTTCTTGATGGGCTTGACGTTTGCTTGATGTGTGATATCCTGGAAGTGTTTCCAAACCCTCGACGCGGAGGCAGTAGTGTGCACTTGCCTACAAGCAAAATTACCCTGAAGAAGGTAATTTCACATCTTAGGGCGGGACCTCACTTTTCTGCTCACTCCTATTATTTCAGGAAACTCCTTTGAAAGTATTCTTTCTGACTTCTATGATCTGCACCCTGCTGCAGAGTTTTCCTCATTGCTTGCAGATCAGAGTTAGTTTAGCATTCACTGGCCGTGAGCACAAACTGGTCCCCAATATTCTTTCTGTCCTATACAGGCACTCTGATCTTTCAAATTGACTTGACAGTACTGCCTTCCACTTCTGCCAAACATTATCTTGCCCACTCTTAGCCTTTTCCTTTTATGCTAATTTTCCATCCTCTCTTCTTCCCCAGACCTTCTTAGTTCAATTCTCTCAGCACTCCTATCATCACCCAGCCAAATCACTAACCAGATTAAGCCAAGAGAAAAAAACTGATGTGATTACTGTTAGCTTCCCCACTGAGCTGTCCATTTCTGTCTTTCCACCTACAGTCAATTCTCAGCGTGGCAGCCAGTTGGACCTTTCAAAAATGTGGGTCAAGTTGTGTTGTCTTTTTGCTCTTAACCCCCTAGTAGCGTCCCGTCTGCCTGAAGAATGACCTCAAGGTCATAGATGATGTATATGGTTCATTCTTCTCTATTTCTAATTTCATCTCCTACAGCCTGCTTCCTTGCTGTGCCTTAAACAAGCTGAGCCCACTCCTGCCCCTGGGCTTTCACTTTTCTTCTGTCTCGGTGATTTTGTCCCCCATAGGATGTGTGGCAATGTCTGGAGACATGTTTGGTTGTCAGACAGATGGTAACAACTGGGGCAGCAAATGCTCTCCACCACTGCTAGCGTCTAGTAGGGATGCTGCTAAACTTCCTGCAATGCACAGGGCAGCCCCCGCAAAACAAAAAATAATCCAGCCCCAAATGTCAGTAGTGCTGAGGCGGCGAAAACCCTCCTCTGTCTAAAACTCCAGATAAGCACTTAACTGTCTCCTCCCATTCGTCAGGTCCTTGCTCAAATGATGCATCTATGAGGCCCTCTCTGATCCAGAATTGCAACCCCCAACGCTCTCTAACCCTTGTCTTGCTTTATTTTTCTCTGTAACACTTTTTCTCTCTGACATTTTATATGTTCTACTTTCTAGGTTTTTTTTTTCCCTTTCTCTTCTGGATTATGAGCTCCACAAAGATAGGTATTTTTGCCTATTTTTTTTACTTCTGTATCTCAAACACCTAGAAGAGTGCCTCATACTTAATTGGTGTTCAGTAACTGTTGTTGAATGAATGAATATTTAACATACATTGTACTACTCAGTATCTTGAGTGTTTCATGTACTAATTCATTTAATCCTCACAACAGCATGGGTAAGAACTACCTGTTTTATCTTCATTTAAGGGAAGGGAATGATGTGCATCAAGGTCTCAAAATTGATAAATGTCAGAGCTAGAATTCAGACAAGACTCTTACCCCTACAATATACTGCTAATATGGGTTGAATCGTGTCCCCTGCACAAAAGATGTGTTGGAGTCATAACCCCCACTCCCTCAGAACGTGATCTTATTTGGAAATAGGGTCTTTACAAATATAACCAAGTTAAAATGAAGTTATTAGGGTGGGCTCTAACCCAATATGACTGGTGTCCTTATAAAACAAGGAAATTTGGACACAGAGACAGACACCCATACAGGGAGTGTGATGTGAAGACACACAGGGAGAAGCCAGCCATCTACCAGCCAAGGAGAGGGGACTGGAATGCACCCCTCCCCAACAGCCCTCAAATGATACCAGCCTTGCTGACATCTTAATCTTGGACTTCCGACTTCCAAAACTGAGACAACACATTTCTGTTATTTAAGCCAGTTGGTGGTACTTTATCATGGCTTCCCTAGCTAGTACAACTGGCTCGCAGAATAACTGCATTTTGAACTTTTTAACCAGTTGTGAGTTTGTATAACTTCCTACTAAGTGAGCACAACAGTATTCATTCGTCTGGAAGTCAGGGTCTTGTTTTTGAGAACTTAAAATGATTCACAATTTGATAGTTTTAATTTTTTTTTTTAAGCCAAGGAGCAAAATCCTTTTAGGGCAGGTATTCAAATCAGCCTGGATTTTTGTCACTGCATTTCTTATAGTGTTAACATTTGTACTGTATCAACTTGCGTGAAGTATCTGGAAACATACTATTTATTTGGAATTCTTTTGTGTAAATATTGCTCCTTTTCCAGTTTTCTCCAAAGTTAGATTCCAATTTTTTTTCCTCCATCATTCTTACACTGGTAAGACGAGGCAGTAGAGTAAGGTGTAGGGTGTGTGTGTGTAGAGGACGACCTCTGGATCCAGCATGTTTGGGTGAAATCACAGCTCTACCATTTAGCTCTGTGACTTTGGGCATGTTACATAAGGGCTCAGTGCCTCTCTTCCCTCATCTGCAAAATAAGGGTAACAGTAGAACCAATTTCACAGGGTTATTACGATGATTGAGTTGCTATTGGTAAAATTTTTGAAAGAGTGCCTGATGCAAAGTGTTTCTTAAATAATTTAAGAAAGAAGAAAAAAACACAGCTAGATGCTAAAAGTGAGTTAGAGGAAAAGGTCCTTCTTGCTTTTAGGAAATTACAGTCAGGATGGGGAGTGTGGCATCCCTACAAAGCTTAGATGCTTTCAGAGTTGAGAAAAGAGACACAAGATAAGAGCTTGGCCTGAGGTCTCAGACTATTCACCTACTCATATTTATGGAGTATATCCTAGATGCCAGACGCTGTTAGACCTGGGACCCAGACAAGCCAGGTCTCTGTCTGGAAGGCCATGGAGCAGGCTGGCCTGAAGCAGGTTGACTTTGGCAGTTCCTAAGAAGGAAGTCAAACCATCTTGGGATGATGCAAGTGCTGTTACTCTGTCCTCTAAGCTAGAGAAGAAAATCCTGCCGGAAACCCATGATCAGGTCACTTTTGTTCTCTGCAAGCTGTTTCTTCAGGTTAAGATAATTTCTTAACCACTTGAAGTCATTAACATATTTTTGTTATAACTCTGATATGTTAGGAAAAAGTTGTAGTGTATAATTTGCCAGATAAATCTCTTCATTACCTTCCCCAAGCCCCACATATGGAGGGGGGATCCTGGCTTTTGTTGGAGCCTGGCACCCAGGAGGTAGCAACCCTTCTCGGTCAGGAGGCCCTCTAGCCCTGGGGACACAGTCCTCTTGGCACACGTCCCCCTCCCTCTGCTGGAGGAGGCTGGTGGCAACATGTCATTGGAATAAAAAGAGGAAAAGACAAAGTAAACAAAACCTAAGATACAGACTTGCCAGATGACAAGAGGAAAATACAGAGGCTTAAGATAACTTAAGAAAGAGTATTTTAAAAAATGTGAAAATTACCATGCTTCATTGAATACATTTGAATTACATTTTTTAGCCTCTTTTTTCTTAATCTCACATATTTTCTACTGAAAATATGGACACAGCATTTTATCATGTGTCTCCATTCATCAAACAAAAAGTTGAATTTTAGAAAATCGCTGCTCACAATTGAGAATAAAGCAACCTGGGAATATCCTTTTGTTTAGCCAAGTATTTCTATTCTGAAATTAAATACCATATGTCCTTGTTATTGCACATAAATCTAGAGATATTCATCAAGTATAAACGTGCCCTCTCTCTCACCCTTCCATTTCTCCAATAGTGCCTGCACAGGGGACGAATAGGAAGTAAGTCACTGATAGGTTGTTTCTCTATGTTCAAGACCAGTTAGACCAGTTCTGGACAAACCATGGCATTTGGATTCCATACTGGAGTGGACCTGTGTCCACTGACCCTGGGGTATGGTTCCAACCGCAGAGAACAATCCGGATTCACCTGATAGCCTACAGGATGGTGTGCATTTTTGCTTTTCTTTCCATGTAAAAGGTGGACAAGAAAGAGTCAGACAGTTCTGTGCACTTCCCTTTGTGACCTGGCATCAGGGAAATGGACTTAACTTGAATAAAGGAGCTGACCAGTTGTGTTAGTTTCCTATGGCTACTGCAACACATGACCACAAACTGGGTGGCTTAAAGCAACATCAATTTATTATCTTACAGTTCTTTATGTCAGAAGTCTGACACATGTCTCACTGGACTAAAATCAGTGTGTCCCCAGCAAGGCTACATTCTTTTCTGGAGGCTCAGGGGAAGATCTGGTTTTTGGCTTATTTGGTGTTTTTGACAAAACTCAGGCTCTTGTGGTTGTAGGACTGAGGTTGCCTTTACCTTCCCCATCTTCAAAGCCTACAGCAGAGGGTTGAATCCCTCTCCTACTTCAAATTTCTCTTCCTTTTTTCCTCCATCTCATCTCTGACCCATTTACCCATCTGCATTTCACTTCCATTTTTAAGGTCCCATGGGATTATATTGGGCCCACCCAGATAATGTACAACAATCTCCCTTTTTTAAGTTCTATAATCTTAATTACATATTCAAAGCCCCTCTTGCTATGTGAGGGGACATATTCACAAGTTCTGGGTATTAGGGCATGGACATATTGGGGGCAGGGTCATTATTCTGCCTGCCACATGAGCTTTACATGGGGGGGTGTCCATAAACATCCTCGAGGTCCCTAAAAAGAATGAACATGTTAAGATCAATGGGCAGGTATCATCCTTTTACTTACATTGAGGGCCTACCCAGGACATGGCACAAATTTAATCAAGGCCCAAGCCCTGGAGTGGATGTACTGGCTCCATTACTTTCCAGCTGCATGATCTTAGGAAAGTTCTTAGACTCCAAAAGCCCCACTTTCCTCAGTGTCTGAAATGAAGATAATGTCAGTATCTACCTGCTGTAGACAGAATGTTTGTGTCCTCCCAAAATATGTATGTTGAAACCTAATCCCCAGTGTGATGCTATTTGGAGGTGAGACCCTTGGGAAGTAATTAGGTCATGAGGGTGGGGCCCTCACCAATGGGATTAGTGCCCTTGTAAAAGGTGCCCCAGAGAGCTCTCTCACTCCTTCTATTATGTGAGGACACAGAGAAGATGGCAGTCCAGGAACCAAGAACCCTGTTCCCACCAGGTACCAAATCCGACAGCTCCTTGATCTTGGATTTCCTAGCCTCTAGAACTATGAGAAATAAATGTTTATCATTTAAGTCCCCCAGTCTATTTCTGTCATAGCAGCCCTAAATGGACTAACACAGTACCTCATAGGGTTGTCGAGATAAACGGCATACTCCATCTAAAGCGCATCTTAGATTGCCTGGCCTCACAGAGTGCTGAGAAATTTTAGCCAATCTGAAAGATTCCTACATACGTGAAGTAGTCATTAACAGCTGATGCCTAAAATTCCTCCCTCTTGCCTCATTCCTTTGATTCCGGGATTTGCTATCTGTGAAAAGAAAAATACCCCAGAAGAAATAAGAGCACATTTTCACTAGCAATTTGACTGCAGGAAAGAGGGAGGAAAACGAAAATTTTTACTAAGCACCTACTTAGTGTTAGCAGTTTGTGTCCATGAAGGATCTGAGAGCATATTTTGATAGGGTGGAGGCACCAGGTGCTTGAGGATTTTAGAAAATGAGCTTTCTCCAGGCACAAAATAGTGAAACCAAATTGCTCATTTCCTACTTTGTCAAGGACCCTTTGACTAATCAGTGGCCAAAGGAAATGGACTCCACAGGTCCACACAGATGGGAGCAAGGAACTGACTTAACAACGCGTGCCAGGTCAAGTCACGCTGTGCTGACACGCAGCAAGCTGTTGGATACAGCTCTTTATCACTTAGCAGCCTCTAAACGCTTCCTGTCTCTCCTTGGGCTCTGTCTTTCTACCGCTTTTGGGTGAGTTTTGGCCCAGGATCCTCCAGCTGTTAGACATCCATCATGCGTGACCACACTCTTTGACTCAAGAACATGCCTCTTCCTTAAAACACATAAATAACTTCTGCTTTTTTAAGAGCTCTGCCATGGGCTTAGGAGAGAATGACTTGACCATGTAACCTTTTGCTTATTATCCAGAATGGCCTGTCTAAAATCAATGCTGAGGTAGATTTACAACTAGCTAGTATTGAGGGATCTGGAGTAAGATTTGGGGGTACATGCAGAATTTTTTCTCACCTTTGTTTCTAATAACTGTTTACCTATCGGCCACCATAACAAAAACTCTGCTGAACGTGAGAATGTATTAGTATAAAAAATCATGATATATGTGTAACTGCATCCAAAAACTGTCACCTGTCATATGTATCATCTTAACCAGCTTTATACAATTTACTGAAAGTCACAGTGTTGAAACTTTTGATAATCATTCTCATGAGTACAGTTTGAACTTGGACACATTAGTCATTATAACTGTAACTTGTAATTTTGTACATTAGTCACTAAGTTTATATTTAACATGGTACACCAAGCCTACATCATGTGTGTATTTGGGATGCTTATAATTTCCCACAGTGACATATAAAATGGGCTAAAGGAGGAGTTTCCATTTCTGGATTCTTTGGGAATGTGGTTACTTACAATGTATGTCTTTTATGTGTAGGAAGACATTTATGTGTAGATTGCTTGATATCAACTTTACAGCTTTTATTTGGTGTTAAAATGATGCCATGATTTGGATTAGATGCAAATATCTTAAATAAGCCACAAAAGACTTGAGTGCAAAATCAAGTGGAGAATAGGCAGTTATCATAAGTCAAAATGGAAAAACAACATTGGCGCAGTTTCAGAGTAGTCTCTTTAAAATAATTTTTTTATCTTTACCTCAAATTACCTTTTCCAATTTGTATTAATTCAGAGGAGAATAAAGAAAAAAAATCAATTTAGAGTGAAGACCTGCATCAGTCTGTAGAATATGATTTCTCTTCATTTACCTTAGATTACATCCACACTGACAGAGGAAAGCGGAGAGTTAAGCAATAATCTTCAGATTTTACCAGTAAAAATAGACGACTAATAACATAGTGTAGACAGCCCCACACTATGACCTTTCAACAGAGAACAGTTGGACACGGGTAGATTTTTCAGATGACTTAGTATGAGACCAAGGAATGGTCAGTGCTGTGTTTGTCAAGTATAAAATGATACCAGAATATACTCCCCCACCCTTGAAGTCACTTTCCACTATTATTAGACTTGCCTATTCAGATTTAATTTACTAAAGGTTTTATACTTATTTCCTGAAGGCTACTGAATCATCAGTACTTAATGTTCGTTCATTTAACAGTTACTGACTGAGCACCTACTCTGTGCTGGACACTGAGTATACACCAGGAACCCTGAGAGATGAGGTCCAAGCTTTATGGATCTCATGGCAGGTAATGACCATAGCAATATTTGATGTCTATCATGGAGAATTTGAAAGAAACTTTAATATCTTAACCCAATACTTATCCTTTTTCATCGCTAAAGCGAATACTATTGAAAAAACTTCTCAACTTGATTATCATGTATCATTTGTTCTCTTTTTACCAGTCACTCTCTATCTGCCAGCACCAAATCCTTTTCAGCTCCAGTGGCTCTCCTCTCCCCCTTTCCCCTGATCCAGTAGGAGTCGGGGGCGTGGTGACTTCATGCGGAGTCATCGTTATGCTACATTAGGTAGTGAACTCATAAGTGCTAGCAGTGGAGCAGCTAGACAGCGGGCAAGATCTGCTGTTTATCCCTCTCCTGGTCTGCCAGCACTTCCCTAGCGCGGTCAGTTGTGAAATGATCAGCCCCGTGAGGAATGGGAGGGAGAGCTAATCATTGACCTGACCAAGCAAATGATAATAGTAATCTCTTCCTTAGGGATACATTTTAAACTGTATAAACAGACATATTATTGTTTTACCTTAACACAAAATGTGTTAGCAATTAGCAATTGTTTGTCCCAGTGAACTAACATCTGCTAACAATGAGATCCTGGCATCCTATCCTGCATGAGTGATTCTGAGGAAAGGAAGCCAGGATAGCAGAGGAGCAGTAACCCAAAAATACCATGAGACTGCAGTTTCCAGCAGAGCAACCCAAAGTCAAAGCTATGAGGTGAGCAGAGCTGTTTATTCATTGACTCATCTGTTTGACACGTATCTGTGGAGTGGCTGTGATGTGCTAAGCGTTATGCTTAAAGATGAACAAGATGTGCTTCCTGCCTAAAGAAATTTATAAATGTTAGCTTCCTTCTCCTGTCTTTTTTTTTTTTGTAACCTCTACACCCCACCATATGTCCAGTATCCCAGGATTCCTTGTTCTTTGCTGTCTTTATTCTCTCCTGTTGTCAAAAACTCTTCTTAATTAGCTACAAGTTGGGAAGACATTGATTGTTAATTCGTACTACTGTGTAAAAACTGTGATGGCTTCATTCATTGTGTTTTGCTGTCTTTCTCAGAAGTGTCTGCATTTTCAGAGAAAGGAATCCCTTAATCTGAAGCAGTGAAATTAGTAGTAGAACTCTAGACATTAGTGAAGCAATAACGGGGACTTTTCCCCCCAAAAGTACATAATTTCCCAAGGTCCTCCGCACATGGATAACAAGGCTAGGCCTGATTTTGAGTCCTGAATGCTCAGTTCACTTTTGGATATGAGTCCAAGTTGGCAACATTTTTGGTGTTAGTATGATTAAACCAAAATCTTTTAATTACAGAGCACAGTTTACCCTTTAGTCTATAATTAAAGAAGTTTCCATGACTTCTAAAAGTAGTTTTCTCTATTATGCACTTACTTACCTGACAGTGCTTATTGAGAGCCTATAAAATGCCAGCAGCACTATTAAGCAGAAATAAAAATTCCTATTGGCATTAATAACACAAAACATAAAATAGATAAATTTGACAAGATATGTGATGGACATATTTGAAGAAAACTATATAACCTGACTGAGGAACATAAAAAACTTGGGACATATTCAATAGTATAAATGTGTTAACTCTGTATCCATAAGTTTAACACAATTCCAACATTTTGGATTTGACAAAATGATTCTAACTTTCGCCAGTAAAAGTAAGCGTGCAAAAATAACTAGTAACATTTGAGAAAAGAAAAATATGAGGGGAGATTGTCTTACCAGGTTTATAGCTACAGTGATTAAAGCTATGGATCCTGGTGCAAGAATGGACAAATCAGAAAAATAAAACAACATGTGGACAGACACCAATATATACAGGAAAATAACATGTGAAAGAAAAGTGAGGAGAATGGCAAAAACAAAAATCTAAAAGGCAGAGAGCAGATCTGGAAAAATGTTTCACGTGTATGTCACTGACAGGTTAATAACTATGTATAAGCAGTTATCTAAGAAATATAGGAAAATTCCAAGAAAAGTGGACAAAGTACATGAATAGGATAATTCACAAAATAAGAAAAATACACAACAAGCATGGGAAACATGTTCATTCTCACTTTAATCAGAAACTGCTGCTTAAAACAATGAGATACCATTTTTGACTGGTGATGAAAAAAAAAATTAAAATGATAGCACCAAAGCCTGATAAGAGGGTGCAGAAAACATACACAAAAATACTCTATCAACACTGTTTTTGTATCAAAAGATGGGAAAAGAGCCTAAAAGCCCATAAGTAGACAATTGATGAAATGCTACAGTATAGCCAAACGATGGAATATTATTAAACAATTAAAAGGTGCTGTAATTAAAAGGGTGACATTAAATTAAAAAAACAATTAAAAAGGATGATAAATATTTTAATTGACATGAAAAGCTATTTATTATGTATACTTAATTTCTGAAACAGTACATGCATTTTTAGGATAATGAAGATATATATAGGAAAAGTAAAAATTTTAAGTTTCCTCTACTTACTCCCCCTTCCATCCATTCTCTGCTGTTAAAAGTTTGGTTTGTACCCTGCCAGATCATTTTCTGCACAAATGAAGTCATGTATCTGTTTATCTAGATTCACATTTGTATCTAAATATAAACATAGAATTTTAAAACAAAATATGTTCACATTATGAATGTATGTATTACTCAGTAACTTATTTTTTCATTCTACAACGTATAAAGAATATCTATGATACATTAAGTTAAAAAATTAGGTAATAACACATTTAGAGTGATCCTGCTTCTGTTAAGACTGTGTGTGTGTGTGTGTTTAGGCAAAGAGAAAAGTCTGGGCAGATAGATTACTTGATAGAGAGAATAGAGGTGATTTTTAGTTTTTTTTTATTTTACTTTTTCCATTGTTTAACTTTTCAAAATAATGAATTTGTATTACTTTTTTATATTACTTTTATAACCAGAATAAGGTCTGTTTTCATCACAAAGGAAAAAAAAGATATTCCTGGAAAATATATGAGGCAATCTTAGGCTGAGGTCTTACTGTGAAATGGTGGATTAGTGCTCCTGTGACCTCCTGTCCCCCCATAGTCTGCAACTTAAAATTCATGTTCTGTGTCTTAGTAAATCAAAATATGAGCTGTAATATATTCTATTTTTAATTTATTTTTGTTTGTTTAGGGGGAGGTAATTAGGTTTGTTTATTTTCTTATTTATTTTAATGTAAGTACTGGGGATTGAACGGAGGACCTCATGCATGCTAAGCACGCACTCTACCACTGAACTGCACCCTCCACCCTTGTAATATCTTCTCTAACTACATGTGTATATAAAATACATAACCTGTGTATTTAATGTGAATTGTGACTGCATGTAGGATTCCAGTCTCTCGAGATGGAGCTTAACTTTTTGAGGTTTTATTGACTTGGATAGCTGTTTCTAATAAACCCAGCACTAACAGGACAAACGGAAGCTGCCTAAGGGGAAGAAATGGAAAGCCACAATTGTTTTGTTGCCATTTTTGTTATTGCTGTAGGTGATGAGATTGATTTCCTTTCTGCATCCAGAGAAGTGAGCTATAAAGGAAGCTTCCAAGGTGAACAGAGGAGCGCCTCCCCGCGTGGCCTTCCGCGTTCTCTGCAGCCTGCCAGCGAGGACAGCGGCCTGGTATGTTCTTCTAAAAGTGGCCACGTTGGGGCCTTTGCTGAGGCACTTCCACAGCCCCTCCAAGCCCTTCCTCCTCTGGGATCAGATACTCTTCCACTCCCACCCTCATTTTCCCTATAATACCTGTTTTCAAAAATGTAGTGTCGCTTAAGCCCAGGCTACTTGTACCCAGCCTGGGAACAAGCCTTAAAGCGAAGCAGAATTAGAATGACCAAGTCTGAGATGGTCTCCAGACCTTGCCTTATCAGCTGAAGGGGAAAACTCCAAAAATATACCGTTACCTCTACAGAGAGTGGAGAATTTGTAGCAGCAGTAAAACATTTTACTCCATGAAATAGTGGCCCCATGGATGTGGGTGTTTCTTTATGCCTTTGTGCATGTCTCTCTTCTCCATCTATCAGTCTTTGGTTTTGCTTTTGTGCCTTTATTTCTTTTTCTTTCTTAATTTCTTTCCTTTTCTCTTGATTTTTTCTCTTAATTGGGCATAATATATTGAAAAAAATTGTGTTACTTATTGATTTTATCAAATAACCACATTTTCTATATATGTTATGTTAAGAGTGAAACTCAGTTGTCACCTACTTAGAGGTTTGGGATCAGTCATCCTTCATATTTCTCTATAGCACTTATCACTGTCATTGTCTTAGGCGTTTATTGGTATATCTCTACCTGTCAGATGCAAACTCCTGGAGAGCTGGCGTTTGGTCTTATTCTCGGCTGTACCCTGAGCAGACCCATGTACCAGCCACCCCAGAGATCCTTCATTTACCCCGTCTCAATCCCAGTCCTTTCGCTTTCACCTAAAAGTAACCCCATCTTGACTTGTTTGGTCATTTTCTTGCTTGTTATAGCCTGTGACCCAAGATGCATCTCTAAACCCTATAGTTTAAAAAAAAAAATGTACATCTTTTAAGCCTTGTCCAGTTCTCCCAGTATACGCTAGTCTTCCTTTGCCCCACCTTTTTCTTTACAGCTTAGTTCTAGAAGACACTGGGTTGTTTGATTTGCCTGTAGAGTTTCCCACGACTGGATTTTGTTCATTGCATTCCCTATTCCTCTGTCTTCTGTATTTTCCACAAATTGGTAATGGGATTATGAACTTGATCAGATTCAGGTACAATCGTGTGACAGACTCCCTCGTAGGGGGTATGTAGGAGACATGTAATAGCTGATTATCTCTCTCTGAGTAATATTGGCAGCCATTGATCTGTTAATTCATTAGGAGCTGCAAAATGGTGATATTCAAATTTAATCACTGTTTCTTTATTTAATTGGTGAAATACTTCCATAATGAGAAACTTCTCTGCTTCTGTTTGGTTACTTTGTATAGGAAAAGCAGCATACATGCTTGATGAAAATACCTTTTCAGATACATGAGACATGCAAAATAGGCGTACTAAAAGAAAAGAACGAACTGCTTTTCTGGTGGGCTGGCGATAGCAGGACCATGGGTCCTGGGTCTAGAGTTGACCTCGTGGTCAGCTGGTGATCTGGTTCTTGACATGGCTGGCTGTGCCTTCTGGGGTGTCTCAAAGCTGGCGCTGGCTTGCTAATGAGTGGGGCTGGATCCTGGGGCAGCTGACTGAAGGTGTTTTGAAGCTGGTTTTAGCCTACTGGTGGCTGGGGCCAGGGCCCAGGGAATCCTGGGGCTAATGCCATTGCACTGGTGTGTGGGGCCAGTTAGCACAGAAATTGATACATTAGATGGTAAATATGATGAACCATTATTCATAAAAAATAATTTGAGGGTTTATAAATAACAGGAGTATTTAAAGATTGTTAAAGCATGTTTAACTTTAGGTCTTATTCAGGAGAAAGGAAAAAAATTGAGTAAGTTAAAACTTTGTAGGTAAACTGTAGAGATAAATATGCATGTTAAAAAATAGAAATACGATGCATAGCTTCAAAACCAGCAAAAAGGGAAAAAAGATGTATGTAAACTTTCATCAATCCTAAAGAAGACAGGCAAGGAGCGAAAAGAAAAAGGATAGTAAAGAGCAAGCCCAAGTTAGATGGTAGAAATATATCCAAATATATCAGGAAACTGAGTTAATTGGACAGAACTCATTTACTAAAAGATCAAAACCACCCCATCTGATTAACAAGCAAGCAAGCAAACAAAACCATCTAGTTCAAGAGGCACACTTAAATCCATCCAGAAAATTGAAAATAAAAGGGAAAATATTAACAACAAATAAAAATGAAAAGAAAGGTTTGCAGAAGAGTGCTAGTATAAATATCTCTATAGAGGGATTACTTACACAGTGAGTACCGTATTTTATCAATCTGCTTATAGAATATGTGTAAGCTTATTTAAGGCAAGTTAATACAAGTCTAAGGAAAATTTTTGTAGTCACTAGAGGGTGCACACAGTTGCTACAGTTATATCAACAAGGCAATAATCCTTGCTGGCAAATGCAAACCACATATTGGTTTCACTGAGCTGTCCTTCATTTTATTTGTGGCTTTAAATACACTCTTGTTAGGTCTGGTTTGCATGGCTTAAGTAGAATTAATCAGTCTTAAATGCGTGTTTTATCTGCAAGGTTCTGTAGAAAATTCAAAATAAATATGAAACATTTCTCCTACACTCAAAGAACTTAAAGTCTAATTCTAGAGATAAGACAAACAGAACAATATGAAACCAAATGTGGGCTAACTTGTATGTCCTGTGTTACAAGAATTTAGAGAATTTGGAGATCAGATGAGGTCTGATAGCAGTTGGTGAAGCTTGATGAAGTAAGTGAAATCTGAGCTGTGCTTTTAAAAATGAGAACAGTTTACTCTGGTAGAGAGATGGAAAAGCAAGACTTTTTTGGGGCTGTGCTCTTTTTCCAGATTTGAGGAAACTTCATTTCATCAACCATTGGCTCTAGATTTAAAAGCAGCTCAACTCAAAAACACTGGTCCAGTGGGGAACCTTCTGGTCAGATAACTCAGTGATCACCTCCTTTCCTGCCCCAACTCTTTACTAGGTTGAAAACTGAAATGAGAGTGAGGATTATGACATGTTTCTCTGTCCTCCTCAAAGTCTGGTGTAACTTATCACAAGGAGCAGAAACCCATGTAAACATGCAAAAGTGAAAACAAGAGTTTACTGACCACATGCTGAGGTTTAATAGACATGAACACTCACATTCAAAGGGCCTGGGAATTGGAAAATCAGGTTGTGAAATCTACTCTGTTCCCCCTCCATCTCTTTCTGGTTTTCCTGTCACTTCTCTGTTGTTGTCTGACTTCCTCTGTTCATGTACCCTGCACATAACTCAAAATGGCAGCCTTGATCTAAAACTTCAGATACATATTCCTTTTGCTTTTGTAAATCCATTTCTTGGAATTTATACTATAGATATATTCACACAAGTGTGCCAAAATAAATATATAAAGATCTCTGAAAAAAACCCAGAAGTAATCTAAATGTCTATCAATAAGGGACTACTTAAATAAATTATGGTATACCCATTCAATGATATATGTAATATATATTACTAGTGTTCACCAATATCTCCTGATCCCTTCTCCTTCTGAGTCTGTGGGAGGAATACACTTCTTTGCCCCTTTGAAGTTGAGCATGCTTATGTGATTTGCTTTGGCCCCTAAAATTTGAGAAGCATTTTAAGAGCCCATGGGAGAGTCTCCATGCTCCCTTCTGGTGCAGCAATTGTAAAAACACACACTGGGAGGGAGAGTCACAAGACAGAAGCAGCTAGAGCACTGAGACTTCACAGCGAGCAGACTTCATGTGCACAGGAAATCAGTTTTTTGTGTGTGTGTATTAAGCCACTGTGATTCTGGTGTTGTTATACCATAACCTAGGTTATACTAACTGATATGGTATACTGTGCAGCCAATAAAATGAATGAGATAGATATATATGTACTGAAATGGAAAATGTCCAAGATATGCTAAGTGAAAGAGACAAGGGACAATATGCAATAGTTGAATAATGCCTATGACTGGTGGCAGTAGAGGTGAGTGCAGGGGAGGGCATACTCCTACATTATACTTGGAACTGAATTCAATACTGTCCATTGGAAAGGCAATCTGGCAGTACCTATTACAATAAAAAATATGCACACCTTTGCCCCAACAATCTCACTCCTAATAGTCCTTAGAAATAAAGGTACCAGTACATAAGGACATGCATAAAGGACTTTTATTGCAGAACTTTTTGCAGAGACAAAAGACTGAAAACACAGGGTATGCCCATCAGTAGCGAAATAATTGACTAAAATGTGGTGTATTCATATAGAATATTAGAATATTAAGCAACACAGAATATTATGTATTTAAAAGAATGAATGAGTTCTCTTATCAGTTGACCTGAAGAGAGTTCCAGTATTTTTACTAAGAAAGAAAATTCAAGAAATTTTATAATCCTCTTTTATTTTGTCAGACAATGAGGAGGAAATCCCCATGTATATGTTTGTCTAATTAAAGAGTAGAGAGAAGGTGTGCAGAGGTTTTTTACTTGCTCAGAGAAGGGGAACCGGATTATTGGGGAGAAGGGAAGAGAGAGGAGGTAAGCACAACCAGGGGCATAAGCAGGGCGGAGCAAGTGAGCAACAGTTCACTCTGTAACTCATGATGCGCAGAGCACCTGTACAGAGTGGGCTGATGCTTTGCAAATACAAGTTTAAATTTGTGAAAACTAACATATGCTTTTGTATAGCTTTTATGGTTGTTTTCTAATTATGGAGTTCTGGCAGGATGGGTGTTTTACCTAAATTAGGGATGCATGCTGTACATTCCAAGTTTAGCAATGCAAATTCTCTTCTGCAGAAAATTAAATAAACAGACTTTAATGTAGATACTGAAACAAGGCCAAACCTGTTCTTTTGAAACCTGGCAATCTGCCTGCTGGTCATTATTTGCCATTCTTTCCCAAACAAATACCACTGAAGAAATGGCACTCAAAAGCTAGAAGTAGATAATCTTTAAAAACATGTAATTTTGGAATCTGTACATTTATGGTTCACATACCCCACTGTCATAAACATAATGATATATATATATATATAGGCAGATGTATGGAAATCAACAATCTATTTTTGCATATTAATGATATCATGGCTTAGACTTTTTAAGCATAAAAATTGCATGTATTATTGATTCTCAGAGTGAGTCCTTCATCGATCTGCATGAATTTTTAATATTCAAAGTTAGGAAAATTAACTTTTAGAAAGTCATTTACTAGTAAAGAAAAAAAAAAGAATGAAGCTTTTAAAGAAGTAAAACAGAGTACACTTAATTTTTACTTAAAAAACCCAAAATTCTCAGTAAGAATATCTCTATAAATGATCAAGTTTATTATTGCTCTTCATGGACATTTGCATTTTGGGAGGGGAAAAAGCTTTAGAACAAAAGACTAAAATTCTAAAATGGTTTTTCCAACATTAATGAAAATGTGAGTTTGGCCCCTTGTGGGCAAGAAACCTTCTATCCTGAAAAAACGAGGACCAAGTGCTGTGGGCCCTGTCCTTCAGCCAGTCCCACCCCTCAGAGCCCTAGCCAACAAAGGCCAGATGGAGACCCCCAGCCTGACTAGAACAATGACCAAAATCTCTTTGTTCATTTCCAACCTGATCTTTTATTACTTTATCTCTGACTCAGAAAGTGTAACCCCCTCACCCAACACCGCCTTCCAATTCCATACCCCTTCCCCAAACTCTGGTTCTGTTTAGGGCCTTCCTGACTTGGTCTTTGGATTTGGCCTCCTGGTGTAGTTTGATGTTTCCTTCTCTCAAATGGTTTTAATCTGGACTCTCTCCAGCTCCTTTGCAGGCCTTGCATCAGCCTTAACAGTGCTGACAGAAAGCTATAAGGGATGTGAAATTGTAATCTTTTTTGTTTGTTTGTTTTTTGTTTTGTTTTAATTGAAGTACAGTCAATTACAATGTGTCTATCTCTGGTGTACAGCATAATGTCCCAGTCATGCATATACATACATATAATTGTTTTCACATTTTTTCATTAAAGGTTATTGCAAGATATTGAACGTAGTTCCCTGTGCTATACAAAATAAACTTTTTCTTTTGCAAAAGAAACTTTTTAAAATTGTAATCTTAAAGTTGCTTGAAGAGTGTTGAATTGAAATGGAATTAAATTGAGTAGTTTTTGAAGGTTAAAAGTCCTATCAGAGCCATTACGTGGAAGTCCTATGAAGCAGATGGTCAAGCTGGCTACTTAGTTTGTCTCCAGTCTGTGGGACTTCAAGAGACAGTGCTAAATTCCGTATTTTAGATCTCTTTCTGGGTTTCCTTTCTATGCCTTATTGGCTCACTGTTTTTTTGGAGATGTGAATAATGTTAGCCAACTGTCTGATTCCGCTCTTCCCACTTGGATCTCTGAGACAGTTTTCTGCATATATCATATTTCATTCATGTTGTATTGACTTTACTAGTGTAATCAGAGTGTTCCCAAGTTCTCCAGGTTTCAGAGGTCATTCTTGTTGAGTGCCAAAGTAGAGGCTCTCACCTCCATCCCCAAGGTCACCCCCCTGCTTTTGGACTGCTGCTCCATTCCTGCCGATCATCACTTGCCCTCCTTATAACCCTTTCTTCCATGCTGCTTTGCTCTCCTAATGAACATACCCTCCAAATGTAGGCATACACTTCTTCCTTGATTCCCCAAAGCACAAGAAGACCAGACTTACTGTGCCAGTCAGGACCCAGATATTCAATATAGTTCCCTGTACTATACAGTAGGTCCTTGTTGTTTATCTATTTTATACATAGTAGTGTGTATATTCAACTACACCCTTTTTATTTTTCCTTCTAAAAAGAGAGGGAATCCTTCCTTTCTGCTCCTCTCTTCCTCCAACATTGTAATCCTCTTTCTACAGAGCCTCAATTCTAGTCAAAGGTAGAGAAAATTTTGCATCATTCCACAGAGCTGGTTACCTTCCAATCGTTTCAGATTCTTCAGTCTATAATCATTTCAGGCCTTTAATTTTATATGATCAAGAAGGCTATTGAAGTGTTTTTTCTTCCACAATCAAAAGAGCAGTCTTAAGCCTCAAATGAGAACCGCCTTTGCCCCTAGATAAGGAGAAGATTGCTAACGTCCGTTTAGATTACTGACTGCATATAAGAGAAAAAAGTCCAATATCATGACTTAAACAAGACAGACTTTTACCTCTCTCCCTCCCTCCCCTCTCCTTTCCCTCTCTCCCTTTCTCCCTGTCCCTCCCCACCCCACTCTCAGCAAAATAAATCCAGAGATACTTACTCTGGGCCTGGTTTGGTGGCTCCAAGTTCATCAGAGACCACAGCATCTTCTATTTTGCTTCTCTGAGTGAGTTGTTGGCCACAGGAGGGAGCAGAGAAGAAAGAATAAAGAAGAACTTGTCACTTTCTTTTAGAGACTTTCCTGAAATCCTAGATAACCTGTGCTTACATCTTCTTGGCCAAATATAGTTGCTACATTTAGTCAATATACCTGTGAGAGGGGCCAGGCAATGTAGGCTTTTAAGTGAGCCCGTTAACTGAGAGGAAAGGGGAGACTAGACATTGGAGGAGGCAGCTGGCAGTAGCAGTGTCTGTCACATGGTTGATGACTTCTGGCCATCAAGGTGGTTACACTGACCACCCTGCCTGCCTGCTGTTTGATGCTGGAGTTCCAGGATGCCTCTCAGCTATCCTGAGCACTGTTCTCAATCCCTTACTTGAGCTCGTATTTTGCTAGTCTATCTATGGTTCCTAAAATTTAGTCAGTTCAGTTTTAGGATTGTATCAGGCAGTGTGTTTGACAGCTCTGCAAACTAGGTTGTGGTAATTTTAAGCAACTGCCAATAAGTTCCTAAGCAAAGCTGAGAGGAAGGCATGTAAAATTCATGAAAAGATTTTCATTTGAAATATGTAATAAATAGTTGACCCCCACTTAGAAAATGCTGGCTATAAAAGGGTATAATGAAGGATCTTTATGGTGATGAAAATGTCTGTCTCAAAAGTCAATGTCAATCCCCTGGTTGTGATATCTTGCTATAATTTTGAAAGATGTTACCATTGTGGGAAACTGGGCAAAGGGTTTATCAGATCTCCCGTTCTTACAACTAGACATGAATCTCCAATTTTCTCAAAATAAAAAGTTTAGTTTTACAAAAAGTCAACAGCATCTCATTGTTCATTATACCTCAAAGTTTGTCAGCTGCATTTTGAATTAGTGCATTTAATAAGGACAAAGTATGCAGTTTTTACTATTCTTATCAATTTTTTCCTTTCAAATACTAAAAGAACAAGAAGCGAAGTCTACTGAATTCTCAGTAAAAAGGTCTTGATTTTTAAATTATGAATACTTGAAAATATATACAAAGGAAGAGAATATAATTAAACTCCATGTATTTATCACCCAGCTTCAACAATTACCACCCTTTTGCTTACCTTATTTTATCTATTTCCCTGCAACTTTTTCCCCTGGTGGATTATTTTAAAGCAAGTCCCAGGCCTTATTTTACCCTTCAATAAGGGCTATTTGTAAACTGGATGAGCCTATGCACAATGAGCAAAGGAGCTAACACTCCATAATATCAATTTAGTATAACTAGCAATTTTCAGACACTGTAAAAACTTGTCAGTGATTCCAGGAAATGGCAGTGAGGGGGTGGGTAGACACAGAGAAAAGCTATAAAGCACAGATACCTATAGAGTGTGACAAGCGGAATAACACCCCCGAACATGTCCGTCCTAATCCCCGGAGTCTGTGAGTATGTTATGTTAGTGCGAAGGGGGAATTCAGGTTGCAGGTGGAATTAAAATTGCTAATTAGCTGGTTTTAAGATAGGGAGATAGTCCTGAATTATCTGGGTGGTCCCAATGCAATCACAGGGGTCCTTAAAAGTGGAAGAAGCAGGAGTGAGTCCCAGGGAAAAGAGACCATGAAAGAAGGTCAGAGTGATGTGATGGGCCTAACATTGCTGAGTTGGAAGGAGAGGAAGGGGAGGAAGATGAGCATGAGCCAAAGAAGACAGGTGGCCTCTAGAGGCTGGAAAGGCAAAGAAACTAACCCTCCCCTAGAGCTGCCAATAGGGAACACAGCCTTGCCAATACCTTGATTTTAGCCTAGTGGATTCTCTGTTGGGCTTTTAATCCACAGAACTAAAAGATAATAAATTTGTATTGTTTAGGCCACCAAGTCTGGTAATTTGTTAGAGCAGCAATATGATATAAAACTAGTGTACAGAGTGAGATTGTATCACCATTTGTCAGTGCTGCAGTGACTAGAACAGAGAAGGCAAGGCGAGCTTGAAGGGAGAGCTTTCATCATGGGGGAGAGGGTTTTTTCCCGAGACCTGAATCATTTAACCAGATAATAGTATAATTACCTGAAGTCCTTTGAAGTAGAATCCTACCTCTGGCAAAAGGCTCAGTTTTCAAATCCTGCTCTTGTGCTAAAAACTTGAGAAGGAAGAATGATGTCAACTTTAAAAACGGGAAAAAGGAATGGACACCCTCTGCTGGTAGATATAAAACATACCTTTGGTGTTTTGGATTCTGGTTTCCTTATCTATTCTGGAAACAGGGCTACCCAGGCCAGTCACAGGTGGGGCCTCTGTCTGGAGAGTGGTAGACCGACTGTGGACTCTGAGCTCCATGTCAACTCTGTGGCATAGAGTGATTATTTTAATAACGAGAGATTGGAGAAGTACTTAAGATTTGTTTGTTGTTGTTTCAACAAAATTTCTTCTTTTAAAGAATTCAGTATGAGATGCTATGAGAGAAACAGCTTTTCCCAATTAAGATACTTACAGGGTCAGTAAAAGAAAAACAAAATAGCCTCCAGCATGCTTATTCAACAACCAAATTTATTCAGTGATTCAACACAGTAATTAGTGTGTCTGTTAGTGATTTAGTTTCTGGAATTTTAGTAGTAGAAAAAAAATCCCTTCATCAGTGACAGGGAATTAACAAGAAAATTCTTAAGAACTGTTATATAGAGATTATATTTCTGATTTTACAAAATTAAGAAATTATTTCTAAAAAAGACAAATCCTGAAACAATTTTCTTTTTCCTGATTTATCATTCGTGCAAAAGAAAATTGTTTACTACTAGAGTAGAGTGTTTTATTTGGATCTGACAACTTTATTTACCCCTTTCAACTGCCTCCTCCAATTTGGGCGAACTTATCAGGGTGTGGGAGCTGGACATGACAGAGCAGCAGACAGAGGAGGGCAAGAGCAGAGGAAGATGGTCTAGAGTTGTTTTATATATAATATATTTATACATATCTTTATGTGTAACATACATAGTGTGTATTATATATTTATATATTGTTTATATTCTATTACATATTTTATGTATGAATTCTGCACTAGAACTCTTTGGTGCAAGTAACAAAAACCCATCTGAGCTAGAATGAGTTCATCTTTTCCAACAGATTTCTAAGCAGAAATTCACTTTTTTTTTTAAGAGATTCACACTTACTCATATTTAGATTTTGCGTCTCGTCACCTCCTCCTCAGTAACCTCAGCGTATATTTGGTGATAACTTTCTCTTTTGCCTATTCTTTAACAAATGTTTATACAGTGCCTACCATATGACAAAATTTTTCTAAGCACTGGGGATTCAGTGAATCATGGAAAAGACCCCTGCTTTCTTGTCACTTACAGCATAGCAGGGCAGAGGGAAAAATGGATTGAAAAAAAATTCAAATCGAGGAAGCATAGTATGAAGGAAACAAAGGAATTGGATGGATAATAACAGTAGAGACTATTTAGATAAAGTGGGTAGGAAAGGGTTTCTGAAAAGGTGATATTTAAGCAATGCATAAAGGATAAAAATGAGGGAATTATGGAAGGGGGTGGGTAGCATTCCAGGCAGAAGGAATGGTACACAGAAAGCGTCTGGAGTTTTTGACGAATTGGAAGAAGGCTGGTGTGGCTGGAGGACAGTGAGAGAGGAAGATGGGATGTAGGAGGGCCTAGAGTGATAGGGAGGCAGGTGCCTCAGCTTACAAAGTCTCTTAGTCTGTGGCATGCAAACTGGATTTTATTCTAAGGGGCATGAAGATTTTCAAGCAGGAGAGGGATATGATCAAGTTTGTGTTTTAATACGATCACTCTTGCTGCTACATGGAGGACAGGTTAAAACGGGGCAAGAGCGGAAGACAGGAGAGCAGTTAGGAGCCTGCCGAAGTCACCTGTCCAAGTGAGAGATGTGGGGGCTTGGACTAAAGTGGGGAAGGTTGAGGTGGAGAAACAGGGATGGGTTTTAGATATGCTTGGGAGGTGGACTGGACTGGACTCACTGATGGATTAGAAATGGTAATGTGTGAGAAAGACAGAAACCAAGGTTCACACAAGTTTCTGGTCTGAGCCCCTGGATAGCTAGTGAAACATACCAACCGGAATGATTTTGTTAGGTAGTTTAGATAGAAATGAGCAGTGGGCAGGGGGAAAAGAAGGGGAAAGGAATAATCCAGAGCACAAGGAACCTGAGCTGTCAATTAACCAGAGCACAGGGACTCAATCAGTTAATCAAACAATTAATTAATCAGTTATGAAACCAGGATATAAAAGCAGGAGGAAGGAGAGAGTGGTGCCATTTTTCCTCTCTTGGATTGGCCCGCTCCCAATTCTCAGGAGTGTACTATCTTTGACTATTTTGTTTACTTCACTAATAAAATTTTGCTTATCATGCTGTTTCCTGTCTCTCGTCAAAAATCTTTTTTTTGGGGGTGACAAAAAACCGAGGTAATTCTTATTTTCCTTTTTCTGGTAACAATTTGTGCCCAAGTAGCAGAAAGCTTGGGTTGATAATAAAAAGAAATGCATGGGTTCATGTAGGTTCAGAGGAAGGAGAGGCTTTAGCATCCGCTTAACTCCAGTAGTTCTTGAGGAGTCTGGCTCGTGGTTAAAGACCTGTGTGTGATTTTTCAGGCCTAACCATGGGCAATGACAAAAGCTTTGCCTGGCAGGCCTGGTAGGGAGTAACTGCCTTCTCCAGTCTCTCCTCTGCAGTCTCTGAGGCGTTGCAGCCAGGAATTTAGGCCTCTCAGGCTCCTGTGTGGCACCTGTTTGCATTGCTAGCCCTGAGGCCTTCAATCCTGTCTCCTCATCTAAGGCTGGGGCAGAGGTCTTCTCATCAAGTCTCTGAGACTTCCCCAGGAAGGAGGAGTACTTTTCCACTCCCAGCCCTTCCCTTCGAAGCCCTCCCTCCCGAGGGTTCATAAAACTGCTGGAGCCTTTTGTTCCGTGAAACCACCCTGCAGCGCAGGATCAGGATCCGAGCTGATCCGCCTGCCCTTGACCGGTGCTCAGTTCCTGGGGAAAATGGGAAGGAGGGAGTCGTGCTTTGTCTGGTTTTAACCTCTTGCTCAGACCATCACAGTGAGTGATTAAAGGCTTAACTCTTTCATTTTTTGGCTTGCTTGTTTAATTGGCGACTCTGACACCTGACAGCCCTCTCTCCTTACTGAATGTCATCAGGTCAGGATATGATGTCTGGAACTACTGGGGCCATCTCACCATCGTCCTGAGGTTAAAGGTAACACGTGGAGTGGGGCAAAGCTGAAAGATTGTAGGAAATGGAGCCCAGGCTTTCAGGAGGTCAGCTGAATTGGGAGAGGCCAATAAGTATGTTGAGCATTTTTTAAGAATTCCACAACAAGTTGTTTTTTTGTGAGGATCATTGTATTTGAAATAATTTTACACTATAATATGCTGTACAGACATCAGTAATTATTAGTGTGCCATTCTCCTTAAAGCAGAATTCCTGCTGTGAGTTCAGAAGACAGGAATTCTAGTCCTGGCTCCATTACATACAGTGATTTAATCATTTAATCTTTATAAGCCTTATTAATCACTATCTGCCTATCGCATGTTGTTATAAAGACTAAATGAGATAGCATATGTTAAAACTATAAAGGTTTTGATCAACCGTATTATTTAAAAATCATATCAGTATTGTAATTTAAGAATCCTAGGATCTTCCTTTCCCTCAACTCCAAACTCCATCTTATTTCCCTTTTACAAGCCACAGGCTTTTGGGACCTATGGACAACTGTGTGCAAATGAGGCCTTGGGTTCTTTGGGAGTCATGGCTCAGAGGACTGCTGTAAGGGCTGCTCCATTGTGCACTAGCCCAGCCCCTGGAAATGTGTATACGAGGAGGTGGGATTGAGATGGGGTGTGGGCAGGAAAGTAACTTGGAAGATGCTTGCCCCCAGACATTTCTGGAATTCTTTATGGGAAAGATCGGTTTAGCACTATGAGAGAGTTTGGGGACTTCCTGGACCCTAAAAGCTGAAAAAGAAGTTGTATAGCTGCCCCTGAGCTGGGAGACTACAGAGAGTTAAGGGGTCAGGAAGACTTCCTTTAGATTCTTCCCTGAGGCCAATAACCTGATTGTTTTGAATGCCACTGGCCCCTTGGGAATAAATACCATGTTGCCTTCCACCTTTGTTTCACTGCTATCATTTGGGTACTCTAAAAACCAGACTTGAGCTACCAGTGGACCACTAAGAAAAATAGCCACTAAGGTGCTCCCCTGATACAGAAAAGAAGTTGAGTTAGTGTTACTGAGTTCAGGTTCAGCTGCTTGCTATTACTCGAGATACAAGTGTTGGTAGGAAAGGAAAGGTTGCTTAATCGGGAGGCCAACAACCTGGGGAAAAGGTGAACTTGTGTCCAAAAGCCAACTTCCAACTGTCGATCAGAGGGCAAGAGCTTTTAAAGGGAAGTTTCAGAATGTATAGGTGGAGGTGGGAACAGCACAGTCAGCTCTGACAATCATCTTGAAATTGGTCATGTGGTGAGCTGATCAGCGTCATCTCGATTGTTTTAAATACAGTTAATCTTCAGTTCCAGGGTCAGTTTGTTCCCATGTCTTTGAGGCCAGTTCTTGAAATTACGTAGGATGGAACTTATGTCATGGCTACTGTCTGGTCATCATGTAGTTATCTTTTTCCACCTGGTAGGAGTTTCAGTATCTGCAAAGCAGCTCAAAGGATATGTATAGCTCAGAATATTATCTGTAGCCCTTGAAGAGGAGCTAAAGGCCCTTGACTTTGTTTAATGGCTAAACTATTATTATTTTGTCTTGTTTAACTATTTTCCTTTGCTTCTGCACTTTCTCACTTCTCTGATAAATTTGTTCTTTGGCTAAAGTTTTTCTACATAAAAAAGGCAGGCAGAGGACATGAGGGGATAGGTCTGTCCTGAGAAGGCCCCATGGGGTCCTGCTTGTTACAATAGGACAGACAGAATGCACACCCAACAAAATAGAACTATTGAAGGGGCTAACTGTCATCCTTACTAACCCATTACGCCAAGCTGCCTGGATATCTGCATGGTCAGGCTATTCAAGATGGCTGTTCTCTTGCTCTCTGTACATCCCTTGCTTGACCAGTCCCTGCTTTACTCACATGACTATCTAATCCTCTAATTATAGGGCTTAATTAGTCCCTGGTAACCGATGAGCCCACCTGACTGTCAATCCCCTCTATACACGGTAGCCTCCTTCTCCCCTGAGGAGTGAAGCCTGCTGCCGTATCCTGCCTGACGTCTATTGTGCACGGGGGGCTGTTGCTCCAGGACCCTTCGTGTAAGATCCCTCGTGAAATGAATCGTTGTTTCTTTCACTGTTTCTTTCTCTGGTCTCAAGGCTGGGCACCTATAAGGTGTGAAGTCCTGTGGGGTGCAGTCCAACAACTTCCAACTGCTAGCAACTGCATTCTTTGCCTGAGGCCTTTTTATGGCCACCAGAGCCCGCCTTGCTGCCCACGTGGCAGACTAGGGTGCAGACCTTAGGGGGAGCCCTTGAACAATGGCTATGGGAAGTTAGTATATAAGTATTCCATCTTTCTCACTCCTTGAATGAGAGAACTCTGAAGTTTGTTTCATAATGGCCATCAAAGTTCTTTAACAGGATTAGCGCCAGTTAACCAACAGTGCTAACTTCCTTGATAGTAATCCTTTTATTGGCTTTCTTCCCTTCCTTAACTCACTTGTCTGCTCTGTCACCAGTCTTTCCCAGGATCACCTCCCAAATAAACTACTTGCACTCAAACCCTTGTCTTAGGGCCTGCTTCTAATGGAACCCAAACCAGACTTGTACTGTGCAAAGGAGGATTGAATAAAGCAAACAGACAGTGCTGCCCCACTTGACTTCCCAGAATATTTCCAGTTTGGCCTGGGAGGATTTTCTCTTCAGGGAGTTTGACCAGCTGGAAAGAATGAGCTACAGATACTGATACTACGTGTTCCCAACCAGTGGCCCAGCCAGATCATCCTACTGTGAATCTCTCAGGAAGCAAGTCCCACCTACGTGGTGGGAGCTTCCAATCAGCTTTTATAGTATTTGACTGCGGTTTTTTAGTTCCCTACTCTTAAGTATGAGTGAATAGTTGAGGACCTCCGGAAGATTCTAATATGATAGGTGGAGACTCAATTAATAAGAAACAGCAGCTGAGAGGAATAAAAGACTTATCCAGAAAGAAAAAAAAACTTTAAAAATGTATTAGTATTCTCATAGGGATAAGGAATCTATGAAGCAAGGCACTGCAACCAAGAGATATTTGAAGAATGAAAGAGAAGCCTAGAAAAGTAAAAACTATCAATGGCTGGAAAATAAACTTGGGGAATCCTCCATAAAAATCAAAAAAGAAAACAGGAGAGAAAAATAGATGGTAACAGGGTCCTGTATCAAATTTGGGCTTGATCATACATTGGAAGCTGATGTAGGGGAGCTATCAGAAGCTGAGAAGATAGTAACTTGTTCATGTCTAAACAAAACAAAACTTGGGCAGTTGTACAGGCTGAGAATGGAGGTGGAGGTACTGGTTAGGGTTAGTGATGAGAAATAATGTGAACCTGATGTATAGGCAGTGGGCATTTGGACAGAAATCAAGAGAAATGTAACCAAGAAGGACCCTATTGTCATCGTGACAATCTGATATCTGTAATGGTGTTTGTAACTGCTTAACTCTATAATGGTTTAAAGGATTTTTCTCATGCTCTTGCTGACCAGGGTTAGGCTGGAAAGGAGGAGGCTTGGGTGGTGTGTCCATCCCCATTGTGGTGCTGGTGCTGCCTGCAGGGATCATGCTTAGTGCCCTGCTTTTGCCCCCCCCCCCACCTCCTCTTGAACCCAGTGCCCTCCTCTTGACCTCAGTGCCCTTCTTCTGACTCCTTATGGTTTCCTTGTATCCTGTTGTTGGAGCTGCAGGCCTCAGACTGCTTAAAAGGCTTAAATGTATCACTCTGACTTCAAACTGCGTAAGTTTTTCTCAAGAGCTCTTTTCCATAAAGCCCCTTCGTATGTATTCTTTGTTCTAGGTACAAGAATATTAAGAGAGTCCCAAAGCTGGAGGTGAACTTCATACCCGGCAGAGGGAAGGGGACCCCCATATCTGCAAAAACAAGAACAACTTTGCCACAATTTTTTACCCTGTGTGCTATCTCTATGGAGACTAGCTCCACCCCTTTAACTCTTGAACTTTTACTATAAAACTCCCTGCTTTCTCTCCCCAGAAGGCTCACAGTCTTAGAGGCATTAGCCCACTCTGACCTCCTTTGCCTGGCAAAAAAGTAAAGCTACCTTTTCTACTTCATTCAGAACTGCCCTTGAGTCTCAATTTTGTAAGTGGCGTATGAAGGCTGTGTGTTGGCAACAAAAAGATGGGAGAGCCAATGGTAGAACAGACTAAGCTCACAATGGAGTAGGTGTGTATGTGTGGGTCTGATAAAAACCGAGCAAGTTGAAAAATGGAAGGATCCAGAGCTTCTACAAGTATCCCAAATTGATTGGACTCCATTAAGATGTGGAATGAATGAGGACTAGCCGGTTGGAATGCTGTGAGCATGTAGGAGGTGAAAGGCAGATGCCCCAGTCCAGGTTCAATCAATTCATATTTTCTGAGATCTTACAGGGTGTCAAATACTGGGATAAAGTTTCTTGTCTTCACAGTCAGGGCTGAGTGCTCGCAAAGTGACAGAAGTCAGCAACCACAAAAATTACAACTCTCGGGGGTTTATAGTGAAAGGAGACACAGCCCTTGGCCAGGAGGTGCTGCGACTGGCGTTGAGTGTGTGTGGGGGACATCTGGTGATAGGAACCGTGCATGCACACGTGTGCTGAATGCGCCCACGGGCTCTGCGGTGCAGAGGTCGGCGTACCTGCTCAGTCGCGGGGAGGACGTGCAAACCACGCCAAGTCCCGGTTATTGGTCTTCAGACCTATTAGGAAAACCTGAGCTCTCTAGATTTCCTAGTAGTGCAAAGGAGGCATGGTGCGCATGCTCCTATCCACCCCAAGGCCCAGTCAAAGGCGGCGGGAAGTTGGTTTTACGAGTAGCAGCTGAGCAGCTTTTAGACGGATTGGAGCCCACGGACCAATAAACAAACGCCTCATTGGCTTAGCTTGCGCAGGCTCCTTGTTCTCCAGCTTCCCATTGGTCCTTTCAAGCAGGGAAGGGCGTGGCTCCAGGGGCTCCGCCCCGCGCCTCGGCCCAGCCTCGGGGTCCAGGGCTGAGGTAGCGGGACGGAAGTGAGCGGGTCCCGCCCCTTCCCCCTCTCGTTTTCGTTGGAGCCGCCGCCTCTGCCGCTGCCCGCTCTCCGGCTAGCCGGAGTCTCCGTGCCGTACCCTCGGTCCCCGGCCGCGCGGAGCCGGGATGCACTGCTCCTGCTGTGGGTCCTCATCATGGAGACCAAACGGGTGGAGATTCCCGGCAGCGTCCTGGACGATCTCTGCAGGTACCGCGGCGCCCCTGACTGCTCCGGCCCCCTTTCGTCCCTTGCTCTTTTTCTCTGAGTTTCGGCGACTTCGCGTCTCCTCCCCTGGCCCCCGTCCTTGTCCTGGCTTTCCGGTCCCGCCGCTGCTCCCTTTCGCCGGCCGACCCTTACCTCGGACGACACCACCCCACTTTTTTCGCCTCAGTCTCCTGGTTTCCCACGCCCCCCTCCATTTCTCCTCGCGCAGCACCAGAATTTCCTCATTTTCTAAGTTCCTCAACTATTTTGCTTTCTTGCAAGCGAAACCTGGGTCTTTGGCATTTTGCGGCTGCCCCTCCCCCTCCCATTGCTTTTTCTGGCTCTGACTTTCACAGACCGTTTCCCCCCTCTCCCCACCGTCTCATTCCCAAATTTTGTTGAAAGACCCCAGGGTTTTTAAGTCTTAGAATCCTAGGGAGCAATTTTCAAACTTAACCCCACCTCCAATATTCTTATATATCCGTGGCGTTCTCTGTAAACTGCTGTGAAGAACTACTCTCTTGATTATCCCAAAACTTATCACTGGAAGTGGAAAAAAAAAAGTCTAACTGCTTTTTAAAAAATTCTTTAATTATCCTTCTTAAAGGAAATTCTCAACCGCAGGGTTTTAACTCATGGTATACTTTTATAAGGGAACTTGTTTGCATTTTTCATGTCGGCTATGATTTCAGAAAGCCAAGCACGTGTAAAATGGACTTAAAATTTTACTTGAGGAAAAGAAAATGTTTTTGGTGAGGTAATACCCTGAGTTGTTGCTGTAGCGGTTGTGTCGCCTTCACGCTTTTTTTTTAAATGGGAGGGAAAGAACTAGTGTTTGTGGAGTTAGTACTGAGTGCCAGGCAGGCGCTGATTCCTCTCTTCACGTGTATTATTTAATTTTTGAAACAACCCTATTTGGTAGGTGCAGTATTTCCATTTTCATCTGACAGACTCAGAGGTTGTAATTTACACAAGGTCACATTCATCTTAATTTAGAAAATCAAGATTTGAAACCTAGGCCTTTGTCTCTATGATACTTGTGTTTTTTCTCCTGCACAGGTGGATGTAATGGAAAGTTAAGTCTCGCGTTATAACTTCATGTAAGAAAGGTACATGTAGATAGGTAAATAGACTATATTCTGCAACTAAGAAGAATTAGTGTCACTGTACTTCTTTAGTGATGGTGTGATTATAACTTTTGGAATATGATAGACTAAAATGAACCATTTAAAAGGCACTAATTTTCTATGATCCCAAATTTCAGAAAAAAAGAAAAGAGGTTTGATGTCTGTCCTTGTGGTTAAATGACCAGAAGAACTTGTACCAGAAGTGGAATTATGATTTTGATTTTCTTATTCTTGTTTCCAGAATTTTTTTTAAAGAATGTACCTTTTTATAGTTAGAAAAATACAATATTTGGAAAGGTGAGCAATAATTATGTATGACTTAATAGGGATACAGATTGGTTTAGAAAAAGATAGGTAATCTTATATCTAAACCAATCTTCCCATTTGTATTGGGTTTATTTTGTATATTACATCATTTAAAGAAGTCATACTAACCATTATGAAAATAATTGATTTTATGTGTGTAATCTTACAAAACAGTGGTGTCATAATTTGTAAACATCACGTTAAACATCTGAGTATTAAATAAAGATTCTTAATGTGGTTTTCCAGTGAGTGTATTTAAGATATTTTATAAGAATCTTGGGGAATAGAGAAACTTTTTTTTTCCTTTTGAAGAAAATTTTTTTGCAGTTACTGTGTTTTGGCTCTGTAGGATGATGTGTTTAAAAATTAGGGCTAGCTTTGATAAACTAATAGTAAAACTGTTTCTGAACCAAACTTGGGTCTGCCTGCCTGATGTGCAGCAGAGCCAGTACTGACACTGGGTTGTGGTGAAGTAAAGTTCATTTCTTGCTGGGCCAAGAAGTGAGAATGGGCAGCTCATGCTCAAAAGCCAGGAACTCCCCAGTTTCCTGGGGTTTTCAAGGGCAAGGTGAGGGAGAGGGTCTGGGGTGAGTCAGCTGGCGTAAATTCTTCTGATTGGTTGGTGGTGTGGTAATTGGCATTTTGGGAATCTCAGTTATCAACTTTGGTTTCTAGGGTCTGAGGTCTGCATGCTGATGTTAACATGCAGTTAACTACTTCCACCTGGTGAAGGTTTTAGTCTCTGACACAACGATATAGCTCAGGGTATTACATATAGACCTTGAGGAGGAACTAAAGGCCTTTGACTTTCTTTGATGGCTAAACTATTTGTCTAGCTTTACTGCTTTCCTTGTTCCTGCATTTTCTTGCTTCTCTGAATCAAATTTAGCCTAGGAGGCTAAAACTTCTACAAATAAGAGGTGAGCGACAGGGTGTGGGGATGTCTTTCCCCAGAAGGCTCCACATGGTCCTGCTCTATTTCAAAACCAAGTAACTGTTTCTTAAAACTTCAGGTTTTAGAAGTAATGGCATTTTCAAGTTAATACTTATAGTATGTTTGATTAAGCATTTTTAATGTTAACAATTCTGACTTCTGTGGGCTCTTTCAGAAAAAAATTTACAGTTAACAATTTATGGTTGCTTTCTATAAAAATAAAGCTTAAGTTGAAAAAGTTCGTTTTTTCTACTTTTCTGAGTATCTCTTGATTTATGAGTTTGGTCTTGTTTTTACTCCCTTTATATTGCCTCCAATGTTACTGCTTATTTTTAAGAGGTTTTTCTTGTTTTGGGTTATTTTGGTTTTTGGTAAATTGCATAGTGCAGGTAATCTTGTCAACTTCAGTCATTGACCATATATTAATGTTTTGGAGAAATGTAAAATCTGAGATTGATTTTGATGTGAAAAATTAGATCAGGAGACTTAAGTTTTCAAGATCTGAACTTTGTAACCATTAGACAATGTATAACCTGAGATATGCAATGTTATCTTCCAGATGATTTAATATTCAACATTTCATTGACTGGAATACTTGTGCAGCCATTAGAAATTCCTAAGGCAGTTAGCAAACAGTAAACTGAGAGAAAATACTTGTCTTGAAAAGATGTACAAAATATACTAATAGATGTAATAGTCATTTGATGTCCTTTGTTAAAACAAATTTTTAAGTGTTTCGCAGGTATATGGTTGCGTGCACGCACAGGAAAAGTCTGAAAGAATATACACCAAACTAATAACACTAGTGACTTATGGCTAGGATGAAATTAGAGGAGAGGAAGGGAAGACTCTTGTTTAAGATGTTTTAGTGAACCAAAATTGTTTTATAATAAAACATATATGTGTGTGTGAAAAAGTAAATCACCATTTTATGGTGATACTTCAGTGCACCATGATTTTTGACATCAAAAGTCAAATATATAGTTTTTTAAAAATACCATTTAAATTAGCTTATTAAAGATTGGGAAAGCATGTTTTTAAAGTAAAAGCTGAAAATTGCACTTTGGTCAGTTTCTCTATTTTTTATTTCTATTTTTAAATTCTTTTTTTAATTTTGGGGGGGATGTAGTTTTTTTTGTTTTAAATGGAGGTACTGGGAATTGAACTCAGGATCTCATGCATGCTAAGCACGTGCTCTACCACTGAACTATACCTAAGTTGTTTCTCTTAAAGAAGTAATTGGAGTTCTTTATAAGCCCCTTTAAGAATTAAATGGTGAGGCCACTCTAGTGTTAAAAGGATAAAGATATTTTCCGGCAACTAATGTTGCTGCTATTTTGGTGATTGCCTAGGTTAATTAAATAATTTGTGTTCATCTCCAGCTCGACATTTTAGCGTTCAGCTCATCTGAAACATTTTTGTTAATTGCAGTCCTTGTGCTAATGCTTTTTTGATCTGTGGGCACATTGAAAAGGTGACACTTGTGAAGTGGAGAAATTTTTCCTGTAACAAATTATTTTGGAAAGTATTTTTCCTGCTATTACAATATACATTTATATGTATGTATACACTTCTGAATCTTTAAAACACATCAAAAACATTCACAGACTGAAAGCACTGAAGTGTAATTTTCATGTATCGAAACTTTCTTTGTTTTGTAAAGTTTCTTAGAGAAGTTGGCCTTGAAATGTTAAAAAAAAAAAAAAGTACTCTCCTGTGAGGTTAAAAAAAACAAAACAGTACAGACGAATTTATAAAATGGAAAGCAACACTCTCTTGCCCTACCCATTTGTATCCCAGTTCTGCTCTCTAGACGTACCTGTTACATGTTGAACTATTCTGGTGGATACTTAAATATTGTAGAATATACTTGGACAAGTTTCTTGTGTTATCAACTTTAGATACTAGATTGAAGACTTAGTGTATCTTGGTAGATTATTAGGTGAGGGTTTAGTTTACACTTACTGTTGCCCTCATCCTCCTTCCAGTACAGTTAAATCACTATTTTAAGTCGTTTCATTGGCTAATTTTGTGACTTTAAAGTTTTATGAACTTCTGAACAGTATCTCGAGTCTCTCATGAGGTGAGGCATTTAGTGTCCTATCATTTCTTCCATTTCTTACCCATTCCCTCAGCTTCGGTCCAGGTGAACCTAACATAAAAGTTAAGATTAATAATGTTTATATTCCATTTTGTAACCTTATGAAGTCTTATACTTTTTGCTATTGATTCATTGCAAAAGCTGAACAATTATAATAGTGTTTGTTATGCATCATGACTATGTAAGTGTTTTCACAGTAGAGGCAAGTCTGCATGGCTAGGGTTTTGTTTCTTTTCTATCTGCCATGGTCATGATCCTTTTGTAAGAATCTTGAAGGAGAATGTCCAGGTGAATTCTCCTGGTCAAAATGATGCCTTTTAATTTTTTCTTCTGGAGAAAGAAGCATATGCTCTCTTCATTATTCCCTGATTCCTTGTAGCTATTCCTGAAATAATTTTTCCCCATTTGTTCTAATTTTGGCTTTTTGCCTCATGTTTGGACTCTGAGTCTTTTGTACATTACCTCTCCCTTCCCAGCATGTCCAGAGTTTCTAGCTGCCTTCCGTCTCCCCCACCCTACCCCTCATCTGTCCCATCTTAGCCTAAATCACACTATCTACAGTATCTAATTCTACAGTTTTTTTTTTTTTTTTCCTGGAGAATGCCCTTTTGGAGACCTCCACCCTCCTAGTCTAATCTAGGCTGGTTGCTCCCTAGATTTGCCAAACAACTAGCATGCTAGAATTCCCTTCCCCACCTCTCCTAGGTTGTATCTCTTCTCTCTTGAATCGCATGTTTTATGCTTTCTTGGTTTTCATTCTGGTTTTGCTGATGCACTTTCTAAAGTAATTTCTTTTGAAGGGGTTATTAGGATGTCAACTTTCTGAGTCCATATGTAACTGAAATGTCTGTTTGTTTTCTCTTATGTTCCCAGGGCCCACACTTTCAGTACAAAGGTTCTAGGAGATAACCTTAACACTATCTTTTCTTTAGGGCCTGTTTTTTAATGTGTTTAATTTTTTCTTCATCACGGCTTAAATTTTCCTTAGATGTTGGATGATTTTTTTTTGCTGTTTCATATTTAAGATGAGGGGCTTATTTATTGACAGGCTTCTTTATGTGAGTAGATAAGGAGCTAGCTCTTCCACTGGGGGGCCCTTGAATACCAGTGTGTAGGAGTTTTGCTTTGAGGTGTCAACACCCAGACCTATCTAAGTTAGAAGGGCCTTGAGTGTTGTTACTCCTCCCCCCAATCCCCCGTTTTGTAGGGAAAACTCTTGACTGTCAGAGTGAAAGAAAATTAGATGTTCTTCTATTACATTAAATAGACTTTGCTGTTTGCTTTTTTAAAAGTTTTATTTCTCATTCCTGTCTTCCAGCTTAGCTTTTCTTCAGTTGGGGCTTTTCTGGATTTCTCTGACTTAGGCACTTTCTTTCCACGTGTTACATTGTGGTTAATGTCTTGTAGAAATTTGTTGAAATGTGAATTTCTAGTTAAAGATAGTAGATTGAACACAAACACCTGCTCCACTCTGAGTCAAGTTAAAAAAAAAAAATTAAAGCATAAATGCATAAGAAAAGGAAGAATGGGTGAAGAGATGAGCAACAAAATTTGGAAACTGAAGCAAAAGGGAGGGTGGTATATGACTTAGCAGACCTGATAGACTGAATGAGAGACTATTGTAGTAGTCAGCCTACTTCAGAATTAGAGAATATTGACAAGTGGCAGAAGTGAATTCATGCATCCTGTGTATATACTGAAAACGCTCATCCTTCCCCTGCTCAGCTCCCAGAATGTGGCAAACTGGCCTTTATCCTCCTAGTAGGAGATTGGAAAGTTCTTCTCTAGGCAATCTGACTAGCCCGTGAGGAAACACCTGAAAATTCTGACATTGGAGGTTTCTCAATTAAATGGCTCAGTTTGATCACCTTAAATGGTGTCTCATAGTTGGACAACCCTCCTAATTAGCTTTGTGGTCTGTCAGGCTTAAATATGAACATCTGAAATAGGCCTCAACATGAAAATTAGAGCTTAAAATTAACAACAAAAAGCAACAGTCATGGAATAACAGAATAGTATGTGAAAACATAATTTAACACTTAAAAATAGCATTTGGAGTTTTAAATATGAGAATATGAGCAGAAACAAAAACCTCAATAGATGGTTTGCAAGAGGCCACTTCCCAGAAAGTTAGAAGGGTGCAGGAAATAAGGGAGGAATTGGCAGAGAGAAGAATCACAGGATCAGTCCCTGAGGCCCTTTGGTATTGAAGGAATGAGTTTCCAAATAGATAAGTCCATTGAATGGCTGATGCAGTGGATGAAAAACAGACAACTGGGAAGGTGATTCAGAACATTGAGGACAGAAGGAAGAACCTAGAAGCTTCCAGTCTGGGGAGGGGTGTGGTGAAACAGATCAGACAAAGGAATCTAAGTGGCTTCAGTCTTCCACATCAAAATTGTAGGCTGGTGGAAGAGAGCACTGTCTTCAGAATACTGAAGGAAAGTGATGTCCAATCTAGAATTCTTTACCTAGTCAGATTACCAAGTGTGAACAGAGTAAAGATATTTTTGAATTTACAACATCTTAATGCTTAATCTCCCTTGCATCCTTTCTCCAGGAAGTGTGGAGGGATGTACTTTGTGAGAACAAGGAAGTATGCTGAGAAGGAAGACAAGATAGAAGAAACATGAGATTAACACAGGATGGAGGCGTAGGGACCATAGGATGCTAGTGAAAGGACAACATAGGATGACAGGTGTGTATTGTGTGAAGACAGCAACTAGTCCAGATTGGAACAGATCTGAAGGCTCAGCGATAGTCTTCAAAATTAAACTAATGTGTCTGAATTAACATCTTGAGAAAAAAATCTGGGAAACTAGTGGAAGATTGAATTAGTGACAAATATAGAGAAAACAAATCAAAAACAGTGACAAGATATTTATTAATTAGTGGGAGAACAAAGGATTATGCTTGAAAGGAAAAACATTTGTAACTTACCGCATGGCTTAGTTGTGAATTGCATTTACAGGATCATAGTAATGTAAAGACCAAATACTGATCTAACCCTGTGGGTGTGACCTGGGAGTGATTTTTGTTCCCCTCAGGGAACATTTGGCCGTGTCTGGAGGTCTTTTGGTTGACGTAGCTTGCTGGAGGGTGCTACTGACATCTAATAATAGAGGCTAGCGATGCTTCTGAGTGCCCTACAGCACACAGGACAGCTCCTTTCCACATGAGTTGTCTGCTCGGAGTGTCAATAGTGCTGAAGTTGACAAACTAACCAAAACTAAGATATAATTTTGTTGGGAAGATGGAGAGATGAGAAGGGTGTGTATAAGGAGAGTGGGAGGAATAGAATTGATTCTTCATTTCCATAGTAGAAATCAATAGAAAATGTCCCCAAATGTCCCAAACTGAGAAAATAAGAAATAGCAGACAGATGCATTTTTGAGATTTGGTGTAAGTTAAACAAATCAAATGAAAGGCTAGTTTTTGCAGTGCTATTTGTGTACCATCCACTGGTCAGTCTGAGACTTGGGGCAGTGGTCTGTCTCATACATAGTTCAGTTCATAAAGTCTGTGGTTTGCTGTTTTTAGTCTAATGCAAGTTTGTGCAGCTTGGGGTTGAGCCTCAAAGTTTGTAAACAATTTCATGGGACTGTTTTCCTGAGCTGCTCCTTTTTTGCTGTCTTCTTGGTACTTGACTCTTCCTTTTGAGGAGATTGAATATTGAAAAATGGCAAAAATGGAAAGGCACTCTGCTGCACAGTTCATGTGACTCTGCTCATGTTTGGGACCAAGTGACTGGAGACTAGGAGAAAAAAAAGCAATGGAGGTTGGCCCTACTCTCTTGGGAACACCCAGCTCTTGTGATAGGAGAGGAAGGTTCTTGTCCATCAGAGTTTTAACCTCTGTGGATCCCAGTTAAAGCCTCTGTTGCTGCCAGTATGGCATTGCTTCGGGACTGGGGGACATGAGAGAATGGAAAGAAGAAAGGGGGAATTTCCCCCTCTGTCTCAGAGTTAGGAGATTCCTTTAGACTTCCTGATTCTTGAGGCAGAACTGGAGGGCTTTCTGGAGCTTTCTCTGTCCTCTAGGATACTGGAGGGTGGAAAATTGGTAAATTCAGTTACTGTTCATCCTTCCCAGTCTTCCTGCTGCTCTTTGCTTTTCACAGCCTTCAAATAGCTATTTTATGTATTTTGTCCAGGTTTTATAGCTGCATTTTATGGGAGGGACAGAGTGGAGTGTGCTTGTTCCATCTTACCAGGAATAGGAACCTATGTAAGGATTTCAAAGATTAATTAAAATCACCAGTATATGTCACACAGTTTGCTAGATTGTGGGGAAAATAGATGCAAAAATATAGTGTCTTATCTTGGTGAACTAGTTTGGAAGAGTATAGACACAATAATAGTAAAAATCAGATAATGGCTGTAATGGAGAAGGGGTTGAGAGAGTATATAAATCTGTTCAGAGGAGTCTGATGTACCTGCATAGGAGACATAGTGTTTGTAAGTCACAAGGGATGAATTAAGAGTTAGCTAGATGGACAGGAGAAGAGAAAAATAGATATAATGTGTGGATGGCAATTTAGGACACTTCCAAGAATTAAGTATTGCTGGGTATATATAGAGTGATAGGTGTTGTGCGGGCGAGCAGGCATCAGATCTTGAATGCCATATAGAAGAGTTCAGATTTTTATGTCTTAGATAACACCACCAGAGTTGCATGTTACATGTCTTGTTCTTAGTGTAGGTGCAGTTTAAGCTCCTTTCCCCCCTGTTGTTTTTCTATATTGAAATGTCTTACTGTTTACTTACACAATCAGATTTTGGAATGTACATTATTTTTTATAATTTAAAAGCATTTTTTGATGTTTGATTTGAAACTTGAAAAGAACCAAGAACATTTAGCACCACAGTTAGTGAATAGTGAAAGTGGTCAAACCAGGTAATGCTGTTTTTAATTTTTAAAAAATGACTCTAAAAACCAATGGATTTCTTTTATGTAGTTCAGTCTGTCTCCAAAGGTCACTAGAAAAAAACATTACCAAAAACTAAGCCAGGAAGAAGCTTAATGGTGGTTGGTTAATGAATGCTTTATATCAGGTAAATTCTGACTTGTTGCACAGAAAAGGGCTTCATTATCTTAATTGTACATGCATCTGTGTAATATAGTGTACATTTGTACTATGTATTAAAATAAATATGTCCTCCCCTCCCTCTGAATGTACTTGGAAAGGACAATGTAGGATTTTTAAAAGGGTTTTTTTTTTTTTTTTTTAAATGAAGTACAGTCAATTACAATGTGTCAGTCTCTGGTATACAGCACAATGTCCCAGTCATGCATATACATGCATATATTTTCACATTTTTTTCCATTAAATATTATTATGAGATATTGAACATAGTTTCCTGTGCTATACAAAAGAAACTTTTTAAAATCTGTTTATATGTAGTGGCTAACATTTGTAAATCTCAAACTCCCAAATTTATCCCCTCCTGCCTCCCCTCTTTCCCTCAGTAACCATAAGATTGTTTACTAAGTCTGCAAGTCTGTTTCTATTTTGTAGATGAGTTCATAGTGTCCTTTTAAGATTCCACATATGAGTGATATATGGTATTTTTCTCTTTCTGGCTCACTTCAGTTAGAATGATGATCTCTAGGTCCATCCATATTGCTGCAAATGGCATGATTTTATTCTTTTTTATGGACGAGTAGTATTCCATTGTATAAATATACCACAACTTTTTTATCCAGTCATGAGTCGATGGACATTTAGGTTGGTTCCATATCTTGGCTATTGTATATAGTGCTGCTGTGAACACTGGGGATATATACCCTCTGGATATATACCCAGAAATGGGGTTGCTGGATTGTATAGTAAGTCTTTTTTTAGTTTTTTGAGAAGTCAGTGTTTTTCATTATGGTTGCACCAAACTACATTCCCTCCAGCAGTGTAGGAGGGTTTCCTTTTCTCCACACCCTCTCCAGCATTTAACGTTAGTGGACTTTTGAACGATGGCCATTCTGCCTGTTGTGAGGTGATACCTCATTGTAGTTTTGATTTGCATTTCTCTGATAATTAGTTGTATTGAGCATTTCTTCATATGTCCATTGGCCATTTGTATGTCTTCATTGGAGAAATGCTTATTTAGGTCTTCTGCCCATTTTTGGATTGGGTTTTTTTTTGTTAATAAGTTGTATGAGCTGTTTATATATTCTGGCAATTAAGCCTTTGTCAGTCACATCATTTGCAAATGTTTTCTCCCATTCCGTAGATTGTCGTTTTGTTTTGCTTATGGTTTCCTTTGCTGTGCAAAAGCTTTAAAAGGGAGTATATTTGAAAGTTATTTTGAACTCAGGTTCTTCAGATGAGCTCTTTAGGAAATCTAATTTATTAATGAGTCTATTAATTTATTTCTTTGTAATACTTTAACTACGATGATTAAGCAGCCAACATCTTTCCTGTTTGATTGTATGAATATATTTGCACGTATTTTTTAAGAATAAAATGTTTCCGGACATGGGAGGAAATCCTAGCAAAAGTTGTTTCCTTGCTCACTTTCAATTTATTGTTAGTGAGCTCTTAAGTTCATCTCTGTACTTGTGAACAGAGAGTAGATGGCTCTTAAGAAACTCTCTCATGAGTAATGCCGCGACAGCTGAGGTGGTTCTGTGGGCTGATGTAGTTTGCTTGGCCTCGACATGGGCTCCACTGGCCAAGACAGCAGTCTGAATTCTCCTAACAAAGGTCTGCTCTCTGACTCTGTGACGGATGTCCCTGTTGACGCAGCAGTGGCTGCCCAGGCTTCTGCTGTGGAGGGTCTGAGGAGGGCCGAGGAGGAGGAGTTGGTCAGGGTCGAGCTCGCAAAGGTGGCAGAGGAAACTGTCACCCTGCTATAGGTGCTGGCAGCCGAGGGGAGGCTCTGTGGGGTGCTGAAATGGAGGCCAAGCCTGGCTGCCTTGGAGAGCCTGAAGCAGAATCTGTCTTAGAGTTGGCATGACCTGCAGGTCTCTAACACCTGCATGAAAACTTCTGAACAACTTGGAGAGTGGGATGAGAAAGTGACGCAGTCGGACCTCTGCAAGAAGACTTGGGAAACACTCTTCTCAGGTGGGATGGAAGACTTCAGCTGCCTTGTCTACCCTGCGCTCTGCCATCAGCAGGAATCTCGAGGCAGGAGGAATTCTGCAACCTTCATGTCGTTTGAAGACTGAGTTAGGACCATAAAATCTACGGTTTTGAGTAGCAGAGAGAATGACAGTGACAGCCTTCCCTCCTTGACCGGTAGTGGTGACAGAATCTTCCCCGATCACATGTCCTTCTAATCCCATAGTGGCTTCACCACAGAACAAGCACACCCTCATCGCCACAACCATGACTTCGGGCAGTGCAGTGCGGCAGCCAGCCAGGCCGCGGTGAATGCCTAGAGCTGGTTTTGAGGACAGTCATGCCATCCACATGGAGATGTGACTACTGCACTCGCATGGGTTAGAAAACACGTCTTGTACACAGTACTTTGCACTATGTCGGCAGATGCTGCAGATCACTGTGGCACCTTCCCTCGGGGGCAGGATGTGGGCAGGGTGGCGGGTCCCAAGGTGTGTAGAGCCAAAGCCCAGCTCCCTTTGGGAATCTTGTTAGTTCATCTACGTGTTGAAAGGATGGGAAGAATGATAAGTATAAAATGTGTGGTGTTTTCTAAACTTCTTTCAGAAGGAGTCATCCAGAAAGCCCTGCCTGCTCTGCAGTTTGTTTCAGAAAGCTAAACAAGAAAACTCCATTTTCGGAGACCTTCACAGGAAAGAACCTGATTATCAGCAGCTGCCTAATTGTTATACTAGTGATCTAGCTTTAACAAAAGCAACTTCTTTATTTTTTAAAAATGCAGTGGATGTTTCAAAAATTAAAACTAAAGCAGTTTTAAAAAAATTGTTATAAATGAAATGCATGTGGTACCTCTTTTCATCTTCCCTATAGTGATTTCCTATTCGCTTTGCTTCCTTGACCAGCAGTACTCTTGGTCCCTTTTCTATATTGGTGGGTCAGAGATGGAGCAGTTAAAAAGGTTGAAATAAATGGTCATGATTTGTAAATGTAATTTTTATGTTTTTTGTTTTTGACAGCCGATTTATTTTGCATATTCCCAGCGAGGAAAGAGACAATGCTATCCGAGTGTGTTTTCAGATTGAACTTGCCCATTGGTTTTACTTGGATTTCTACATGCAGAACACACCAGGATTACCTCAGTGTGGGATAAGAGACTTTGCTAAAGCTGATATCCTTTTTATTACTATAATGACTGTCTTTCATGCTTGTTAATAAGATATTTTAGCACAAATTTCCTTTTGTTTGTCTTTGGAATTTATAACATATTAGATAAAATATACTTGATTTCTAAAAATTGTCAAATATATAAAACATAATGATTTGCCCCTAATTGTGGTAGGCACAGTTTGATAGTATAGTTGTATGTTAGTAGTCAGGACAAGGACCCATCTCCCTCCCCAGGATATCAAAATCTGTGGATGCTTAAGTCTTTTAGACTATGTAATATGGTCTAGTACAGTCGGCTCTCCATATCTGTGGGTCCCACATCTGTGGATACTGGAGGGCTGACTGTATTCTTACTATGTAGGTAACCCCTTGAAATGTGCACTGATAATTAGCATTAAATTTGATTTTCTTTCAGAAATAACTTGCCTATTTCTAGAACTGATCTGTGTTTTACTATCCTCTTGCTGGTCCTCTTAACTGGATGATCTTTATTCAGATTTACCATCTTTGTGGGATAGAAATTCTTAAATATTGAATACTTACTATGTTTAAAGATGTGTTTTTGGTTCTGTGAGAAATACAAAGAAGTCTTTGCCTTCAGAGAGGCTTTTTTTCCTCCCTATTTACAAATAAGATAGAAACTTGTCATAATTTGTTAATCATAAAAGTCACATGAATATTTAAGATTATAAAAGAACTATGTTATAAGGCAAAAAGATGAATTGCTAATGCTAATGATATTAAATGTTTTTAGAATTTGGCACAAGATGAAAAGATTTTAGGCAAACCTGTGTTTTTAAGGAAATAAAGAATTTTCTAAATAGACGGGGTAGGGAAATAGGTTCCAGGGAAAGAAAAGGGATTGAGGAAAATGGGAGAGTTAGAAAGGATAAGGATTATCTCAAGAAGTAAATTAGTTTATATTGAGGTTCTTACAGAGATCTAAGAGGAGGTATGGATGGAAGGTATATAGTGGGGGTTTGTGAGTTTTTAAATCTTGAGCCAAAGTTCTTTGATTTTTATTCTCTAAGTCATTTTTTTAAACCATAAATTGTGTTGTCAGATGAAATTGTACCCACAAGTTCACTGTGCTACACTGGAGTTGTAATAGGAATAAGTAACCTAAAATAACCCTCATACTCGGCTCCCTAGGCTTTTTCTTTAGCCCTGTGAAATGAGGAACCCCCTAGGGCTCTGCAGAAAATGGTTGAAACTCTGTCTATTCTATTTAACTGTTAATGATTGAAAGTTTTTGAGCAAGACTGAGGAATATTACTCAGATCATTTGATAGTGGTATTTAAGAATACTTACTTTGTAGAAAAGGTTGAACCACAAGGAGGACCGTTACATTACTTCAGATTTGTAGCAGTAAGGTCCTGACCCATAGTAGAGGGACTACACAGAAGAGACTGAAGAGACAGATTTCAATGGCATTTTTGAGCATGTCTTTGTTAAAGTCTTGGTAATAGGTTCTGTGAAGAAATCACAGAAGACTGTTTTTGAGGAGCTATAATCTAGTTTTAGAAACAGGCAGATCCTCTTCTGTGATTTTGGTTTGTTTTGCATAGATGTAGGGTTTTGCCAAAGCAGCTTTATATACTTGGGGGTTCTGGATAAGGTTTTGTGTGTGTAAGCATGTGAGTTTTAAATTTTCCTTGTTATTTTTTAAAGGCCTCTATTTTAATTAGGTTTTTTCCCTCCATACAACTGAAGTAAACATTTCTTGCTAATATGGTAGGCTTCGTTAAATAATTGAGTGCTTCCTCTATGCCAGGCATTGTGCAGTGAACAAGGTAGATTCAGCCCCTTCAAGGAGATGAGAGACAAGAAAGGACATGATTACAGAGCGGTCTCATAGTTTTGATAGCATAGGGTTCAGTAGGAATAGGAAAGATGGCTACTCAACCCAGATTTGGAATTAGGTAATAGTTTTCTTTGAAAGAAGGCTCTTGTAGCCCATGTTGGTTTGGACTTTATCCATAAGAATAATAAGAGAATATAGGAGATTTTTAAATTTTACATTTTATTTTGGGAAAAACCTAACAGAAGTTTAAAGAATATTACAGTCAACTGCCATTATACCCTTCTTATGTATTCACCGTTGTTAACTTTTTGCCACGTTTCCTTTATTTCTCTCTTGGGTTGTTTAGAAAGACAGTTATGAAATAGTGTAGACTGTGAATTGGAGGAAGGTAAGACTGGCAACCTAGTTAAGTTGCTATTTCATTAATGTATGAGAGAAAAATGGAATAGAAGTGATAAAAGTGAATAGGTTAAATTTGAGTGATATTTAGGAGGTAATGTTTGTTATAACTTGGATGTCTGAGGAAAAGTGGAAGGAATCAAAGATGGCACCCAGGTTTCTGATTTGAGCAGCTGAGTGGATGGGTGTGCCATTCATTCCATTTGTAGAAAAGTAAAGGAGAAGAAATTTGGTGGGGGAATGATGGGTTCAGTTATGGACATAATGGTTTATGGTACCTGTGGGATATTGAAGTGGTGAGACTGTGTAAAAGTTAATGAGTTCTTGAGCCACATTGCTTGCGTTCATATCCCATATGCCATTTGCCAGTGACCTTGGGCAAATTGTGGGGCTTTTCTGTGCCTCTTTTCTCTTTTGTAAATTGTGCATGCAGTCTTGTGATTTTTCTTCATTAAGCAATTGGCAATATGGGTATAGAACAGATATCCCTGCATTTGTTCATGGGTTGAGATTTTGCTAGGGAGCTATATTCAGAGAACAGTGGGACAAGGGAATTTGGGATATTGCTAAGACATTGATTAAAGTGATTTGACCACACATATTGTTTAGGGAAGAAGATAAAAGCAGGAGGGTGGTCATATGGAGAAAGGAAAACTGTAAAAAAAAAAAAAAAAAATTTGATGTAGAATAACAGCATTATGTGAGTAATTAAAAGAATGCTATAGAAAATTATGGTCATGATGTTTTATTCTAATCAAACTGTTCTCGCAATTGTAGTGATGGCAAGGTCCAGAATGTTGCCCTGGGAGTTGGTCTCAGAGGTGGGAATGGTTGTGAAGGACAAGGGACACATGAAACTGAGGCTAGAACTTGAGATGAGTTGTCCAAGGGGAAATTGATACCATCTTGGTAACAGAAGGAATTTGGATGGAAATTATTGTCTAAATGTTTATTTATAACTACAGTAGATCTGACATGTTTTTGCAAACATGTCAGAATAAAAAAGTATTTTTTAAAAAATCACTGAATTGTTAAAAAAAAAGATGTATATAATACAAGTAGATATATGTACTTAAAACTTCTTACATTCTTTATGTAGTCATTGTCACCTTCTGTCTTTCTCTTAGAGCTACTGTGTAAGGCCCAGTAACCTAGACTTAAGACGCAAAATAATTTGATTTGGGTGGTTAAGAAAATCCGTAATGAAGTAAGAATCTTAGTAAAAATTAGAAAGATAATTAATATGACTCAGTGCGTATTCTAGGTTTTTTTAATTAAATACATTGTCTCATTAAATAAAAATGATATTAAAAATTTCCACTCCCATATTTGAATTGCATTATTTTATGTACTGTTGAGTATGGAGGAGGATTGAAGAGTTGTCAGTAGAGAAATTGATGTCATGTTGGATTGGATTCTGTTACTTGCTGATTGTGTAGACTTGAGCAAGTACTTCGCAGGTTCTTTTCAATATTAATTCCAAGTGTGTCTTGAACTGTAGTTGGTTGGTTCATCAACCCACTTATTTTGTGGTAATTTTGGGGTAGGAAAAAAAGTGGATAAATGAAGAGTGTCAATAATTTCCAAGGTTTTAGCAGTTAATTCAATTTATCTTGTGAAACCTTTTTAAAAATTTTAATTCTTTTTAAAGAAGTTTAATGGGTAGAAAAATGAGATAACTTCATTATAGAGACATAGATACACTTTAAAATTGTTAGGAACACTGTAGGGAGAAGGAAGAGAAAGAAAAAAACTGGTTAAGTGTTTTCTCTGAATTATTGGAAGTTATCTCTGTTTCTGGTATTTTTTTAATGTTTTTCTCTATGGTTAAGTTTTTAATGGAAAAATATCCATTTATTTCATATTTATACTTAGAGTCAAAATAATTGATGGTGATTTTAAAACACACAAGGGCTTTTACTAAACATATCAAGCCAGACTTCACTGGGAAATAACTTTCAAAATCTTAGCAAGCTGGTGTGTAGAACCATAGGGCTTCATGGAATGGTTAATGTTATATTGAAACTTTTATTTTTTTCCCCCTCTCCAAATAAAGGGATGAAATAATTATATTGAGATGAACCTAACACTTGTCTTTTAATTACAGTGTTGTCATAGATGGTTGACTTTTTTGAGCTCTGTGAGAACCTCTTTAGTTCTTATTACAACTATAAAAGCAAAACAAATTTTTAAACACAAAACTATAGAACTCATACAATTTTCAAAAAATGAATTTAATGTGATTTTTTAATGTGATATTTTTGTTTAAACCAAACCATTGATCACGATGTGAATATAATGCTGACTTCTTCGAGGGTGTTCTGACGCACCTGCACTACCAGTTTTCACACCACTTTTCTTGGCTCTGTCTGTTATGAAATCTTCCTTTTTGTGTTACATTGGAATATTATTTGGCCTTAATGCACAATTTGCATGTTATGTTTCTTCTGTTTTTAGTAACCCACAGCAGTTAAAGTACTAGTAGCACCAGTATGGTCTCTAAAATTTAGTAGTGTAGTAGTTTTTATATGTGATCATCCAAAAGGTTGAAAATACGCTCTTATTACATATTTTTTAGATTAAAATAAAAATGAAACACAGAATATTTAAGTTTTCGTAAAAGACTTGGAGACCTTTAAGAATTTGTCCTCCGTTTGAGAAAAATTATCATGAATTATAATTTCCCCCACATTTTCATAATTAATGGTGTTATAATTATGAGGCATTTGATAGCATAGACTATTGGAAACCTGAGCATAAACTTTACAGGTTTAGGCTTTATTTATTTTTAAAAATTCTTTTACCGTGCCCAATTTTGGGAAGGCATGCCTAATTTCTTTTGAAACAGGCTATCCTTTCCTTAGTACCCAGATTGACCTTTCTTTATAGTCCTTAATAAATACTCATCTTACAAATGTTTTTAATTGTAAAAGCAACACATGTACATGGTAAAGAAATTCACCAGTAGGGTGGTATACTTCATCCCTGGTTCCACTTCCCAGAGTTAGCCCCTTTTACTTGTTCTGATGGTTTCTGCCTCTTACCAGTGTATGTGTACTGTGCATGTATTTCTTGCTATTGGTTTTAGTATCTGTTCAACTTCTAACATGATAAATTTGACCCGCTTCATGAGAAGTATTTGAGATGCTCACATGTTCCTGAGTTTGTGTTAACTTAGGGAGCCAGAATGAGTATTCAAAACTTACTTGATTTGTGTCTAGGCTAAATGCAGAAGTTAGCAATGACTTGTTCAAAACAAATGTGAAAAAACAAAAACACGAATAAGTGAGGTAAAGATATGAGTAATTTCATAGGAAGTACACAATTGATTTAAATAGGTCTGTGTATGAGTGCTCAAGCTGTACTAAGGGAAAAAGTAGCTTCCTTAACACAAGATATACTCTTCAGTCATTGTCCGTTTTTGCTGCCTCAAGGTGAAGATGTGGAAAAAATTTTGGATGAATGGAAGGAATACAAAATGGGAGTGCCAACATATGGTGCAATTATTCTTGATGAGACACTTGAAAATGTGAGTGGGTGTAATAAAATAAAAGGTTTTTAGTGAAAGGATCATCAGCTGTTTTCATCCTGATAATATGTGTTATTTCTATAATGTTCTGAGGTTTTAAAAATATACTTAGATTTTTAGTGATGAAAGGCCAGATTTGGCATATTTTGTCTGCATTCTGGGTCTTAATAATTTATACTTGTTGTAGTATGGCTTATTGCAAAGAAGTCACTTTGTTGTTGAACAAAAAATGTCAAAATGGGCAGAATGCCCTTAGTAGTAGTAGTGTATTCAGCCTTCTGGAGGATACTTTATCAAGTACTACATAAAATTATTGGTGATGCCAGTTACCTGAAGTAAGGAGAAAAACACCTTTGGGAAAGGAGGGCAAGTTATATTTTTACCTCTGATTGTTTTGTAGGTACTACTTGTTCAGGGGTATCTAGCAAAATCAGGCTGGGGATTTCCAAAAGGAAAAGTAAATAAAGAAGAAGCTCCTCATGATTGTGCTGCTAGAGAGGTGAGTTGTTGCAGTTGGAAACAGTGATCTTTGGTGGTTATGCTTTGAGTGTGTTTTTTTTAGCCATGGAGACTTGTTTGGATCATTTACTCCTCTTTCAGAACTTGACTGCATGAAGCAGTATCTTTTATAACTTAATTATTTTGTCTGCATCTGTCATCTTCTTTTATTTGTTTCCATTTTCTTTCATTGTCCATTTTTTATTCTATGATTTCTTTAACTTTTTTTTTTCTCATGATAACTTCTCTATCTTCCTTTTAGAATTGGATTTGTTATTGGTTAAAACATTTTGGCTGTTACAACTTGTTTTATGCTTACAGTCTTGGCTTCCAGACAAATGCACAATTTGGGCTTTTCTAAGAAATTTACATTTGTTGCTCAAAACCCATTCTAGCTTTCCACTGCTTACAGGATGAAGTCTAATTCTTTAAGTACTGAAACAGCTTCCCCTACCCCCAACACAGAACTCAGCCATTCCTAAGTTTCTCTTTCTTTATTCTTAGTCAAAAGGATTTATTCTTTGTTCCCTGAATTTGACTGCTTTGTTTCAGCCTCTAAGCTTTTGCTTCTATGATTTCCCTACTTGGGTAGTTCTCTCTCCTTCTGGCCTATTCAAATCCTATGTAGGTATCTTTCTAGACCAAGCTCAAATTATTCTTTTTCCTTGAAGGACTGCCACCAACTAGCTCTGTATACAGGACCTGAGTTTCTTATTTGTAAAATGATGAACTTAATCCTTATTTAAAAATCTTATTTATTTAAAAATATAACCAGTCGGCTCTAGCCCACAGCAGTCTGAATTTCAGTAGCAAATGCTATCTTTGTCATTTGTTTGGCATTAATTACATAGTACCTTGTGATATATTGTATACTGTATTCTTACTTATCAGTTCCTAGTCATTTATTACATTATGCCTTGTCTTTGACATGTGAGAAGTTGAGCTGTAAGAGAGTATGATATAATGGAAAGAGGAGTGAAAAGATTTTTGTTCCAGTATAGTGTTAGTATATGTTGCTCAACAGCTTAGAGACTTTGGGTAAGTCACTTAATCTCTGTAAGATATAAAATTGTTAAGAAGAGTCACTCAAGTGCTCCATAACGGTATCTTTGTAATTAGCAGTATCTTTAAGGTCTAAGCTGATAGTGATTGAATTTTAAGATATTTTTGAGATGGCAGTAAAGATTTTGTGGAATATTTTATTTGGATCTCTTGCCTAATTTTAATTTATTTTTTGACTCACTGTTTTCCTGAAGCAGTATTCACTGCCTGTTTTAAGTTTGGGTATAATTATTAGTGAGGGAAAATGGTTAAAATTCTTATAAACCACTAGGGGTTATTTACTGTAGAAAAACTATTAGTGGTTATTTACTTTGGAGTAAGAGTTTTAAAATTGATTAAAAATGTTGCATTTTAAGTTGAGTATGGAACAGTTAAAGCAACTATTTGCAATGGCTTATAGACAGAACCTTTATACACAAGTAAGTGAAGGTTTATATTTACCCTTTAAAATTGAAAGCTATTTAGGGAGCAGGCGAGGAATTGTCACATCCTCTGAGAGCTTTCACTTTCTTCAGTGTAGATGGCAGGAGATGAAACAGAGTAGTTGTGAAGTCTTCCCTTTTATGTCTTCAAACTATGTTGTCCTCTTGCTTATAGGAAGGTCAAAATAGGAACCATAGCATCCTCAGCGTTCTCAGGAATTGATCTGTAAATCTTATACATGGAGTTAGACTAGTCCTACAGCAGTGAGATAGTTGGTCTAGGTTCAGAAAAGATACTACATTAACTGGAATTTCAGAAATTTAGACTAAAATTGGAGGAGATCAGCTGTCTCTGTAATTTGACCTTCTTGGAGGGAATCAAATACTTAACCTCGAAAAAACTGAAGAGGTGCCCTAGACACAGGGGATGTACTTGCATGTACCCCTAGAACTCTCCATCTGATAAGTTTTATGTACTATATTGTAAAGAGTCAGGGTCATGCAGAAATACGATATTTGGTGTAAAAGATGGAGAGGAAGTTAACCTGTAAACTGAGACAGTTTTTCACTTTGATTTATCTTGTTTGTTCTCTGCTCTGGAATATTAAGAGAAAAAAATTGTCCCATCTTTATGGTGCTAATTTCATAACAATTATGGATCACCATGATTTGTAAGAAAGTAAATAAAATTTATTCTCAGGACATGGAGAGTGGGGGAATGGAGTGTAGATGTATAGGATATAAGCAGTCTATAAGCAGTCAGGGAATATTTGTAAATGGGTGAATATTTCTAAACACAGATGGAAACAGAAGGAATTAGTGATTTTTAAGACATAAGTCTATTTTCTAATAAAATTTACCTTTCTAATTTGGACCAATATTAACTTTTTCCCCCTGTTTTGTTTTGCTCTGAGGAAAGCACAGGCATACTTACGACCCACAATCCAGGGGAAAAAAATGTTCCCTTTGATAATAAGAATCTTAATGTCTGATCTAAATAATATCCTCTTTTAGCTGATAAAAGAACTTGTCAGAAAAGACTTAACTTTAATTTGTGTAAATTTTGGGGCTAGAATTTTTAAAGGCAAGTCTTTTGACTTTTATTCCTGAGTTGTAAATAAATCCTTTTGACATAAAGAGAAGAGTTTTGGGATTAAGGTAGAGCATTGCTGTGTTAGTCTATTCAGGCTCCCGTAACAAAATACCACAGACTGGGTGGCTTAACCAGTAGAAATGTATTTCCCAATGCTCTGGAGGCTGGAAAGTCTAAGGTCGGGCTGTCTGCTGATTGGACTCCTGGTAAGGCCTCTCACCCTGGCGTGCAGCTGGCTGTCTTCTTTCTGTGTGCTCCTGTGGCCTTTCCTGGGTGTGAGTGCAGAGTGCACCAGTGTTGTCTCCTCTTACAAAGGCACCAGCCCTATTGATTTAGGGCCCGACCCATATGACCTCATTTAACCTTTATCATCACCTCATAGACCCTAACTCCTAATGCAGTCACATTAGGGGTTTAGGCCTTCCACATACGAATTTTGGAGGAATCAGTCCATAGTATTTGCCATTTTTGAGTGATGAAACTATCCAACTAGCAGTCCTAGAGTTGCAGTATGTCCTTCTGCCACGTGGTGGTGATGCAGTATAATAGAAGCAGCGCTGTTTCAGGGAAGGGGAGAACCACCAGTGTGGTCTCAGTTGAAAATCAAATTACTGTTACATTTCTAGGAGTTTATGCTACTATCACATTGTTGCCTTTAATTTTCACTTATATCAACACATATGGAGAAGTTTTGTCCTAATTTTCTAGCCGCCATTAGTTACAGCTAGGCTGATGTCTTAAGCACTTTTTCTGTTTTTAAGTTATACGCAGTTGTACCATGGGTGCTTAGTTTTATTTTTGGTTGCTTAATAACGTTTAAATTTGGTTATTTTTACATTGTAATTTAGTTTATTATAGTTATGTGTTGTCATTTTACTATGTATGGCTGCCTAGAGGTTTTTCGTTACACTACAGCAGAATTTGACGCATCCTCTAAGGGCTGTGTGTGTGGACTTAGCTAAAAAAAAGAAAAAAAGCAGTGGCAGGCAGACTTCTCGTGGCGAAGGTATGAATAATTATCAGTAGAAAGCTAAGGGCCATCTCAATTAGAAATTTCCAGTCTTTTCTTTGACCTTTGTTCACCTTTGTTAATTGGGTTATTTCTGATCACATTCAGTGAAGTAGATTTAGGACAGATGTGAAGAATGTTTTCTGGATATTGTTGAAAGGTTGTGTTAGGATAACCTTAGAATATTTTTTTATCAGTTGTGAAACACCAGCTGTTCTTGAGAATAAGGAGAATACTTGGCAGTTGACCTGCAGTGTGGAGATTTCATATTGTTGCTTATTTGGCAAAACAAAATTTTATTGTAGTGAAGCATTTATGTGATTTAATCTTCATAGAATTTGTATAGATGAGCTATCAGTTGGTTTATTTTACTTCTTGTAGGCTTATAAGGTATGGATTTTAGGCAGATGATTTGTCTGTCTATGCTGGTGCTCTTTGGGTAGTAAATTTTTTAATCTTACACAGAGATTTTTATCTGATTATTTGAGAAGTTAGTGTTATTCCATGTATCTGGAAAACCAACTATATTATATTACAGGAATGGATTTGATAGAAGGTGTGGTATTAAATTTTTTATCTTTCTTGTCTATAAATGTAAGTGAGCTATTACATGTTTTTCCTGGTAAATATTTGAGAGTAAACACCTAATTTTAGAGGTAAACCAGTATTTATCACTTTTAGAATCAAGAAGTCTGTTACTTTATTATGTTTATTCTAAGTTTGGTTGTACAGAGTTTCAAGCTGGCGGTTTCAACACTAGTGGCCCTTTTCATTTGGCCTCACATTGTACCACTTCCTCCCACACAATCCTTCAAGCGTAGCCATTCCCAGCTATCTGAATGAAGTGTCTTTTTCTTCTTGTCTTTCTGGCAAAATTCTATTCATCTTTGAAATCCTAGCTCAAGTATGTCCAGCAGAATAGGATGCTGTCCATGACAGCCTTCTGAAGGTGACAACTTCACATTACACCAAACTCACACCTCACCTGTACCCAGGGCTGAGTTAGGCACCCTAATTATGTACTCCTATAGCACCCGTCTAATTTACGGCACATAATCACATTGCCATTTTCTTTTCTTTTTTAGAAGAGCAGTGGTTTTTTTCTTTATTCATTTCTAAAGTCAGTGCCTAGGACAGTACCTGTCACTTATTAGGCACATAGTACAAGTCTGAATGCACAAAAAATAAACATTAATTAGACATGACTCTTTAAAAACTGCATTCATATTGAGATAATTTCAAGTATAGAGAAAATAGAATAATATAAAGAATAGATTCACCTATTCATATTTTGCCATATTTGCTTTATTTTGATAGATATGGATTATGGTTTTTATTATTATTGCTAAATAATTCAGGAACAAATTGCAGACATAATGTTCCTTAACCCCTAAATACTTCTTCATGTAAATTTTAAGAACTGTAAGTTCTCTTAGTAATCACAGTGTAATTATCAAATTCAGGAATGTGGATTGGTAGGTGCTGTTATCTAATGGACAGTTCATATTCAGGTTTACTGATTGCTCCATTATGGTCCTTTTCATCAGTTTCTACTCCCCCATCCAGTATCCTGTCCAGGTTCCTATACTGTATTTTGCAGTAATTGCTGTGCCTTCAGTCTTTAATCTGAAACATTCCCTTAGTCCTTCAATACTTAATTAAGCATGTGTTCAGATAGATTCTGTTTGTAGCACAAAGGTAACAGGCTGTGCTCACAAGGAACTTAGATTATGCAATTTAAGTTTCGCATGGTTTCTAATTATACAGACATACATGACTGGTAATGTATACTTATTTCTGATTATAAGCTGTTCAAAGAAAGAAGCTAAAGGGAATAACTGTAAACATATAATTGACCATGTAGAAAAATTTTAATTTGTTTTGTTGGAGGACAGAAACATAAAGTACACTAATTATAATGGGTTATTCATATATACATGTATATGTATATATACATAAATGTATATAAATATCTGTTACACTACCACCCTGATCAATATAGAATATTTCCAGCACCTTAGAAGATTCTTTTCTCTCCCTTCTTAATCAGTGCCTACTTTTTTCCACATTTCCACAAGGGAACCACTGTTTTGACTTCTCTTGCCATTGATCAGTGTTGCCTGTTCTTGAGCTCTATATAATTAGGATTTTGCAGTAGATATTCTTTGTGTTATATGCCTTTGGCTCAGTGTAATACCTGTTAGATTCAATTTATAAGGCATATAATAGCTGTTGGTCCTTTTTTCTTTATTGCTCTTTGTAGTATTCCAGTATACAAATATGCCAAAATTCTTTATCCATTCTCTTATGCTTTGGATTGTATCCAGTTTTTGGTTATGAGTACAACTGTTGTAAACATTCTTGCACATGTACTTTGAGGTAAGTAAGCCTTCGTTTCTCTAGGAGTGGACTTACTGGAAGGTTGCATATTTGCTGCCAGTGGTTTTCCAGGTGGTTGACCAGTTTACATTCCCACCACCAGCATATGAGAGTTAAAGTTGTCTTGGCCTACACATGGGATTACCACTTTAAAATTTTTTATCCTGTGTTCATGGATAGGGAAAATTAATATTGTTGAGATGTCGTCACTGCCAAAAACCATCTCTAGATTCAGTGCAATTTTTATCAAAATTCCAATGGCATTTTAAAAATAAGATTAGAAAAACATTCTAAAATGGAACCACAAAAGACCCTAAATAACCAAAGCAATCCTGAGAAAGAACGTGGGAGGCATCACACTTCCTGATTTAAATCTATGTTGTAAAGCTGTAGTGATCAAAACAGTATGGTACTGGCATAAAAACAGACAAATAGATTAAAGGAGCCAAATTGAGATCCCAGAAATAAACCCACACATATATGGTCAACTAACATCTGAAGAGGGAGCCAAGAAAACTCAGTGGAGGAAAAAGAATCTCTTCAATAAATGGTGCTGGGAAAATTGGAGAATCCCATGTAAAAGACTGAAACTAGGCCCCTCTCTTATACCACTCATAAAAAAATTAGCTTGAAATGGATTAAAGACTTAAGTGTAAGACCTGATGCCATAGAACTCCTAAAGAAAACAGGAACCAAAGCTCCTTGTCATGAATCTTGGCAATGATTTTTTGAATATGATACCAAAATCACAAGCACCAGAATAAGAAATAAGTGAAACTACATCAAACTGAAAGCTTCTGTGCAGCAACAGAAACAGTCAATGAAGTGGAAGGACAATCTGTAGAATGGAAACAAATACTTACAAGCCATATATTTGATAAGGGGTTAATATATAAAATATATAAAGAGTTCAGTCAACTCAGTGGGAAGTAGTTCGATTAAAAAATGAGCAAAAGGCCTAAGTATACATTTTTCTAGAGAAGATAGAGGAATGACTAATAGGTACATGAAAAGATGCTCAACATCACGGTTATTAGGCAAGTACAAATCAAAACCACAATGAGATACCACCGCACACCTGTTAGAATGGCCACCTTACAAAAAGACAGATGAATATGGAGTGAAGGGATCCTTTGTATACTGCTGCTGGGTTTGTAAACTGGGATAGCCACTGTGGAAAACAGTATGGAGAATCCTCAAAAAAATTAAAAGTAGAACTACCATATGATCCAGTAGTTCTACTTCTGGGAATATATCCAAAGGAAACAAAAACACTAACTTGAAAAGGTATCTACATTTTTTTTTTTAATTGAAGTACAGTCTGTTACAATTTATTAGTCTCTGGTGTACCTCACAATGTCCCAGTCATGCATATACATACATATATTTGTTCTCATGTTCATTTTCATTAAAGGTTATTACAAGATATTGAACGTAGTTTCCTGTGCTATACAGAAGAAACTTTTAAAATCTACTTTTATATATAGTGGCTAACATTTGTAAATCTCTAACTCCCAATTTTATCCCTTCCCACCTCCTTTCTCTGGTAACCATAAGATTGTTTACTATGTCTGCGAGTCTGTTTTTGCCTTGTTGGTGTTTTGTTTTCCATCATAGTGTCCTTTTTTTTTTTTAGATTCCACGTATGCGTAATCTATGGTATTTTTCTTTCTCTTTCTGGCTTACTTCACTTAGAATGACGATCTCTAGGTCCATCCATGTTGCTGCAAATGGCATTATTTTATTCTTTTTTATGGCTGAGTAGTATTCCATTGTATACATATACCACAGCTTCTTTACCAGTCATGTGTCGATGGATATTTAGGTTGGTTTCATGTCTTGGCTATTGTAAATAGTGCTGCTGTGAACACTGGGGTGCATGTATCTTTTCACATTAGAGTTCCCTCTGGATATATGCCCAGGAGTGGGGTTGCTGGATTATATGGTAAGTGTTTTTAGTTTTTTTGAGGAATTTTCTTGATGGCTGTACCAAACTACATTCCCACCAGCAGTGTAGGAGGGTTCCCTTTTCTCCATACTCTCTCTAGCATTTGTCATTTATAGACTTTTGAATAATGGCCATTCTGACTAGTGTGAGGTGATACCTCATTATAGTTTTGATTTGCATTTCTCTGATAATTAGTTGTTGTTGAGCATTTTTTTCATGTGCCTATTGGCCATTTCTAAGTCTTCATTGGAGATTTGCTTGTTTAGATCTTTTGGTCACTTTTGGATTGGGTTGTTTGTTTTTTTGTTTTATGAGCTGTTTATATATTCTGGAAATTAAGCCTTTGTCAGTCGCATTATTTGCAAATATTTTCTCTCATTCCACAAGTTGTTTTGTTTTGCTTATGGTTTCCTTTGCAGTGTAAAAGCTTATAAGTTTAATTAGGTCCCATTTGTTTATTTTTGCTTTTATTTCTGTTGCCTGGGTAGATTGCCCTAGGAGAATATTGGCTGAGATTTACATCAGAGAATGTTTTATCTAGATGTTTACATTCTTAAGTTCATAGCGGCATTATTTATAAGAGCCAAGACATAGAAGCAGGTTAGACGAAAGAGTGGATAAAGATGTGTATGTATACAATGGAATATTATTCAGCCATAAAAAAGAACATCCTGCAATTTGTGCTCTGGGTGGATGTTGAGGGTGTTATGCAAAGTGAAATAAGTCAGACAAGGACAGATACTATATGGTCTCACTTACATGTGAAATCTGAAAACAAAGCAAAACTCAGAAAAAGAGATCAGATTTGTGGTTACCGGAGGGCGCGCGTGTGTGTGTGTGTAGAGGGGAACTGTAGGAGGTGGTCAAAAGGCACAAACTGAGTTAGAAGATAAGTACTAGGGATGTAATGTACACGATGCATAGTACACGATGACAGTAGGTAATAGTGCTGTGTGATATATAAAAGTTAAGTGACTACATCCTCAGAGTTCTCATTACAAGAAAATCTTTTTTTGCCTTTTCTTTTTATTGTATCTATATGAGATGAGGGATGCTAAGTAAACTTACTTGCAGTAATCATTTCATAGTATGTAAGTCAAACCATTCTGCTGTACACTGTAAACTTACGTAATGTTGTATGTCAGTTGTCTCAAAAGTGGGGAAAGAAGAATTAAACACAGTTTTTAGGTCATTGATACATGAAGAGTTGATGGGCTATATGCCTTTAATTTTACAAAGAATTAATCATGTTGTACACCTGAAGCTATGTAATAGTAAATATTAATTATCTCTAAATTAAAAAAAAATTTTTAGCCATTCTGATGGAAATGTAGTCTATCATTTTGTTTTTCATTTACCTTTTCCTAAAGTTTAATGATGTTGACCACATTGACATATTCTTATTGGCCATTTAAATGTCTTCTTTTATTAACTACCCACTTATATATTACCCATTTTTTTAAACATTGGTTTACTTGTCTTAATATATATAGGACTTCTGGGTTTGAGTATATGGTGAATGTCTTCTGATTTATGTAATCTTCCCCTTTGACTTTGTTAATGGAGACTTTGATGAAGAGAAACAATTACATATGTCACTGATGTGTAAAACTTGTAGGTGAACCTGTCTTAACTGTTACAGTTTTAAATGTAATATCTGTCAAGGTTGATTTATAATAAAATAACATTTTAAGCTGTGTCTCAAGCATAGAGTCGGGTAGGCCTTGGTTTCAAAATAAGGGAAAATAGCATACATGAATTATAACATAAACCCATATGATTGGTTTAATTACATTGTCTTGTGTATGTAAGTGTTAAGATTTGGGGAAGTGGGAATCTATGAAATCTCTGTCACTGAGCCTTCAGAATTTTATTCTGGAAAAGGTATATAGTTTTGGTATAGGACAAGAAAACTTTTTGGTAACATGTATGTATTTCTGTACTCAATTTGTCATTTCTAGAGGTAGGAAATACAAATAATGTCTTTTTTCCCTATATGCTATAGAGCAGTTTTTAAGTATATTCACCTAGTTCTTAGAATCAGAAACAAAAGGTTTAGCATAATTAGGAGTACACAGAAATAAGTTAGGTTTTGTGGAGGGGCTTAAATTGGAAGTAACAGCTGACACGCTGAGAGAACTATAGATGTGCCTTTATTGAGGAAGGTAGAAAGAGGTACATGAACCGACACGAGAAAGAGAGAAAAGACAAAAGGAATGGGTAGAAATAGCTCCTTCACACCTGTACCTTGTAGGCGATTCAGGCCTGTGCATGCTGTAACGTCTTCTTCCCCTGTGATTGGTTAGGGGGTGCTGACTATAGGGAAGAGGAGGAACTCCAGCGCAAAAGATGCCTGGTGGTTTCTAGCCACTGAGAATCCAAAGCCTTTTTCACTTGGGGGTGAAGTAGGGAAGGACTGTCAGAGAATACAAATGTTATTTGAAGGAGAACTTTAAGGCTCGGAGAGACCAGTGTTGTGTTGTTTTTAAACCAGAAGCCCAGGATTTAAGTCAGATTAAGCATGGCTTCTCTGGTTGAAGGAAAAGGTGAGGGTTAGATATAATATCAGTTCTGAAATTTTTTTCTCCCAGCTCTTCTTCCTTTGGGCCTCTTGAGGCACTGCTGAGGGAAGGCAGTTTTAGGACCATTAATCCAGTTCACTGGTTTTCTTTTGCATTTACAACCCCACCCCCAACCCCTCCCTCCCTTGCAAATGTGGTTGTAGGTGTACTCTTGGAATCTGTCCATTTAAATGTTAATATTAATCACAGTTCAGTTTTCATATTTGAAAAAGTTTTATTTGTGTAAGACATTTTTCATTGTATAGCTTGGTCCAGGTAGATTTGTGGTTACTGTGAATCAAATCCATATGTGATCCCCAGTGACTTTCCACGGATTGGGAACCACTGATGTATTCTATTCTGACATCTTAACGGTTCTGGATCCAATTATAGTGTATTTGGGGGTGGGGAGGTGTTTCTCCACACCGCCAAGCAATTTATGGACATTACTTGAGTGTCCTACAATTCAGCTCCATGCTGACACTGTCCACCCAGAGATAGCATCAGATTCCACAGGTTAAGGGCTCAGTCCCACAAGATTGTCCTCTGCTTCAGATGTCAGTTCAGATGATCATCTGTGCTTCTGACCCGCTTCCTTGGGTTTGTTTAATTTGCTATAGTGATTCACAGAACTCAGAAACATTTTTCTTACTGGCCAGTTTATTATAAAAGGATATAACCTGGAAGTAGCCAGGTGGAAGCATAGGGAAAGGGCGAGAAGCTTTTCTGCTCTCTCCTAGCACACCACTTTCCCCAAATCTCCATGTGTTCACCAACTCAGAAGCTCTCCTTTTGGGTTTTTATGGGGTCTCATTACGTAGGCATGATTAATTAAATCATTGCCCATTGGCAGTTGAGCTTAATCATCAGCCTTTTTCCCCTCCCTGAAAAGGGGAGGGTGGGGGTCACTGAAAGTGCCAACCCTCATAGTCACCCAGCAGCCAGCTTCTAGATATGGGGGTCCAAAAGTCACCTAATTAACGTAACAAAAGACGCCTTAGTTGCTTTGTCATTTAAGAGTTTCCATGGGTTTTGGAGCTCTGTACCTGACAGGAGGACAGTGACCAAATATGTATTATTGTAAATCACAGTATCACACACCTCCCTTCATTGAAGAGGTGAAGAAACTTAGGCTCAGATACGTAAGGATATTTTTCCGTAGTGAACAGTTCAGTCGAGGCAGAGCTAGAACTAGACCCTGGAATATTCTGACTTTTTGCCTAATGTTTCCATGTCTTTAATAGCCTGGGTATTTCTGAATTTTTGTCTTTGAAATAAACATTTTAATGAACTGCAGGTCTAACAGCATAACTTGAATATTATCATCCAAATTTGTTATTTCCAGGTCTTTGAAGAAACTGGTTTTGATATTAAAGATTACATTTGTAAGGATGACTACATTGAACTTCGAATCAATGACCAGCTTGCTCGTTTGTACATCATTCCAGGAATTCCAAAAGATACAAAATTTAACCCAAAAACCAGAAGAGAAATTCGGGTATGTAATTCAAAAGTGTTTTCAGTTTGCTGGGCATCCCAATTTAATGATGTTAGGAAATTGCTTTTGTAAATTCCTTGATAATAACTAACTAAATGAATTATTTTCTTGTGTTATAGAACATTGAGTGGTTCTCCATTGAGAAATTGCCCTGTCACAGAAATGATATGACCCCCAAATCCAAACTTGGTTTGGCACCTAACAAATTTTTTATGGCCATTCCTTTTATCAGGTATGTTCATATTTCTTGAAATATAAAACTATAATTCTGATAGTTTCTTTACATAGCCAAATTTTTAAAGTGAGTTCTTAATGTTTCCATAGGCCGTTAAGGGACTGGCTTTCTAGAAGATTTGGAGATTCCTCCGATAGTGACAATGGATTTTCCTCAGCTGGTAGCACACCAGCTAAACCCACTGTGGAAAAATTGAGGTAAAGAAATATATTCGTAGGGTTCTGGCTTTTTGATAGTTTTTAAATATAGTAGTGTTTTGTTTCTAAAGTTTGCGGAGGTGTTGGCTTCATTTTTATAGGTACTGTTTTGTTACTAGTCTCACAGATAATAGGTTTGGTATTTTTTAAGGTTTTTTAAAATGAGATATAAAGATTAATTGAAGTTGGAAGGAGCTTCAGGTGCATTTCAGGGTACTATACACAAGAGGGTACCAACTTTTTAGATGGGTAGATAGACTATGAGGAAAAGAAAAAACTATCTTTGTATTTATACTGTTACTTCACTGATGTCATATCCTTGCTTTAGAAATAATTGAGTTTGTGAAGATGGTTGAGTGGGGGATATATTGAAGTCTGTTTTTGTATAGGGAAGATGAGGGATGCTGATGTGTAATTGGTTCAGAAAGAGCACTGCGAAGGCTTGGGTGTGCTTCTTTTCTTTCCCTAGCATGCACTGTATATTGTAAAGAGTGACTGTTACGTGAATATGAACCACAAAAAACATTCTCTTGGCTGAAATTTAATTGTATCCAAATTACAATTAGAGTAGGCTGAGTAAGTAAATTTTGTTAGATAAATGCATATATATGTATTTGTAATCAGCTTGCTAGCACTTTGCCTTTGTTTAGGTTCAGAGAAATAGTTGCTTTTTATATTTTCTCTAGATGTTCTGTTTTTACCCTAGAGCTTCAAAAATTTAACAATGGGACTAAATACATCTACAGTCAATATTTTTTAAGTATGTAGAGAATATTCCATTTTAGTTGGATTTTATAAAATAAAAATCAGGAGATTGGCCTAAATGCCTTGAAAGTCATTAGTGCCTTTCAGAATCTAAGATTATAGGCACCAAGTTCTATACTACTGGACATAAGTGAAGCAGTATAGAAAAAGTAGACAGGAATGTAGTCAAGATCTAAAAAAAAAAGAAAAAATCACTACTAAAAAGTGACGGGCTAGTGACAATGTTTGAAAAGAAACTGTGTCACTGTTCATGTTTGGGAGAATGTATCCACTGTAGTGTGTGAAAAGATTCTCGCGTTTTTAAGTCATTCCTAGGGTTTGTGGTCCGGGAGAGTGGAGTAAGGAGGTCATAAAGCAACTTCTCTAACCAAATTGCAGGTTTCTTCGGGAGGGTATAGTGTCTGTTTTTAGCATATAGACTAATGTCTGATGATGTGTGGGAGGAATTACCTGAATTTTGTCTAAAGAAAGAGACCCTGCAGTTTTACTAGTTTTTAAATGGAAAGGGGAAGAATTCTGGAATATTCAGAAACAATCTTAATGTGGATCTTGGGATTAGTGCCTCTGAACTGTGTTATACATGGGTGTGGTGCTATAGAATAGGGTTTATTTTTAGGACAAACTACTTTTACAGTTGAATTGTTTTGCATAAGAATTTGAAAGTGCATCTTTATATAATTTGCTCATTAATTGTTTTGGGCCCATGAATTTTTTGCTGTACAATATGGCTTAACTTTTTAAATCCTTTTCCAGCATAGTTGGGGTCCATAGCTGACCAGTGTAGTATTGCGTTTACATCCTAGTAAAGAATTGAGTTGTCTGTCCTATTAAGAAGAAAGATCCAGTTATATTTGTTTCAACTAAATTTAGAAAGAATTATTTTCTTGTGATTTTTGAAAGTACAGTCACTTATAGGGAGGTGGTCTGGATAATTTAGAAAAGTTTAGGGTTAAAAATAACAAATTTTTAATTCATTCAAGAAATACGGAATGCTCGGCACTGGGGATAAAGTGATAGATAAAACTGACAAGAATCCCCTGCCTTCAGGGGAGGGAGATAGTAAATAAGAAAGTAAAATTTACAGTCTGTAAGATAAACGATCAAGGTGTTAGAAGAACTGTAAGTGAACATTTTCTGATCTGATTTTTATTTTTTAAATCTTGGTGTAGTCGAACCAAATTCCGCCACAGTCAGCAGTTATTTCCTGAAGGTTCTCCTGGTGACCAGTGGGTAAAGCACAGGCAACCACTGCAGCAAAAACCGTATAATAATCATTCTGAAATGTCTGACCTTTTAAAAGTAAAGGTGAGTAATACACATTTAAAGATTTTCACAATTTTAGATCATTTGACTGAAATGTATTTGAGTTGAGGAATTGCTGATTGACAGTTACAGAGCTCTGAATTGTTAATCAAAGGCTCCTGTGTTCCTGACTTGTGGTTTGAAGCAGGGCTGAGACTCTTAAAGCTTTACAGCTTTGGTATAAATCTGGTATAATAATAGTATTAACATCTGATTTTTGGTGTATATGCTACTAGTGAAAGATTCATTACTATGTTGTATTCTGACATATGATTATATCACAGTCTATCCAGTCTACTCTTAGTGGACATGTTGGTTGTTTCCACTTTGGGGCTTTTACAAATCATACTGCTATGAATACTTCTGTACATGTCTTTTGATGAACATACATAGTTCTTTTGGTATACGAGATTGGGTAGAAGTGTTGGAACACTGGATAGGCCTGTGCTGAGTATATACTTACTACAAACAGTATTCTCAAGTAATTTATATCCCCAGCAAAATATATGAGAGTTCCAGTTGTTCCATATCCTTACTAATCCTTGGTATTACCTGTCTTTATTGTATTAGCTCTCTATTTGAGTGTCACTGTTCCTTTTTATTTTCATTCTTTTAAAAATGTACTGGCTTTCTCAAAATTAGAAACTTGAATGCATCAGAGGTCACTGTCAAACGAATGAAAAGACAACCCATGGAATGAAAGAATTTGCAGATGATATATCTAATGAATTTAAAAATGGGTAAATGATTTGAGTAGACATTTCTTTAAAGAATATGTACAAGTGGCCAATAAGCACTTGAAAAGATGCTCAACATCATTAGTAAAATGCAGACCACAATAAGATTCTTACCTATTAGTGTGGCTCTAGTTAAAAAATGGAAAATAATAAGTGTTGGCAAGAATGTGCTGAAATTGGAACCCTCTTGCATTTCTGGGGGGAAAGTAAAGTGGTGCAGCTGTCTGGGAAAAATCTGATGGTTCCTCAAATGTTAAACATGGATTACCACATGACCCAGCAATTCCACTTTGAGGTATATTGCATATATAGGTCTTTTGTGTACAGAATTGTAGGCGGGGACTGAAAGATAACTTGTATACCAGTGTTCATAGTAGCATTATTTATAATAGCTAAAAGGTAGAAACAAACCACATGTCTGTCAGCAGATTAATGGATAAACAAAATATACTTACAATGGAATATTATTCAGCCTTAAAAAGGAATGAAATTGTGGTACATACATGCTACAACATGGATGAACCTTAGACATATGCTGAGTGAAATAAGCCACAAAACGAAGGACAAAATTTTTTTTCCACTTACATGAGGTGCTTAGTGTAGACATTTATAGAGACAGAAATTAACTTGAGGTTACCAGGGCTGAGGAACAGGAGGGAATATGGAATTATTTAATGGGTACAAAGTTTCTGTTTGGATGATGAAAAAGTTCTGGGGATGGATTCTGGTGGTGATAATACACATTGTGACTATACTTATGACCATTGAATTGTATGTTTAAAAGTGATTGAAGTAGTAAATTTTACGTATATTGAACCACAATAAAAAATAAACATAAGGGAGAATGGAATGAAATTGAATTAAAAATTCGTGGTAACAATAGTCTCTAAAAGCCTTATGTCCCTGCCATTCATTCTTTAAGTTAGATTATTCTTTTCAAGCTATTTTAGGAACTGCCTAATTTTTTTCTGTAGATAGATACAATATACCTAAATAAATGTGCATTTATATATTTGAAAACGATATTTTATTCAGTCCTCTTAAATAGCTGTCTTTTCAGGACCTCTAAGGCCAAATTAGTGTTTTAAAGCTTTGTGTTTTAAGTTAAACTTTGAATTTTTTTTTCTAAGAATTAACTCATGTTAAAGCAGTACAATAGCAAGCTGTCAACTATTGCATGTTTAGGTTTTAGGTCTGAATTTAGGAATAATGGCCCAGATTTTAAAAACACCAATCTATTTTGTATAAAAAGATGATTAATTTAGAAATCCTCATTTGTTTATTACTAATTTAAAGCAGATTTCAGCGTACCCAGTGATCACATCTGCTGCCTCTTTGCTGCTCTAAGAACTGTGGTCAGTGTGCCTCATCCTTCCCTGACAGAGAGGCTTTCTTCAGTCGCATAAGGTTTTCAGAGTTGTTCCTCTCCTTACTCCCATTCTTTAACTCCTCATGCTTTGTAAACAGTTTGAGAGCAGAAATGGGATAAGGCAAGAGGTGTGGAAAGATTTCTAGGGACCGTCGTATTTGTTATTTTGTATCTTCAGAGAAATCTTGCTTTGTGATGCTTGTCTTCTATGAGAAAATGTATTGATAGTGGGTCTCCAGTGTTGTAGGAAGATTTTCAGGGGGCTTTGCTGAACTCTTGATTCAACCAGCTAAACATATTCATAGGGGTATATTCTTTTACCTTGTTACGTTATGCTGTGGGTTTACATTTCATTTCTTTTTATTGCAAAAAACAGAATCAAAGTATGAGAGGAAATGGCAGAAAACAGTATCAAGACTCACCTAATCAAAAGAAAAGAACAAATGGGGTCCACAGCCAACCGGCCAAGCAGCAGAATCCCTTGATGGTAAGAGTTACAGCTCATGCTAGAAAGACAGGTCATGCTTTTTAAGAGCAGGGCAAGGCATGCTGAATTGATAAATTGACAGGATTTTTGTGAACCTTTTGCTCTGTGTGCACTATTCACTCACTAAGAAACTCTTTGCTTACTCTCAATATAACATTGATTCAGTTGTGCATCTAATCTTTGCTTTATGTGGATATTTAATTTATTTTAATACTATGAAAACTGTATAGTTAAACCTGGTTTTCTGTCTATATTTTTCTAAACAGTCTGTATTCTAATGAAGTTAAAAGTTTGGAAGAACATCAGTTTATTTTTTTTTCCTTCAAGTTGATGGAATTTAGAAGACTAAAAGTACTCACAGGCAGTGCCATAGTCATTAGACAAAGCTGAGAGACAAATACCTGTGAGCATTTTAAGGCATTTACTTCTGTTCGTTTAGTCTGTGCTCCAGAAAGTAACTCATAACTAATAGTCTCCTTGCTTATCTTTCCTGTAATTCCTGCTATTAGTATGTTGAATTTTCTTATTGTAGCTTCACTTATTTTTCTTTAACAGTGGATGATAATAGTAATCTCAGGTTTTTAGCAAAAGTGTTTTACCTGCATTCCCTAGGTGCTGTTTAATTTGGGGTGTGCTGATTTTGCTAGTGAACACACGTTAAAGATCGGTTTACAGTTAAGATTCGTGACAGGAACAAAGAAGACAGTCTTAATAGATGGTCAAAGGCTTTTAATATGATTCAAATCTGTCCCGAACAAAAGCTGGACAGATTAAAATAACAGTATTATACAAATGTTAATTCTCTTCAAAGTAATATATAGATTTAATTCAGTACCGATCAAAATCTTTGTGTATTGTTTTTTTTAGGGGGGGAACATCACAAATGACTCGTTTGTCAAGAAGAACTTGAATAGATTTTTAAAAAGTTTTTAAAAGAAAGTTGATGGTGGAGGACAAGTATATGAATAGCTTTTAAGGAAGAAATAAAAGTGTCTGATAGACGTAAAAATATGTAACCAAGGAAGGTAAATTAAAATTGCACTCCACTTTTCCCTGTCAGATTGGCAAAGATGAAAAGATGGCCAGTTATGTATTGTTGAGTGCACTTAAAAATTACAAATTGGTGCAGCTTTGTGGTTATGTTGAAAGCCTGAAAAAGTTCCTACCTTGTTTCCCTAGAAGAGAACTTTAAAGAATATTCACCCCTTACTCTTAATTATGAAAACATGGAAGCAATCTAAATATCCAAGAAGATAATAGTAAATGCAGTGCCACAATCTATGCCATAGACTACCACGCAGTCATGAAAAGCAATGTTGTAGATTGGTTTATTGAAAAAGGAAAATGGTCATAGTATATTACATTTAAAAAGTAGGTTATAGAATAGTAGTATGTATTGAATAATTCTTTTTAATTGTTAAATAATTAGTGAAAATAGTCCCATGTATCTTCATAGAAAAAAGCTGGAAAGATGGACTGTATTGTTAATAGTAATTATCTCTGGGTTGAGAAGTACAATGAGTAATTTTCTTTTTTCTGATGTTCCTATATTGTGTGTGTAATCAAGAACTAAAAATTGTTTTAGGCTTTAAAAAAAATTAAAAACACCAGTGGGAGAATGGGGTTGGTGACTGTATTCCTGGTTTAATTTTCTTTCTAAGAAATTTGATAATGTGTCTCCTCATTTATAAAGAAGTGAAGTTACTGGAGGTGGTATGTTATGTGTTTGTGTTATTTTTAATAGAAATGTGAAAAAAAACTTCATCCACGAAAACTTCAGGATACTTTTGAAACAGGCAAGTCACTTTCTTTTAAAAAAAATCTCTGCCTGGTGGGGATTTGGTTTGGTCTTGAAGTAACCTTGTTTTTGGTGGTTGTGATAACTGTGATAGGTAAGCTGAAGGAGCTGAATACGGCCTGGAGAGCGGGCGAGCGTTCATATATGCGGTCAAGTTCTCTAAATATGAAACTGGCTAAAATGAACTTACTTAAATGATAAAGATGAAATTATTCACACTTTCAGTGTGCTATTTCTTTTGTGAATGTCAAGCCTTGGTGCTGTGCATGAGTATTGTAAAACAATTGCTTGGGGGTTAGAGGGAGAGTAGAACCAAGTATTTTAATGGTGAGGAAACTTCATTGTCACATGTACGTAAGGGGAGTGCTGATTTCAGAAAGGGAACATTTCTTCCTTCATGGAGATACTGACCATCTTGTTAAGGTGGTACTAAGCATAGCCTTCATTAAAATGACAGTTGGGACTTCTCCATCCTCAGTTATGAAGAGTAGGTGTGTGAGCTGACTTGTAATTACTGAAAGTAATGCTGGGGAATGAGGAGGCTCTTTGGTCAAACTGATGTAATAGACGTTATTTGGAAGTGCAGTAGACTGATTTTTTTCTTAGATGCCTTTTCGAATTGCATGAAATTACTGTGCAGCAGATAAGCATGCATTTACCAGCTGTATTTAAGGCTTTCATATGGAAAACTCTTTTAAGAATTGAGAAGCATTATCATTTTTTCTTGTATTACTGCCTATGATTTAAGCAAGATGGAAGCTATTTTAAAAGAGGTACTTTAACCCTATTTTGGAAAATTAAGGTTAACTAAGAAGCAGTTGGAACTATTACTGAGTTATGGGGGTAGAAGTCTTCTGGCCACCTTCGGTTCTGTGGACATGATAAGCTGATAGTTTAATTAACGTAAGTTCAGAAATCAGTTATTTCACAAAATCTTTAAAAAGCCCTATGTTCAGGAACATTAAAGAAGGCACACTATAACATACATCCAGCCTTGCTGGGCGTGATATGGATGCATAGGATTCTGAGTTGTCTTGAGAAGGAAGTATAAAAGGATTCTATCCCTGGGAGACCTCATATCAGACTTTCTTTCTGCCTCAGCCTCTTGCTGTCTGTTCCAAACCTACTTTTCCTCATCTGGTCCCCCTTCTACTTTAAAAAATAAAATAAAAAATAAAAACTGCTAAGTTGGAGTTTTGTTGTACTGTTACTTTGAAAATTTGGATTTTTCTTTAGTTGATTTATTCCCTGAAGATCTGGTAACCTCTGGCTTTATTTTTCTAGAGTTAGAATCTTTTCAAATCTTACATTGTAATAATCTTTGTAATAATATATATTGAAATCTGTCAAGAAGGTCACAGTATGTTGGCATAAAATACAAATATAGGAGGTAAACAAAGATATGCCCAATTTTGAAAACAAGTGAGTAGTAAATGTCTTAAAGGCTGAGATGAAGGTTTTGAGTGTTTGTGTGGAATAAGTCGTAATAATTAGAAATTCAGTTGAGGACCAGCTCAGGGGAAGGAAGTATCTCGGTGGTTCTGCTTAGTAGGTTAGCTTTAGAGTGTGGGGGGGTAAATAGATACTGCACATGAATTCCTTTATAACAAAAGGTGAAGGGCAGGATTTGATTGCTTGCTAAGTTACTGAGCTGTAATTTGTTTTTTAAACAGATGCCGTATGTGACTTACCGTGCTCCGGTGAAGACCAGTTGCTAGAACATGCCGAGGGCCAGGCTGTGGCGTGTAATGGACATTGCAAGTTCCCCTTTTCATCCAGAGCCTTTTTGAGTTTCAAGTTTGACCATAATGCTATAATGAAAATCTTGGACCTCTGATAGCAGCACATGTTGTGGAAGTCCCAAGATAAGAGACCTGTTGCATTTGAGTGGGTGTCTCTTTGAGCCTTACCTTTCTCAGGTGTTTTAAAGAAATGCAGGGAGGCAATGATGTTTCTGTAGAGATTGACCTCTGTGTGTGCAGAAGAGAGAGTAGAAACATGAATTTGCACTGTAAATAGAACTTTTTACACAGAAGTACCTTTTCAGTGTTTGGCTAACAAATTTAAGTTGCTTTTTATGAGGGCATTTTTTTTTCTGTGTGACTGTAGTTTTTATTTTGTATTTTGGTCAAGAAAATAGTATTTGAGTCATCATTAAGTAGACAAGTTAATAGGAATGCTCCATCTACCCCTTACAGTGATTGTAATGTTAGTTTCCTTATATTGACAAATTTAAAAGAAACTTAGAATACACAATTATTAAATGAATACAAGAGTTGAAATGTCACAGAAGTCAAGATTGCAGGTCATCTGCTTTGGTGGCATTTTGCACATTTCTCTGCTTCTAACCACTTGGTTCTCTCATCCTCCCCTGCTTGTGGCTTTGTTGGAAGGTTTTATTTTGAGGCAGCATCTGCTATGTCATGTTCGTGTTCAAAATGAACTCTTAGCACTTCATTAAAGGACAAAGTCCTCAGCTTGGACAGGGACTGAGTTGGTTTGAGTGGGAGTTGCTCTAATTTTTAATTACGCTGTGTGCAGTGAACCTGTGAGGCTGCGGAGAGAGGGCAGTGGGGCGAGAACACGGGGGCTGGGACCCCGAAATGGCTTTGGTCACATCTGCACCATCCTGCCACCAGCCCCTCGGTATCATGCGATGATTTTGTTCTTGTGAAACTTTATTCTGTATTACAGTTGTGTAAATATGTATGGAATACTGACATTATTGGGTTTTACATCACGTCTCAGTGTTGCTCTCTGGAAACAGATGTTATATTAGGTTCCAATTTGCAGTAGTAGCAGAGACTGACACACTTCCATTAGCATGCTGAAGCCCCTGGATGATGGAGCAAAAAGGGAAGGGGATGCAGTTTACCGAAGTACATTGAAGCATTTCACTAGGGGAGGATCAGAAGTAACATGTGTAATTGACTCCTAGGAATGTATTTTGCTCCTTCAGGATTCTGAAATCCAAATAATGATGGCAGTACCCATTTTAAGAAGGATTTTAGCTATATAATTGAGGACAATCACCAGGGCTTTCAGGGGGCTGTAGTGTTGCGGCTGCTTATGACCTCACTGAAGGCGTTTTCTGTTGCGGGGGGAGAGTGTGTGAGCATATGCGTGTGTGTGCATCTGTCATGTGGGTTTTAAAAATCTCTTTTTAACATGTGGTATCCACACAGTATATCTCTAATTGTAAATTTTATTGTAGAAGTCTTTATTCTGTATAGATAGCCTATTTAAAAGGGGTTCTATTTAACCCAGTGGGACTTTCAAAAGAAGTGCTATTGTAAGGAATTCACTTGGTATTATTTTGCTTTAGCTTTTAAATGGCTTGATTTTAAAGGAGAAATTCTATTTATTAACAAAAGTGTCACCCTCTTGGTGCTAAGCAAGATAATTCAGTTATAGCAGAGTGTTTAGAATGAGGTTATTTACCATCCTATATCTTTTAATGTGACAAATTTGTGAATCCTTCAGTGACCTTTTTAAAGATGCATTATATGATTGCGTTTGGAAGCTCTTAAACTGTTCTTTACAAAAGTACAGCTGCTTTGCTTGGGTCTCCTTGAGCCATATTTATAGTTGGTCCCAGCATTCCAGATTTTTGTTAAATTGTTAAGGGAGTGAAAACTTAGTTTGCCTGGCGGGTACATCATTTTCACTCGTTTACTGCCATCTGGAAACCATTTAATTTTTAGTGATTTTATATGTTTTGTTTTGTTTTGTTTTCTTATTTAAAAAGAAAAAGTGAGTGCTTTGGTCAGTCTTTCTGGTGCCTCGAGTTGGATTTTTCAGCTCTCAGTACTAAAGCAAAAGAGATTAGAATCAGTTACCAGAAGTTTGGCTTCTCATGGTGTTTGAGCCTTTTCAAGATCCAACAGATTATCTCTTTTTGATGACGGTGGTTTAACTATGGTTAAATATTATTGCTGTTGTGCTGCTTCATTTAATGCACTGTGGAACAAAGAAGGGTATGGGTGGGATGGGACTTTGGTAACTTGGGGCTCTTAGCTCTCTTGACAGTTTGAGATTAAAAAAATGTTAAAAGATATGAGTTGAAGTTTATGTTTGTGATGTGACTTAACTATGCAGAAAATGTATAAGTTGGATGTACCTGTTTTACGTACATCTGCTGTACTTGTCCCTCGAACCTGTGAGTTAGTTTCTCAATGTTGAGGTTACCTTGAGAAAGGCCATGTTTAGCACAGAACTAGATTTCTCCATTGAGAGATTTTAGCGTGGTTTGAAGAAATCAAATGATAAAGGAGTGTGCTGAATATGCAATACTTTACTTCTGTGTGCTGCAATTTAAGAAGCTAGATGAGAAAAGTAGTTGTGTTGGGTTCGTTATGTTTCATGTCTTTAAGAAATATGTCTTTGAATCCACTTTTTAAATGTTCTTATGTTCCAACCTTATATGTTCCAAGGTTCAGTGCACTGTGAATCTTTTATTTTTTAAAATTGCCTAGGTGCTTTTATGTATAACTGTAATGATTTATAAGGTGTTCAATGAATTGTTTTTGTACTTAACCAATGTGATCCAGAAGATAAGGGTATGGTTTACATGCTTTCACAAATTTTTGTTAATAACAAATGAATGGTTTTAGTATTTCAAACAGTGATGCTCTCCTGAGACATGAGCATTTGGAGGAGTCTGAGAATCTAATAGAGCTCTTTTAGCCTGGGTGGAATTTGATTGAAGATGTTTGAGAATTAAGTTGGATTTTCATGGTAACATATAAAGGTGAGGTTTCTATGTTCTGAGGGAATGGTGGTCACTGCTTGCTGCTTTGAAATTTGGATATCCTTATTTTTCTATTAAGTATCAATTAGTAAGTACAGATAATGTAGATGTATAGCAAAATTTAGCAAAATTAATTTTGTGCTATGAGATTGGGTTGGTATTTTTAAGTCTTTAGTAATTTATGTGTTAATATCAAAAAACTCAAATCTAAGTGAAATACATCCTTTCACAAGGATTAAACTCTTATATAAAACAATATATTATAGTTGTCTTTTTAGAAAAGTTCAGGTCTGACTGCATGAATGCATTTCAAAAATTCAAAGCATTTCATTACCTATTCCCTCACTTTTTTTGGTTAGTTTGTTTCTGACAGTTAACAGTAAGGAGCAAAGTCAGTTAAAAAACTAGACTTTTTGCCTAGCTATTTTTCTAACTATAACAATACCCCTTGGCTTTTAATCTTTATTTTTGTACCAGTGGACCTTACTCTACCCACTGAGACTTTGTTTTGATTGACATCTATTGTGTCTTTGTATTCTGAGGCAGTATTTTCTTTGCATATTAATCATAGTTAAAAGGTCAGATTCATTTACATTTTTTTGATTGAAGAAAAATAAGTGTTACCTAGTAATTTTGACTTGGGTTATTTTCTAGCCTGGGGAAGGGGCTCATGTGTATTGTTATAACTTTAGATTAATGATAAGCAAGACAAACTTGTTTTGTCTAAAGGTAATAATATCCTTTATGCTTAAAAGTACCTGTCTTTAGGTAAACAGGTGTTAGTAAAATAACAATTTTGTTAAACCATAGTCCTGATAGTTTGGTAAAGCCTACTTAGAGTTCCTTATTTTGTATTCTGTCCTTAGACTTAAGACTTTAAAATGCATTTGTATAGTTGACAGAAATTCTACAAATGAGATTATGATGGGCCTTCTCAGCATCTTTTTCTTCTTAAAATTGAGTTACTCTTGAAGCTTGTCCTCTGTCATAAAGATGGCAGATTGCAAATGGGACAGTATAGCTCTGTCTCATGCTTTCAAAGTAAAGTTCTAGATTGCGGTCTCAAAAACACAGGTTTGTTATTATAGAAAAGTGCCCTGAAGGGAGAAGATGGCTGTAGTTGCTGGGCAGAGCAAGCACAAGGGAGAGACTTTAGAAGATAAATCAGTTCTTGAGTGCTGTACGGTGCACGAGGCTGAAAGTTGCTCACTGCCCAGCCCCAGCAGAATCTCGCATCTGTGGCCATTACCAAGCATTTTCTGGCTCTGGGTATCATTTTTTTCCTAAGTATGGTTGCCAGTTTTTCTGACTTTAAAGATTAGTGTTTGGGAGTCAGGTCCTTCCTGTGCTTATGGTGTTTTACAGCTCCAGCCACACTGAAATACACTGTTTTCTTAATGGAGCACAGCCCCAGAGCACACAGCTGCAATCAATTGTGTGTCAGTCACTTCACATGATAGCGATACATTTGTCCTCATGGTGGTCCTTTCTGTCTAGTTTCCTCGTGACACAGTAGTATTGAAATAATGCACCGTAGCTTGGGAACAGAGTAAAGCTGTCTCCGCTGCCTAGGGGTGGACTTGAAGGGCTGGCTTTGTTGCTCAGACCTTAACATAAGGCACAAAGAAGTGTGAACAAAAAACTAGGAAAGTTTTATCTTGAGAAACGTTCATAATTGACTTTTTTCTGGGTTCCCAGATTTATGAAATCACCAATAAAGAGATTCCACTTGTCTTGGGTCTTCTGTAGTTAGCAGAGGGGATAGCGTAGCTGTGGGTAGCAGCATGAAAGCACAATCTAAGGGGAGTTGAATTAACAAGGTGCTTGCACCAGGCCTGTAGTGTTGGTCACATGTGCTCTGGGGAAAGGGACTGAATGCCAAAGTCAGTTGCCTGTGTTTATAACTTTGTCTCACATGGACCTCCTCTTAGGAGCCTTTAGTCCTTCAGGCCAGTGGAAGAATGAGGCCCTAAACGTGTATTTGCTGCTTTTTTGGTGTTTGGCTGTTGTTTTGGTGATGGGCCTCTACCTGGTAAGTAGTACTTGAAGACCTGCTGTTTCTTAATCCTTTTTCTTGGAATGACTGGTCAGGAAGAGGCCATCGAGTCTGCCTTGTCAGCCCGTGCCCCCATGTCTTTTTCTTTCTGTAGAATTTTTCTTTTTATTTGTGATACATCCCTGTGGTGAATCTGCCACAGTGGGAGTTTGCAAGCAGTGATCATATCTTGACTTTGACTTTTGAGCCACAAGCAGTTAGGAGGGAGGACACCTGTGCTATTTTAGTGTCTCATGCAGGTAGCTGTCACATTGGTTTGGGAACAAAGAAAACTTCTGTGTAAGTTTCCATGGCAGAATGGGCAGTGTTCTGCTGGTCCTTAATCTTTGAGAGGTCTTAGTTAACATTCTTAGGTTCTGGGCTTTTTGAGGTAGGATGTAATATTTTGATTTAATCTACTACATTGAATCTGAGCTTTTAAAACAACCTATAGCTGCAAAGTGTGGTGTGAAACATTCCGGGCACAAATCTACATTGTTAGTCATTTCTCAAGCTTTCAGAAATTAGCTAGTTATTTGTAAAATGGTATCTTTGCTTACTATGTTTTAGTTGTATTTAACAGTAGACTATGGATGGTAGCAAATGAAAGCAGAGTTTCTCAGCTGCGAAAGAAATTGAGAAGGTGGTAACTGTTCCTTAGCACTTTGGTTGGTTAGATACGTTAACTCTTGGGACAAATGAGTAGCAGTGGACTTGGCCCCTTCATGTCTCACACATACGATACGCACTGGTAGAAAAGCACAGAAGACATCCTGCAGGAGTTTCTTTGTGCATTTCACTACTGTCCTAGGGCACTGCTGTCTCTACTGGTCATTTTACGTGTCTGGATCTTGCACAAGTACCTTTTAGTTTCAAATGCGAGAGTCCAAAGAACTGACACTTTAGTTTTACATTTTTTTTTTTCATTTCAAAGTTAGGACAGGAGACAGCTAACCTGACTTCCATTTTATAAATATTACCAACTGTTTTTCTTCAGTAACAAATAGGAAAGGAAAATAAAACCATAAACTATTTTGTATATACACATATTTGTGTGTATATATACATATATATACACAGTATATTTTATTATAATTGTTTTTGAAGTCATCTTATTAGCTTAATACTTCATACAGAAATTTGTCTTTGTTAAGTATTGACTCATACAAGCTGAGATTTTTAATTACCTGTTGGCTTTAATGAAAATTTAAGTCTTATTCAGAATAAACTGATTAATCAGATGGAATTATGCTTCATGTACTTAACTGACTTAAGTGAAATCGTCTTATGAAATTGTCTTTCATCTGACCACCAAAATAAGGGCATGCATGCAGTTTAGTTTTGATGGGAAGGGGAATAAGAATAGATTTCTTTTTATGCCTTGCCTATTTCCAAAACAAGATTTGAAGTGTCTTTAATGCTGTGGAGACTAGATAATGTTCATGGAAAATATATAGTCTTAAAACAGTTTTCTTGGGAGTAGGTTTTAGTCTGAAAAAGGTGAAGGTATTTATGCTGAGTCATGTTAAATTATTTTATTAGGCACCTACAAAATCTGGTAGGAAAAATTGGTGAAATGATGTCTTTCACTCAAAGATATGCTATTCCATTGAGAAAACTGGACTTCAGAGTAAATGTGATAAGTAGGTTTATAAACTTTATTCAGTAATAATTTCTGTCTTACATGAAATGATTTAAAATTTAAGTTTTGTTTTAATTATGGCAGCATTTTATTACTTTACCTTCTGGGGCATTTTAATGTTTAGAGAAAGATTTTGTAAGTAAACCATTGGAGTGATTCTGTCTATGCTAGTAATGAAATTCTTGGTGCTTGTTTTGATTAATTGTCAAACATTTAGAAAGAGCAGAAAAGGAACCCCAAAACACCTGTTGGGTGCATCTTGTCTTTATAGGAATTGATACCTTGGGAGCGGTAATTATTATCTTTCTGGATTTATTACATTCTAACTGAATAGGAGCTTTCTCTCTGTCAGTATTAAGAAAGAGTAAGGACTGATTTTCACTTACTGGGTATCTATCATAAAAGATTTCCAGTGACTCATGTTTAGGTATCAGGACTTTAAATGTGTGCAGGATTGCTGCACTTCTAAAGTCCACACGAAATGCCAGCTGTACTCTACTCTGAGAAAACGAACAAAGTCCTATGTCTTAACAGTTATGCTCTTTTTGAAAGCTCTTTTGCTGTAAATATAAATAACACCATTTAAGAAATGAAAAACCTTTTATCTTACAAAATACACTTTGAATGATGGAAGGTTTCCTTTGTATTTTAAAACATTTTTATGGTTGATTGTTCAAATATTGGCTTTCTGTAAAAACATCGTGTTAAATTTAGATTGTTTATAGTGCAATAAATAAATTCTGCTGCCTGGGCAGTTTTAATTACTACCTTAACCTGGTTCTGCTACTGGTACTTGTAGGTTTCAGGTTGCCCACATTTTGGTTGTATCTCTTTGGACCAATAAAAAATGACAAGTATGAAATAAAGGTATGTTTATATATGATAGGAAGAAATAGAGTGTCTCTGCATAAGTAACTGGTATGTATTCTCCATCTCGATGTATAGTTTAATTGTTGCTTTTTAAAAAAGCCAGATTATATAGTGTGAGTTAATTAGCTTCATTAAAATTCAGTAATTGTTACATTTGTACTAGAACTAGGTTTTCTGAGTAGAGTGCTTGACAGTCTTAGGATCTCAAGGGTGAAAGGAATATATTCTCCACTGGAGACCTCAGCTATATACCAATTTTATTTAAAATTGTAAGAACAGAGTAACCGAGGTGTTACACGCCTACTGTGAAAGGTACTTGGCTTTGATAACGAGACCTGCCAGCACTGCAGTAAGAGTCTCCTACAGACATCTCGTATGGCTGCGCGCCAGCCTTCTTTACAGTCATGGATGACCCTGCCAGTGGGTGATTATATTCCTCCTTTCAGCAATTTTTAAAAAAGAAAAAAAGATGCAGATCCTTCAATAGATAACTCCCCATTCTTCCCAAATTTGAAAAGGCAGCTCAGTAGAAATTGGTGATAAATGATGTTTCTTTGGCCGTTTTGACCAAATGCAGTCGGTCTTGTAGTCCCCTGCTTTGACTTGGGCTCTTGATATAAATATCAAATCTCTGATGATTGACATTAAATGTTAAAAATATTACAGAAGGACAGTTCTATCCTTAATGAACACAGTTAAAGCACATAATAGAATTAGAAATATTTATTCAGAATATAAGAATGTTTGTAAAATATTATAAATGTCTCTGTATAAATAAATGGAGTTTTTTTTTTTTTAACAATTCTATATCAAATAACACCAAGCTATTTTACAGCAGCTAAAACTAAAGGCATCTGGAAATACTGAATGCATATAAGTGAAGAATCTAAAAACAAATTACAAGGTATAGTACAGTGTTAAGTGGCAACTTAAAAATGAGATTTTAATACAGACAGTAGAACAATACTGACAAATGCCAACTTAGTCACATGTGCTTCAATAACTGACAGTACATTCAGGTGGCTTAAAAATGGCACATTTTCAAATAGGAAACTAAAGTCTCATGCAAAGTAAATAAGTCTTGACAATATATCTAAAACTGATTAGGAATAGAAAAGAAGTGAACATGTTTCACCCTATTTGCACTGGGTTCAAAGAGAAGCAGATTATCAGGGGCACCCACTCGCTTGGCCGTCCTGACAGGAGCACTATAAGTGAATACTATGCGTTCTACAAACAGAACCTTTTCCACATGGATTAGATCTGCAAAAAAGTGCAAAGGTGAACTCTAAAGCCAGAATAACTAAGCAGGTCATTAGTGTCAGGGAATTTTGTCTCCAGCTTGCTCTGTCCTGCTGAGCTGACACTTGAGATGATGAGTGATTCTGTAGCTGCCTTGACTCCAGCAGAATCACACTCAGATGCCATATCTAGACAATCTAACCCTTCACCAACAATGTAACACTTGTCTGTATGTGAGACTGTCTTTCTCTACACAAGAATTAGCAAAATAGGAATGCGTGAACAGCTGCTATTCAACTTGTACCCTTTTCCACTTTAGTATTTTAACAGCCACTGAAGGCTCAGCGATGCTATGGAGGCTAAAGCCAGCGTTATATTCATTGATAATTCTGGTGGCAGTTCTAAAAACTCGGTGCTTGGCAGCCTAAGGCATACGTACATCTATTAGTGAACTCAGATGTAGTTAGACAGTAACTTCAGAACGAGAGAGGTTCAGAGCTAACTTCAGCCCAGCTTATCGGTAAGTGTGTGCAGCAAAGGCATAATTTGTGTTTTGTAGCTAGTGATGCATCTACAAAGTAGTGCCCAGCAAGGTTCACTGAAAGGTAGTATCATTTCTCATCAAATAGGCCATTTCATTGGAGAAATAGGAAAATAATTGCTGTGATTTTTTCATAATTTTTATAGTGTTTTTACAAAACTGTCAATACAGGAAAAAAAAAGTTACTGATGCTCCTTCCCACCCCCCTAAAAAGAAAACACAACCTTTGCAATCCTATGTGATGTACCCTAATTAAATTCAGTTCAGAAATTTCATCAGAATTCTCCCCCCTTTGGTCTCTAAAAACTAATTAAAGCTATTAGTTGCATCTAGAAATATGTGTAGCTGTAAACTTAGCGCAATCTTTTCACTTTATGTAGTTTGATGGATGGGACATACTCCCAGCTCTGCATTAGCAAATAGTTTAAAGCTTTGAGTTAAAATATTTGATAGAATTTAAAAAATAACTGCAGGATAGGGAACAATTCATGCAGTGACATAGGCAGTCTGGCCCAGATGGGTAAACTGAAGCATTTTTTCATTTAAAATAATGTAATTTGTATACGGCTGGGAGCAACAAACTTTGTAGTAATTTCAGATTTTACTATTCTCATCCTTAAAGAAAGCCTTACTGGCTCTAGTTCGAACTGCCTCCCTGGAGTTAGGAGCACGTCCGGTTCTCTAAGGTCCCTGTGAAGTATCGCTGTAGGCGCAGAGGAAGACTTGGTAAGAAGTCTATGCATCATCTCAAAGGAGAATTAAGCAATTATGTTTAACTGGCACTTACTTTTTTATTATCCTAACATTCCAGTTTCAGGCAACGTGGATGTTAACTTCAGGATCCCGAAATGCCAGTGTGAACATGAGACAGGTGAGTACCTGCTCTGGCAACCAGGTTACATCTAGCGCACCCGTGAGGTCGGGAGGGCATGATAAGTCCTCGCTGTCTGATCACGTAAGATACTTCATCATGAATAGCTTTTGGTGTTCCTTTCAAGGGGGAATCTTACCGCCTGCACGTCCGTGGCAGTTTGGTAGCTGGTGCACATGAGATTGGGCAGAACATCACATCCAGTTGGTGGGCCCACGTGTTGATGGCACTCCAGCTACAGACAGAGGTCTCTCTTATTTTGAGATTTTTGCCTCAGTTCCATAGTGGGAGATTATACTCCAAGGGAACTGTGAAATGGGTTCTCATGCTCATTTCTCTATCAGCCAAAGATTGAACTCTGAATGGTGAAGGTAACTGCCTAAAAGGGGTAGCCACTTGAGGGAACGATTAAAACAGTTAAATATGAAAGTTGGAACATTTTTAACCTTGTACGAGTTATAATCAGGATTACTGTTCACCTCTGATGGAGATGTTAATGTAACCAGCTCCTATTTAGAAAGAACATTCAGGTTATGAAAAAGGAAAATGATCCAGGCACCTGCAATCATTTATTTAACCGACGAGGTTTTAGTAAGCCTTGCGGTTAGCATAATAACCAAATGCCTGTTGGTTCCCCTTCAGCAAGGACAGTTAGGGAATATGTGAAAAATACAATGAAAGGAAATCAACTATATTGAATAGCTTTTATTCTACTCATTTATGAAAGTAACAGTTTTGCCTGGGAAATAGTTTTCACCCGACCACCACCTATCTGAAAAAGTATTATGTTGAAGTATAAACTCAAAATGAGGCCAAGCAGGATCAGTAATACTAGGGTCCTAATGGAGGAGCCGAGCCCTCCCAGGTCTGGAGAAGTTCCATGACGCTAGGAGAGCGGCTTGTTTTCACTTGCAGCAAGAGGAGTAGACAGAGGTCAGCAAACAAGATTTTATTCCTGCGCCAGCTATGCTTTTCAGTGGGGGTGAAAATGAAAACTGTCCAACTGTTTTGATGCCTGTTCAACCACACAAGAGAAGGCCATGAACGGATCCCCACTCTGCACAGCCCGGTTTGCTTGGGGAGGATGTTTTCTCCGGGACAAGCTGGAGAAATGGGGAAAACTGATTTCATCTGTTAAACCTTTTTTTTGCACACACTTTTCAGCCAAAACATTAAGTCTATTTTTACTCTTGGGATAAAGTCCAGTAGATTTATAACAGACAAGCCAGTGGGTACTTTGACAGTGATCAAAGCATGTGAAAGCTGGCCCTTTCACACTGATTGATACCAGTTGATTTTTTGGGGAGGGGGAGAAGATGGGGGCAGCCTCACTGCTGGCTGGAGAAAAAAGGGTGGTTGCTTTGGGGATAGAACTGCTCTGCCTTCTAAGGTCGGGGCTAGAGTGCCCTTCCTGCCTCGTGCAGAAGGCTGAGGACAGATCTTTACCTCACGGACACGGGGGCGTGAATGCAGTGACCTGATCATAAGCCGAGCTGTGACACTGGGCCCCGTTTCTCCTAGAGGACTTCAGGTGCTACAGAATAAATGGTAAGTAGTCCTTTGAAATGTATCTGTCAAGGTAGAGCGGTGACGTAAGAAGGGAAGAACAAAGTGAAAAGTGAAACAGGAAAGGTTAAAAAAGGAATAATGAATTTAAGGTGGAAGACCTTCCTGAAAGAATTCAGGTACTTCGGTCCTGCCCAGTCCTGTCAGCACTGCTTGAGATGTCACCTGTTTAAGCACCATGTGCTAACCATCCTCATGTCTCTGGGGGATTAAAAAAAAGGAGGCCTCAATGACCATTCCTTCAACCCCTGCCCTTTGTAACAGCAGGAGTGAACTCGCAAACTGGTGCTGCAGGAGCAATCTCTTAAATCGGTGGGTTCAGCCTGCAAAACATGATCTAGTCAGCTCCTGCCTCTTGCCCTTAGACAGAAAGAAGCAGGTCCACAGCTCACGTGGAGGAGCTCTGATCCACGTAGCACAGCGACTGTGTAGTGCCCTGGGGTGCGGGAGAGGGCTAATGCACCTCTGCTCTGGAAGAACCTCCAGACGCCAGTCTAGGTCCCTTACAGGTATCAACAGGATTCTCCCTGTGCCAAGCCTTGGCTCTTAAAAAGCTCCACCAGGGGAGGAGGAACTCCCAGTCAGAAGAGAGCTCCCTTCCCAGCCCTGCCTCCATGAGGAGAGGCAAGGAACTTCCATTCTCCTGTCCAGAGCTGTTCAGGCCTCACTGCTCTGCCTGTAGCTTCAGCATTTCTGGGGCTATAGCTAACAGCTCTGAGTGACAGCCTGTATCTTGAGTTGACATGTGAGACCTGAAAAACCAAAGCCTGGTTCCACTAAACAAATGGGCAGTTCTGCTCCATGCTGAGCCTTGACCCCCCCGCCCAGGTCAGGAAAGAGAAGCTGGGGATGCCAGAGAGAAGGTTGCTGCCCACCAAAAAGAGGGAAAAGGAATGGGAAATCTTTAAGAAAACATCTGCTGTGGATTATCCCACTGCAGCACCACCTCCAGAACAGAAGAGGAGGGAGAGTGATAGCCAGTGCTGAGAGCAGAAGCGAGGCCCACAGAGCCCGGCGCACGTGGCAGTTCCCACGCTGTCCACCGCCGGGACAGGAGGAGCAGGGTCCGCTAGAGACAGTCCACGTGGTGTCCCTGGGGCCCCTCACCCCGGAGCTGAGTCCAGGGCACTCAGTTGTCCAAGTGCTGGCCTACCTGCCAACCTTCCCTTTTCTCATTCTCCCAACAGGTCCTCTGTCCCAGGGCCCCTCTGACCTCAGTGCCCTGCTAGAGTTATACTTCCACGGGCAGAACCTTGGAGCCTGAGTGCCGATTACAGTGACGTTTCATTGGTGTGTGGCCTTGAGTTCTCCTCCTCCAGTAGAGCGATTCGTTGCTTGAGCATCCTCACTTGGGTCTCATGTCTCTCCACCATAGCCATCATCTGAGACTCCAACTTCTTTAGTTTGTTTTGATGCTTCTTCTTGGCTTTCTCGTAGGCAGCCACCAGGTTGCTATGTGGGAACAGAGGGAAGTGAGAATGAAGATTTCTCCTGAGTAGCACTGAGTACCCACTGCCCCGTCCACTGGGCAGCCTGGACCAGTAAGTACCACTCTGAAGAAACAGGTCACTCGGCCTCGTCAGGAAGAATTTGAAATCAGATAGTGTTTCAACATTCAGGGCCATTCAGGTATTGACTTAACCATGATTAATTCAGCCTGATTGCTAGAGGCTTGTCACCTACATGGTAGGAGGGGCTTACACCAGTAATCCAAACTAGCTGCATCCAAATAGACAAGCAGAAAAGCTGAACTCGAGAAATCTATCATGGAAATACAAATAGCGCGTCTGTGTGTTGTTCCATGGCTGCAGTACGGTCAGGTCTGGTTGCAGGAGAGTTCCTCACATGCTGCAGTCTGTGTGACCTCACCTTGGCTGAGGGCAGAGAGGCACTGACGACTTCCCTCCCTGCTCTGGGCTGATGGGACTCAGGGCACATGGGTCCTGAGCTAATGCTGCCTGCTGGACACAGACCACAGGCCTCTGTGAACTGTCCCTCCTGGGGTGGGAAGAGGGCGGGGGCTGAGCCTAGAGCTAGTAAGTCCCGGTCCCAGTCTGGTCCAGAACAACACCCCAGGTCCCTTCCATGTACTGTCCGGTTCTCAAAGTGTGGTCTGAGAACTGACCCCCCGGAGTCCCAAAACCCTTTCAGGGGAAATCTGTGAGGTTCTTTATTTTTTAACTATAGAACTACTGGAAGCTAGGTTTACTGAATGTATTTCAAAACAGCATATTCATATATATTACTACCTGTTGAAGTGGACGTGAGTCTAGCTGTCTTACATTAAGCCAGCCATTAGAGATTTGCAAAACTGTAAAAACAGTACTATTTTTCCAATTATTTTTGGAAAGTGATTTTTAAAAATAAATGCCATTTGTATTACATGTAGTGAATTTTTTTTAAGTGAATAAAAGCTTCAAAAATTTGTTTTAGCTTCTAAAATGAGATTTATCAATAGATAAATGATTTAAAAGAACACAACTCTTTGAAGTCCTCAGTTTTTTATGCGTGTAAAGGGGGCATTAACCCAAAAAGTTTGAGGCTGCCGTCTTAGAGCACTCCTCCCTGAAGTGTTCCACTCAGTCTGTGAATGTCGCTCAAATAGAAAGTTCTGCAGCCAACTTTGTTTGGAAAACACGGGCTTAAGCACAAGCTGATCTTTTAAAATGGTATGATTTCTCAGAACGTTTACTACATGAAGTGTAAAGAGGGGGCAGAGTCTGCTGCCTTCCCAGACACGCCTGCCCTAAGCACTCGTCCTTACCGAGCCTTCCTTAGGTTTCTGTGGGTGCTGGGAGACGCTCTAGGGGAGAGCAGGCTCTGAGGGAGGCAGATGAGGACCCACCATTCTCTACAGCTGGCCCTCAGCATTCACGGGAACGCTCTCCCTGGCGTGAGCCCGAGAACCACAGGGGATTACAAACAGGAGGATCTTACCTGTTGGCTCGCTTTAGGTCGTTGACGAACTCTGCTGATTGCTGGTGTCGGATTTCACTGCTCTTGGTGAGTCTTTCCAAGGCACTCACCAACTCTTGAACTCTGGCCTTTAACTTCTTTTCTCTGTATCAAAGAGAGAGGAAGCGTGCTGTGAGCAACCTGAGCTGATGGTGGAGATGGCTCCTGCCTGCGATGTGGTAGCAGAGGAGGGAGGTCTGGCTGGCCAAGTCCAAAGGCAGGAGGACAGAGGGAAGAGACTGGAGGGCACCAGGGCTGCCCCCGTAGCGCCTAAGCCCCTCACCGCCGCATGCCTGAGGCCCCTGGAACCTGCTTCCTGTAGTGGTAACGGCTCTTTAGAAATCTAAGTGTGTGTTGTAAAGGAACAAGACAGGAAGTTGTAGTCTTCCAGGTAATGTTGAAGTTTCAAATGCTCAGCAAGCAGAGTGTAGCCTGACTGCAAAACCCCGTCCCAGTCTCCAGGCCCTTTTCCAAGTGTGCCAGGCGTCTCCTGAACCACTTTGGGTGTCGAGAACAGAAACCTCTGGTCTAGGTGCCTACCTGGGACAAGGGCCTGCTCAGTGAATAAACACAATCCTACTTTGCAAAATACAAAAGGGGGCAGTGTGGTAGGAGTTGAACTGGTTAAGGTCCTAATCACCTGTAAAGTACTTAAGTTAGACTTGCACTTTCATTTGATGCCCCCTCTTCCCCTCTTGGCTTCAAGTTCCATTGGGTCTTCACTACTATGGCGACCCAAGCCACCTGAGCAGTCAGTACCAGAGGCTTCTGGTGTCCTGTCAGCTTATTGCCTTCCTATAATTCCCACAAGAGCACAGAGCCAGGCAGGGGGAGGTCAGTGACCAGTCTTCTCCCTCCCGAGGTTCCATCACAGCAGTGTCACTCTGCACTGTCACACGAGGCACACTTGGCAGCCTGCCGAGACCTGCGAGACCCCTGGCAGGTAGGCGCCAAGGTGGCAAGGACTTTATTTGGTTTGTTCCTTAACATATCCCCAGTGCCGAGCGCCACGCCTGAGGGACAGCTTCCCAGTGACAACAGCTGTTAAAACAGCTCAGAACAACTCACTGAAGGTGATTCCTTAGAGCACACTGAGAAACCAGGATTTATGGAAAAAATTCCTCTAAAAACAACTCATGAGTGTTTGAGGAATGTAAATTAGCACAATCGTTCTGGAAGGCAACTTGGCAGTACAAAATAAAACACAAACACATCCTAAGCAACTTACCTTCTAGAAATTTTTCTTACAGAAACAGTGTGAGTGGAGGTTCCTAAATGTCCATGAGATTACAGCGGGATTCACTTCAGCACTGGTTCTAACAGCTGAGAATGGGAAAGAGCCAGGGGACTGGTTCTATTGAGATGCCCTGTGCTGCTCAAAAAAAAAGAAAAATGGACTGACATGCACTGGCAAGGAAGGCTACCTGCTCTACTGTCATGTGCCAAGGGTGGGTTCTGCTGGTTGTCACATTTGCAAAAACAACCAAAGATGTGAATGCTCCACCCTCCTCCACAGTGCTGAACTCCCAGGAGGAGGATGACAGGGGCTTTCATTTTCTACTTCGCTCACGTCTGCCTTGTTTGAAATGTTTGTAATTATGTGTGCTTCTGTAGAGTGGGGCAGGGTCTCCGTTGTGCTTCCTGTAGGAAGGCTGCAGGGGGGTGACCTCGGGGAGGACTCGCAGGTGCTCAGTGCTTCAGCCCTGGTTCTCCCTTCCTGGCTGTTCAAATATCGATTCTTTGACATTTCTGCCTCTAGCTACTCTAGATGCAACTCCAACTTTCCACATTCATTCATGAAGGAAGGAAGAGCAACACAAAAATCCAGGCCTGCTTTTGTGGGTGGGAATGCTGGGGAAAGAGCTTTTTAAGTGAGCATACCACCCAGTGACCCTCCCACCAGCCTTAAGGGGGCAGGAGCCTACTCACCGCAGGGCCTTCCAGCAGGTGTCCCCTGTTTGTCCAGGAATGTGCATTGCTCCTGGGCCCTAGCAGCCACCCAGACATCTCCTCAGATCAGGTGGCATTTCCTACTAGAATCTGAGAGTGGCACCATTTCCTACCACAAGTGAGAAAAGCGTCTTGGGAGGGTGGCGCGCTCCCTCCCACCCAGCCCATCAGCCTTCCAGCTCTGTCAGCCAAAGGAGAGTTAGAAGAGCATGAAAGATGTTTTTCCCCTTCCCTCTGGCTAAAAATAATAGAGAAGGGTTATTTGTTTTACATTTTGTTACTGTTCTGTTTTACCTTTTATTCTAAAGTGGATGACTAGGGCAAAGGCAAAGAAGCAAATTAGGAAGAGAATTTTAAATCTAATCATTAACTCAAATTCACAACATAAAACTGCCCAGAACAATACCACTTCCCCTACTTACAAGGACAGCCTTGCCCCAACCCGAAGCAGCAGAATGGAAACCCTAGCCCCCACAAAACAAAGGGCTTCCTTCCCCAGGCCCCCGGCCCCTGGGACTGGAGAGAACTTCCTGGACCTGGCAGGCCCCAAGGGAGGACAACGCAGCAATGAAGGGAAGCCCTCACAGACCCTGGCTGGGGTGATGGGAGATGGGGACAGGGCTGAGGGTGGGAAGCCACTGCTGGGAGCTGAGAACTGGCCCTAGAAGCCCCCTAGGCCTCAGGAAGAGAGATGGGGGTGAAGTGCTCTCCAAACTCTGGGGTAGAACCATGATGCTGATTTATTTAAAGATAAAAAGACGAGGCTAAACCTCAAACTTAAACCTAAAATGAGTGAGGCGGGCACCTACAGTGAAAGTCATGCCTCCAGCATCCCTCATCTGAACCGAAACAAACACTAAACCCCCGCAAATTAACAACTGTCAAGTCTCTGTCTCCCCGCAGCACGCAGCCTCCGGGGTCAGGCACGTGTTCACAGTACTGGTCTCGGGGGTGCCCCTGGATTCTGATTCAGTAGGTCTGAGTTAAGACCCAGGAACTATAGGATGAAGAAGTGTTCCAGGTAATGAAAACAGTATGGTATTGGCAAAAAAAAAAAACACAACAAAAACAAACAAACAAACAAAAAACAGGTACATAATCAATGGAAAAGCATAAAGAGCCCAGAAATAAACCCAAGCAGATGTGGTCAGTTTATGACAAAGGAGCCAAGAATATACACTGGGGGAAGGACAGTCTCTGATACATGGTCTTAGGAGAACTGACAGCCACATGCAAGAGAAGGAAACTGGGTCACTGTCTTACCCCATACACAAAATTTAACTCATAAAATGGATTAAAGTCTTGGTAAGACCTGAAACCATCAAACTCCCATAAGAAAACAGGCAGTAAGCAACTGGACATTGATCTCGGTCATGATTTTTCTCTTGAATCTGACAACAAATGCAAAGGCAACAAATGCAAAAACAGAAATGGGACTATAGCAAACTGAAATTCTTCTGCACATCAAAGGACAACATCAACAAAATGAAAGGGCAACCTGCTAACTAGGAGGAAATGCCTGCAAATTATGTGTCTAATAAGGGGTTAAAGTCCAAAATATATAAAGAATCTATACACCTCAATAGCAAAAAACAAACAAAAAAATTAAAAATGCAAACATCTAAATAGACATTTCCCCAAAGAAGACTTACAGATGGCCAACAGGCACATGAAAAGATGCTTAACATCACTAATCATAAAGGAAATGCAAATCAAAACCACAGCGAGAGAATCACACCTGTCAGAATGGTTATTATCAAAAACACAAGAAACAACAGGTATTGGTGAGGATGTGGAAAAAAGGGAACCCTCGTGCACTGTTAGTGGGAATGTAAATTGGTAACAGTTACTATGGAAAACAAAAGGGAGGGTCCTCAAAAAATAAAACTACCATACAATTCAGCAATTCCACCTCTAGGTAGTTATCTGAAGAAAATGAAGTCTCCATCTCAAAAAGACACCTTCACCCCCACGTTCACTGCAGCATTATTCAATAGCCAAGATACGGAAACAACCTAAGTGTTCATCAGTGGAAAAATGGATAAAGATATGGTTATATATACAATGGAATATTATTCAGCTATAAAAATAATGAAGTGCCATTTGCAACAACACGGACTGTGAGGGCATTATGCCAAGTGAACTAAGTCAGAGCAAGACAAATACCACATGATCTCATCTACACATGGAATCTAAAAAACCAAAAAAACAAAAAGCAAGCTCATAGATACAGAGACCAGATTGGTGTTTACCAGAGGTAGGGGTGGGGTGGGTGAGTTGGGGTCAAAGGTACAAACTTCAGTTATAAAATAAATCAATCCTGGGGATGTAATGTACAGCATGCTGACTCTAGTTAATATTACTATATTGCATATTTGAAAGTTGCTAACAAAGGAGATCTTAAAAGTTCTCAAGAAAAAATTTTTTTGTGAAGTACTGATGGTGACACATGTTTAACTCGACTTATTGTGGCAGTGATTTCTCTAATATATACAACTATTGCGTCATGTTGTATACCTGAAACTAATGCAATGTTGTATGTCCATTATATTTCAAGTAAAAAGACTGCCCCAGGTGATTCTTAACTTTGTGCAAATGTGGGAAACTGGTAAAGCAGCAGCGCTCTGCCTGGGTGTGTGAATGTGCTTCATGTGGTCTTCAGCTCTGAATTTTTATGCAGAGTTACACGCACAGGCATACTCTTCTCAAGTCTCCAGCTTTCCTCACATTCCCAAAAGATAACTTAGAAAACTCTAAGAACTATAAACCTGCTAATCCAAGCTATTTTGGAACCTCTACCATCCATGCATGTCCTGTTCTGTCTAGTTTCTAATTCAAATTTGCTGGGCCATCAGTTAAAAAAGAATGTATATGTTCTGTCTAGGTAATGAGGCTAAAAGGAACACTTTCGTAGGCTCCACACAGATGAGAAAGTACAGATTCAACACTACACGTTCCATCTGTCCCCTATACAGCAGGGCATCCACAGAGCGTTCTGGGATGCCCAGAACGGCGGCCTCCCTCCCGTCTGTTTTTCCTCTCAGCAGCGCGCACCTGGAGCACAAGTCAGCAGACAATGCTGCTCTTGGTACCGTTGCCACGACAACCCAAACCCCACGCACCAGCACACACCTGGCTTTCAGTTACAGATCTTCCCACTCCACCAAAAAGGGTTATTTCTGGCCACCAAAGGTCCTCTGACTCTTACTCTAGCCACAGAGGGAGGCGCTTTTATCTTTAACTGAAACCTAACTGTAGGCAGTGGCACAGACAGAGGGAACATGCGAGGAGACTCAGGAGTTGGCAGGTGAGGGAAGAACCGGGAGGGCAGCCCGTGATGCAGGCTGGGGACTGGCCCCGCAGGCTCCGCGGCGGTGCTGGCAGAGCTGGGGAGTCTGCAGGTAGGGCTCCGGGAGCCGTTGGGGAGGAGGGAGCACTCCCTACCACGCAAAGACCAGCCGCAGTACTTTAACCACCAAGTCCAAACGAGGAGCAGGGAGACAGGGTGAGAGCCCGGCCTGATGAGGCGCAAGGCCGAGCCCCATCCAGGACAGCTTCCAGAGGAGCTGCAATCAGACCGAACCGCAGGGAGCCGCGGCCTCGCAGTCACAGGGCCTGGAATTTCATAGTAACTGCTCCTTATGTGGAATTAGTCACTGCAAGAATTGTCTGCATATGTGGTTCTTGTTAACGCCCACCAGGCTTCTGTGTCCACTGCAGCTGTGCACAAGGTCGCCACATCCAGAGGTCTCTCTGTGTCCTGATCTCACCTGTCAGCACCTTCTCCTCTTCCCCGAGCACCTGGACTTCATCCTACTTCACCGGCTGTTTCCTCAGCCTTTTGCCCTGACTCCTCGCCCCCTCCTCAACTTCTAAATGCTGGGACTATTCAGGACTTGGACCTGGATCCTGTTTTAAATTCCATCCTTTCTTTACTTGATTCTCTCCCATGTATTTTCCTAAAAGCTTCCTACATGCTCAAAACTTCTAAATCTTTATCTTCAGGCCTTTCCTAGGACCTCTGGCCTTGTCCAATGGACAGGCATCTTCAATTCAGCACGTCCAAAGTAGAACTTCTGAGATGGTCACCCCATCCTCGCGTCCTCCCTTGTCAGCAGCCAGCAACACCGTTCGCCCAGTTGCCAACACCCTGAGTCAGCCTCGACCCCTCCCTTTCCCTGTCCTTCACGTCCACTCTATAGCAAAGCCCATCTACTTAATGGGTGCCGTTCCTGCCACCATCCAGGTCCATGCTGCCATCATTTGTTGCCTGGACAACCCCAAGAGCCTCCTAATTGGTTTTTCTGCTTCACCTTTGCACCCTGTAGTCCAGTTTTCACAGAGCAGCCAGAGGAATTTTCATTGTGACAGATTAGATCAGATTATCACCCTGCATTTGGAATAGTATCTGTGCCCTTACTTTGACACAGGCCCTGCTTGACCCAGTCTTTGGTTTTGCCCCCCACCAACCCCCTTGCACACTGGAATCCTATCCATTTTTAGCACCACCGAGCTTTTTCCCATGACAACCCCATGCAGTCATTTCCTTCTGCTTGGGATGAACTCCCTCCACTTGGCTACTTTCCTTCCTTCTCATCTCAGCTTAAATGTCACCTCCTCAGAGAAGCCTACCCTGACTACCCATCTAAACATATGTCCCAGAGTTAGGACATCCCAGCACCTTATTTCCTTATTCATTGCAATCCATATTTAACTTTTTTTTGGGGGGAGCCCCAAAACATTGCAGTGACTCTATTGCATGACCCTATGTACTTTCTTCACGGTAGTCATTACAATCTGTAACTACTCATCTTTTAGAACACCCAGCTAACAGTAATAGCTGTCTCTAAGTCCTTTACAAGGAGGAAGTTATTTAATTCTCACCACAAGCCCTGGAGGTCGGTACTACTATTATCCTAGTTTTCTAGATGAGGAACATGAGGCGCAGTTAGGAGCCCTGCCAGTACGCCTGCGGAGCTGGGGTTCACGCGGGACTGTCTCACCCAAGTAAGCTGACCGACAGTGGAGCGGGACACAGCCCTGCGGTGAAGAGCACAGGCCTGTGGAGCTAAGGAGGAGATGTCCCAGGTAATGATGTGCTGCAGGTGGTGTGCTGGGGCGTGTGTTTGCCACAAGTAGCAGCAAGATGTCGGCCCAGACCTCCCTGCCAACATGTTTCTTGCACGTCTGTACGCTGCTGCTTTGCCCCTGCTCAGACAGGAAGGAGGGAGACCGGGCACAACTTAAAAGAACAAGGAGGGGGGCACAGCCATTGAGAAAGACAGGATACAAAGAAGTGGCTGGAACCACGTAAAATCAAGATGGCAATGAGCATGGTCCGGTGACTGACCTCTAGCTCACTATTCCTTCATTCAAATACTAAAGATCACTCCCCTTTGCCATGACAGTGCCAAGGATGACCCTAAAAGACCAAAAGGTGGACAGTGGCCCATCTTCTAGAAATCCCCATCCCTTCCCCAGAATAGCAAGAATATTCCTTCCACTCATTAGAGTATGAAGTTACCCAGCCCATAAAAACTAACAACCCCGTACCCCGGGGGCTGCTCTCGCCTTCAGAAACCATTCACGTTCTGTCTGTGGAGTGTCAATCTCTCCGAATAAACCTGCCTTCACTTTACTTTGGCTCACTCCTGAATTCCTTCCTGCGCAAAGCCAAGGACCCAGTGGTCCATCTCAGGGACTCAGCACGTCCCAGGACGTGATATCTGCTCCTGCATCAATGCTGCAGGATGCTCTGATGTTCTCCATCACTCCACCTGGGTGAGATCCTAGGGCAGGCCTTCTCTCTGAGCTTTTGGAACATGGGGGAAATGATAGACATGAAAAGAATTCTCAGTTACCCAAGCAACGCCCACCTCAGCCCCTCGGATGAGCACCAGTCTTTCCCTGTGCCCTGTGAGGATGGCTCCGGAGCTCAGCCATTTATTTACGTGATAATGAATGGATAGGCGCACTTTATATTCCATTAACGTCCTGCAGACCCTTGTGCATTTATGGAATTCTAAGCACAACTTCCACTGCCTGATTGCTATTATAAATCAGCCACATAGGAAGAATCAGCAAGTGCCAGTTTAATAAAACAGCACCTTTAAAAAGAATGGTCCTACTAATAAAATGGTGAAGATTCTGCTGCTTGTTTGCTCAGCAAGGGCTCCCTCTTACAAAAGACCCCAGCCTGTTCCCTGTTCATTTCACTCCATTCTTTTTACGGCTCAGACAGTATTCATCCATAGCTACTGAAATAGGGGTTATTCAGTGCCATGTTTCTCCTCTCATGGCCGATAGTGTCCTTTAAGTCCAGAACTTTTCTAGAGCTGGGCAGGTAATTTTGGAACTCGGACATGGATCTGAACTTGGGGAGGCTTGCTGTGGTTTGCTCTAAGGCCCCGACAACCACGTGCTCCGCGGGCACTGATGGGTGACGTGTGGTTGGCATCTTCAGGGGCGCAGAGAAGAGGTGACCGAGGGAGCTTCGGAAGGATGAGTGTCCTACTGGAGGGGATGAGGAGGAGGGGTCTGCAGGCTGAGAGAGATGGGGTGGGACATGGGGAGAAAGCAAAGGACGTGCTTGCAGAAATACGGACTGGTCAGATGAATCTGGACTACAGATATGTGTAAGGAAACATCTTAAATGCGGACCAGGAAGTCCAGTTAGGGACCTACAGGTGATCCTGAAGGCTGAGCCGCTGAAGGTGTCTCTGCAGAGCCACATGACCGGAAGTGTATTTTAAGATCCTTCTGGTGGCAGAACACAAGATGAGACTAACGGGGGAATGACCCACTGGGATGCTACTATGGGTTCTGAGGAGTTGCAGGCTAAACTGGGAGAAGGCAATGCCAATGGCGTGGAATGGATGGGATTTTAAGGGAAAAAACCAGTACAATCTGCTGACAAGAGGTAGAGATAGAATTCAAAATTATAATCCTGGATCACTAGAAGAATTTAATTTTTAATATAAACAGGAATTTTAAAAAGGAGGCCAATTTCAAAGGGCAGGAAGAAACAGATTCTAATTTGTTTTGGACATGCAGTGTTTTAAGGCTCTAGCCTGATACTTGGGGAAGATGTCCAGTGGGCAGAGAACTGAGCTGAGATAATTTAGGGACCACTCAGAAGGAGCAAAGTCATCAGAGCTGAAGCCGGACAGCTGGGTGAGTAAGCCATGATCCCCGCCTCCAAGGGGTGTCCCCGAGAGGAGCGGAGGGTGGAAGAGTCGAAGGAGAGGCAGGCAGAGAAGAAGAGAGCAATGATGTGTTCCATGATAGAATGGAATTCAAGGCACACAGGAGCCAAAAAATGAATAACTTTATAGACAGGGACGAGGCGCACGACTGTGAGTGCCGGGGATGTGCAGGGCAGAGGCAGCAGCAGGGAGGAAGTCCCGGAGGCACAGGGGATGCGTGGTCAGGTGTGGCTCAGGGTGGGAGGGGGTGTGTGACGGAGGGCGAGGGTGGAGAAGCAGGCAGGCGTCAGAGACACACTTGCTAAGGAGCTTAGGCACAGACAGCCGGGAGTCCCTGGAAGGTCTGAAGTAACGAGGTGTTGCAGGCGGAATTCTGAAACGGCCTGAGATTTTGGCCCTTGGTTTACACACACCTCCCAGCTACTGAGTCAAACTCTCATCTCGGTGCTGCTGTCGGGGACCTTTGCAGATTGTAATTAAGGCCCCAGACAGCTGACCCTAGGATAAGGTTGTTCTGGGTAGACCTGACCTGATTAGATGAGCCCTTAAAAAGGACTGGGCTCTTCCTGGAAAGAGATTTGGAGCAGGAGAGGGATTTGATGAGGCAGGTGCTTGCTGCTTTGAGGACGGTGTAGCCCGTGCAGAAGGAGTCCTAGAGGCCTCTAGGAGTGGGAGTTACCCCTGGCCAACAACCAGCAAGAAAATGGGATGTCAGCCCTACAACTACAAGGAACTGACTTCTGCCAACGGGCAGAATGAACCTGGAAGCAGGTTCTTCCCAAGAGCCTCTGGATGAGAACACGGACCTGGAGTCAAGACTGCAGCCTCGTAAGATCCTGAGCAGAGAAGCCAGGATCTGCTGTGCCCAGATTTCCAACTCGTGGAAACTGTGAGCTAATGAATGGGCTTTGTTTTAAGCTACAAAGCTCAGACCAACTTGTTACACGGCAATGGAACACTGTGTGAGAGTGACCATCAGATGCGCATCTCAGAAAGCGGCTCTGTGAGCCTGAAAGACTCGCTGCTTTGCTGGGCCTCACTCAGGAGCGCAGAGCTGTGCCCGGGGGCTCCTCCTCAGACAGAGCTCCTTCAGGGCTCTGCTTCCTGTGGGGCCACCTCCAACCAGCTGTCTCCGCTTCTCGCCTCTCCCCTTCTTGACCCACTCCTCCTTGCAACATTTTCTTTTTTGGCTTCTGTGTCACTTCTGCAGGTGGATGTGTCTGTCAGTTGTCTGGAGTCCCTTCCTTTACCACTAGTCCACCCAGTGGCGGAGGCCCACGCACCAGGGGTGACCGGAGGGCTCCCACCCCGTCGCTCTGAACTCTGAGATGCCGCCTTGGGCGCCTTCCCGCGTGGGCCAGCTCCACTCCCAAGAGGGGCACAGCCAGGTCCCCCAGATCTGGTCTTCTGTGACCATGAGGACTAATTAGACGGAGCTCCCTGCCCCCGATGTCTCCTTACAGGGACCTGACACACAGCCCTCTACCACCAGCAGCGGCTCACTCGGTACTCATCAGAGAGATAAAGGGAAGTTTCGGTGCCCCTCTCCTGCTTGATGAGTAGGTTGCATCCTGTCCCTGGGCAGAGTGGCTGCTGCAATCTGTAGATTGCCTTCGCTTAGTGTCTTACAGAACCATCTGGCACATGCAGACACAGGTGGCAGAGCCAGTCCCTGAAGGGCTCAGCGGAGCCCCTGGCAGGCCTGTGAGTAAATGAGCACAGACTGGTGGGGAGAGGGCGGCCGACCTCTGTGGCGCCGGTGTGGGAGCTGGACCAGGTCCTGTCCTGCTCGGGGCCGGCGACAGGCAGACCTGGAATCGCCTGAGGTGGTGCTACATGCTGCTTCTCCTCAAGTCACATTACTTTCCTGAGTACTCCCTGTCCCCCAGCACTGAGAGGCACAGCATCCCAACCCTTTAAACACAGTGACCTGGGGGCTGTGTGTCTGAAGATGTCTGTCCCCACCACCAGCACATCACGCGCCTTCTGCATTCGGTGAACGGCTATGTGGTTGTGTACCTGGAGCCCAGGGATGCCCACTCGCCCAGACCGTGCACACTACAGGGGTCCAGGAGTAGGTGAGCCCGTATGAGAGGGCTCAGCTCACACTCATCTGTAAGCAAACCTTGATTAGAAATCCATGCTAACCAACAGGGGCCCAGCAGAGCAGACGAAGGTGTGCGATTTCCCCACTGCCTCGCTGTGTGACCTTGGGAAATCACTCAGCCTTGCTGTGCCAGTCTCCCTCTGCCTCCCCTGCCCCCCTCATCATATGGAGAACACCACCTGCTCGTCACCGCCTCCTAAGAATGTCAGAGAGGAAATAGTCTGCTCCTCTCAGCTGTGCTCAGGTCCCCAAGGCAGCTACGCAAACACCATGTTAAGTATAGAGCAGATTCATTTCTGAAAATCCCTCTCCATAACTGAATTTTTACAGTTCACTTCCTTGGTGGAAAGGTTATTCAGTTAAATTTTACTAGGACCGAGAGCAAGAGAGGATTGTGGGGTCGAGAAGGGTTTTGTTGTGTTCAGCCTGTGCAGACAACAGCAAAAATGAGGTACCCTGGTAAGAAAACTCTTCACACGCAACGCTGGAAACTGGTCACGTCCAGATGCGGTTTTATGGCAGTGCCGGAGCCAACAAACCACAATAAACGTTCGTGGAAGTGGAGGGAACGAAATCAGACCAGATGGCAGTTCAGTGGTAACTGTGTGATTGCAGAGAGTCCCGGTTTTGTTCCAAACAGAAGGTGGGGAGCAGACACACAGCGAGAGCAGGGCTGGTGGGCAGGGAGACCAAGGCTGCAGGCCGGCAAGGGGCTGGGGGGACCAGGCTGGGCCGGGCAGTAACAGAACCAGTGACTGGAAGGTCACAAGGCACCTTCCAGAGGGGCTCTCCTCCAGAAAAGACCACCGCGCAGCCTCCACCCGCCCCCTCCGCACCTGCTCTTTTCATCCGGCTCCCTAGGCCCACAACTGTGCTATTTGGAACCAACCTTTTCCAAGGAAGGAATCGTTCTGAAAATTCTGAGAAGGTTCTCTCAACTGACTCAACCACTACCTCAGTGGTGATTTAATACCTTCAAAGAAGGTGTTAGTTTTCACTTGATTTTTAAAAATAAAAACACCCCCAAACATTAGCCCTCGGGCGTCTGTATTATATACCCTCATGAAATGATGACTCCAGTTTCTAGGCTGTATTTACAGTGTAACGATGTCATTTTCCTTTTTACCGCAGCCCTGTGGGCTCTTTCTTGGCTCCATATATCCAGGGCTTGATTAGAAATCCATGCTAACCAACTTAAGCCTGGTTATTGGAAATCCATTGTGACTGACAGAGCAAATGAAATCTCTTTATGTTTAGTCAGCAGAACCTGCATCCTGCTTGTGCCAGCAAAGGCCTCAGAGATTGGGGGAACATGGAAAATGCAGGCACTTAAGTTACACATACAATATCCCAATGGCTCCCAGCTGGAAGCAGGGGTGGGGGAGCCTTGCATCCCGAGTTTCTGGCACAGAGATGTCATTAGGATCGGTGGAGGGCAATTTTCCCCTGCCGCTTCTCTCTTCCCGCATCGAGCAAAGCGATTACCATTTAGCCACATGGCCAGAGGCGCTGGCAGTGTAAAAGCAGAGCTATTACAACTTGGAAGGAAACGCAAAAAGTGGCAGTGAGTAAACTAGGAGGGTAGTGAGGTTCTCCACGAGGCAGCCTTCCATCCATCCTCAGCCTGGAGGCAACACTATACATGAACATCCAGCCCCAGCTGGACCGAGGCAGCAGCCTGAGCATATCCTGCTGCCTTCCCCTCCTACCCCAAACCCCCAGAAATTATGGGAAACGTGTTTTTTAAAAATCCTCATGCATGACGGAAACCAAGGAGTGCTCTTTGTCTACAAGAAACCACAAGCAATCATATAAAAGCAAAGGCAGATTTTTACTCTTCCAGCAAAAGGAAACCACAACTCAAAACGCACACAGAAGAAAGTGGCTACAGAAGCAGAAGGGGCTTCAGAAGTGCTCCAACCAGAGGTGCTGGTCATCAGAACAAGACGGGACCAGATGCCTGGGTCAGATACACGGCCTGGAGAGCTGACGTCAGCCAGGAGAAACAGAAAGCCCAGAGGCGAGCTTGTGAGCCAAAGCCAAGAAAGAGTCACAAATCAAATCTCAACTCTAAAAACTACCATGGGTGGCAGTGGGGGAAGGGGGTGAGTACAGCTCAGTGGTGCATGCTTAGCATGCTAGAGGTTCGATCCCCATTAAAAAAGCACACACACACACAGAAACCACACAAAAAAGCCCTCACATGTGAGGGAACAGTCAACACAACAGACAAAACAATCTTTTAAGTCCTGGGTTTGATCCCCAGTTCCTCCATTAAAAAAATAAATATATAAATCTAATTATCCCCCCCTAAACAAACAACAAACAAAATAAGATTTTAGAATTAGTATAATAAATGTCCTCAGAGATGCAAGAAGATGTCATTACAAAAGAGCTGACAGGTTTCATCACCAAAATAACTCAACACATCAGCCTAACACCATGATGGTTACAGCTGAAGAACAAAGCAGTGAGCTGGGAAACGGAGCTCAAGACCCTCCCGAGAAGAGTGCCATCTGACAGGGCTGCCACAGCCACGGGCTGCTGAGCGCTGGCAGCGTTGGCTGATTTGAATCTCAGATGTGCTGTAAGTATAAACTTATAAATTTACAGTCGATTTTGACTTAAAAATTTTGGTTAAAAATATTAGAAGATAAGCTATCATTAATATCTTTAAAAATATTGATTTACATACTGAAATGATGTTTTGAATAGATGCAGTAAAATAAAATACACTATTAAAGTGGACTGTACGTGTTTCTTTTTACTTTTTTAATGAGGCTGATAAGATATTTAAAATTACTGTGTGGCCACTGAGAATGTCCATCATTAAAAAGTCCACAACCGATAAATGCTGGAAAGGGTGTGGAGAAAAGGGAACCCTCCTACACTGTTGGTGGGAATGTAGATTGGTGTAGACGTTATGGAAAACAGTATGGAGATTCCTCAAAAAACTAAAAACTGACTTATCATATGATCCAGCAGTTCCACTCCTGGGCATATATCCAGAGAGAACTCTAATTCGAAAAGATACATGCACCCCAATGTTTACCGCAGCACTGTTTACTAATAGTCAAGACATGGAAACAACCTAAATGTCCATCAAAAGATGACTGGATAAAGAAGTTGTGGGGTACATGTACAATGGAATACTACTCAGCCATTTGCTGCAACATGGATGGACCTGGAGATATGTCATTCTAAGTGAAGTAAGCCAGAAAGAGAAAGAAAAATACCATATGGTATCACTTATATGTGTAATCTAAAAAAATAAGGCACAAATAAACTTATCTACAAAACAGAAACAGACTCACATAGAGAACAAACTTATGGTTCTGGGGGTGGTAAGGAAGCGGGCAGGAAGGGATAAATGGGAAGTATGAGATTTGCAGATACTACCTACCATATATAAAACAGATAAACAACAAGGTCCTACTGTATAGCACAGGGATCTATATTCAATATCTTGTAGTAACCCATAATGAAAAAGAATATGAAAATGAATGTATGTATGTACACGTATGACTGAACATTATGCTGTACACTAGAAATTAACACATTGTAAACTGACTATACTTCAATGATAAATAAATAGGTAAAAAAGAAAAATAAAGAAAAATAAAATTACAGTGTGGCTTGCATTTCATTTCTACTCGAGGGCCCTACTCTAGAACAGAATGCAGAAAGGTAGTGAGAGGATGAAAAGTCAGGGTGTGGAAGACAGAGCTACAGGGAGAGAACGGAGGGGAAGAGGCCCTGCCACACTAAAGGAAAACTGTCCACAAGTGAACGCACAAGGAGCCCTTCTGACTGGAAAGAACCAGTGATGCAGAGGGCGGCATTCTCACTGAAGCTGGAAACAAAGTAAAGACCTCCATTTTTTTCCTTCACTCAACTGAATTATCTTTATACTTCAGGTATATGATCGATGTATAAAGCAGCCAAAGAAATCGTTAAAAATTCCATAAAGATCCAACCAGAATTTACTTGCAACACTCCATCCCAGTGATATTGCAAGATGTCTGTTCTGGTTGTCACCACTGAACACAGACCCGAGGTTCCGGGCAACGCCACACCACCACACAGAAGCCAAGAAAGAGGCGTTTTCTATCTGCAGGTGAAATGACTGCCTACATACTCTCTCAGTCACCCCCTTCTCTGGCCTCCAAGGCCGGGGCGAAAGTAAGACACATTGGCACCCTCTCCGTCCCAGGCAGCCTGTAATGCTCCATGAAGAGCCAACGACACCTGCAGCTGAGAGAACTCAGGGCCAAGCCCTCCCCGCCGGGATAAACACATCGTCAGTCAGGGCTGCGGGCGCGCAGGGTGCTTACCGTCGGATGGCATTAGCGAACTCGGCGGCCAGCTCGCTGTCGCTGCACGTCGTCCGTAGTTCAGCCAGAGACAGCGCCGGGGAGGTGGCGTCAGGACACTCCTGGGGACACAGACACACGGGTTAGGCGTGGAGCCAAAGCCGAGCACCTGCTGGCCGAGCACGGAGGTGACCAGGCAGCGGGGGCAGCTCCCCGGGTACCGGCCTCCGTAGGCTGCGCGGCGTGCTCTGAGTACCCACGGGGAGCCGGGCGCTGGTCTGAGCGCCTCCCACGTGTTCTCTCACCTAATCATCAGGACGACCTTCCAAGGCGGATACTCTCACTGGCCCCACTTTGCCAAGGAGAGCACTAGGGCACAGAGACGCTGCACTGCCCCACGTCACCAGCTAGGACGCGGCGGGACCAGGATTCCAACCCAGGCCAGTACTCTTAGCCACTGGGTAAGCCTCTCATAATTCGTAAAAGCCTTTTGTAACTTGCAAGTGGGTAACATGTGCGTATCCTTTTGTGGTCCCTCCCTCCTTCCCTCCATCCCACATCCCCTTGGGAGAAAACCTGTCTTCTCCAGATTTGGGGGCTTTACTGAGTTCCATGTAACCATCTAGAAAACCAGGAAAGAGGGTTTTACCATGTCTCAGCATGAGACAGGAACTTTGACGTCACCTCAACCAAATCCTCTCATTTACACATGAGGAAACACAGGAACTGGAACACCTATTCTCAATGGAGTTAAGACTGTTCATAAGGCAGTGACCACACCCACCTGAGCAGCCACCCTTCCTGCCTACAGGCAGAGGGCAGCTGCTAGGCTGGTGATGAAACAGCCGGGGGACAGCGTTTATACAACAACTCGCTCAGTAGACGTTTACTAAGGATCTACCACAGCCCAGGCTTGGGCATGAAAAGCTTGTGATCTGGTACCTGAGGCAGTTTGTAAATAGAACCTTCTATCACAGTGGGACGGGCGCTACAAGGAAGCATGAACCCAGAGCTAGAAACCAGACAACAGAGGGGCACTGGGTCTCCTCAGCCCACTGGTACAGAAATGCCACCACACCCAGGGCTCCTCTGGGGCTGACAGCAACACCTGAACACCTTCCCCGGGCCGGGTCTCTGCCGGACCTGCTTCCCCTTCCTCCTCTCCATTCAGTGGCCTGAAGACGTGGGCCCCCTCTGCCAGCCCTGGGTCACCTTCAGAGTCCAATACCCTCTTTATGTACGTCATCTCCCCCATGGCGTTAACATTTCATAAGGCTCCTTAAAGGCAGGGACAGCTTTGTCTCACCCGGTGCCTCTCATAGAACACGTCCGGTAATCTCTGTTGCATACAGACAAGAACTGAAAAAACCTGTGTGACGTGGACAAGATTTGGGACCCAGACTGTTGGCTGGAGGAAATTTTTAAAACAAGTACGACAGCCACCTTGTGGAGCGAGAGTGGATGTTCTAGACCCCAGTCTGGCCTGCCACCTGTTTTGATAAGCCCACAGGGCTAAGAACTGTTTCTCTCTTTTTGAAATCATGAAAAAAAAATCAAAGAAGTATTTTGTGATGTGCAGAAACTCTGTGGAATCCAAATTCCAGTGGCCGTGAGTGTCGTCAGAACACAGCCACGCGCCGTCGTGTCTGGGCGGTCCCTGCCTCTGCAGCAGAGTCCTCATAATCCAAAAACCCTGAGATACTGACTATCGGGTTTTTACGGTGCACGGGCCCCTGCTCCAGACTGTTTGCCTCCTCTGCCAACGAGTAAGCCCAAAGGAACAGCCCAGAGGGGAGATATTACTGACAGAGTAAATGGATCTAATTTTTGAAAGACAAAATAATCAGCTTACTCTAATTTCATTACCTGAACAACACAGGGTACTCTTAGAAAGCTTCTTACTCTAATGTAAAAAAGTAAAAATAAAAATGAATCATCTGGCCGTTTCCATCAAAGAGATTTCTGTACTTTGAAGCCATTCCACAAAACGCAGTGCTTCCCCCAGTCAAAATAAATACTCAAAACTGGGGGAAAATGCTCAGTTCATGGGCCTTCTGGCAAGAGCCTGGCAAGCCCACCTCCACCACACCCTAAGGACACACACACGAACACTAGGGCTCTGTCTCTCAGTCACTGTCCCAAAGTGACTGCTAACAGACTCAGAAGGCTGTACGGAGGCTCTGAGCTGCTGGCACATGCCCGAGCCCCAAAGACTCCCACGTGAAACAGCACTGCAGAGGCCTCTGGCCACCCCGACCCGACTTCCCAGGCACCGGGCATGTGGTTTCGGGGTGCACCTGCACCGTGACCTTTCCAAAACCCAGACTGTGTCACGTCACCGCCTGCCAAAACCCCTCAGCGACTCCTCCCCATCCTTGGGAGGGCACAGCCGGCTCCCTCTCCGGGCAGTGTATCAGTTCCTCCTCCCTCGGGTCTCTGCCCATGCCGGTCCATCAGCCTAGGGTGAACTTTCTTGTCTTCGCTGTCCTCTTCATTGGGCTAGCTCCCACTCTCCACTAGGTCTCAGTTCAGGAAACCTGTCCCTAATTCTCCAAATCTGGATTTTGGGTCTGGCCTGCAACTTCCCTTGCACTAGGCATTGATCCTTGCTCAGGACACTGTGTCCCAGTGTTAGGATCACCTGTTTGCCCATCAGCATCTCCTGCTGGTATCTAACTCCTGGACCTGCCTCCAGCATCTGGCCTGGACCAAATCCCATCATCATATGGAAAGATGACTAGAAAGCAGCTGGGGTCTCGGGAGGGCGGCCCAGCCAGGTGCCATGGCCATGGACTTCCGTGGCACCCTACTAGGTGAGAGGCGGGCAAATGGTAGCTGTGGCCTCTGTAGAACATGCATCACAGTCCTTAGCTGTTTAGGGAGTGACCATTCACTGCCACCCAGCATTGGCAAGTTGCTTTCTTTGCACGACGCTCAGGGTGGAGACACTCCTGCACTCAGGCTGTGAGGAGCCACTCATTAGACCAGCAAGTCAGTGCATGGCCACAAGTCCTGGGCCTGACAAAATGGGGTCAGGAGGAGCTAGAGTTTATTAGAAACAGCAAATCTGAAGCACAGAATCCCAGCACCCTGGGACAAGGGATATCTTTAGGGTCCAGAGTATTTTTTTTCTCCAGTGCTGGACTCATTCTGAGATAGAGGATGATGGAAATGAGCTTGGATTCTAGAAAAAAAGGCTTGTGGGCTAATGAAGGTGTGAGTTTGCAGGACGCTCTCACCGAGAGCCCGCTCCCTGTGAGTCCCTGTGGGTGGAGCAGGGCTTGCTTTCTTCCTCCGCTTCCGGCTTCCTCGGGGAAGTCGAGGCAAAACAGAGAGGAGGGGGGCCCATTAGCCATACGGGTTAAATCCTGATTCTGCCTCTTACTGCTGCGAGACCCCCTCGTTTCTTTTAAACTTTATTTTCCTCATGTAAATGAGGATAACTCTTCTTTCCTCAGAGTTGTGAGACTTCAGGGAGATAATGAATGCAACCATCAGTTCAGGAGTGATAAACAAATGATGTCACCGTGTGACGCGAGAGGAGGGAAAACCAGAATCAGACTCCTGGGCCGCTGCCCAGATCACTGCCCTGAAGACTGTGGTCCGTGAAAATGCTTTAACTGTTACATAAAGTGAGATAAAAAACAAATGTGGATTGGATTTCTCTGCACCCAAAATGGCACACTCTTTCAGATTTCTGGAATGGATTGCAGTTCCTACATGAATAAGGAAACCGAGTCAGAAGGGCAGTGAGGAGCCTGGCGGCCCCGGGCAGGAAGCAAGGCCCGAGCCGGAGCCCCCGCCCCTACCTTGCCGGACTTGTCCTTGCCGCCACTGCTGGTGGAGCTGAGGGACCGTGTGCGCTGCTCCTTCTGCTCCTCCACCTCGGACTTCAGGTGCTCGATGTGCACCAGGTAGGCCTGCTCCTGGGCCTCCCGCGTGCTCAGCTTCAGCTCCAGGGCCTTCTTCTCTTTCTCCAGGAGGTAGAGCTGGGCCTTGAGCTCGGCCATTTCCTCCTGCGAAGCACAGAGCGCATGAGGTGCCCGCAGTGAGAGCAGGGCTGGGCCGGGAAAGGGGGTGCGCGGCGACAACCCACGGCCTGGCGGGAGCTGTCACTTTGCAGCTGGGGAGACGATGATGGGGAGGAGACCAGATGGCTGTCTCCACGCAACTGGAGGACTGACTTGTGCACCAAGCCATGTGCTCGTCACCATGGACCAGAACTGGGGTAACTGGGTAGAAGGTACAGGCGAGCGGCCATTGGCTCACTATCAGGAAAACCTTTCTAACAACCCGCCTCTGCTTCCCCAGTGGTCGCACCTGCCTTGCTGGAAGCCAGTTTAGTTTTCTGACCCACAAAGGCTAAGCTTCATCAAAGGGGTGGTCAAAGAGGTCATTCATACAAGCCTGGGTCTGACTAGGTCCCTTCCAATCCCCGTTTGCTTTTCCATTTTCCGCGACACCAATGCCCATATTTAATCACCCCCGATGGCAGTCTGGGGCCCTGCAGCTGTGCCAGAAATGATACTGCCCCCCGCTCTTGTCTCCTTTAGGGCCCCAGATGAATCATTAGCAACAGGGCCCTTGACAGGTGACTCCTCACCAGGTCACTTCTTGAAGTGCCTCAAGAGAACTCAAATCAGAGTTGGCTGTGGAGAAAAAGTGACTCCACCGTGGGACAGTGCTGTCCTGGGACCAGAAACCAGATGGCAGTGGTAACCACCAGCATTTATTTAGCACGTAACAGGATTTTAAATGTTTACACAAAGTAACTCATTTAACCCTCCTGACCAGAAACAGGCATTACAAGTCCCTCCATTCCAGGACGGGAAACTGAGGCACACAAAAGTGAAACCTACCTGCTTAGCTCAGCCCACGGTTACTGGGTGAACTGTGAACCCAGGACATCTGGCTTGGAGCCCGTGTAACCACTAAGCCCCCTTCCAAGGCGAGCCTGTGCACTATGCTTGTCCCTCACCTCTGCCGGAGGGTGAGTCCACTCCCTCATGACCACCAGGTCAGTCTCCCCAGGTATCTCTATGATCTTCCTCAAAAGGAGCCTTTACAACACCAACTCACTGCCTTGACAGGGATTCACCCAGGTCACCGACTCTGGTCACCCCCGGAGTGACCCTTCTCTGAGGTAACAAGCCAGGCCCGGGGAGGAGATGTTCTGTTCCCAATGTGGGGAAATACCTGAAGGGCACCCGCCGTGGCTAGTAATACTCAGGGAGGGGGCGTGGGCCACAGAGAAGGCGACGTGCTGAGCAACTGCTCAAAAAAAGACGCCAAACCTTTCCTGATGACATAAAGCCAGGATGGAAGGTGTTTCCATACACTGGACTTTCTCATCCTTGGCCATTAGATGCAGGATTCTGAAGGATCTGGCAGCACTGCAGACTGAGCTAATGGGGACAGTCACACCCAGAACAAACATACAAATGCAAGCTTGAGAGAAGGAAAGATGAGATCGAGGGAGCCAGAAATGAAGCAGGAACTCTGCCCGCGAGGGAAGGCGGCAGATGGGTGGGGAGGCCCCAGACCTGGGCTTTCGGCAGCCAAGCAAGAGCAGGGCAGAGGGCCAGGGCCGAGACCCCTGTAGGAGTGGGACTCTCCACGTACCACCGAGAGAGGGCACGAGAAGACTTCCTTTCTGGAGGAGTGGCAAGGAAACGTGTCATCACTCAGGCTTTGGGTGAGAGAATTAAAAAGAGCCTCACTTGAGGAATCAGACAACAAACTCGAGTCTTCTGTAGACGTGGAACAATTCCTAAGCCAACATGGTAACAAGAACTAGTCCTAAATCTCTGAAAACCACAGGTCCACACAGATCTAAGCTCACAACCACTCTACAGGGACATCTCCAACCCAGGACCCACAGGGCCCCCTGCAAGACACAATCTCCACCGAGGATGGACCAGAACCTCCATTCTCCCCCTACCCCACACACACACACGGGAAAGGACATGAGTCATGCTGAGGCAGAATCAGCATTTACAAGAACCAGAATTAACAAGGGGAAAAACAGACAATATTTAAAACAATTAAAGACAAAAGGAAGAGCAGGCATAATGAGAGGGTTAAAAGAGGGTTCAAAAAAGAAGAGTGGGTTTGAAAAGGAACCAAGTGGGTCATCTGGAGATCAAAGGTGTTTCCTAAAGATCAAGTACAAGTTAAAAAAACAAAAAACAAAAAACCCCCGAAAACTTGAGTTTCTCAGCAGTCGTATCCTAGAACAAAACGGCGAAATCCAACGCAATCTACTGCCAGTGGATTTGCTGTGGGTGAGCACACGCCCCTGAATGCACTGCTAGGGACAGTCAGGGAAGGGAGGTGATGCTGCTGTTTGTTCTTCAAAAACTGCCAGGGAGGGAACCACACCAGAGCCTGCAGGCTGCCCCGGGGCATGATGTTATGAGTTATTTCCCTCACAGCCTTTTCTTTTTGCAGGAAAGGTAATTTAGGTCTATTTTTTAATTCATTATTTTAAATTTTATTTATTTATTTTTTAATGGAAGTCCTGGGAACTGAGCCTAGGACCTCATGTAAGCTAAGCACACACTCTACCATGGAGCTATACCCTCCCTCACTTCACAGCTTTTTGTAATTTCTACTTTTCAGAAAATTTCTATGATGTGTACATATTTTATTTGTAAGGAACAAAGAGACAATGAGAGCTTTTCATGCACCAAAAGTATCTTTCCTGGACAAAATAATACTGAATTTATCACACAATAAATTGGTTGAATATGAAAAGGAAATCCGTAGTCTTTGGCCAAAGGAAACGTAACATTTGGAAGAAATAATGGAAGGGCAGCTTCAGAGCTCATGCTGCAGGGTGCAAAGGCCCACAGAGAAGGGAAAGCGGCACGGCGATTAGGAACTCAACGCCCGGCTCAGGGGCAGTGAGGGAGAACCAGGTAACACCGCGTAAGGACCCCCGCGGGAGTGAAGTCAGGGTCTGAGCTGAGAGGGTGGGACCAAGATCTGACCTGAATCTGCTGCCCCTGCCCACACTCTTCCCAGGCGTCACCTAGACTCCGGCTCGAGTAGCCACTGAGGGCAGGGACCTGCTGACCAAGTCGCCCTGAGGTGTCACGGATACTCCAGGTGGCACAAAAGGCACCAGGGTGTCTGGAAACCAGGGCTCTTGTCCGGATTCCGCGACTGGCCTTGTCCTGTCCTCCCCTGCTGCATGTTAACAGCATCCACCTGGGAAGCCCACGCAAGCATTCCGGAGATCAGGGGTCCTTTCACACGGACAGAGAGGCTGCTCCACCCTGCAGAGGTCTGCTCTGAGGAGAGGTGGTCCATCCT